>NW_020954610.1:5107052-5242520 GCF_900497805.2 Vombatus ursinus | reverse complement strand
ATGAGGATTATCAAAATGTCAAAAAGCTAGGCTTTATAGATGGCATATTAGAGGTTTCATTTGCTGGATAACAAATGAGTAAGTCCAAGTTACGCCAATTTCAGTCCTAGAGAAATCTCCTAAGATTAAAAAAGAAAAACTATGCTGCTTTTTGCCATTGTTCTGAAAAGTCCCTACTGCCTGTGCAAGACAGGTTTTCAGTCGGAAATTATTTGGCTTATTATAAGAATTTTTCCAAAAGCCTGAGTTTCTCCAAACTAAAAGTCTCAGGGCAATAAATGTTTCTCCATGAGGGCCAGACAAGTGTTTACTGCTTACCACTGTTTTTATCTCGCATCTTTCTCATGTGTCTGGACTGTGCAAAACAATAATAAACTTCCTATATTTTCCTTCCTTTCACTGAAAAAAACAAAAAAAAAACCCCTGATCCATTTAACTGCATACATACAGATATAGCACTGCCATTCAAAACACCAATTCTCCTTGCAGATTCAACCCCTTGGTCACAGAAACTTCTTAGACTGTTTAGGATATGCAGGCCACAAGAACCTACACTTTGCTTTAAACAGCAGACATGCTCCTGAAAATTCAACATCTATTAAGCATCTGCTAAATGAACATAGAAAGATATGACCTGTGTCTATAAAGATGATCCAGTATAAGGTAAAAAAATAAAAAACAGCTCACATATACATAACTCAAATCACACTTTTAAATGCCCAGAGGGGTTTGCTATTTAAAGAAATCCTATGGTGAAGCCTTCCAGCAAAATGAATAATTACCTCCTAAACTAGTTTGTAAATAAAGAGTACACCTATGGTGCTGGTAACATCAACAAGGAAAGAATTCCAACCAGCAGGAGCCAGAATGCTCTTGTCAACTGTGAAAATCAACTGAGGGTCAGAAGACTTAGCAATTTTCATCCTCCCCTCTCCCTTTCTTAATACCTATGATGAAATGTGCCCAAGTGCCAAAACTGAAACCCTTCTCAAAATTGCATGGCACAGCTCAACTAATCACAACCTAAGTGCCCCATAACAGATGACCATGGTTTTTGTTTTTCACCTCTTCACTTCTTGGCAGGCCCCAATGGCATTCTAACTATTGGAGCTATCTCCAGCTGCACGTAGTTTGTCCTCTACCTCCAGATCCTTCACACATAGCTTTATCCGGAAACAAGGGGGGGGTTAAAAACAAGGCCCCCATATGCCCTACACTACGGAGAGCCTGCTTAGGCAGAAACAGCAACACTAATTGCCCAGTTCACTGGCAAGGCAGATTGCAGAGGCCTGCTTCTCATGAGAAAGCTCTTGTAGTATCTGTATGGCAGCTCTTAGCAGAGCATCTCAAGTGTCCTTAATTGTTTATGTTCTTAATGCAGAGTCTCTTGAATACATTCATTTTTAATAGCAGGCTTGAGTGTGGGGCCTATCAAAGAATGACAAAGCAACTCTATTCATTGGTTCCTGCTCCTGCAATGATGGTCTTTTGATTTATTTGCAAATGACAAGCTTGGCAGGCCCCAAGATTCAAGAGCAGGCTTTTTTTTTTTCCCTTGAAGCATCATTAAAATTAACATGAAGGAATTCAGCTGCATTCTGCAAGATGAAGTTGAGTCTGCAACACTGTGCAATTGTGGTTTTTTTTTTTAATTTTGCCTTGGTTCTTTCTAATTAATGACTTAAATGTTTTGACCCAACTGTTGCCAAGCAGAGTGTTTCTGCTTTAATTTGTCATTTCAGTAAAGTTGCATCCTTGACAAAGTGACAAAGGCAAAGCAGCTGTTTTAGTCCCTAAATAGCAGATTTCCATTATTCAGACACCCTTGTTGCACAGTTCAAGAAGTGCTTGTACACATATGATCTTATTGATTTGTTCCATGTTGTAAAAAGATGGCCTGGTAGGCTTAAAAGAAAGATTGTCTAATGCTGCAATTCAGTTACATAATTGGCTCTTTTCAATAAAAACTCTGTAGGGTAAATCATGAACCACGACGCCAAAAATCCACTATAAATACATGATTTATTGCCTGCTTTTTGAGAGCGCTTACAAATTTTTAAGGAGCCTAATGGTGATTAGTTGTCACATTATTTAAACTAAATGTTATGGACTACATTAAGTTGCCATGAGTGTTCCTACTAAATGCTACATAAAACCCAGCATATCTGACCTACCCTCTAACCCCTATACTCACTATCTACAAATCAAAATTTTAAATCACATAAACCTAAACAAATGCTTTTTTGTGGACTGGTTGATGATGGTGATACCAATGGAGAACTCCTACATGTTTTCGGAAGATGGAAATCTTGATGCAATCTAAGTGACCTGAGAAAATTTTCTTGTAGGAGAAGGAACTTAAATAATGAATGAAGGAAATATGGGTTTGGAGGAGGGATAAAGGGGAAATGGGTTAGGGAGGTGTCTTGTTATTAAGGTGTTTTGATTCTAGCAGGAGATTGGCTACAGGAAAGGGAGCAAATAAGACAAAAAGGTGTCATATGTAGAGAACACAAAGTAAAAAGAAAGTAGGAGATGGAATAATCTTAAAATTCAAAAGTCTGTGATTACTTAGAGGAATGATGTGATGATGGTCCAAATCAACGGCCAGGTAAGTATATTCTTAAATGGCATTTCACACTAATCTAAACACAACGAATTCTCAGATTAGTGAGAACATGAACAGCATAATTGAGATAGCTGTTAAAAAACACCCATGGTCTGGACCACACCGATACTCTGAAATGCCACATGGAAGGTAATTCTTAGAAAGAAAACAACTTTTAGTGTAGAGCTATCCAGGAAGAGTGAGAGCTCCTTGTGGGCAGAAGCCAGTTTGGTTTTTGCCTTTGTAGCCCCTGCATTGGGGCAGAGTCAAGATACCAAAGGGAGAGTCAGCGTTTCTGCCTAGCTCACCTCACCCAGTCTATGTACTCCTCAACAGCTAGCAAAGATACCAGATCAAATTCTGATGGGCAAAGCCAAGACAGAGTTACCGTGAGTTATTTTTTCCATCTCAGGACGGTTTAGGAAGACGGAGAGGTCTATCGACACTGGGTTAGGCCTGACCCGAAGCCCGGCCAGCAGAGAACATTTCAGCACCCAAGGACAGCAAGGAGGCTGAGACTGAACACCAGGGAAGGAAGCACCAGACAAGAAAGAGATCCCAGGGACCCCTAAACTAAAGCTGGGAGCAGGAGCAGGTGCCAACTATTACTCAGTTACAGGCTGCAGAAGATTGGTCTCGAACAAGAAGCTGTGCACAGCAGAGGAAACAAATTCCAGAAATTTAACTATGTGGATCTGAGCCCAATAGCAAAATGCAGACTTAGTTCTCACCTAAAGGTTGCACATAAACCTTCAATGGAATAATCAGGCCAGGAGACCAGGACCAAATGGGGACCCTGCAGTTCAGTTCCAGCCACCCAGCAGGCTAACATGACTAGGTCCAGCAGCAGTCAACTTAGCTTCAACTACACCCAATCTAACAGACCCAAACCTGGGTCAGGAACTTGCAGAGCTCATACCAGGAGGGCAGTCAACAAACCTCTCTCTCTCTAGATCACACCATTCCAGAAGCACAAAAGTGAACAGACTCCCAGACTGAGCTGTGAAAACATCGGAAAGACATAAAAAAATAAAGGAGCTCAGGCCAAACATGCCCCACTTCCCCTCATTCCCCGCCCCCTAAAGTGAGCAGAGCCCAGCACTAAGAAACAGGGCGGTAACATGGGGTTGGGGGGGAAGGAACTTGACCATAAAGAGTTACTATGGTTACAGGGAAGCTCAAGATAAATACAGAAGAAAATTACTTGAAAATTATCTACTAGCAACACTTAGAAGAGTAATGAAGATTGGACACAAGCCCAACAAAAATTGTTAGAAGATTTGAAGATTTTTTTAACAGAGCAAAAAAATTATTTCAAAAAACCAAATAAGGGCAGTAGAGAAAAAAAGAAATGAGAAGAAAGTTATGAAAAGAGAATTAACAACATTACTGAAGAAAATAACTCCCCAAAAATAAGAATTGGCCAAATGAAAGCAAATGACTCCATGAGACAACAAGAAACAATCAAAGTCAAAAAGACTGGAAATGTAAAAGAAGAAATGTAAAATATCCCATAGAAAAAAAACCAGCTCACCTGGAAAAGAGATCAAAGAGAACTTAAAACTCAATGGAAGAAAAAAAAAAAAAAAAGACTCATTGGACTACCCGAAAGCTATGAACAAAAAACAAACCAAAAAAAAAAAAAGCCTAGACATCATATTTCAAGAAATTATAAAGGAGGGACAAGTAGGTGGTATAGTGGATAGATCAACGGGAGTTCATGACCTCAGACACTTACTAGCTATGTGACCCTGAGACTGTCATTCAACCCCGATTGCCTCCAAATATATACAGATAAAGATATATATGAATATGAAAATCGCCCAGCTATCTTAGAACTAGAAGGCAAAGTGGAAACTGAAAGACTCCACTGGTCACCTCTTGAAAGAAACCCCAAAATGTAGCCCCCTGAGCCCAGAACAGTAACTGGTATGTTAATTATTTAATAAATGTTTGCTGAATTGAATAATAGAAGGAAGTCAAATTAAATACAGAAAAATGTGTTTATATGTCTCTGTGTATACGTGTATGTATGTGTATAACAACAACAAAATCATAACAACACTAATGAGCTTTGGAAAAAACTTACTAAAAAGAGCCTATCCAAAAAATAATAATAATGATAATAAAGGTTACAAAAGTTAACTGCTCCTATAAAATGACTACCAATCTAGTGTCTACATGAAATTTGAAGTACGTTGTACCATAAAACTGCCAAGTGGGGGCCCATCTCTTGTAGAATGGTTAACAAGCCATAGAATAGCAACATAATGAGAGGGTTCTCTTTGTCATAGACCCCTTGAGTAGTCTGGGGAAAGCGATGGATCCCTTCTCAGCATAGTGTTCTTTAAATGCATAAAATAAAATACATAGGGCTAAAAAGAAACTAATGCTGAATGCAGTTATAAACAGTTTTGAAACAAGTTCACTGGCCCAAGACTTCTTAAGAACCCGTTATTATCAAATATTATATAGTAAGAAATGATAAATATGAAGAATTCAGATAAACTTAAGATGATAAATCAACACTTATAGAGCAAAGGAGGGAGAAACTAGAAAACATGCACAATGACCACAATAATATAAATGAAAATAACACTAAAACAAAGTATAAAATTGAGTAGTTGAAATAATCAACCTTGGTCCCAAAGAAGAGATGAGCAAGTACCTCCTCCTTAAAACAACAAAAGGCTACTGGTACAGAATGTTGCATATACAATCAGACAAAGATAAAACACCCACTGGTTTTGCTCCATTAATGAAGTCACTGGAGAACATGACTCCCAGAAAAAAAAAGCCATCAATAACTTTATTGAAAAGAAAAAAAAGAAAGCACATTATCTAAATGATAGAAAAGATACCAACTCAATTACAAGAAGAAGTCAATAAATTTAACTTAAGTTTGATCTTGGGACATAAATAATTATTTAGAGAACTCTTCTTCCCAGTTATGGTAGCTTCTAATTTAAAATAGGTACTTGATTATAATAGATTCCAGGAAAAAGTATAGGGGAAATCTAAAGAAAGACACAATCATACAAGCAAGAACAGTTTGTATGACTGGGAACCATTTTTAACTAAATTTCAATGGCTGCCAAAAGTATCTGCTAACAGAAATTCACATGTTATTTTGTAAGGGGGCAAGTCCATTTGTTTTTCTTCTAAGAAAAAAAAAAGTTCTTTGATCATCTATGATTAATTGCCCAAATACAAAAAGAGTGTAAATGGGGGTTTCGAGACATGTCAATTCACATTTCCCAAAGCAACAGAAACCAAATTTAACCCAAGTATTGTGTTTCACTGGTTTGTACTTCTATGGTTCCCACAGGGGAGGCCTGGCTCAATAATGCTGAACTCCTGGAAGAACAGAATGGACTTCCTGCCATTCATACAGTAAAACACAGTAATCCACCAGGGAATAAAGGTCAATGTTGCACTTTGGGTCATTACTGAATCATTTGAGATGATCTGTGGTGAGGATGAGAGGAAAATCGAAGGCTGTGAGAATGCTGCAAATGGCTTGACCTCAGACCAATTTTCATCTCCATCTGTCTAATAGACATGTGGATAAAAAGCTCTCCTTCTGGGCCACCCCGACTGTTTTAAAATCCAACTTACAAGCCAGGAAAATCAGTTAAACAATACATTAATGAGGGAAAATAAACCTTTTAAACTCTACCCCATTCTAAGCAGATTCAGATTTTCCAGGTAAAATTTAGTTTACTAGTCCTTCAAGCAGTACTCTGAAGAAGTGAACAAATAGAAAAGGATTTCAGGAAGATGGAAAAAGTTTTGCAATGCAGAGGTGTGTGCCCCCCCCCCAAAAAAAGGAAAGAAAAAAAAGAAAGAAAAAAAGAAATCTACTTGTACATGCAAATATATGCATGCTTACACCTCCATCCCCTACCAAAAGACATTCACACAATTTCCATTACATCTGCTAACATACATACTGATATCCAAAGGAAGGAAATGGCAGTTCTGAAAACTGAATATAATTCCTAAAGAAATCTTTATTTTTCAGATGTCCTATTAAAGAAGCTTAATCATTAAGGCATTTCAATCCTTAGAAATATTATAATTAAGCAATCATTTAAGCTGAAGTCTAACCTTAAAACACTTTTACTTTAAGCTGAGCCTCTACTTTTTGGGATTTGGCTGGGAAAGCTTTTTTTCCCCCTTTTTGCAAAGGCAATGTTGTGCCTTTTAAAAGTTTAGGCCCCCACAGTATATCAATGTCAAACAACATCGTGTCAAGCCAAGATTCAATTCAGGTAAGTGCCACTGCCAAATTTTCTTGTTCCCAGACGTGCTTTAAGATTATTTTATTGCTTAAAATTTAATTTGTTCCAACTCGTGTCTCCATGACAACGTTGGCTAACCCTGCAAATCATTTGGGTAATTGGATATCTTATCTTTCTATTGCTCTCAAATCGAATGATTCTGCTAGAATTGTAACAGCCAATCAAATTTACAGTCCTCCTGAGTAATAGAGTCAGAAAAGTAGCCCCATTCATCTCCTCTTTACAGCCATATTAAGCAGTATGTGACAAACAGTAGAATTTGGCCTTCAAACTATATCCTAAATTATAAACCCTGTCAATACTAATGTTCTCACCAGTAGGAGGTTTGCTCAGAAACCCCCTTTTTTAATGCACCAGAAGACAGGTTTTGATTTAATCTGATAAGCAATTAGTACTCATTCCAAATAAACTTTGAACAATCTCAGCACTTGGGGGAAAACTGACAGACTAACATAACATGATAATCAGAAAAACAGCTTTTTAAAAAATTTGACCTTGTGATAAAATAATGAGCAAATGGATGGCTGCACACAATTAAAGTACTAAATACAATGAGATTGATTTGTGTGTGGCTCTATATTTGCAGTGGTTAAGCCATACTTACAAATTAATTAGTCAGGAAAAGGGAAAGAGTGTGTACATTGTACATCTGAATCAAAATCTTTGAACGTTCCATTCATTTAAACAAACCATTTTTAAGCACCTAGGACACCCATATATATACTACAGAGTACCTACAGTTTCCAAACCTGTCTGATTGAGATCAGGGATCCCTCACCCCCAGCCCCCTACACACAGCAGGTCCTTATTAAATTATTTACTGAACGAATATAGAGGCAAAAAGGTCAACCGTCCTCATCAACAGCTGATATTACAAGCTTGGGACTTTGGTCAGCTCCAGAAATGTCACAGATAGCTTATTCTCATCTCTCTATCACCACAAGACGAGGCAACTCCTCTGGATCTGACCAAGCACTGTAAAAGGGCCAGCCCACATGTTAACGTAGACACTGCTACTGAACCTAGACCACCCTGGCAAGATGGAGAGGGTTGTTTGAGGGTTTCTGAGCTGCTTCTTTCATTCCTTTACTCTTCCAAAAGGACTCATCTTTAGAAACTGCCACCTACCCTATCTACCTACCAATGTAACGGGAACATATGTAGGCCTAACCACACACACACATATACATATATAGATTTCTACCAGTTCTGTTCTTTGCTCATCCCAAATGCGATAAAACATAAGCTATTCTGTAGCATGTCATCCTTTAACAAATTCCAACTGCCACAAGTAACCTAAACTCTCCTTCCTTGTAAGGCGCTTTATGTTTATTTCATTATAATATTAGCAATGCAATCAGCAGCTCTAAACGCAAAGCCTTCTCCATCTACCTGTATCCTCTGACTGAACCTTTTCTTCAAAAGGGTTAATTAAATCAGTTTTCGTGTGCCAATAACAGAATTTTTCAAAAAAGATCCCTACACTATTGATCTATCAAAATAAATTGGCTGCTCTTGCTTCCCCTAAAACTAAGAAAAAACTACAAGCAGCTAATTCACCTACCACCAAATACATGTTTATGGGGCACACAGCCCAAGATGACTGACTCCTATTGGTAGGAAAGGAAATAATAGCCAGAACATTTCCTGCCTCTTCATTCCTCCAGAAGTTTGCCCTGCTAGTCCAACAGAGAAAATTTCCAACAGAGGCCTTATAAAAAGAGTCACCATCTGAGCCCAAAGATAAAGTGCTGATACTCAGAAAGAAACTGATGCAAGACTACAAATGTTAAGTTCTACACTTGAAGAGAAAAATTAAGTTTAGGAGCAAACAGAAACAGGAAAGACAATTAAAAGGGAGTCATGGTAGAGAACGGGAAAGGGTCCCAAGGAACAAGGCAAGATTTTAAGGAGAGGAGCTGGTAGGGCCAGATATCAGGATTAACAGTATGTGGAAATTGTAGTCCTAAAAAAGTTACAAGAGAACCTTCAACATTCACAGATACATACATGCTTGCTGCTCTTTCTATGTGAAGATAGCAGATTATGAACTGGGTCTAAGGACGTTTCTGTGGGTGTGACAATTTCAAGTGTGATCAGGTGAGTGGTAAAGAAGACGGAGCTTCTGACTCTGCAGATCAAAGACTGGGTCAAAGTGCTGCCTGAACTTGACTACACTGGGTTATAGAAGAATAGGGTTAAATAGAGAGCTAACGACCAGTTTACAAGAAATTATATAGGGAGAGGGAAGAAGAAGAAAGTACCGAAGAGGTGGCAAATCAGGGGGGTCTTATCCAAATCACCAGAACTACCACCCCTCAAAGCTTTCTAGGAAATGGGTGATAACAACCAACCTTTACTGTGCTTCATGGTTTGCAAAATACTTTATATCTATTAGACATTACCTCATTTAAGCCTGACTAACAACCACCCTAAGAGAGAGTGTTACTATGTGCCAGGCACTAGGTAAGTGCTGTTATTATCTCCATTCCGTAGTTGAAGAAAATGAGATTAAGTGATATGCCTTTGGTCAGTCTATAAACATTTATTAAGTGCCTACTATGTGCCAGGCACTGTGCTAAGGCAATGGAGAAACTAACATGGAAAAGAAAAGAAAGACAGCCCCCGCCCTCAAGCAACTTGCAATCTGGTGGCACAACCCATAGGTGGTAGAGATGAGATGTGAACTCAAGTCTTCCTGACTTTGGAGCCATTTCAGTAGACACAACATGTCTAGTAATGTAACAGTTGTATCAGCAGGAAGACCTGTGAGGTGGATATTCTAATAGTCTAAGCAAGTAGGAACATGGTATGATGACAGTTTGGAATCGAGGAATAACTGGCAGTAGAAATAACAGCCGATAGAATGCTGAGCCTAGAGCTGAAAACCTGAGTTCAAATCCAGCTTTAGATGCTTACTAGTTCTATGACCCTGGGAAGTCACTTCATCTCTACCTGCCTCGGTTTCCTTATCTGTAAAGTAAGAATATTAACAGAACCTAACTCTCAAAGTTGTTGTGAAGATAAAATGAAAATATAAAGTTCTTTGTAAACCTTAAAGTACTATATAAATGCGAGCTATTATTATTCATAGGACTGGGGAAGTGATTAAATGTAGGAAAATGATAAAAAGCAGATTTAAAGGAAATGATGAACTCATGTTATATGTGAGGTACCTTGTGGGACCATGGAAGTAAAAACATATAGGCAGACAAGACACATCTGAGCTGCAGATAAAGATCTGGGAGTTATCTACATAGAAGTGACAAGTGAAGTCATGGGAGCAAACCAGATGGAAAAGGAAGAAAAAGTCTCTCAGCATAGTTTTCTTGATAGGTTAGCTGGGCAAAAGCTCAGGTTTCTCAGTGCATCTGACACTGAAATAGGTTCCGGAGCCTCACCTCTTTCCCTACTTCTATTTCTGCATCACATCCATAGTGTATTCTCGGGTCAAGAAATGGATCTCACACAGAGTACGTGTAGGCAGCAAGGGCAACCAGGAGCCAGTGGAATTTATTTACAGGAAATGAGGTTGAGATTAGGTCAGGGGTCTAATAAAGATCAACCCAACATTTGGCTTGCCTGTTGCCCTGCGACAAGAATGCCTGAACCCCTTTCTCTGATCTACCCTTAGGACATACAGAAAAGGAATTACTCTAGCTCTCCCAGACTCTAATAAACTCCAACCCTCTCCCCCAACCTTACACCTGGCATAATTAGCACAAGCAACACCACCCCTTGTCAAGGAAGACTTTTTAACGAGTACAAAGACTCCATGCCAGGGAGGCAATTTCAGTTCTTTTAAAAACAAAACACAGCTAGAATAAGCCTTCCATAGTATGCTATACACAGAAGGGGAGGAACTTTGTCTCCTCCCTCCCCAATCCCCATCTCCTTAGTTTATGGATCTACTCTCTTCTCACAAAAGCTAAGAACCTGGAGATAAGAAGAGAACAACACACAGGGTAAACACCATAAAATATTTTCTTCAAAGCTCTGTTCTTCCTAGGCCTATTTCCTATATTACCTTTATATCCAGAACATCCCTTTTACCCAAACCTTTAAAGGCCACAATTTACATATTTTACAACATTAGCAAAACTAATGCTACCATGCTAGGGAGGGTCCAACCAAGGAGTAACAGGAAGAAAAGGGACAACAAAGAAAAACCTAACTAATTTAGGTCAACACACACACACACACACACACACACACACACACACACACACACAATCAGTGAAGTTTTAGTTATAATATTTTTCCCTTAATGAATGGAAAAAAAATTGTTTATTAGGCATTTGCTACATATGCCAAACACTTAAGATACAAATAGAAAAATTGAGGCAATTACTGCTTTCAAGTTGCTCACACTAACTGGGAAAGGCAACACATAAAACAGGGTAAACTGCGGGGTGGGTAAAAAGGCTTTTGAGTCCTAAGGATGCAGAGGCAGTATATGGCAAGACTAAAGGGTGCCCAAGGTGCACCAGCAGGTCAGAGAAGAGTGCCTGGAGGTCTGGAGGGTGTATCAACAAGACAGATGGTTGAGGCCTAGAAGACCTAGGTAGCAGAATAGATGGTAAGATCCAGTAGTCCTCAGTCTCACTGTAAGGATTTGAGTGGTTGACTCCCAGCTCACGCAAACATTTATGTTTTTTAAGGAACTGTCTTTTCATTCAAGTACATTAAGTAACTAAAGCCAAGCTAACAAAGTATTGTCTAGTGGATGTCCTTAAGGGACTAGTTTTAATGGATAAGGATGATTCATAATTAGTAAATCGGCTGTTTGCATGTAAATTGGTACTTTTAAAATGCTCGAGGTGCCTGAACGTTTTATTTTCTAAACTAGTTTAACCCTCCCTAATGTTATTTGCACTATTAATTAGCTCATTAAACCTTCTCTTTACAGAATGGCCAAAGGTCAATTTACAATTTGGTGTAAGCCAAATTAATATATACTTTCATGGTAACAAAGCAGAATATTACCTATCATTACACTCTAAACTATTTAAATGCTTAAAAATTGCATCAAAGTTTCAGAGAGGTACTACAAATGAATACATGACCTTTATCCAGAGTCCCATTGATGACTGATTAAGCTCACTACCCTATAAAACTCATAAAAAAAAAAATTAGGTTCTTAATAGAACACGAAACCATTCAATATGGGATCTCTGTCATCATTTAAGTCAAAACCCCTCAAAGACCAAAAAGCTGCAAAGACCCTACTCCTCCACCAGTTTTATTGGCCAGGCAGCAATGGCAGCAGCCTAGATGTGGATGCTCTTTCCCCATCCCACCTTCTCATCATATTGCTAATGCCAGAATAAACCAAAAGGCAGATAAATAAGCCACCCAATTTCTCCTAATACAGAAAGCTACCTTTTTATTTTCACTCACTAATCCATAGCAGCTTTTAAAAATGGCACAAATAAAGGCGGCAGCATTTTGTTCTCTAAATCAATTTTCTCCTCAGCCATCAACGAGATGTTCCAGGCACAGAGAAAGAACAGTCCTTCCCTTCTAATTCAAAAATCCATACTGCCACTGCCCTTGCAAACTGCTAAACAAGCAGTATCGGCAATTCACTTGTGTTCTGTAATATATTTACTGCAAATCCCAATGGCTTGCCTCCTAATGCAGTTTTCTATTGTGTCTGTTCTTGTCAATACACTGACTGGTCACCTTACTTGTGAGCTGCTTTGACCGACTGTTTACCCAAAGCATCAAGAGGCTTCTGGAGAGCCCCAGCCTTCTGACCAATGTCTTTAAGCAGCCTGGCTCCAAAGGCCAGCAACTACACAAACTCAGAAATGCTTTGTGTTTCAGGGGCACTTCCAAACAAAAAGTCAGGCCATACTTTACGTCACCAATATCTCTCATCAGCCTTTCACCACAGGGAACCGGGTTTGTCCGTGTTATATTTGCAAAGTGCACACAGATTCTTGGACTAGCATTTTGATTTACAAATCTACTTCCTGGTGTGTACAAATGCTCTCATCTTAAATTCCAGTTAAGCTGTTTTCTAAGAAACAATCATCTATGACAATGTGAGCTACATCATTTATACAAAGAGAACAGTAACTCTTTAAATCATTAAAGTCTTGTGTGGGCAGGTGCAAGAAATGCTTCATACATTTTAAGTTCTTCAACAATTTTTTTCTGCAGAATTCATTTTTGAGGTCAGAAACTGAAAGAGACTGGCCACACTTTGAATTTTAAACTTCAGTGTATATAGTATTTTTCCTATCAGTAAAACCAGGTGGAAATTCAGCATTGCGTGAGCATATGGATGGAGAAAGGAAGCCAAGGCCCAAATACTGACATCTAACAAATATATCCTCCTAATTTGTCCAAAAAGATATTTTCAGTTAAAAAAAAAAACCACCAACACAGAAGACATAGCAATAAGCTGTATGCAAATAATAAATAGAAAAGCATAAAAACTTACTAAAAACAGACGGCCATTCAGACTGCCTATGATTTAGTAGGTGTGATCATCAGGAACAACTGTGGTACATTCAAAAGTCATTCTGATAGACTCACATTTGAGGGAAAAGATCACAGGATAATAGATCTGAAACTGAGAAGTTATCTATTCCAATCCCCTCTATTCAGAGGTGAAGAAACTGAGGCTCAAGAACTTGGCCAAGGTAATTTTGATAATAATCATGTGAGACAGAATTTGAACCCAGATCCTTTGACACCAAAGTCAGAGTTCTCTTCATTGTCCCTCACATCAGAAACCTATGGCTCAACCTCCTAACCACGTGAACTTAAAACATTCATTTAAGAGTTGACTACAAACATAGACCACAGCCTTAATGGAAAATAAACCTTTTACTGTTTACAATTGCTTAATTAATGCTTGCTTTCAACCACCCCAACCCTCTCCCATCTTTTTAACAGCAACGTCCTTTTGGTACATGACATATGTATATGACAAAGAATCATATCTGGTACATGACATATGTATATGACAAAGAATCATAGGATACCCATCTCTCCAGAACTAAAATCCTGGGTCACCCAAAGACAAATGGTTCACACAACAGGGATCTATAGAATGCAGCATACACAACTCCACCAACAAAATATATACAAGGAGTAACAGCTCTCTATACATAAACATTTATCTTCTATTTAATTAGTCAACAAGCAATTAAGTGCCTACTACTTCTTGTGCACTACGCTAAGTGCTGGAGATACAAAGAATGGCAAAACAAATAAACAAAATAACCGAATCCACACTCTCAAGACTAGTAATTATAAACTCATTCCACAAAAGCCAAGTTAAAACAAAAAATGACAGGCACCAATTCCACACCAATAACCAGACTTCCAAATTTCTTATGGAAATCTCTTAAGTTTAGAATTTTAAATCCTCAGTATTTGGGAGACACAGTCAATAGAAGATATGACATTTTCAATTTTTCAGAATTCTTTTTCTTTTTGGTGTATGGAGGGGTACAAAATTATGCACTGGGGAAATCTGAGATATATACAAAATTCACATTTTTTAACATCTTTTTTTTTTTTGGTTGGGCAATGGGGGTTAAGTGACTTGCCCAGGGTCACACAGCTACTAAGTGTTATGTGTCGAAGCCAAATTTGAACTCAGGTCCTCCTGAATCCAGAGCCGTTGCTCTATCCACTGTACCACCTAGCTGTCCCCACACTTTTTAACATCTCTTGCTCATCTAAAGTCCCTTTTTTGTTGAGTAACTCAAAAGCAGTAAGTAAAACCTGGTTTGCTCACAAATTGGTCACATTTTAAATTATAGTATTCAAAATGCACTAATATTTACTAACAATTCATTTTGAGTATGCTTAATTTATAACAAATGGAGCTATAAACAGCAAACATAACGTCAACTAACATCTTTTGTTCCACACACTTGTAAGAATCAAGCAAAAACTAACAACACTAAAGTAAAATAAAAAAGTTATTGTAATGTTTTCTGGATTTAACACCTACCACATGATACTTATTCTAAATAGATTAATTTGTAAGCTTCTCATCATCAGTATCTACTATTTCTGACATTTCAATTTCATCATCCTCAAAGATTTCGGAAAAGGAAGGTTGAACTAGGTTGAGCCAAATCTCTCAAAATTACTCTCAAATTACTAAGATGTCTTGATTGGATGTTTCCTTAAACAGATGATTTCTTTCACATGTTAAACAAGATGTAGAAAGATGGAAACAAGAAAAGTCAAAATATTGCTACCATGTTGGAAGAGGTATAGACCCAACAGAATTCCAGGCTTAATCTGTACAAAATTCCTAAGAGGTTCCATTTTCTATCAAATTCAAAAGTACAGAAACAGCGGGGCATACAGAAAACACAACTGGGGGTTTTGGAGTCACAGGACTGAGTTTCCTTCTTGTGAGTACTAAGCAAGTCACCTCAACTTTTCTGGATGATCATCTTTTGCACACTCTACAATTCACCAAAGTTCTGAATCCTATGGAACAGAGGCCTCTCATGTGAAAGACGAGCTAGACTTGTTTTTAGGGCAGAATTAAGACCAAAGACCAGAAGTTACAGGGAAGCCAATTTTCAGGTCAACATTAGGAAAGACTTCTTAATAATCATTGTTCAGTCTCTTCATGATCCCATTTGGGGTTTTCTTGGCAAAGATACTGGAGTGGTTGCCATTTCTTTCTCCAGCTCATTTTACAGATGAAGAAAATGAGGCAAACAGGGTGAACTGACTTACCTGAGAGGCTGGATTTGAACTCAGGTGTTCCTGACTCCAGACTTGGAGCTCTTTCCACTGCACCACCTGGCTGCCCTCTTAATAATTAAATTGTCTTGTATAAATGGAATAGGCTATGCTTCAACAGATACTAAGTTCTTAATAATAGGAATAATAATGAATAATAATAGCATTTACATTCAGTAGTGCATTAAGGTTTACAAAGTGCTTTACAAATATTATCTCATCTGATCCTTACAACAACACCTGAGAGGTAGTTTCTATTATTATCATTATTCCCATTTGACAGATGAGGAAACTGAGGCAAACAGAGGTTAAGCAACTTGCCCAGGACCACAAAGCTAGTAAGTATCTGAGAATGGAATGCAATGCAGATCTTCTTGATGCCAGACCCATCCACTGTACCATCTACCTGCCTATTTGTTATGACTCAAAGTTCTCAGAAGCTAGATGGTCACTCGGTCAGGGGTATTGTTGATGGGATATATAATCTGAGTAACAGTCAGATTAGTTCTTTGAAGTACCTTTTAATTCTAAGATTCTTGGATCCTACAACCCAATAGCACATCAGTACTCTATTCCTTATCCCTAGAGTAAGGCCTAATAGTTCAAGGATTTGTACCTTCAGTTTAAAAGTTTTCTTTCCAAAGCTATCAGAAAATTCATTAAAAATCAGTGTACTTGGAAGCAGGAGAATGTAAGTTCCTTGAAGGCAGGGATTCAAAGATTTTTGGGTTTTTATAAATCCTCAATGCTTGCACACAGGCATTTAAAAAAGGTTATTCTAATTTAATTTAAAGTAAATCACTGTCAATTTAAACCTAATTCTTAATAATTAAATACACAAATGAAAAAAAAAAACATTGAAAACACTTTTTTCAAAATCCTTTTCAGCAATAGTCTATTAAAGATCTTATTAACCAACCCTTGAGATTCAAGTAAGCTTAAATTTGTTCTTTTTTATTTTTTTTTCCAAACCCACTGCTGGAGACTACAATGTTTTCACAAGAGATCAACAAAAACTTCAACTAGTTTCAAGAGAAAAAGTTAACTAAATAAATGGGTCTGCTTTCAGTCTCAGTATCATTCAACAAGGGCTCTTTACATAATATTTACTAAAGGGACAGGTTTTCTTATGGGGCTTATTACTCAACATTAGTTAGGAAAACATTATCTTAAGCCCCCTGGCTTAAGACTGGCTTCATTTGGCATCTGGCTTGGACTAACAATTTCCATTCCATGTTCCTTTTTAAAGGCTTCTCTGTGGGCAATGTTAGTTTTCCCCCCACTAACAAGGAGACAGACTCCTAGAAAGTTAGAGCTGCCTAGACAGTGTTTTATACTTCACTCCCCCCATTTTGCAGATGAGGAAACTGAAGCCCAGAGATACTATGTTAAATGACTTGCTCAAAATCTCTCTCCAGGCTACTGATAAAATTGAGAAAAGATGTCTCGATAAAACATTCCACCCAAGAAACAAAGACTGTCAGTGGGTGCAAAAGTGATGAATCTTTCTCTGGCTGCTTGCCACTGAACAAAAGCTAATCTTAAACTTAACAAACACTTGGAAGCTTTATTTCCACCTTATTCTTGGAAAGAATTGATATGGCTGGTGAAAATACACATACACACCATTCTTATACTTGATGACAGCAAGACAGCAAGACAAGTACTACTTCCCTATTAGCACCTTATGGAGTTTAATCCTTAATGCCAAAGTGACATACAATCATTTCCTGGACGTAGATCTGACCTAGAAAGCAGTATTACTCAAGTGTAAAACCAGGGGGGAAAAAGAATAGAGAAAGTAATAGAAGGAACAACTTTCAGGCAACAGAAGTAAAAATTCACATTTAAGGAATGAACCTGCAGATGAAACCAAACCAATTCCGCTTAAGCCCCTAAAAATAAGAACTGGCAAAGGACAATTTTCATATACAAGAGACTTCTACAAAACCCATAAAACAGCTACATCTGAACATTTATTAGCACAGTCCACTACATAAGTTATTGCTGAAATAATTTCTAATAGAAAACAAATGTTGGGTGGTATTTTTTCCCTGTCCAGCCTCGCTGTCCCTGTCACCCCAAAAAGCTAACCAATGGAACACAATACTTTTTCCTCTGAAGGACTTAGTGTCCACATACTACATCAGGGGGTCTTAACCTGGAGTCCACAGATTCTTTACAGGGGTTTGTAGATAGATTTCAGGGGATCTGTAAACTTGGATGGGGAAAAAAAATTACATCTTACTTTGACATCTAACCTCTAAATGAAATTTATCATTTCCTTCAATTTTTACATTTTTAAAAAAACTATTCTGAGAAGGGATTCAAAGGCTTCACCAGACTATAAAAGGGGTCCAAGACACCAAAAAAAAGCCTTCTCTCTACAACCTCCTCAGCTCATCCACACACATACATAATATAGTCAACATTCTTGTGATAAGAATAAGTATTATCCCGTTTTTTGCAAATAAAAATAGAACTGCCAAGAGAAAAGCTCAGTGTCACAGGAAGGTCACATGGTGAGCAGACCTTCAGACTAAGGTCCTATCTGCTCATGTCTCTCATGATGCTAAATTTTAGTTGAGCCAGCTCGGCTGGGTTTCGACACTACTCATGAAACCAAGGTCATGGATCGAGTCCCCTGCAGGGCCAATGAGCTCAGCCTTATTCCATAATACCCCAACTCAGTCCTGTCCTCACCAATGCCTGCTCAATATTGACTCAAAAGCGGAACACAGCAAACCACAGGAAAAGAGGCAGTATGTGTATACGCAGCCAGCAAGAGCACTCATTCTACCTGGCACTAGGAGATCAGGGTTCATCTCCCAGCTGTACCACTTACTAACTTGGTGACCTTGAGTGAGTACCTTATCCTCTGCAGGCCTCAATTTTAACCTCTGAAACAAGAGGGTTGACTTAAGGCATCTAAAGTTGCCTCCCTGTGACTCTGATGTATATTCTATCACCACTGCTGGAAAAAGGACTTAAAAAGCCTTCATCAAACTGATAGGAGTAGGTCAACAGCCTCTGCGTCATTAAAAGATAGAATTCTGTCATCTTTCACATGGCTTTTTGCCCAAGTGTGCCACTGAGACCTTTTGAATAAAGATACACAAAAGCCCAAAAATACAGAAGGAGCCACTCAGTCCTAACAGTTTGTCACATGAATTCACTGCACACATACCAAGGATAACCGACATATCTTTAGAGCACTTTCAAGTTTACAAAGCACCTGGCAAATCATTGACCATTTGAGCCTTAATACACCCATCAGGTGGTAAGAATTATCCCCATTTTACAGATGAAGAAACCAAAGTTCACATACCTCTACTTAGTACCAGCTGTGAGAAACAGTAGTTTCCATTTTAGCTCATGTGAGCTTTTCCTTATGCATATAACAGAATTACGGTATGACATATTCTTTTTTTATATCAAAAGATTCAGAACGCAAAACAGAACTCAAGACTTCACAAATTTATTGTAATCAATTTAAAAACTAATAAATAAAGAGGGGAGAAAATGTTGACACAACATTAACACAGAACATACAACAAACCAAGCCTCTATAAGTAGGCAAACCACAACTGGACCAGTCTTGATTTGGATGACAGTTCCATTTAAAAACTGCCAGAGACTTGGTGGCATGATGACACTGGAGAATACAAAATCCAACAAACCCACTGAAAGGGGTAGGGGGTGGGGAGAAGCAACAGAGGAAGAGAAGCAGTCTCTCACACAGGAAACAAGCCTTAAGAACATTAAAGCCTGCTCTGTGGAAAGTTTCCCCATCACCACATTTTTCAGTAACAAAGATGTTGTCAGAAATGACAATTTTTTGTGTCCCCTGATGATGCCTTGCTAGCATTTGGTTATAAGCCATAAAGCGGGAATAATTTCAGCCTGTCAGGAGTCTAGCTAATGCCCAGTTTCCCCCTAGAGAGAATTCCTGTCAAACGTAATGAGAGCTCCAAAGGCCTCTCTACAACATAATGAGCACTTAGGCCACGCTGGTGATCAGGCAGCAAAAAAAGCATCAATTTGAGCCTGGCTACACCCTAGGGGCCAGACGTCACCAGTTTTAATAAGAATTATGATTACTAGCTACCCAATGCCTCCTCAGAACTTATTATTAATGGGTGACAGTCAGAAGGATTTTTTTTTAAATGTAAGGCCACTTTAACTCTGAATCATAGCGCAACCCAATCCTGTACACCACTGTAGTTGAGGGTCTGTCATTATCTACAATACAAACTGAATTTAAAAGGATTTAAGACTTTGCTATTTAAAAAATATAAAGCACATCAGCCTTTCACATTTTCCAAATTACTAAACTAGCGACACAAAATACACCATATAATATATACCCATATGTAGACACAAGACATTCACACATGTTCTCACACATAATTGCCCATGAAATACATGCACAGGAACATAGCTCTACTCCCCAACACATTTCTTATTCCTGCCACACACATACTTCTGACACTTTTATCTCCTTTCTCTTTTAAGGAAAAAGGAAAGGTCATGCAACTACGCATGGCTGACAAAAATAATAATACTACATATTCTTTAAATTCTTCAATAAATCTAGCATTAGCACAGTGATCTTATGTTTTTGGAAAACAGGAGCTCCAGCAGTCCTATGAGCTACTAATTCCTCTGATTTTACGAGCTGAAAGTAAAACTCAACCGTTTATAATCCATTCTGTTCAGTATACAAATTTTGCTTTTTAATTCCATTAAAAAATTAAATTGGCAAGTAGTTAGAACTCTGTGGCAAAAGTTTGTGAATTCCCATATGCTACCAAAAAATGACCCCCAAAACTTAACCAGGACTCCTCCTGACCTGTACAATCACCAAGTTTACAATCCTTCTTGATAAGGGAGTAGTTATTTATAATAAAAAGCCCAAACAACCCTGAAGATGTTAAAAACAAAGTTTGCTTTGAAAAAAGCTGTAATGAAAATTACTTAAAAAAAAATCACAGTCTAAGAAAATTAGAATATCTCCTCCCAAACATAGCTGAAAACAGGATTTCCAAAACAACACCTCAGCATTATCAAAATCTGCAACGAATTAAAAAGAATCAAAGAACTCAAGATTTACAAAAGCAGAATTCAACTCTGAAACACACTTGCTTAATGAAAGTCTTTGAATATAGTGAAGATCTGAAGCCTGAACTAATCAATTTCTCCACTATGCCCTAGCCGGTCAGCCATGCTCTTTAATTTAATGAAACAAGAGTTTTAGATGAAATAGCACATATACATCAAGCAAGAATTGTATTGTTGCACTTTGAAATGTGTCCAACTGTGCAACTTCATCTAATGATAATTTTTTTTAAGAGGCAATCGATTTCTGAAAGACTTATTGTACCAGCCTCCTGATGAAAAAGTGAACGTCAGCATATCTACGGAATACTTACACCCTGCCATTAATGCTTTCTTTGGCAGACAATGACTACTCAATTGAGGGTCCTTTGGGCTGAGCAATCATTTAGCTTTTCTTCTCTTATGAGGTCCTTAGTGCCTTGTTCCAGTTCAATACTCTTTTTATTCACCATTATAGTAGCCATAAGTGTGAATTTTATGGGAACTTGCAAACTCACAGTCATAACCAGAGCTTTCCCAGTCACTAATCTTTCCAGGCTTTTAAAACCACTAGGAACTCAGCTACTATCAACATATGCTACACTCATAAAAGAATTTTTTTTCCCTCCCAGATTCAAGACTCCCTCTACTAGATTATTTTGAAAGCTATGTTTACCTACAAGCCACTGAACTGGTATCTTTATGCAGCACCACAAAACTACAAAAGAAAACCAGTGTTTGCTGCATAGTTCTTATACCTTTTCCACATTAAAGAAGCTCTTTTACACAATTTCAGGGTACAACCATATCTATATGTTGTAGTGGGAAAAACCACTGAATTTGGAGTCAAAAAGTACATAACTTCAAAGCCTAGATCTGCTGTTTGCTACCTGTGTGACCCTGGTCAAGTCATTTCCCTTCCCCATGGCCCTTCATTTTCTCACCTAAAAAAGGAGTATAATTAATTATCTTTAAGGCTCCTTCTGACTCTAGACACTATAATATTACTATATGAATTGACATCTGTATAGTACTTTTAGGTTTGCAAAGACCTTTAAATAATATAAAATAATCCTGATAACAATCCTGGGAGGCAAGGACTACAGCTATTATTCCTTATTTACAGATGAGCAAACTGAAACAGAGATTAAGTGACTTGCACTCACACCTATCGAGTAGGTTATCTGAGGCCAAATATGAACCCATGTCCTGCCTTACACTTAAGTATACCTTTCTATCCACTCTGCCACCTTGACTTATTTCTCAACAACATGTATATGATTTCAGGTCTATATACCTATAACATTCAAATGGTTAAGCATAAACCTATCCATGCATTAAAGTAGAGTCAATTTTTATCTTCCTGTAAACAGAAGATCTTTTATTTCCATTATCTCTTTTATCTAGTGATTTAAATTTTTCTGCAAACATATTGAGCTGTAGAACTTCTGCCAAGTAATTATCAGGACCGAGTGTGGTACAGAGGAAAGAATGCTGGATGTAAAGATTGTCTTAGAAGCGGATTCAAATCTGAACTTTGGGCAAACCACTTCTGGGTCTCAGTTTCCTTTATCTCTAAAATGAGGCTGTCCAACTGGATGATTTCTAAAAGGCTATTCTAGCTCTAAGCTTGTGATTCTATGATAAACTGGGCAACTGAGACCTAAAAATGACTTCAATTCACCTATTACCAAAAGCAATGCCAAGATGAGAGCCATAAATTGATTCTTGGTCTCAATTTGGAATTTACTTGAAAAATCTTACCTGTTTATGCATTTCAATGTTTAATCCATATGACATTTCATAATACTGTGAAGAAAAAAAGAGGATTAAAAGTTTCATTAACTCATGTTGAGTAATACTAAGAAAATATATGTTATGGTATGTGAAAAGAAAAAAATAAATCTTTAATACCTACCATCACATAATGCCTCTGCATTTCTGTCTTTTCACTTGCCAATTTCTCACATTCCAATTTAAGGCTACAAAAACAAAACAGGCAACTTCATGTAAACATTATGTCACTTGTTTTAACATCTGCCTCACATATTTGCACTTCAAGTAAAAACACAGACCAATTTAGAAAAACTATAAACTATCAAAGTAAACACCCAAAAGCTTTGTCCTCGTATTTAATGGAGACTACAAGTAAAATGAATTCTATGTATAGTTCATTCCATTATGATTCATTTTTAGAGCACACACAATCCCAGGTAGAGAGCAGAAAAATAAGTCAGCCTCTCAGACTAACAAGCAGCTTTATCCTCTGTTAACTCTTGGTCAGTTAAGTTTAAATTTAGGTTCATGGTGTGAGATAACTGGCCTCTGAACACAAACTTGAGCTTCAAACATATATAGATAGATAGATAGATAGACAGATTTTAGATAGAGTGTTTTGACCAGGGGATTCAAACATCCCTCTAAGTTTTTAAAATTGTATTTGAAAAATTACCTCCATAACTGTTCATTAGTTTCACTTTTGTCCTTAAAACACATTAAAACATCTGTCAGGTAGCCAATGGAATGATTAAAGTTTTGGAACTCTGTGATTAGATAAGTACATGCCCTAAACAGAATACTGGGCATTCCTGGAAGAAAAAAATAGATTCATTGATATTCTCTATTAAAATGGTCATTTATAATTTGCCTTCTACATTCTGCTGAACTTAACTTAAACTGTGACGGAATTTATCTTTGAAGTATAAAAGCCAATTTCTTAGTGTGAAATTGGCTTTTAAGCTGTTAACAACTAACAAGCCACAATATCAATGTTTCTTTCACTGTTTAAAATTCCCACTGATTTGGACAGTGAGTCGATACTTGTACTCAAGTGCTATGATGAACTTTATATGCAGAAGCTTCAGTTCAAAGGAGCTCTGAGGATGAGAACTTGAGAATTCTATTTATTTTTTAGATCTCCAACAACTATAAACGTTTAAAAGGAGTAAGCTTTCCACAATGAACTTTGCTTTGTACAACTCTATCTCCCAACACAGCCAAATAGTTATTTCAACACTACATTTGGGTCCCCTGCATTCCACGACTAATACATTGATTGAGCCAGTGTTTTCTGCTCAGCCTGTTGCAAAATAAATAAACGAAAGGCAAATATTGACGGTTCTCATGCAACTCCAAAACGAAAAAGAGTTCATTCGAACAGCAGCAAACAGGGGGCCAAAACAATAGAAGTTGGGGATGAAGAAAAAAGAGAGAACTGAGAAAACCCAAGAAAGGGAAAAAAAGGAGGAAAAGTGAATGACAGGTTTTAACTGTGATTCCACACGCCACCGCCTGGACACAAGTACTAAATACAGCTGCCACCCCAGGGATAAGACAGTAAAGAGAAAGAGAAAACCACATAGGCCCCCAACCCCCACCAAGTCAAATATGTTCCACGCTGACATCCAACCCCCAGGCCAGAGACAGACCGGGTCGGCTCAGGACTTAATGCACCCGCTGCGCCTGCTGCACGCACCTGTGATACTGGGCCTGCAGGAACTGGAACTCCTCTTTGATCCGATCCAGGGACTCCGGGATGGTGAATTTAAAGGGCTGACCTGCAGCCTGGTGCGGCGTCTGGGGGGAGTGTGGGATGGGTGTGCATACAAGTACAGGAATGGAGGGGGGGGGAGAGGAGAGAGAGGGAGGTAAGGAGAGATAGACAGCGTGAGCGAGCAAGGTGAGACAACAAACCAAACCAACACAACCAAAACAAAAGTTGCCGGCTATCGCAGGTACAAAAAGAAACTAATTTTTTTCAGTTTACTTTGGGGGAGGCAGATGGTAGCGCTTTCTCCCTGCCCCCACCCCGTTTGCTGAAACTCCCGGTCAGTAGAAGCTAGGTCGAAAATCTACCCCCGCCCCTCCCCATCCCACTCCTGGGGACGCAGATGGGAGATACTTAAGTAATTCTGGCAGAAGTAGCACCCTTCTCCTAAAGGGCCTGGGAAGGTGGTAGAAAAGATGGGTGCCCGCCCCTCCTATAGGCAATAAAGATAATAGCCCTAGGGAGAGGAGCGGAGTAACAAACACCCCGGCCCCATACTCCCAGTTCCCAGAGTCACTCAAGAGGACTCGGGCCAGCCCTGGCCCCACTGGATCCAGGGCTGCAGTTGACATGTAAATAGACAGTGAACAAAGGGGGAACAGAGTGGGGGCCAGCTACTGGGGGGGGGGGGGAAGAGAGAGAACTAAACACCTCCCTCTCATATAGGGGGTAGGAAAAGAAGGGATGTGATGAGGAGAAGAAATCTAAGAAGCTTCTCTGTCCCCGTCCCCCACCCCACTGGCCTATGTGCCGCCTTTAGAGGTGCTAAGAAAGGAATTAAAAGTGGGGTTGGGAGGGGGGGAAGGTGGCCAGGAGTAAAAGGTGCTAAAGGTCTGAAAGCGATTTTTGCCTCCACCCAATTAGTCAAATAAGTTAAAAAAAAAAAACCCACAAAGCATCTTCCACTCCTCTTCCCCCCCCCACCCCCGCACCCAAAGCGGTAAATAGGGCCGGAAACTCTGAGAACCCAACCTAAGCAGCCCCGATCCCCTCAGGGGGAAAGTGGAGCAAAGGCAGGGCAGATGTAATAGACACCCCAGCACAGCACGAGAACAGCGCCTCCCCCAGCCTCAAAACCGTCCCCTACTTTCCCCCCCCCACATGCCCCCCCCAGCACACGCCCAGGGCCCCGGGGCCCCGCCGCTCCTTACCGGGTGCCGGCTTTGCGGGAACATCGCTCTGACGGCAGCCGCTGCCTTGCTCCTGGGCAGCTCAATTCTCCGCTCAATTTCCAACTTTAATCCCGCCGAGAAAAATTAAGACAAGAAGAAAGAAAGAAGATCCAAGCAAGAGGAGGAGGTGGGAGGGTGCGCGTTAGACATGCACACACAAGCGCGCGCGCACAGACACTGACATTACACGCACATACAAACACGCACGCACAACAGCCAGGCAGGACCAGAGCCGGAGTTGGGCCACTAGGGCTCCCCAAGGCCGGGCCGCCGGGTGGGTCGCTGCCTCCCCGAGCTCAGGGCCACATTTCCCTCTCTTCCTGCTCACCGCCCCCACCTCCCACTGGGGCCAACGTCTGCCGCCCGGCCTCGGGGAGTGGGGGAGGGAAGGAGAGTTTCTGGGCTTCGGAAAGAAGAGGACGGAACCGAGGTGGACAATGGAATCACCCAGTTCCGTCGGTGAGGTGGGAGACAGGGTGGGCGCACAGGTCTTCGTCCCCGACGGCCAAAGCCGGGACCAAGGTTAACTCCCCCACCAGCAACCACTCCCCTCTGATGCGCGAGCTGCGCAGGTCCAGGGCAAATCAATCCAGTCTTTCTCCCACCCCTCCCGCCCTTGCTCCGTGGGGGGCACCTTGCAGGTGGCAAAAGAACGCTGCCCCACCCCCTAACAAAAACAAACTAACAATCAGGGGACCGGAAACCCCCGAACAAGCCGGGTTACTTCTCGGGTTAAAGACGATATCCAGGAAAAGCAGCCAGGAGGCGAATTTGGAAGGAATTGTCAACCCACGCCGTCCAGACAGGGGTTGGTGGGTGCAAAGGGGAACACAGGATCACTCACATATAAACGTACACATCCGTACTCGGGCCGGCTAGGCTCAAAGACGCTCCCGGGAGGAGGTGGGGACACACACTCACACACACACAGAGCCCGGGGTGGAGGCTCAGAGCCAAGTGATCACCAGCAACCACAGAGACAAGGGTAATGATGCAAGGAAAGTGCAGAGAGAGAGAGAGCGCAAGAGAGGAGGGGGTGGCCACGCAGCATATGCACTCAAGCAGTCTTGGAGTGAAGATTGAAAAAAAAAATCCCAACTAAAATAAGCCGAAGCGAGGGACGAGGTGGTTGGTGGTAGTAGAAGGAGGCAATAGTCTTCTTGTGTCGTTGCAGAAAAATCCTAGTAGCAGAAAAAGCAAACCAGCTGGGGCAATTCTCAGTTACTCAGAAGGGTGCAGCCCACCCGGGTGCAGCAGCCTCCCAGCTGCCGCCGCCGCCGCCTCCGCCTCCTCGCGCCTGGAGCACATCGGGGAGCGACTCTCACACACACCCATGCAGCAGCCGCCGCCGCAGCCCCAGCATCTCCTCACATTCATAGACACCCGCACGGCCCCGCAGCCCTGATGTCTTCTGCTGCTGCTAATCCTTTTTGTGCTTTTATTTTTCCTTTTCCACCCTTGCGCCCCCCGCCCTTTTTATGTTTTCCTTTTAACAATCGACGCTCCAGCCACAAGTAAAGTTCCTCGGGAATCCCGGGGAAAACATCCATAAACCGAGGTACGATTGGGAAGAATCCACGGAGCAAGCCCGTTCGCTCGCTCGCTGGTGATCTTCTTTGCCTTCCACCCCCCCCAACCCCTGCAAGCAGACAAACTCCACTGGGCTATCTATCGAGAGTCATAGGGTGATCAGGGGGCCGGGGAGAGATGAATTGGAATGCTCAGCCGGGAAGGGTCTCGACGGCCCTTGAAGCTGCTGCCACTGCTCGCTAAATCAATAGCACCGAGCGGGTGGCAATCAGCCGCCTCTCTAGAAGCGGGACACAATGTATCCGGCGCTGCTGCTCCAGCTCCGGCTCTTGCTCTTCTTGCTCCTGCTCCTGCTCAAACCTGCGCCGCCACCGCCGCCGCCTGCGCCTCTCGCGCTGGTAACATTAACACGCGGTTTCACACTCCTCTAGCTAACCAGCGGCCGGCCCCGCCCACCCCGGCGCGGGCGGGGAGAGGGGAAGGGGGGCGAAGAGTTGAGGATGGAGTCCGTGTGGATGAGGGTGGGAGGAGAAGGAGGAGGAGGGGAATCCCGGCCCAACCAATCGTCCGTTCCAAGACCCAACGTGGGCTCCTGACGACACGCCTCCCATCGTCCTATGGCAGGGCAGTACCAGCCTCGTCCTTTTTCCCCCCCCACCCCCACTTCACCATTCTCCCTCTTCTTCTCTCTTCTATCAGCACTGTCTCCCCTGTCTCTCCTCCCGCCCCCCTCCGCCCAGCCTCGTCCTCCCCGGCTCCGTGAGGAAGCGTTCCTGGAGGAGCTGCGGGACGCCCAGGCCAGCCAATAGGAAGCGGGGGAATACTGAGATTGGCACGGATGATGGGAAGGTCGGTGGGAAGGAGAGCGGCAGTACTGAGCTGTCAATCAAAGTAACGTGGGGGAGAGTGAGCGCGCGGGCGCGCTCTGGAGAGAAAAGGGAGAAGGGGAGAGGGGGCGAGGAGCAGTGTCAGTAGGAGTGTGTGGTTTTAAAATTCTATCGTTTTCTTTTTTTAAAAAAAAAAACCTTCAGATATCTGTGAGGGTAACCCAGTGAGGCAAACCATCTCGTTGTGATTGGGAATTAAGGGGAATTAAAGGAGAACACATTTTTTTCCCCTCATGGAAGCCACTCGTTTGATATCATTACTTTGAAAGCGAGGTCACATTCAAAAATGTCTTTAAGGTTTGTTTTTATCAATAGTTACCTTTTCACGGACACAAAAGGGTAGCACATGCACTTGATGAAAAGGCATAGTGGAGAAGACGTGGCTGTACGCCTAGGCATTTTTACATATGACTCCCACGTTGAAATTACGTAGCATTTTTTTTTTTTAGGATCTCAAAGCACTTTTTAAAATCCACAGTGGTTTTATTTAGCAGAAAGCTAGAAAAAAGACTTGTGACACAAATTACACGTGTCCGAAGAAAAGTCATGTTACTTGCTTAGGATGAACTCACACCCACTTTGAGAATTTTAACCAGCCTATGTTGTGAATCAACCTCAAACCTTTAAAAAGCCCTACACCCCAATTACCACCATAATCTTTCCAAAAGCTGAAAAGAAAGGAAGAAATCTTGTAACTCGGCCTTGTGTGCTGACAAACCTGTTTTTCCCCCAGATAGTTTTGATGGTAAAAGAGCACTGAAATATTTCAGGTAATAACTGGAGAGTGTTGGGTAAGTGACCTAGCTGGAATTCATAGAAGATGGAATTTCAGCTCAAAGGTCTTTGTATAAATAGGATGCATTGGAATTTTTCAGTTCTACCAGTGCAAATGTATGCATACAAACCTGAAAATCTTTAATTTTGCAAAGAGTTTTCAGTTTTGTTTAAAGTATAGTTCAACAAAGTTCTTTCCACCTGCCCCATGTGTGAATGTTATCTTTGCCAAATGGTAACATACCCTTCCATTGGAAATGTACTTCTTTGACAAACGTGAATCTTATGTTGGAATTTAGTTAATGAGTCTTTTAGTATTAATGACTGCTTTATCCCAATTGTCTTCTTTAAAAACTCTTAAAGACTTAAGTCTTTTTTTTAAAGCATTTGCTATTTAAACAGATGCACTTTATTTAAAGATTCTTGCATTTACAAAGATCATTCTTCTTAAAATATTTAAAGGATCATTTTATGCAACATCTTTCACTATTGTAGTTTTAAAACATTTATAAGATTGATTTTTTTCATGATTGTATCAAGCCTCAAACTTCAATTATAAATGAAAAACAAACATTTTTAGGCTGTATATTTGAAGGCTATAGTAAATTCTTAAACATTCAGAATTTCATCTCTGCAGTCTACTAAATAAGTGGAATTTTCACTCATGAATAATCACAAACATTGCAATTTGTCTTGTTTACATGGAAAATAAAGTCCCTGGAAGCACTTCCTCTTTTTGTCAGATTATGTGATCACATAAATTCAGCCTTACCCCTCCCCCCCTTTTTAGAAATACATTTCAAATGCAACTATACGTATATGGACATATATGCATATACATATACATCTGTGTGTATTATGGATACAAGTTTACATGAGGGCAACATCTGGTCACTGTATCAAAGATTCATTTTGGTTTGGTGGGCAATGTTCACATTATGTCCCGTTATTTTTATCTAGAACAATTTTTCTTCTGTACTCATAGGATTTTGTTCAGTTTTATGCAGAAGGTGTGAACATATCACAGATATACATGCATATAGGAGGATAAGTGGTGAGGGAGACAGCAACACACCTGCTTACCCAGCTTTGGCTGGTGTGAATTTTAACCTGCTGGCACAAGCTGGTAATTAGATATAAACAGACAAATTAAAACAGTGTATTTTGGAACAGGAACAGAAACAGTGCTACTTCCCTTCTATTCTTCCTCCTCTCCTCTTCCATCCCTTCTCCTTACCCCCACCCCCCATAATAATGTTCTGTAATGTTTTATTAACTTAAAATGTTTTTAATCACTAAGTTTTCCTGGCTATATTGGGGAAAACTCCAGGTTTCTTTATTGACAACTACTTCCTGACCTATGGCTGTTGAGATACCAGGACTTTCAAAATTTCCTCTCTGTGTTATCTCTGGAAAATTATCTTTTACAATTGAAAGTCTCTAATTATGTGCCCTAATGATGGCTACTTTTCACCAGTTTCTTCTTTTCTCAGAGCAGCATCCCTGCAAGATGTGGAAGGCTCTGCCCCTTTTCAAGGTCATATTTTCTCCTTGATTGTCAGACTGTAATAATTATACTGCAAAACTCTCATCAAACTGCATTACAAATGATGGTGTTTAAACAATCAAGCAGCTTTAATCTTATGTTTTAAATAAATAATATATGTGCAGATTGCCTACAGTATTATTTAAAAGAAAATAGAGAGTGCCAACTTATCAAATCCATAATTTCTACTCTTCTATTTGAAGTCTGTTAAACATAATCTTCTTTAACCTTAACATTCATGTATGGATGATGTTTTTACTAGAAAAAATATTAAGTGCAGTTTCCATGTAAAACTGAGCTTCTGATGAACAGTACCTTTTTTTTTTCCAGCAAAGGAAACAAAGGATTGTGGTACTGTTCATTTTACCATAGATGCACATATTCATTTTTTTTCCATTCACGTATTGTTGATTATCAAATCTTCAACCTACCAATAACACAAGTATTTCCACTACATGTCCAAATGAATACTAGATGTTATAGATACTAGATAGTATTGTTTCCTTAATAGGAGAAAATCTTTTCCTGTGATTTATTCCACTGTTCTGCATTGCAGAGCAATGAAAAAAAAAGTTAATTGAGGCAGCTAATCATAGAATCCAAAAAATTATGTACCTTCTTAAAATCATTACCTCTTTTTTTATGAAACAAATAATAATGGGGTCAAGCTTTTTTAAAAAGCCATTTTCATTATCCTCTCTACTTTCTAGTTAATAGTTACTGCTTTCATTATTCATCATTTAATTTTTTTAGCTAGGAATTTTTCTTTGAGCCTAACCCTGTCAGAAGGGCTCCAGAAGGACTTTTCTCAGCATTACTTTATATAACCTTTTGCTCAACATGCTCCTTTACTAAAAGAGACAGAGAAGAGGAAAAAGAAAGACTGCAAAGTAGAAAAAAATCAGTAGCAGATCCATGCAGCAGTAAAACCTCAAATAAAATCAGATCCAAAGAATCTCTTGTGGTTTCGCACAATATGGTAAAATTAGAGATTGCAGGAAACCAACAAAATTAAATTGGGAGCATTTGAAGAAAAACGACTAGACTTTATGAAAATGACACTTTGACTGGTCAGTATGGTTTTTTATCAACAATTTCTTTTTTAAGGCATAGATCAAAGGAACCTGCACATGTTTTCATTTTATTTTAACTAGAAAATTACATCCAGATGTTTAATAGGCATTTGGTTGGTTTTTCAACATTGATTAGATATGTTGGTACTGTTTGCTTACAAGTGTAGCCGGATCATTAGCTAATGCAAAGAAATGTTTGCTGTGAGTTGCTAATTAGGTCTTTTGGAAACCCTCCATGCTGAGGAACAATTTGTACAGTGGCCAGAAGAACTTGTGGTACTTGAGAAGTTGCTTTCTCTTGGGGGGGGGGGGGTGTGAGTGTGTGTGTGTGTGTTTTGGGGGAAGAGGAGGGAGAAGCGAGTCCCCTCTCCCTAATCTCCTTTTGCCTACAGGGATTGCAGTTTGATCCCAATGGGTTGAAGTGCAAATAAATTAGGAAAAGAGACCACACACACACTCACATACAGAGAGATAAATGTACTGTTTCTGCCTGAAACTACCTCCATGCTCTTTAAAAAAAAAAAATAGCATCTGAAATGCTTAGCACTAACGGATGGAAAATTCTCAGTGTTAATGTTATCAAATACACAACATTTTAAAGCATACTTTAGAGGCAGATGGGGAAGCCTTTTATGATAAATGAGTGTGCTTGAATTCATTACTGTAGTACTTATAATTAAAAATATCTCCTTTGCAACTTCAGTACTTGTACTGGATACAAGAGACAAAGCTTAGGAGGAAGGAAGACTTATGGATGGGAAAAGGTGTGAGAGGAAAGAAAAGAAACTCAACAGAGAAGAATGAGCCTCTGAGGAAATGAAGTGTTTGTTTTCACAACTCACCTTTTTGTTTACAGTTTAAACGATGAATAAACTTGCCCTAGAGTATCCATTTACCCTTTAGTCAAAGACAGTATTTTAGGCTATTTGGCTCCTATTTGATAAGATTCTCAAGGTCCAGCCATCTTTTTTCAAAAGATGCTTGACCATGCCAACAACATAAAATAAAGACCACCACCCCCTCAAAATATCATCCTTTGGCCTTCTTTGAGAGGAATTTTTTATGTATTTTAAAACATAAATTGTAACAGAAGGAATATGTATATATAAGCAATAAGCATAGACACACAGATATAAATACTATCACAGCATCTTAATGTGTCTATATATGAACAATATAAATGTATTTACATATTATACACATGGCTGAGTAACTTCTAAGTGTTAATATATTCTGATTAATTTAAGATTTTTCACACAAATAGAATAGAGACATGATTAGTCTTCTTGAAATAGTTCAAGCAGAGTGCACTTCTACCAGGGCTCTCCACATCTACAAGTGAGATACCCTTGAAAGACAAGGACAGTATTTGGGCTTTGTAGGAAAAAATGCCATTTGCACAGACCATTAATAATGGGACTCACTGAAGTTAGGCACCTTTTCTGAACCCATTCCAAAGACCGATGATAGTAATTACAATGCCCTCTTCCTTCCATAGCACCACCAACACCACCACCACTACCACAGTCTCCAGTTTAGCATTTAGCTCAACAGAAACTGAAAAGCATAGGACAGATTAAAGAAAAGAAGTAGCTGAAGAGAAATTCATTTGACATTTGTTCTGGAGAATTTAAGCCTGCATACGTCCAAAATTAGTGCAGACTGTGGCCCTTAGAATTCGATGTAATGAGCCTCCTACCCAAAAGGCCGGCAACATTTTATTTAACCACCATTGAACAGATATGCCCGTTTTCTGTTAAGTGGAAAGTGTGTTTATGCTTTGGAAACGTCACTTTAATTACTTTTTCATTCAACTTTAAACGTAAAATGTGTGGTTGATAATTTCTTGGACCAGACAAAACTTTGGTTCACCTTACCCACAAAAAGTTCGTATTCAATAGCAGTTGTTGCAAATATTTAAATCATCTAGTTCAACCCTCTCATTTTACAGATAAGTAAACTGAGACCTATAGAGACTAAATGATTTGCCTAAGGTAGTTAAATCACAGATTGGCATGGAGCTGAGGTCCTCTGACTCGAGAACCTGCACATTGTTCTATTGCCTCATGTACCTGAGGACCTCAGGAATAGGAAGAGATCTATGTTGGGAGTGGGGTCAAAGATCTCAAAGTTTTAGGGCCTGTAGCTTTCACCTCCCATTTAATTTAAATGTTAGATGGAATTTCATTTACCTAGTTCAAAGACTGACTAATAATGTTTTAAACCAAAAAGATTTAAAAGAAATAAGGCTCATCTCTTTTTTTCTGACTACACTAAAGTCCTTTCCGACATAAGCAAGTATTCTTGCATTGAATTACCTCTCTTTGTTCACCACCTTAATAACAGAGTACATTCATAGAGTGCTTTTTTAGTGGGCAGGGAGGTGTTGAAGTGGATTGATACTAATAAGCTGTATGACCCTGGTCAAGTCACTTAACCCTATTTACCTTGGTTTCCTCATCTGTAAAATGAGCTGAAGAAGAAAATGGCAAACCACTCCAGTATCTTTGCCAAGAAAATCCCAAATGGGGTCATGAAGGGTCAGGTCAGACTTTAAAGTTTGCAAAGCATGTTATAAGTATTATTACATTTTCTCCTCACAATAAACCTAGGGTGAAGGTGCTTTATTACCCCCATTTTATAGATACAGAATTTGAGTCAGACAGATGTAAAAGTAACTTGCCCAGGGTCCCACAACTAGTAAATATCTGAAGCTAGATATGAAGTCCAGTCTTCCCAACTCAAGGGCTAGTGTGATCAATCCACTAAGCTGCCGGGCTTCCCTTTGGATTTTTTGTATCATTTCTTATGTTTTGATTTTTCATAGCCCATTTCCTTAATTCTTCTACAGAGATTATTTTACCTCCAATGGTTATCTACTAATATAAAATGGAAATCTTTAAATAAATCAGGACATTACATTGGCAATCCCCTAGAGCATTGTTACATGGAGCATGGAGCTCAAAATCACCATCAAATCCACAATAAAAGGAAAGAACAAATTCTCTGGATGTTAAGTATTTGGAAACCATGAGATAGTGGAAAATAAAGTTTATTTTCTTTTCATAGCTGTTCCTCTGCATAGTTGCTTTGCTGGCTTCTTTCCCCCTCAGTAAAACAAATAGTAAATTGATTTGGGCTGGGTTAACGTTTTTCTTCAGTATTTTGAAAGACAGTGCAAAAACAGATTATAACTCCTTGTACTGAGATTTAAAGGTTAATATTGAATAGAAGAGAAAACAGACCATATTAAATCTTGGACTCTGATTTTGTGTTTATTCAAAATCTGAGAGGCGTAGATTGTGTGCTAATGAATGAATATTTCTCAGGCAGAGCAGTGGAAAGGACAAGTTTCAAGTGATGAAAGTTGGGGTGCCCCACCCATATATTTTTCTAGCCAGATGTTTCCTTACAGCATGCTTGTAATTTTTTTTTTTTTTAATCCCAGGAGAAAATTTTTTACCCTAAAGTAATCCCTAGAGATCCATTTTAGCAAGTAAATTCCAGTTGCACTATCAAATGCAGAAAATCAAGATAAAAATACTTCCAATAGGTGTGGATTAAGGGTAAGAAGTGGGGGATAATGGAAAACAAGCACTTTTAATGCATACTGGCTAATCAAGACTTAATAGATCTGTCCCTTGCTTCTCACTAGTCTCCAAATAACTAATGATTATGCAAAATGAAAACACTAAAAAGAACTTCTGCATTACAATGACAGAAAAAGCCCCAAGGGAACCTGGTTACCGTTCTGGCTTCACCCATTTACAGCCTCTACACTTCAGAAGAACTGGCAAGCTACAATTGGCACTTAAGAAAGTGTTACAAAACACTGACAAGTATTAGAGAAATGTTGATTCATGTAAACAGCCTGCCTCAAGGAATAATACCTTTCTTTAGATCATTGGCTTTCAAATTAGTGTTTCTATGGAGACAAGTACCTTCAGGTAACTCCTACCAGAATATCCTTAGGAAGCTCCAGAAAGTAAGGCCTTGATTTTGCTTGTGTTGGAGAAGTTACCTCATTTACATCTTAGTATGTTATAGCTAGATGGGACCTCAGAGGTCATCGAGACTGAAGGATGGACAGACAAATGATAATTTGGGTGGAGTGGGATGGGGGGGCGGGGAGGAGGGAGAGAACATTTTTTTAAGCTCTTACTGTGTACCAGGAACAGTTAATAAGTGTTGGGAATACAAGTAGAAACAATCAAAACTGTCCCTGTCTTCAGAGAGCTTACATTCAGGGGGCGGCTAGGTGGCGCAGTGGATAGGGCACGGCCCTGAAGTTAGAAGGACCTGAGTTCAAATGCGGCCTCAGACACTTGACACTTACTAGCTGTGTGACCCTGGGCAAGTCACTTAACCCCAATTGCCTAAAAAACAAACAAACAAACAAAAAACAGAGCTTACATTCTAAACAGGAAGACAACACATAAGTCATTATCAGCTGTCCTTGTAACTTATCAAGATTCTTCCCATTGCTATATATGGGATCTTGCTAGAGATGGCAGTGTGATAGAACACTGTGCCTTTAAATTCAAAAGAAGCCTCAGATATTTACTAACTATATGACCCTGGGCAAGTCAGTTAACCTGTTTGCCTCAGTTTCCTCAGCTGAAAAATGGGGATAATAATAGCACCTACCACACTGAGTTGACAGTGCCTGGCACAGAGTAGGCAGTGCATAAATGCTTATTCCCTTCTCCTCCCCTTTTACTGGGTGTGGAGAAAGTTGATAGCCAGTACGTTAAATATCCTATTTTCCATAAAGTATTTCCCAATAACATTTTTTGTCGTAACATTGAACAAAACTTGTTTCTAAAGTAAGTAACTAGTAGATATGCAAGGAGGAGGGAAAGAATTTTTTTGCAGAATTGTAGATATGTGAATTCTGATGTAAATTATTGTAGTGTAGTATACAATGTGTGTGTGTGTGTGTTTAAGTGTATTTTCACAGCAAAATTGACACTCCTAAAATGTGAAATGCCTGCAAACAATGCAATGAACTGAGTTTTGTTTGTTTGGTCCAGATCTGTGATTTCACTGGTGTTAAGGATTTTTGAGTCAGTCAATAAACATTTATTAAGGACCTACCTGTGTGTCAGTTACTGTGCTAAACACTAGGCATACAAAGAAAGGCAAAGACAAAGTGAGAAAATCACTTTTACCAATGCAGATACAGATCCTCAACAGCAAAGGCTCAGGGATGGTATTAAGACACAGCAGAAATACAACCACCTTCAGAGCTTTGCTACTCAGCCTAACAGGACCATATTTTGTCCAGTACAAATCCACAAAAGAAGATGATTTCAATCAACGAAAAAATGTGAAATTCAATCAAGAAACTTTTATTAAGTACCTTCTTCAAAAGATAGTATGCTGGGCTCTGAGGGTTCAAACCCCTTTCTCCCCACCTACCACCCCCCCCCCCAAAAAAAAACAACAGCAACAATCCTTATTCTCAAGGCCTTTACAGCTGAGGGGAAACTGCATAGGATCAAGAAAGGCTTTACATAACAGGTAGGCAATTGAGCAGATCTCTGAAGGGGTCTAGGTATTCCAAAAGGTAAAGGTAAGAAGGGAAAGCATTTTAAGAAAAGGGGATAGCCCATTGCAAAGGTTCAGAGGTAGGAGATGTGGCCTTTAATAGGCCAGTTTGGCTGTATTGTAGAGTGAAGGTGGGTCAGACCTAGATTATAAATAAAAGGAATTGAAGTAGGCAGGAGGCCTTAATTGCAACTAGAGTAGAAAAACAGGTCTCTGAATTATATTTAAAATAAAGAAGTAGTTAGACCCTTTGCAAATAAATAATGAAAAATGACAAATGTTTAAACATTATATTATATTATACATATAATATATATACACATATTAATGTGTATATATATATACATCATATTAAAATATTAACTTTCTACAAGGATTTTAATCATCCCCGTGGCATATGGATAGAGTGCTAGACTTGACTGAAGTCAGGAAGACCTAAGTTTGAATCCTCTGAGCAAGTTATTTCATCTGTCCTGGCTTCAGTTGCTTTATCTGCAAAATGAGGTAACTATCTACTGTCCAGGGTTGTGACATTGAAATGACTCAATGTATATAAGGTCCTTTGCAAACTTTAAAGTGCTATATAAATGTTGGCTAATCTCATTGTTATAAAATACCTTCTTGTTTACTTGAGATCCCAGAGACAACAGTTATATAGGGGAAAGAACAGAGGCCTTGGAGTCAGAAGACCATAATAGTGTGGGAAAGCACTGGGTTTGGGTGGAGTCAGAAGACCTAGGTTCAAACAAGAGATTAATTAAACAACAAGCATTTATTAAACAGCTGCTATGTTTAGGCAATGTGCTTGGCACTAGGGATACAAAGATAAAAATTGGAAGTATCTTTAAAGAATCCACTTTTCTGTGACTAGGAAAAACTAAACTTTTGCCAATTGAGTTTTTCTGTGCTTCTACTTAACACTTATTTGGTACAATGAAGATTTGCTCCAATTTATGGCTTATTAAATAAAACTATTCCAGTTTCACAAGTATATTTGAATTTTTCTCTTGCATTTCACACCAGGAAGTCAAATTCAACCAAAATATTTCTGTGCCAGTTGTGATTTCACTGGTGTAGGAAATTCCCAGCAACATATCTATAGCTTATAGTTTTGGATAATTGCCTGGGGAGCTGAGAGGTCATGTGACTTACCAAGAGAGGCTGTGCCAAGGTTAAGTGTTGAACCCAGGTCTTTGTGACTCCTACCCATCACTCTATCCACTAAACCACATTAAGATACTATTTTTTAAAAGAGAGATTTATTTTGGAAATAAAAATGTAATTGGAGGAATAATTCATAAAGTTACTACTTATGTATACATGCTAAAGAAATCAACAAAGCCTAATGTGATGAACTCTGGAAAGAAGAGAGTTGGGTGGTGCCCATCTGGGGAAAATGTCAAGAGGTAGTAAGCTTGAATAGTATTTTGAAAATGAGAGAAATGTGGCTTAGAGGAGTGAATTACAGAGATATCCCAAGTTTGGGAAATGCCATATCTGAAGATTTTGAAGGCTAGAAAGCTGAGACAAAAAGAGGAACATATACCAAGAATAAGAATGTTTATATTTTGTTGCTCATCTTTTTATAAATAGATATCCAGATTCCAAACTCAAGATTATATTTGGAAGTATCTTTAAAGAATCTACTTTTCTGTGACTAGGAAAAACTAAACTTTTGCCAACTGTGATAGCCCCGTTTTGTTGTATTTTATTGTTTGTTTGAATTTAAGTTGTGTAGATTTTAGAGCTTAAAGGAACTCTGGATATCATATTGTCCAATTTCTTGAGTGTTACATGTGAGGAAAGACAAGGGAAGTGACGTGTCCAGTCATGTTTTATTTTTCTTCTGATCTCTTGCCACCTTCCTTTTCTACATATATCTATACAGAGATGACATACTGAGAACCCAGAGAATACATATATTTACGATAAAATACCTGTACATAAAATGTCTGCTACTGAATCCTATTTTCTTATTTATTTTTTATAAAATTGGAGGTATGCTTCTCAGAAAAAAATTTGCCTCCAAGACATAACAAAATCATGCTTCTAGTGCAGCAGATCTAATAAAATAATACTTTTACTTATTGCCTAACGGTTTTTCTCCCAATGAAATTCAATAACATAATAGGTTTCTGCACTTATGAGTAAGATATTTGAATAGAATGTCAGCTATAGAATATCAGTGAGTGCTTTTTCCTTTTAGGCTGCATCATAATAATTCTTTCATTGATTCACTTATTCAACATTCATTCAACGAGCATATATTTAGTGTCTTCCGTGTACACAAGACTATGTTAAGAGTTGAAGAGAGATTAAAAACTAAATAAGGCAACATCTTTCACTGCAAGAAATTTGTCATCTCTCACTCAGAAGGACATACTAAGTTTTGATGGGGGTAAGAATGGATCATAAAGTCAGGCAGGATGTTGGCACCATGGGGAAGAGTAAAAATGAATCTTTTCTTGAGGAGGAGGATTGGTATTAGACCTGTGATTCCAAGGGTTTAGAGAATTCCCTATATCAAGGCAGATTGTCACCTTCTCTACAACTTATAGTCTAGAAAAAATCTCCCAAACACTGAGAAATTAAGTGATTTCCCCAGTGTTACAAAGCCAGTATATGTCAGAGGGGAGTCTTGGTATAGTGAAGATAAAGAAAGATGAACCAACACTAATCAAGAGAAACTGTCCATTGAACTTTATCAAATCAACCCAAACATGGTTAATTCTTGTCCCCCCCCCCTTTTTTTGGTATTCCCCTAACACCATAGAACCCTCTCTTATAATAAAGATGACTACTTAGAGCTGTGAGGGTATAACTAAGTGACTGGGGTTTTCTGGTACTGTCATTCACAAGCCCTAGCCAGTATACTGTCCATTGATTATCAGCTAGACTTAAATAGTTTTTAGAAAGGGTATTTATTAAGTATAGCAAGAATAGTTGTTACAAAAACCTTTCCCAAATAGGGGGGCACACTCTTCCCTTAAAATTTCATGTAAATATATGCATATACACATATATAGGTAGATTATAGATATAGATGTATCTATACATGTGTGTGGTATTTTATTGTGGTATGTGGTTGTATATATATAGATACATATACCAGACAAACACATATAGATACACACACACACACACACACACACACACACACATACACATATACCTTTCCCTCTGCCTTTGGCCTACTTGGGGTATATGCCTAGTGGAGATATCACTGGGTCAAAGGTTATTTAAGGTCTGGGGAATTTTCTAGTATGATATTACTTTTTTTTTTCTCAAACTGTTGGACTAACTCACATTTTCACCAACAATGGATTAGTGTGTCTATCTTCCCACATTCATTTGGCAATGTGTTAGACACTGGAGGTACAGAGTCAAAAAACAAACCAGTCCCTACCTTTAAGAACCAACCTGAAGAGTGGGAGGCAAATTCTCAGAGTTGTTTTAATATGCATTTCTCTTCTTATTAGAGACTTCAAGCATTCTTTTATATAGTGGTTGGTAGTTTTTATTTCCTCCTCTGAAAACTGCCTATCTATAATATCCTTTGAACATTTATCTAGTAAATTATTGTCTCTAAGAACTTACCTACCCTCTTGGCTTCAACTATTATCTCTCAGTGGATCAATCAATCAATCAAGAAGTATTTCTTTATTAAGCATCTACTATATGCCAGGCACAAATGAATGATTCAAAGTTCCAGACCTACATCTCCAACTCTCTCCTCAAACTTTTCCCCTTAGATATTTTACTACATCAGCAAGCTTACTGTATCTAAAGGTGAACTAAACACATTCCTAAAACTTTCTCTTCCTCTTGACTTGGTAATTTCCAACAATAGTATCATTATTTCCCCCAGTCCCTCAGGCAGAAAATTTCGTGGTTGCTTTTTGTTTTGTGTCCCCCACATTCAATTAGTCACCTTGTTCTATTGATTTTTCCTATGTAGTATTTTTTAAAGCCATCCTTCCTTTCAATTCTCATTGCCAACTATCTTTTTCAGATTCTTATCATCTCACACCTCAGTTATTACAAAATGTTAACTGGTTTCCCCATCTTTCATCATTATTTCAATCAATCCATTCTCCGTACTGCTGTCACATTATCATCTTAATCAGCCGCCATCTTTCCCAGTTCAAAAATCTTAAATGACTTCCTAGTGCCTACAGAATAACATTAAATTTCCTTCACTTAGTGTTGGTGGCTGTCACAATCTACTCCGTGTCTATTTTCCCAGCAGCATTTCTCCAATAAGAATTTTATATCTCAGCAAGAAGTTTCTTGACTCTCCTATTACTATTACACACACACACACACACACACACACACACACACACACACACACACATACACCTCTTTCCCTCTATCTTTGACCTTCTTGGGGTATATGCCTAGTAGTGATATCACTAGGTCAAAGGGTATGTATGGTCTGGTGACTTTTCTAGTATATCTAATCTAATCTAGTCTAATATATTCCCATTTCCACATCATTGCATATGCATTCATCCTTCTAAAAATGCCTTTCTTCACTTCTCTGAAACCTATCCAGCCTTAAAGACTCAGTTGAAGTTCTGACTTCTCCTTACTTGACCAGCTGATCCCTCCATGATCTCTCCTTCCTTGAAATGCCTCTGGCACATGGTTAGGTAAGAGCCTATGGATGGCCTTCTATAGAAGTCAACCCAGGAAAAAATGTATGACCCTGGAAAATAGAATTCTGACATTTAAAAAGGAAATAGCATGCATGGAGAACTCAGGACAAATGTAAAATTTTAAAAGACACGTACTGAAGATGCACCAAAGACTGGTAAAAGAGTACAACGTAGGATAGTTCTATGATAATAATAATACTAGCACAACAGCTAACATATAGCAAGTTTAAAACACTTTACATGTATTATCTCATTTAGTTCAGAATGAGCTGAGTCTTATGAAGAAAGTTAAAGAAAAAACAATAGGATGTTATTATTTTTGTAGTTGTTATAGTAAGCAAAAGAGGAGAAATGCCAAAGTGATAGAACTTCTGTTCATGGTAGATGAAACAAAGATAACAGATAACTGAAAGAAGGTAGAGCTGGTCAACTAGTATATTGCATCCTTTTTCTGTGTCAAAGAAGAATGATGTTTGGACTGGAAAAAAGAGAATCAAAAATGGTTACTAGGGAGCTTGTAGAGATAGTGACTGGAACTGTGATTTATTCATCTGCTTTATCAACACAGGTGGGCACCTTTTCGGCAACTTACAGAATCAGAGATTTGGCTAGAGCAGTGAGTTTAAGTAACTTGCTCAGGGACACACAACCAGTATGTTTCAGAGGTGGGATATGTCTTAACTTAAGGCCAACTTATACTTAAGATAAACAGGAAGATAGTAAGAGACCATTTACCTGTCTTTGTTGTGAGGATCAAATGAGACAGTTATAAAGTACTCAGAACAGTGCCTGGCACATAGTAGGCTTATTCTCTTCCTCTACCATGAGTTCATATCACCTGGGGTGATAGCACATGGAGGGACACTTAAATAACTAGTGGAAATGATGGTTCGGACCCTGTTGGCAATAGTAGAAACATAATGGTGAATATGGTTGGTGCTGCAGGACTGATGAAGAGAAAATACTTTTCTGAATTTCACAAAAGGGGAATAAAGCAGATTCTACACACTATAGCCATTGAACTTGACTTCAATAGCTGGCAAAATTCTAGGATATAATATTAAAAGGAGAGTCTGTGAATATCTAAGAAAAGAAGTAGGAGTCAGAAAGAACCAGCTTTGTTTTACCAAGAAAAAGTCATGTTGAACTAACCTTGTTTCCTTTTTTGGATAGGGCTGCTAAACTGGTAGACCATTTTTATCATAGAATTGAGAGCTGGAAGAGACATTAGAGGTCAGGGGAATAGATATAGTTTACTTGCTATTAATATTTTATCTTAATTTTGAAGTATATCCTTGTATTTTTTAATATTTGTGGATTTTTTTTAAATATCACATTATCTCCCAGTAACTTCTCTTTGACTATACCTCAAATGAATTTAAATTTTAGCAAAGATTGAATAAACTTTCCTTAATGACCTTAAACCATTCATTTATTCTTTTTCTGGGGTCTGTTTCCTCTTCATAAAATGAAGAAATTAAACTACATCAGTAGTTCTCAATGCTTTTTGTTCTGCAGACCCCTTTCAACAACAACAACAGCAACAATGTCTTGTAAAGTCCAGGGTCATTTAATAAATAATATATAATATTCTTTGAGATTTATTAGGTGCTTTCTATAGTTTCAATGATAACTTTTGTCCAAAAATCTCTAGTTTAATATTTACATCTTAATTATATCGTAATCAAATAAATAGATATATTATAAATTAAACATAAAATAATAAAACTCTAATTTTAAAATAATTTAAAATATTTTATGTGAGACATTCTATAAGAATTAAAAGAATGAATCTGAATAATTCAGTAATACTATTATATGTAAGAATTCATATTAAATTTCATTTTACAAAATTTTGTATATAAATAACATTATTAACAAAATAAGTCACAACTCAAAATATATTTAATATAATATTGATAATCATATATAAACTTAATTTTGATGTTGAACTTTTTTATCTGAACAAAAGTTGTAATATTTGCCTCAACATAAAACAAATAGACTTAAATCTGGTTTTGTGTAGAGCTTATTTGTGTTTTATTTTGTTTTGTTTTTTAACTTAAAACAACAAAAAATTGAAAGTGCTTACTCACACAAATATGTAGTAGGAAATGTTAGAAAAATTTCATATGCTCCTTTGCTGAGAGATAGAAGTTATTTTTTTTTAATTTTTAGCTACCTAATCAGTCAAGGAAAATGAATAGCTAATTATACAAAATATTTACTTTTCTACTGGATAATGATAAATGCTCTACTAAGTGATAAATGTACTTCAAGTGCAATTACATATGTTCTTTTGTTTTTTAATAATGTTTATATGTAAACCAACTTTAGTAAGGAAAGAATCTCTTCAGATGTTCCTTTCTTCTCATCCATCTCCTACTTCCATATCAACTACATTCACAGAAACTCTACTAATTGACTGACCTGTGTTGCCAACCAATTCATTGAAAAATCTGCCATACAAAAGAATAGTAACATAAATAGAGGATAAATTTAAATTGGAAAACAGTCTCTATACTGCAACAATAGGTAAAATAAGGTTTGTTTTTGCAGAATATTTGTGATGGTTCATGATGACATCAAGATAGCTCTTAATGCTTATGCTCAGTGATCATGGTTTTCAAACAGCCTAACATTTGTGCTGCAAGGATGTAAACATTTGTAACATCTCAATTATGCTATTATTCAACTGATATCATATGATTACAGGATGATAGAAGGAAAGCTACGCTGGCACAGTGCATAAAATGCAAATGAGTAGTAGGAGCACATGTCTGACCATCCATTGGGAACTGTGATCTAATGTTGAATCCTTGTTGTGGTTTGGAAACAATTTGATGATAGGTTGAGAAATCAGAAGAATGTATTGTGCTTACTTAGAAGTGGTCAGAGTTTGATGTAGTTGCTGCAAAAATACCAAAATCATTTTGCATGTGATCATGATGATTTTGAATCACTGCAGAAACAAACCTATGCTTCAAACATGCATATGATTGTTGTCACAGAGGAAAAATATATTGGTACTGAATAAGACAATTATTTACTGCCTGAGGTTTCATTAAAGGAATTTTAGTATGAACACCATTGGATCATCATTGTGAACCCCATCATTGTAATCATCACTTAGAGGTTCACAAACTACTAAATAGGAAATACTGAACTAGATGATCCTTCAGGTCTTTTTCAGTTTTTACATGATTCTTCAGAACTGGGAAAGGGAGAAGAGTATTTGACTTCAAAATCTTTTTCAGCTTTCTAACTATTTGCTTAAAGTTTACCATTCTCTTCTTCCCAACTCCATTATTCAGGCTTCTTTTATTCAAAGTGTAAAGAAACAACTGACTTGAGTACCTGGCAATCGAATATTTTTAATTAAAACAGGATGCTTCCAAATGGCCTTCCTTTTGAGGAGTGGGCAGCCTTCCCAGCATCTGCTCATGGTTCCATGGTACCCCACCACAGAAATATATTACTTTCTTTCCTTCTTTCTCTCTGTCCTTGTTTCTTTTTCTTTCTTTCATCCTTCTCTCTCTCTCTCATAAATAGGAACACTTTTGCAAAATATTCTCTATACAGAACACTTCATCTTTATAACCTGAAAAGAGTAGAGAACGCAATATCCCTCTGTGTTTATTATTTGTTTCTAACAAAAAAGAATTTGACTACCTAGAATAACACAGGGACTTAAAGACCATCTACCAACAAGGACTCATATATATGTATGTGTGTGTGTGTGTGTGCATGTATATGTGTATATATATATATATATATATATGTTAAGCTCCTACAAGATTTCTTGAGATGCCTGCTCAACAAACTTTTGTTTATTGTCAAGTTAGGACTTAAACTGGAAGATATATGCTTACCAAAGGGGTTCACTGCTGTCATGGAAAATGTCCTAAAGAAATGGAAAAGGGATTCCATATAGATAATGAGATTCTCCACAAGTTCCACTTTTATGATTCTGTTATGTTAATTGAATCAAGCTCAGACTATTACAAGGCATCCTCAATACAAATCCATGAGTACTCAAAAGAGATTGGTCTAAAAATACATAAGGAAAACCTTAAATGGATGAAAAATTACTATTGTCTAGATGATTACATGCAGTTGGATAGTCAATTCATTGACTTAGTACCTCAGTATGTGTATGTGTATATATTTGTGTGTGCATATGTGTATATTCCATGTGTACATGGAATAAATATTGCAGATGAACAGTGATTTGGGGCCATAGTTGAATAGGAGGAAGATGTCTGAAATAAATTTGAGAACTTGTTGCTATACTTTTGTTTCCCAAAGCAAGGACCCATTTTTATTTTTAGACATAAAAGTTCTCCTAGCTGTGCTGCTTACTTGCAAATCTTAGAACAACATGACCTTTAAAAGCTCAAAGTTGCTAGTAACCCAAGGGGCAATAGAAGCATGAATAGTAGGTAAAGTAGGTGGCATCACCTACTTGTATATTGTAAATATACAATAATGACCTACAGACAAGAAATGGAAAAGAGATTCCATAGGATCAGATGGGATTCCAAGAGATGTTGTGGAGAAAATCAATGACAAAAAAAGGAGGTAGGACAATCATGTGATGAAAAAGAGACAAGGATTGTAGGCAGTCCAAAGTTTCAAGGGTACCTGCAAAATGTGAAGAGACCTAGAAAAAAGCTTCTAGCATGTTAGATAGATGGCATGATCTATGGGAGGATATGAAAAAGAAGAATGTAGGATGAGAAGGCATAGATGAATCGCAGTCTACACTGAAAGAGGAAATACCCACATCAAGATAATCACTGATTCCCTGAAGTGTTGAATCATAACCCTGGCCACCAGCCAGCTCTTGCTTGTACAATGATTTTATTTTTATTTGTGCCCAGAATGCTCCCACTGAATCCTCATATTCTCATCCTCTTCCCTGGAAGCAATAAGGTTTGTTACCCTTTTCATACCCCTATGCCCCACTTTAGAGAATATAACTTTGCCCAAGGGATGAGCCCAGATCTCAGAAACCCTCATCTACATTACATGCAGCATAAATAATGATGTAGGCTTTCAAAATATTTTCCAAATGCATTGAACCACATGACATGATATCTCTTCTTCATGTGGTTCTCTTAGTTTCCCTATCCATCTCTCTTTTTAAGAACTCTGCTCCCCACAAAAGAGTAATAGAACCAAAATAAAATGGAGGGAGTGAAAGAAGAGTTGGACTCTGGGGGAAACAAAATGAAGGATGAAATAAAAAGGAAAGAAAGGAAAGAAAGAGATAGGACTATAAGGTGGAAGGGAAATAGGAGGATGAGCAGAGGAGACAAAATAAGAGCAATTAGTGTAACACAGAGAACTATAGAAAGGAGATACTACATCTCAGTGACCTGAGAGCTCATCATTGTGGGTATTCTATCTCTAGGCTGATTGCCACCCATCCATGCTTTCTCAAACCATTTGATAAGAAGGATAGTAGTAGGGGGCTATGTCTTGAATTTTAATTATGCACCCCCATTGAGAAGTTTCAGGAAAGGTCTCCTTATGCTTTGTGAGTAAAATAAAAATTGACATCTATAGGGAAAAAAAAGTATCCATACTCCCACCTCCAGTTTCCTACCATCCCCCCTCTACCCTTCTTAATATATGAATAGCTTGGGTACTATTTACACCTATGGAAGAAGTCTTACAAAAAGTCTACTTTAGAAGAAGGTATGTATTTGGGGGCAGGGGAGAAGAAGGGAGAAAATAATTTTTTTTATTGAAAGACAAACTACTGCTCCTTACTTTTATTGTCTGAATGCTCCACACTGCCCATTTGTATAATTTAATAAGAAAAAATAATAACAAACAAGCATAAGGTTAATGACATTGGGTCCCAATTTTATTTTATTTGAATGTCATATTATTTCCCCTCCCCTCCCCCAGCTATGGAAGTCTATGTTTAAAAGACCTTGAGAAACACATAGAGAAATTATACAGTTTCATTAGCCATTCACATGGCTGTCTTTAGGATGTTGATCAAGTCCAAGGTTATTTTTTGAAATCTGGGAATTTCCAGTTTTCCCTGGGAGATTTTTTCTTTTATAGTAGCTATTTTATTAGCATTAGCTGAAGCTTCTCAAATCTGTGAATAAGGTTTAGTGAGAATTGATGAGCCCTGGTTAAATAAGAATCCTAATGGCTGTGGGTTGCTGTTCTATGGTGGAAGTCAAACTCAATTATCTTTAAATTCAACAATACTGTGTCTACTGAGAGACTCTTTAGAACCTCTTCTACATGTCTCTCTTCATTTGGAATCTTTCATTTGAAATCTGGCCTACTTTGGAAAGACGCAAAAAAAAAAAAAAACCCTCAGAGCTCTAAAAACAAAGACTGTTTCATTGCAGGGTTGGCTCTTTCCAGTAAGGAAAAAATGTAGATTGGACAATTGTGTTAACTCTCTTGACTTTTCAGGTCAAGCACTGTTTTTATTTTCAGAGATTTATGAAATACTTATATTGTATAGGAAAATTCCACCAGCTTTTATGTAAGCAGACTTTACCAATTTCCTCCCCCTTCCCATATTCAGGCCCCAAATGTCCCTCATGCATCAGCCATGTCAGATGTCTGCAAACACTCTCAATTGAAAAGGACAAAGTATCTTTATGCTGTTAACAATGCCTTTTTCACTTGGAGTGAGTTTGTTCATTATTTATTTATTCATTTAATTGCACCAGTTGCATGAACTAACTTATTTATTCATTTGATAAATTATCTCTGCATACCTAGTATGTGCAAAGTACCATGAGGGATACGGAGAAGACACGGTTATTGCTGTCATGGAACTTACAGCTTAATAGGTGAAATAAGACACATACAAAAAGTAATAACATAGGATAGGATATGAAAATGCAGGAAGTCCCAAATTATGCTAGCTCAGAGGTGGATGAAGTTAGTTTTCACTGGTAGAATAAGGGAAAAATTCATGGAGGAGGCTTCCTTTGAGCTGGGCCTTTGACCTCTTAGGAGATGAATAGGCAAAGCAGAAAAAAGAACATTTTAGCTAGAAGGAACAGAGTGATCAGAGGCATGCTTCAATTCTTCACGGAATCCAGTGATCTCATCTCTCCTGGTTCCTAACAACCCATCCATACACATAACTCACAAATCCTCCATTTAGTACCTACCCAACATTTCTAAGACCTTCCTCTAATTCTTTTTACTTTCTATTGAGATTGATGGAACTGATATTGTTCCAACAATTTTTTTCTCGCTCCTGATTACATGATTTACTGGTCATGTATTTCCTGAGTATCTTTTATGTAACTTCTTGGGCATCGCTGGTAATATGCTGCAGCTTGCTTATTCCCACCCCTATTACCCTTTGGGGCCACTTTAATTTTGATTCTTCTGAGACTGATATTTCATCATAGCCATAGCTATATTATGTCACTGAAAGAATGTTTTGTTACAAATTTCTGTTTTTGTGTCAAAGTGAAACTTGGGATCATCAAAAGTGCTGTAAAATTTCCCAAATGTAGTCTCGTTTGTTCTCTTCCTAATCCAGTCCTATCATTTTAATTAAGGAAACTGAGAGCCAAGGAGATTTAGTGACTCATCCAAGGTCACACTCAGGATATTTGTATTCAAGTAATTGAAAAACTGACATGTGGGAAAGGGAATAGAACATTTGTTCTACATTGCCTCAGAGGGTAGAGCTTGGGAGAAAATTTCAAAGAGGTCAATTTATAAGAAAAAGCTTCCTAACAATTAGAACTATCCAAAAGTGGCAATGAGTTTTTGCCCTCAATGGAGCTTTTCAAGTAAAGGCTGGGTGAGCACGTGCTTGGGGTGTTGTAATGGGAATTTTTCGGGGAGGGTATATTTAAACAGTTTGCTGGTCCCTTCTTATTCTGAAATTCCATGATTCTGTGAAGTACTATATCTCCCAAGCTGAGTGTGAAAAACAGAACCATTGAGGCAATTACCCTTTTTAGAGCTGACTCTGGATCTGACAAAATCTAAATGGGTATAAGTTTTGGGAGCTGTCTCTGGGCAAAACGGTAAAATTTCTTTTTTGGTGAACTGGAAAGAGCTGGATTTGGAGTCAGAGCTCCTGTTTGAATTCTGGCTTTGTCCCTTGTGTAACCTTGACAAATCAGTTCAATTCAACAATCATTTATTAACTACCTACTATGTGCCAAGCTCTTCAAGGAGCTTTCTGTGAGGGGGGAGAGGGTCCAGGATGGGGTAGCATATACACGTATAGGCAAATTCAAAATACATACAAAATAATTTCCTGGGGAATGGCAAAGGTCAAAAAAGAAATTCGTAACCTAGGGTCCAAGATCTTGTTTTTAAAATTTTTTTTAAATATTTTTTTATTGTCAGGCAATTGGGGTTAAGTGACTTGCCCAGGGTCACGCAGCTAGTGAGTATCAAGTGTGTGGTCTGAGGCCGGATTTGAACTCAGGTCCTCCTGACTTCAGGGTTGGTGCTCTATCCACTGCACCACTTAGCTGCCCCCTAAAATATTTTGATAATTGTATTTTGTTATACTTGATTTCCCTTGAAATCCTGTGAATTTTATTTCACGCATTAAAAAACATTATTCTGAGAAAGGTTTATAGACCTCACCAGAATTCTAAAGGAGTCCATAACACACACAAAAAAGGTAAGAACCCTGGTCTAATATGAAGGATAGTTTGTTAACAATAAAATAGGGATTCTAGAGGGCACAATGGAAAAGAATGAGATAGGAATACTGAAGGGATAACACTGATATGGATAGCTATGAGGGAACAGGAAAGAAATGGTTCTCACGGAAGGGAGCTTTGGACAAGGCAACCTACCAGTCAAAATTGCTGGGATTCTGAGTGGAAGCAAAGGGCAATATATTGTCACGCCATTCAAAGGAACAAAGGAAGGGTTGATTTGATTATCAATCCCTCAAAAAGGAGAAAAAGGGTACGGCAGGGAAAAAGGCATGGTCCTGTATGATGGTCAAGTCATGGAGGGAATCAGTGGAAATCTGGAGCCAGGCTGGTTATGGAAGAATGAGTCTTAGACTCACTCTCAGCTACATCATATTTGCCTCAGGACTCGCTATAGTCTCCAGTGGATTATCTGTAAAATGAGAAGGTAGAGGACCTCTAAGGTCTCTGCCTGTCCTAAATCTGTAATCCTGTGTTCCTTTTAGGGTCTAGGATCGTGATGTTGCCATTCATTTTCCTCCTCCTTCACTGGGTTCTTATTCCCAGAACATTTCCCAATGTTTTGACCCTTTCTTGACCCTATGCCCATCAAAACTTATTTCTTCTTTTTGTCCCATTAACTATTATCCTGGATAATTCAGTGAAATAATTCATGCAGTTTCAGTATGTGTTAATGGTTTAAGGTGTTGTCCCTTTCAGATAACAGATCAGTACCATCACCCACAAACATTTATCAGCCCTAATTAGTAAACTCATATTTATATAGAAAGATATTAGTGATTTCCTCACAACAATGACAACAGCAACAACACAGTGGTTGAAGTAGATCCAGTAATATTGCTCCCATTTTATAGATGAGGAAGTAGAAAGATAAAGTGACTTACACATGTCACACCGTTACCGAGTGTTAGCTGGGATTCAAATATTGGTCTCCTGAATCCCAGCTCAGTTCACTTTGCACTATACTTCATTGCTTCTTTAAAGTGAAAGAAATTGAGGTATATAAAGAGTTCTACAATGTGATCCTTGCCTTTATAGAGTTTTTAATCTAGTTGGTGAAAGTTAGAGTTTAGTAACTGATAATCCAGCAATTTATAAATTGCAAATATAGTCTGGTTTCTATGCATAAAAATTGTATGGTAGGTGATTTTTTTTCCCTTGAGCAAATTTTGTGTCCTTTCAGTAGGATAAAAATAAAAAGATAAATAACAGTATAAGGTAGAAAAGGCTAATTGCCAAATAAATCATGTATGGAAGAAATCCTTTGGCATTGTGAAAGGAAGAGAGAGAAAGAGAGAGAGAAAGAAAGAGAGAGAGAGAGAGACAGGAGGGAGGAAGGAAATGGAGGGGGGAAAGGAGACTCACTTTTCAAAGAATTACTTTAATAATAATGGGCTTTAATAGAACATAAACTCCTCAAGGTCAAGGACTATTTTCCATTCTTTGTTTAACTGGTGCCTAGCACAAATGCATAGAACACAGAAGGCACTTAATATATATTCGTTGAATTGTTGGGAGCCTCCAAAACTAAGCATAAGCATTGGTGGGAGTTTCAAGAACCCATAAGAGAGGATGAGTCTTTTGGTACCCCTCAAATTATAATGCACAGTTTGCTGCCAACTCCCTTTATCTCAGAGATGTTTCTGTGCATATGCTGCTGCAATGCCCGTGTGTAAGGTGTGGGGAGGGCAAACAGAAATATGTCACAAAACATTAAGGATAAGAGGGAAATTCTGCCCTCCCCTATTATCTGCAAAAGCAGTTATGGAAAATTTTGGTCTAGGGATGAAGTGTTTCAGGTTTGCCAGCCTCTGAACCTCTTTTTACCTGGGAGCTATACCTTAAGAGAGTCCTTAAGAAGGCTTTAATAACGTGGAAGCAATATTTTTCTTGCCCATAATCTCTGGCCACTGGCCTGTATTACTGCGTTGCTATAAAGTTCCTGCCATGGATCCCTGGGATTCTTTCCCCTGCAGCAGAGCAGGGCAGACACAGTGAATAGAACCTTGCCTCGGTCCAGGTTGGGGTAGGGTTATTCGTGGGGGTAGGAGTGGCAGGATTGCTAGGTAAGAGAAGTTAAGTGGTTTCTAACCCTGGTTGAGGGGAAAGGGGCTAAGGAACATATCCCTGACAGGGTGTGAAAAAAAGCTGGGTACAATTCTGAGGTGAGTGGCAAGTTAGGCCATCTATTTGCTTCTTCCTACCCCCAACTCTGGGCTTTTGTATCTTTATCTGCACAATGAAGGGGTTGAATTAGTCAGTCAATAAATTTTGCACTCTAAGATGCCTTCCAGCTCCAAATTCCATAATCTATGGAATGTATTGGAGATGTTCAGGATGACCAATGGTACAACAAACTGGACCTCTCCAGCAGCTGAGCTGCCTGGCCCTGATTTGGAACAATTTCCTTACAAGGCAACCTCTGACCTTGTTAGCCTGGTTCTTATTTATATGGCTTGGTCATTGGGAATCTGGTAATCATCCCTGCCAAGAGGCTACTGGAAGTGTGAGCCAGAGAGGTTTCACTTGTTAAAAGTTTCAAGTTTTATTTCTTTATATTTATAGATGTACACTTTAATAAAGAAAACTATACAAATATCTAATATTGACTCAAGAAATGGCACAGGCCTATTCAGTGCTTTTCGTTTAAATAGTGCAAATCCCCATACTGTTACTTCAATTGTTCAAACGCTCTTACAAAAAAAAAAGGTTATGAGAAAGTTACTGTTCATACAGGTACATGGATAATCTTAAATACTGATAAGTTGGCTGTTTTCCCTCTTGCTTGAGAACAGCAGGCTGTTCATCGTGTGGAAAGTCAGGCCAACAAATTACAAAGCTGGTTATGAGTAGCAGGAATGCAAATAGAGAATTGGAAACCACCAACTCCTTTTATTCCCGTCACAGACTTACATAATTCAGACCAAGCAAAATGAATTGCTTAGCAATTGTTAGAGAGAGAGAGAGAGAGAGAGAAGAAAGAAAAAGAAAGAAAGAAAGAGAAGGAAGGAAGAAAAGAGAATGTGTTGGTTTTGTCTTGCAGTGATTTTACCGTGGGGTAATTTTTTTTTTTTTTAAATAAAAAATGGGAAATACAATGGCCGCAGAGCCTGAGTTCACAATGGAGGTATGAGCTGGCCTCTGAATACTATCCTTGTTGTTAGGCAATGCCTTAGATATAAGGAGACCCATTGTTTTCCAAATCAGAAGTTATCACTCTTTCCTTTATCCTTTCTTTTGGCCCAGTTAGTGTTTGCTTAATCAGAATATTTTAATCTCTAATGTGGTGACTTGTTGTAATTTATCTTGTTAAGCCACTTTTATTTTCTCTTATTTACATGACTAATATTATTGTTTTTTATAGAGCTTATATCAACAAACTGGCTCCTTTGTCCCATTGTTTTCAGTTCAGGGCAGAAAAATCAACAAATGAAGTTTTATCTTTCAAATCTTGGACTTCACCTACTTGTCGGTTTGTATAGATTGAATGAAGTGTATGTTCCTTTGAAAACAAAGCAAGAATTCATTTTTTATGACTTAAAAACAAACAATTAGCTACCCATAAAGATTCAGGTCATCTGTTTTTATGAGCATGGGTTGAAAAAGACTCACTGACTTTTAGGAAGGGAGGGAGAAGGAAATATATATGTATATATTATATATATATGTGTGTGTGTATGTGTGTGTGTGTGTGTATGTGTGTGTGTGTATATATATATATGTGTGTGTGTGTATATATATATATGTGTGTGTGTGTGTGTGTGTGTATATATATATATATATATATATATATACAGAAAGAGAGAGAGAGAGAGAGAGAGTATAAAATATGGGTAGGAAACCCAAAGTCCCCTAGCAATAATAGCCCCTTCTCTCTGACTTATTTTCTTTCAAAGAATGTACAGTATTAGAAAGGGAGAAAAACCTAAGGCTGGGACCTTGAGAGATTATCTACTCCATCCTCTTGCCTTCAGGCAAGAGACTATACCTAAACCATTCCAGATAGATGAGAATAATATTTTTTAAAGGCATCTAAAGGAAAGGCTGTAGCCTTCCTTGAAACCCACTCAGATATATTTTAAACTGTCAGTGTCAGAAAATCTGTCATACCTAGCTTAATAAATTCTTCAGGCTACAGTCTGTCATTTCCTGTTTTTCCTTACTCAGGGAGATTGGAATCTCCTGCTTAATACCCTCAATTGGTTGAGTGACAAATAATTTTTGAGCACCTGCTAGGTATTGGGCACCTGTGGGAGGCACAAAAATAAGCAAGATGTGATTCCTGCCCTCCTGTTAAAGTAGAGGATATTCACATTTTGTATGTCCTGGACCTCTTTGGCCATCTGGTGAAACCTATGGATGGACTCCTTCTCAGAATCATATTTTTAAATGAAAAAAACAAAAAACAAACCCAAAACAAAACAAAAACACCAAAATCTGTAGGATTACAAAGAAAACCAATTATCTTGAAATACACTTATCACAATACATAAAAAACAAATTCATGGATCCTTGAAGTCTATCCAAGGATTCTAATTCTTGCTTTCAAGTAGAGTTGGACAGAAAAAAAAAAAATACAGCCAGTGAAACTTTCGGTAATAATAAAAGCCAGCAAAGGAAAATGCCACTTTTAGAAATGTCATAGAGCTTTAAAGACAAGAGAATTTACAGTGGGTTGGAGTAGACAAGGAAGGGTTCGTAGAGGTGAACCTTGAAAGATGAATTTGGAAGTGAGAAGTGGGGAGAAAGAGGCACTGCATTATACAGAGGGGAGGAGTCACACCCGTGGGAAAGTGCAAAGCACGTTGGTTGGAGAGTGAAGAAATCAGACTGGCTAGAGAAGAAGATTTGTGTAAGAGAGGAGTGTAAGAGAAAGTTATGAAGTTAACTAAAGCCTTGAATTTAGGTACCCAGTCATTTTTTAAAAAATTGAAATGGAATTGAGTGCTAGGCTAAGGGGTTTGAGCTTTATTTTAAAGGCAACAGGGAGGCTTTGAGAGTTTTTCCGTGTGTGCCTGGAGAATGATAAAAGTGATGTTTTAGGAAGACTACTATTCCTACAAAGTGCAGGAAAGTATGTGAAACTGTCTGGCACTCCTGCCCCCTCATTCCAGCCAAGTGTTGTTATTTGTCTCTGCCCGAAGGCTCATGCTGGCCCCCTCTTTGACTACTTTAGTCCTTACCTCAGGCCTCAACCTGATAAAGCAGCTAGTTCAATATCAAGCTTTGTTTTTACTATCGTTACTGCTAGTGCCCATTAATTAGACCTATTGCTTATTTCCTGACCTCTTTTGGCTTGTGCTCCTGATCTCGTATTTATAGCAAGATATTGTAAGGGATAGAGTGCTGCTGAACTTGGAGTCAGGAAAACTTGGGTTCAAATCCTTCCTTTGATACTTCCCAGCTGTGACCATGGGCAAGTCACTTTGAACCTCAGTTTCCTCATTTACAAAATGGGGCTAATAATATCTGTATACCTGCCTCATAGGCTTGTGTTAAGACTCAAATGAGATTGTATAGAAAATACTTTGCAAATCCACAAAGCACCATATAAATGTCAGTGGCTATTATCCTTTGTTCCCCAGAGTCTCCTATTCTGGATCCCTGGTCTCTACCATCTTTAAGTTAGGTGATCTTTTGCACCTGGTCACTTACCTGCCTCTCTGTGCTTGATACTCTGCCTTGACTACTCTCTTTGGACGTGGTTCACCTGATTTGTGTCTCAGGTTCATCTAGAAAATGCAAGTGTTGACCTCCCAACTCTGAATCCATGAGTTTATGTTTTGTGCCATCCCTGCTCCTGTCCTTCTGAAACCTGGACCCTGGACCCCGTTGGCTAGCCATCACATCCTTTCCAGAAGAGATTTAGAGATTTTTGCAATGAAGAGAAGCAGAACGACCAGTTAGGAAGTTACTGAAATAATTTTGGACTAGGGTGATAATGTGCTTTTCTCTCTCTCCCTCTCTCCTCTCCTCCATCTGTCTGTCTCCAGTCTCTCTCTCTCTCTCTCTCACCCTCTCTCTCTCCCTCTCCCAACCTCTCTCTCTTCCTCTCTTCTCTTTCCCTCCCCTCTCTCCCATTTCTATTGGCAGTAGGCCAAAGCGACCTGCAACTTAAACTTGTCCCTCAGTTCAGGCAGAGTGAGCCTCTGTTTAAAAGTTCTCCATGTCTCCCCTCCAGGAGTGGAGGTTCATCATTGAAGTTCAAACTGAGTCAAATGGGTAGGTAAAAGCGCCTCAAGGTAATTCTTGTTTAGACAACCACATTATAATGTTTGCTATAGTTACTTTTTTTCCTGTAAAGATTCTTAACTTCTCAAAAAAGAGCGGACTGATGGCTTTCTTCCATTTTGCCCTGGGGCAAGCAGTCTTCAACTTAATGTTGTGAAAAGAAAGTTTATATTTAACCAACACCCAATTTGTATTTTACTCTGTCCCAGTAACTCTGGAGGTTTTGGTTTGTGTCCTGAGAGGTTTTTTTTTTTTTTTTTTTAACAACCTTTGTTTGAAAGTTCTCTGAGGAATATGAAAGTCTTTCTCTAGTGTAAGTAATCATTTCGAAGGCCCACAGAAGAGGAGGGGTGCTGTTTTGGGAGCCAAGAGACCTCCATTTTGATTCAGAAGCATCTTGTAATTTATAGCCAGAAGGGTCCTGGAGATTCTGTAGTCCAACTTCTTCATTTAACATATGAGAAAATTGAGGTATGAGGGTGTAAAATGACTTGCCCAAGATCACATGGAAAGTTAGTGGCAGAGCCAGAACTAGAACCTACTTCTTTCCAAGCCTGGGACAGTTTTTCTAAGGGCCAGCCTTAAGACCTGTTATTCAGTCATTTTCAGTCATGTTCTACTCTTTATGACCCCATTTGGTGTTTTATTGGTAAAGAATTGGAGTGGTTTGCCATTTCTTTCTCCAGATCATTTTACAGATGAGGAAACTGAGTTAAGCGACTTGCCCAGGGTCACATAACTAGTAAGTGTCTAATTCAGGCCTGACTTGAATTCAGGAAGATGAGGCCCAGAGCTTTATGCACTATGGTGTCACCTAGCTTCCCACCTATGATCTATAGTGTTGTCTAAGTGGAGGGAGATATGACTTCTGATTGGCTGAGAGAATGTTGAGCACACATGATACTGTAAAGGAAATTGTTGACGACTTAGAGACAGGGGGTCATGATAGGCAAGTGCAAGCTTTTGAATGGTTATTGCAACCCTCGGAGCCTCTGGGGAAGCTGGTCCCCACAATGAATTCCTTGACTTCTAACACAATCTTAGAGACTGCTAAGAATGGGCTCCCCCTAGTAAGATTCATTCCCCTTCTCTTTGGTTAAGCTAGGTGGCATAGTGGATAGAGAGCCAGGTCTGAAGTCAGGGAGATTAATCTTACTGAGTTCAAATCCCACCTCATACACTTACTATCTGTGTGATCCTGGGCAAGTCAGTTAATCCTGTTTGCCTCAGTTTCCTCATCTGCAAAATGAGTTGGAGAAAGAAATGGCAAACCACTCCAGTATCTTTGTTAAGAAAATCAGAAATAGGATCACAAAGAATCAGACATGACTGAACAACATTGTTTAGTCTACCCCAAACAGTCTCAAACTTTTTAGGCTGAGGGACCGCTTTACACTCTTAAAAATTATGAGGATCCCAAAGAGCTTTTGGTTATGTGGGTTATATCCAGTGATGTTTACCACATTAGAAATTAAGACTGAGAAAAAAATTACATACTCATTAAAAGAGCAATAACAAATCCATTTCATGTTACCATAAATAATATGTTTAAATTAAAAAATTATTTTCCATAACAAAAAATTTAGCAAATAAAACAATATGGTATTGTTTTACATATTTTTGTAAATCTCATTAATGTCTGGCTTAATAGAAGACAACTGAATGCTCATATCTGCATTCAAACTGATATTATATGTTATTTTGGTTGAAGCATATGAAGAAAATTCAGCCTCAGATATGTAGCTGGAAAAGGAAGTAATATGTTAATAGGCAAATGACATCTTAGTATTATTATGAAAGTAGTTTTAATTTAATAGACCCCATGAAAGGGATTTGGTGACCTGCAGGATCCATAGACCATACTTTTGAGAACAGCTTGTCTATTCGACTCTCTCTAACTTCCCCTTTGTGATAGCTCTGGAGGAGAAAGTGAGGCTGGTAACTTTGCATGGTCCTCCCTCACTTTAATACAATTCAATTGCATATCATGGCATCATCTCCCTGATGGCATGGTGCTCTTCCAGCATGAGGGACAATCAACAACAACTTCTGTTTAGCTGTTTTGCTTGTATAAATAGGTTTACTCATTATTCGGTATTTGTGATGATCCTTTCTATATCTGGTGTTTGGTAGGAAAGAGCTAAGTTTGCGACATTAAGCTATTACCTTCTCCCTGAGAGCAGTCAGGGAAAGTAGTTTGTATCCTGGACTTTCCCTAAAGTATTGTACCTTTAGATATACATTTATTTGAGATCTAGTGGATAGATATAGTTCTACCCTCTTTGAGATAGTGAAGGGAAGGAGCAAGTGTCTAGCTATGGCTTTCTTCTTGCTTCCCTCAAAGACAGAAACCACAATCTCTCTTGGAGAGGGGTGAACCAGATCCCAGATCAGATATTTATCAATGCCACAAGTGTGCCAGCTATATTTATATATTTAGATAGCACATACATATCTACTTTACACTAGTCTAGGGCTCTTTCTTCCACACTACGCTGATTGTCAATATTATAAGAGAGGTTCACTCTAATCACTGCTGTGGAATGGGCAGAACTTCACTCTGCTTTAGTCCCTCTCCAAAAGAGTTTAAATGTCAAAATGCCAAATGGAGGAGCAAATTGACAACCTAAGGTCACACAGATAGTGACTGTCAGAATCAGGTATCAAACATACATCTTCGAACTTCAAATTCAATACTCTTTCCACTGCACTTCCTTACAGAGAAGAATTGGGCAGTGTGGATTTCCCTTTCTGTTGCAGAATGTGTCTTATCTACGTCTAGTTGTCTCCTTCCTGACTTAACAGTCACCAGTTAGACTATCCTTGGATGTGGAGGGTAAATGAGCTTACTTTCAAGGCCTGCTGCACCATGTTCTTTCTCGAATGGAAAGGTTACCAGGACAATTCTAACAGCCCAAGTTTCTGAGCTCAAGTAGGTTGTGGTGAGGATAAAGCATTATTGTCCTTTGCTTTGAAATGATTAGCATTAAACTTGTCTTTTGGAAATTTTATTGAGGTCAGTCCAGGAACCCAGTCTGCTAATCCTGTTTTGGCCTACAGAGTAAAAAAACTACAATGACAATGATGACGATAATAGCATTTCTTTAATTTTTCTTTGAATATGGTTATTATAGTATTAGATTTTCTTTCTTAGGCTATACCCATTTCCTGGAATTTTCTCCAAAAACTGTCTCTGAGAAGTTCACAACTTTCCTTTTTGTTCCATGTTAGATTTAAGTATATAGTGTGAAAAAGATTAGTGCTTTGTCTCCCCCGGGAATTAACAAGTCATTGCTAGTCTTAGGACCTCTGTTTCACTATCCCGCAACAATATCTTCCAGGAAGGACCTAATACACTTAACATGAAATAACACATTCACCATTTCCCCTATGCTACAATTTTCCTTTGCTGCAAATGGCATCTACAACATGTCACAACCACTCAAGTTGGAAAGGCTCCACAGAGATTTCGTTGTGTGAGAAAGACTATGCGGATGACTTCTGATGTCAACGATTTCCCCCCCACCTACTTAGGTTTACCTGCAATAACAACAGTGTTACAAAAGACTACCCAGGGTGTAGTATGTTTAGGTAAGGTGGAGTGTTTCAGGGGTAAAAAAAAAAAAAAAAAAACCCGACCCAGTGGCAAATCCACTCTGCCTTACCTTTCTAGGTTGCCAGACTCTGTTGATGCAAACTGAGGCAGATAATATGCCTCTGGCCATTATTCTGCATGGACCCACATTATGAGATTTAAACTATGAAGACTTGGTCAGGACCAAAATCTCCAGCAGTGCTCTTTGAAAGAAGGCAGCTAGAGAATCTTTGAGGGAATGCTGTTGAGTCCAAGTACAGGCCATGCTTAGATCCCTGCAGTAGATGCCATTGAATGTTTGAATGTCCTTTCTTTGCAACAGATGGACTAACAGAAGGAAGAAGTGGAGATGATTTTCCCTTCCGTGTTTGAATGCTCTAGCCAGCTTAGTTTCCAATCCTTACTTCATGAGCTTTCCCCCACTTATGACAGTTATTATTATTGTTGTTTATTCTATACTTGGTCAACAAAAACAAACATTCAAATAAATATTGAATAAACATTCAAACAAGAATAAAAGAGATCATATATGTATATGTATACACATATGTATACACATATACACATACATATTGCAAACGTCCGTTCTTTTCAGTTTGTTTAAATGTGCATATTGATTTTGACAAGACAATTACAATAACATCCTATTTGCTTCCATACTCCCTTTGAAGTTTTCCACATTTTAATGTATTGTTGTTATTTATTCATTCATTTTCTTATCTATTGTTTCTTTCTCCCTGTATGATTCTAGCACGGGCTAGATTGTGTATTGTTTTTATTCTACTTTACTCTGGATCATTTCATATAAGTTGTCCCATATTTCTTTGAATTCGTTGTATTTATAATTTCATATGGCAGTCATAAGCATTTCTTCAGCACTTACTGTACGCCAGGCACTGGGCTAAATGTTAGACATACAAAAAAAAAAAAAAAAGGCAAAAGACAGTCCCTGCTCTTGAGTTCACAATCTAGTGGGGGGGAGACAACAGGAAAACAACTATATGAACAAGATATAGACGGGATAAATTGGAAATAATAGAAAGAAAGCACAATGTACTCCTGTTACATTCACATACTACTGTTTGTTTAACCATTCTCCAACTGGCAGACACATATACTTCTTTTTCTGTGGCAATCACTTTTTTTTTTCCTGTAGAAATAGCAGCTAGATGGCACAGTGAAAAGAATGCCTGGGGTCAGGAAGACCTTAGTTCAAATCCAACCTCATACACTTACTGTGTGACTCTAAAGTCACATAGGTGAGCTCTGTTTGCCTCAGTTTCCTCATCTGCAAAATGGAGATAATAATAACTTCTACCTCCCAGGATTGTTGTGAAGATTAAATGAGATAGTAATTGTAAAGTGCTTAGCACAGTGCCTGCCATATAGTAAGCACTATATAGATGTTAGTTATTACTATTGAAAATACGTCATTACATCCTTAAATTATGGTCTTAGCAGTAGTCTTACTAGGTCAAAGAGTATGGCTAGTTTTGTGGCTGTTTGTATGATGCTGACTTGCTTCTCAAAAAGCCAGAACAAATTCACCCATCTTCCAGCAATATACCAGTCTCATAGTTGCTCCATTGCCCTGTCAGCATTGAATTTTATAATTTGCCTCTCTTTGCCAGTGTAATGGGTCTAAGGTAGTTGTGAGAAATCTGTGTCATCTCTCTTTGGGGCTTCAAGAGACTGAAGAGTGGTATCAAACTCAAATAGAAACAGATCCCTGTGGCCTACATCATGACTTAGAAACCACAAATTAACATTGTGTTTTATTGTATGTTTATTTATTTCCATTAAACATTTCCCAAATACATTTAATCTGGTTCAAGACCTCACCTCTGGTGTGTACTTATAAAACACTGAAAGTCCAAATTTGTGTTGTTAAATTGCCTAAATAAAAGTTAAACTATAAATATATTTATGTAAATTTCTAAATGCAAATAATAAAAATATAATATTCATATATATGAACCATGCCTAGCAAATGTATGTTTTAATGAGCAGCAAAATGATAAAACCTCTTCAATAATCTTCGACCTTCCTTCCAGAGGCTCTCATCGCTCTCCAGCTCAGTCAGTCAGAGTTTTCAGCAGTTTTGGAGGCTAGGTTCTGTAATCCAGTCCCACCAAATCTCCTCAAGAGATAATCCACACCCTACTCCAGGCTCTATTGTTCTGTACAAAGTCCTTCTTTAAGGTAAGGAATGGGAGAATTTCCTCTTTGACCGTGTGGATGACAATAAGGCCATTAAAGCATATATTCAGGAACAAATTAGCAATCTAAATAAAGGTGGGGGAAGGAAGTTATATCTGCTGGCCCAAAGATCAATACAGAATTATCTTATGATATCCAGATATTTATCTCTCCCCCTCCCCACACACACAAAATAGAGACTATATTGGATGTCATCTGTGCGAATGATACTGGGAAGTGGTAAAGGTGTGAATTGTAGGTAGGTCCTCCTTTTCCTTTTGTTATGAATGGATCAGCATTAACTTCTGTTTCCATGCCTTTGTTCAAGCTGTTGCTCTGTCTAGAATGCAGTTCTGTCTCTTAGAATCTCTGTTTTTGGGGCAGCTAGGTGGCAATGGATAGAGCTCTGGCCTTAGAGTCAGGAGGACCTGAGTTCAAATCCAGCCTCAGACACTTGACACTTACTAGCTGTGTGACCCTGGGCAAGTCACTTAACCTTGATTGCCTCACCAAGAAGAGAAAAAAAAATAGGCTCTCTGTTTTCATTTAGAGTTGTGCTCAAATGGTACCTCCTTCATGAGGCATTTCTTGATCCCGGTTACTCATGCCTCCCCGCTCAGATTAATTTTATCTTCTCTAAAAAGTAAGTTCCTTTAGGGTAAGGACTGTTTAATTTTTATCTTTTAAATCTACAAAACCTAACAGTTCCTGGCACATAGTCTGTTGATTGTTCATGGATTCATTCATTGACTCATTCTTCATTGGTGAGCATACCAAGTTTATTAATCCATGAATTACAGTAATCTAGAAAATGGCCTACCTGATTGACTGAATAAAGAGAGAAGCAAATAAGCATTTATTAAACATTTTGTCAGGCACTGTGCTAATTGCTTTACAAATGTTATTTCATTTAATTCTCATAACAACCTTGTGAGGTAAGTGCTTCTATTATCTCTATTTTGCAGTTGAAAAAACTGAGTCAAACAGAGGTTAAATGACTTGCCCAAGTTCACAGAGCTAGTGGGCCAGATTTGAATTTTGGTCTTCCTGACTCCAGGGCCAGCATTCTATCCACTGTGCCACTTAGCTGCCTCCTGAATATCAGAATTTATTTAAATCTGGTCCAATTTACACATTAAGGGAATTCAAATACTTTGCTTTGGAGCCAGAAGTTTCTAGACATCTTATTTGAATATGTCCATTGCAAGACCATAGCTTAAAGTTCATGATTTACCAAGGCTTACACTAACCAAGGTGCCCAGTTTTGGTGGATCCCTGAGCCAATCAGTCTGAAAAATGTGAGGGCTCAGTAATGGGCCCAAGCTCACATAGCTAGGTAATGTCTTAAAGGTCCCTTCCAGCTTTAAAATTCGGTGATTTTAAAGTGAATTCAATTATTGTCTATGTGCGTAGGAATTCCAAATTTATGTCTAGCCCCACTCCAGTCTGGTACTTTGAACTGTTGGTTACTTTCACCTTTGGTATCTTGCTCTGACACTTCAAATTCAACGAATCCAAATGAGAACTTATCCTCTTCTTTCTGAAAACACCTCCTCTCTACTTTGCTGTTTCTATTAATAAAGCCATCATTTCTTCAGTCATTCAAGTTTGAGTTCTCAGAGTCGTCTTTGACTCTTTTCTCTTCTCTCATACCCAATCAATTGCTAACTCTTGCACTCACTTCTTTCTTTCTTTTTCCTCTACATCCAATCTAATTAAGGCCCTTATTACCTCTCATGTGGCCTATAATAGTCTCAGTTTTTGGTCTTCTTGCTGCCACTTTCCATCCTTCACCCAAACATATCACTGCCATGATCAAAACTCTTCAGTGGTTTCCCATTGTCAACTGAACAAAGTGTAAATGTCTCTTAGTCTGGCACTTAATGCCCTTCACAAGCTGATTTCAATCTACCTGTACTGCTCATCTGCAAAACTTCTCCTTTACTTTCCTTCTCGCCTTCTATATTCTAGTCATTAGCCAGCTTGTCCTCTGTCCCTGGAACAAACTCCCTCTGTGCTTCTGCCTGTTGAAATCCTTCCTTTGCTTCATCACACAGCACAGGTGCTACTCTTCTTGGATCTGCAGTCGAAGGACTTGGATTCAAATCCTAGTCTATGTGAATCTGGGCAAAATCTGGGTCTCACTTTCCTTTTCTAAAAATTAAGGATGCTACGGTAGATGACCTTTATAGCCCCTTTCAACTCTAATCTATGATACTACGATTCTGTTTTTTCCATGCTTGATGAATAATATTCTCCCTTGCTATCTTTAGCCTTTCTATTCCTTTAATTAATAATGAACCAGATTTTTTTTTCAGGGCCTGAGCTGTGGTTTATATACAGGGGTGATGCTAGAAAATGGAATAACTCTTTCAAGCCTCCAAGATACTACTGTGTTTAACAAATTATCGTTTCAGTGATGCCTATCAACTGCATCCTATATTGGAAACATTATTTCCGTTGAATTTAGGGTGTGTGTGTGTGTGTGTGTGTGTGTGTGCGTGTGCGTGTGTGCATGTGTGTGTGCATGTGTAAGTGTGTCTAAGTGTATGAACTCTTTTAGGCCTCTAGGGTTATGCTGTATTTAGTAAGAAGCTATTTTTCAGTGTTGTAATTGGAAGCCTGGAGGCCTGAAAGATTTGCTACAGCTTCCAACCTAATTTAGTAACCTAGACACTGGTATTATAAGAAATATCAATGCAATGTTAAGTTCCTTAATGATGCTGTCTGAAATTGGCCATAGAAAATGACTACTTCTTACAACTAGTTTTTGTTTCAGCATCTCTCCAACAAAGTATTAAACTGCTTGTTCAAATAAGCTCATTCTACTTACTCACTCCTCAGACAGCAAATCTCTTGCGAGCAGGAAGTGTTTCATGCCTTGTTTATATCTCCAGCACCCTAGTACATCGCAGTAGGTGCTTAAAAATGCTTTTTGATTGATTCGCAAAAGAGTTTGGGATTTTCACCTATCTTTTCCTCTATCTGGATTACTCAGAATGAATGTTTGCTTCTTCATTTATCTGGTTCTTCTTTGAAGTAAGGAGCACAAAAAGAAAAAAAAAAGGCCTAAATAGCCTGCTTTTAAAAATATACCTGGTAAGCCCAAAGATGAATGAAATAAGCATTAATCTACTGTAGTTAAATTTATGCAGGATTGGGAAACCTTTGTGAAATAAGCTGGACTTTATAACCCTTTTATTTATAAGAAATGAGCTCACTGATTTTTTTTCTTTTTTTAAGGCAATTGGGGTTAAGTGACTTGCCCAGGGTCACACAGCTAGTAAGTGTCAAGTGTTTGGTCTGAGGCCGGATTTGAACTCGGGGGCTTCAGGGCTGGTGCTCTATCCACTGCGCCACCTAGCTGCTTCCAGCTCACTGATTTTAGAAAAACATGGATAAATAATAAATAATTTAGATTAGGGAAATGTAAATTAAAACAACCTTGAGATATCATTTCACATCTACCAGATTGGCTCAAATGATAGAAGGGGAGAATGACAAATGTTGGAAGGGATATGGAAAAATTGGAACACTGATTCATTGTTGGTGGAATTGAGAACTGATCCAACCATTTTGGAGAGCAATCTGGAATTATGACCAAAGAGTTATTAAACAACATTTGATCCAGCAATGCCACTACTTGGTGTATTTCCAAAGATAATTAGGGAAAAGGAAAAGAACCTATATGTTCTAAAATATTTATAGCAGCTCTCTTTGTGGTGGCAAAGCACTGGAAATTGCAGGGATACCCATCAGTTGGAGAATGGTTAAATAAGTTGTGGTATATTATTGTGATGGAATACTACTGTTGTAAGAAATGATGAACTCAATGATTTTAGAAAAACATGGAAAGACATATGAATAATGAAGAGCTAAATGAGCAGAACCAAGAGAACATTGTATAAGATAACAACAATATTGGTTTAAGAACAACTTTGAGCAAATAAGTTATTTTGTCCATTATTAATACCCAAATTAACTATAAAGGACATATGAAGTAAGATGCTATTTGCATCCAGAGAAAGAACTTACAGAATAATTTTATACACACACATGTATATGTGTGTATATACATATGTGTGTATGTATGTGTGTATATAAATGTATATGTATACACACACATATATACCTATTTCTGTCTAATGGTAGCCATCTCTAGGGCTGGGGGTAGGGATGAGAGAAGAAAAAAAGGAAAAAAAAATAAATTTACATGATAATTTTGTTGTATATTTGAAAGGAATAGCAAGTTGTACATAGTAGATTTGCAGTTTCATGTGCAATTATCCTTTTAATTGTGCAATGTTATGGAAATACTTGTTTTGTTCCATAAATTAAAAATAAAATAAAAAAGGAAAAACATGGATAGCCTTGCCCGAAATAATAAAGAGCAAAATGAGTAGAACCAAGAGAATATTGTATACAGTAACAGCAATATTGTTTTAAGGACATCTTTGAGTGACTAAGTCATTTTGACTATTATAAATACCCAAATTAACTACAAAGGGACCTATGAGAGAAGATGCTATCTGCATCAAGAAAAAGAACTGATAAATAGAAGTATATATGGAATGATTTTACACATATACATATCTGTGTCTAATGGTAGCCATCTCTAGGGTGGGGGAAGGAAAAAGGAAAAAAAAGAAATTTATAAGATAACTTTATTATATATTTAAAAGGAATAGCAAGTTGTATATAATAGATTTGTAGCTTCATGCACAATCATCTTTTAAAAAAATTCTATGTTATGGAAATGCTTGTTTTAGTTCATAAATTAAAAACAAAATAAACTAAATTAAAAAAAATAAGCCTGTAAAAAATCACTATCATGCCAGGTTGCTAGATAGAATTCTTGAAGTGTGGTGCTGCCTCTACCTCTTCACCCCTGCCTCCTAAAAAAAAAAAAAAGACCGTACTACCCAAATTGAGTAAGCATTTATTGACATGCTTATTTATTTATTTATTTATTGAGAAAATGCCAGGAGAAACTATAAATTACCTTGCAGACCTCATCCCCTTTCTCCTCATCTACTATACTTAATTAGGGAAGTTGCTTGCAACATCATGCAAATGAGGGCCTAGAAAAACACCACTCCCCTCCTTAATGGAAATGGAAAGCTACTAACAAATGTCTCTGAAAAGGCAGAGGCTTTTGGTGTGATTTTAACCCATCTTTAAAAAAATGTTCAACAATGATAGGAAAGCAAGAGTGAGTGCCATCTGTGATGGGGTAAGAAGCCAAGCTAGGAGAGAGAAGGAAGTGATTGAAGAGTACTTTAAAAAGCTGAATGTATTCAAATCAGCAGGGTCTGATTATATGCACCCTCGGGCACTTAAGAAATTGGCAAATGTCCTTGCAGAACCACTAGCCCTTATTTTTTGAAACTTTTGTTCGGTCCTGAGCATGGGGAGTGGGCAGACAGAGCGAGTACCTGCCTTTTACAACAGAGAACGGGAAACTGCAGTAATTAGAGACTATTCAGCTTATCTTGGCTACCTGGGAAGATACGAGAACAAATCATACAACGATCAATTTGCAGCCATCTCAAAGAGCGCAAAGTGCTGGGTAGTAATCAACATGATTCTGTGGAGAACAAATCATGCCAGACCAATTTAATTTCCCTCTACAGAGTGATGAGCCTGGTTGAAAGAGTGGAAAGCAATAGCTATAATTTATCTGGACTTCAGTAAGGATTTTGATTTTGTCTTATCACAATATCAACAAGCTAGGACAAGATGGCCTGGATTGTGCCACTATTAGGTTGGTGTACTATCATCTAGAGGGTGGCAAGGAAAGTGTCATTAGTAGAGGGTCAGTATCAAGCTGGGACAGTTACAATGTATTAATCTGTTGTCTGATGAAGAAAAAGAAGATGATGGTGATGGATCAAAGCTGTGGGGTCATGGCCTTGGAGTCCCCAAGACCTAGGTTCAAAACTCACCTCAGACATATTTACCAGCCGTGTGACCATGGGCAAAGAATTATTTTAATTAACAAGTTAAACTAATCAGCCTCTTGTCCCTCAGTTTCCTCATCTGTAAAATAGTCATAACAATAGCATGTTGGAAGGATCAAATGAGAATGTATGCAAAGCTCTGTGTAAATCTTGAAGTGATATATATATATATATATATTCAGTTATTATTACATATATTGCAGTAAGCTGAAGTTTGGTCAGACATGGAGAAGAAGCATTTTTTGATCTAAAGGATAATTAAGTACTAGAGATCTCCCAGTGAAAGTTAGGGACTCTTTATCTCATTTTGAACATTATTAGAAAAGAGGACCACCAGTTTTCTCAGACAATTTAGGCATTATCCTGCCTATAGGCAGATCCCATAACCTCTGCAGATGCCTTCTAGCCTTGTGATTCTATGGGAACTACCAGTTTGATGTATTGTTTTCTTTTCTTTACCAGTGTCAGTGACTGTTTTCTACATCCCCATCTCCTCCCTACTCTTGCTACTAACTAAACTCTTTCATGTAGTAAAAATCCAAGAAAAGGAGTGTAAAGAAAATATTTGGCCTTAATCATTTAGATAGCATATGTAAGGCTTTGTCCTGATGGTCCCATTAAAGGGTGCAACAACTTTTTTGCAAGTCCATTTAAGCTTTGCCTCCTCTTTAGCATATTAGCTCCAAATAAATTCATCGTACTTTAAAATTTATGACCAGGATTAGAGCTTCTTAATTATTTGGGAAGAGAAAATTATTTTGATGACAATCAATTTGTTCTTTCACTCTTGCAATAGCAGTGATATTGATTTCAGTTTTTTACCTTAGCCAGTAATCATGTCAATAAATATGAGTGGTAACCTTTAACCTTCTGAGGTCTTAATCTTCTACACCAATGTTTGTTTGCATGTGTAAATCAGAGTTTGTGTGATCTTACCTTAACCCTTTACTGTGGTTCTCTTTTAATTACATATTGGTGGCGATTTCTTTGTGAAATGAGAACAACCAAGTTGAAAGTGAAAGAAATTGTCAAAATATTGGCTTTATATTAGAACACCAAAAAGGAAATGTAGTTTGGTTTGTTCCTATCCATTTTAAAGTGATGACTATTGAGCAGAGACAAGCATTCCTGTACAGGGTAATGAAAATTCGTGCTAGGAAATACTACTTGAAATGTTTCTTCATATTGCCATTTCACTCTGTCATATTCCTTCTTAGTCCATTTTGCTTCATAAGAGATTATAATCAAGGTTTAGACTGAAGGGGAACCTAGAGGACATTGAGCCCAACCTTCTCATTTTTACAGATAAGGAAACTGAGGCTCAGAGAGGTTAAATGATTTGCCTGAGGTCACACAACTAATACATATCTGTGGCAGAATTTGAACTCAGGCCTTCCTGGCTCCTATTCCGTTGTTCTTTCTACTGATACAGTCTCACATCTAGTTTGTCAATTGGGGAGCTTCACTTCAGTACTGCAAATCTAACTGCCTATATTTTATAGTCTTATGCTTAATTGAATTACATAGACTTAATATCTTCTAGAGAAGGTCTGGCAAGAAAATAATAACTCATGTTTATATAACACATTAAGATTTATCAAATGTTTTCCTTTCAACGTAGCCTGTAAGATATGTAATACAGGTATTTTAATTTTACAAAACAAAAACAGATTCTGAAATGTTAATTGAATTACTCAAGCAGGGTCACATAACTAGTAAGGCATCTCAAACTCAACATCTCTAAAACAGAACTTACATTTGCCCTGCAATCCATCCTTCCTCTAAACTTCCCCATTTCTATTGATTGTCTCACCATCCTTCCAAAGACTGTCTTGTTCAGAATCTTGGAATCATGCTTGACTTTTCCCTCTCCCTCAAACCCCTATTCAGTCATTTTCCAAGTCTTCTCAATGCTACCTCTGCAACATCTTTCATATATGTCTTCTCTCACTCATGTAATCTCTATCCCAATTCAGGCCCTAATCATCTCTCATCTAGACAGTTAACAGTTACCAATCAGTTCTTTGCACCATTGGCAAACTGATATTCCTAAAACACAGATGTGACTATGTTATTCCTCTACCCAAAAACACTCAATGGCTTCCTATTCCTTTTAGGATAAACATAGTCCTCAGCCTAGAATTAAAAAAAAGAAAACTTTTCACAATCTGACTCTTACCTACCTTTCTAGTGTTATTTGATATTAATTTCTTTACATACTCTGCATTCTAGTTACAAGCTATTTCCCTTACAAAAAAGTTCCATCTCTTGCTTAATTTCCTTTGGATTAATAGTCTCATACATCTTGAAGGTGCTTCCTCCTCACCTCCACTGCTAGAATTGCTAGTTTTCTTCAAAGCACAATATAAATAACACTTCCTACATGAAGCCTTCCCTTATTCCCTAGCTAGCACTCCCTCACTCTTGAAAGCACTTTATATTATCCTGTTCTATATAAAGAAGTTGAGATGGTATTAAGATGAATTTGGGAAGGGCAGTTAGCAGAAATCAGGGTTGGAGGCAATATACAGTTTTGAAGGCACTGAAAAATCAGTTTTTAAGCTATCTCAAAGAAGGGAAAATACCAAAAGAATGGGAGAAAACTTGACCTAGACAGTATTATTTTTCTTTCTTTCTTTCATTCTTTTTTCTTTTTTGTGAGGCAATCAGGGTTAACTGACTTGCCAAGGGCCACCCAGCTAGTCAGTGTCAAGTGTCAAATGCCTGAGGCCTGACTTGAACTCAGGCCCTCCTGACTGCAGGGCCAGCGCTCTATCCACTGGGCCAAATAGTTGCCCCAACAGTATTATTTCTCAAGAAAAATAAAGGTTACCAAGAAGACATTAAGAACTACTGTAAAATCTTTATGAGAATGGTCTACATACATTTTGAAGTCATCCTTGATGAAAATATGAAAAAGGAATAGATAGGTTTTTGCAAACATTTTCCCATAGAAAACCACATCTTAACATTCATACAATTGACTAAAAATATAGAAAGTATAATATCTTACTGTGTTTATTGATTACAAAAAAGCATTTGACTCAGTAAAGTGAAGTGAGACATTAAATGCTCTCATCCAGTAAAGTATTTCAGAAATCTAACGTGCTTTTTTCTATAGTGATATTTTTTTCACATTATTATAAATTACTTTGCAAATTAATTTTATTCTTTAAAATTTGTTCCAGACATTCCTTGTTGGATTCATGATTTCTAGGGTTTGTGTATTCTGTTAATGGCGCAAACTTGAATTCCTCTATGCCTTATACTGTACAATTCACATTTGCATCTTTCTGTAAACCCTCCAAATATGATCCACTCAATGTGTTGGAGGCTTCTGTCTGGCTTTTCATATTTTGTGTTTACCAGTCTAGCACTCGGGCTATCCATATACACCCATTCTCAGTACAATATCCAAAAAGGAATAGCAGACAAAAAGGGAAAAATAAAAGTAGCAATAATAAGAAGAAGAAGAAGAAAGAATTATCTAGATTTAAATGAATTCTAATGAGCATTTGAGCTTTTTACTCATTAAAATCTAAGGGTAATACAGTTTCTTTGTCTTTATAATTTCCTAACTTTGGGGTACTTATACTCTAGATTAAAAAAAAAGTATTACAATGTTAGAGTTAAAAAATGTTTGGTTTTGACTTTAGATCAAACAATATCTCCTGGTATAAATGTAAATATTGACTCAATTCAGTGGGTACTAAATTCTTCCTTTTGTATCTTTTTTAAATGATCATACTCTATAGAATGTAACAAAACCTCCTAGATGAGATCCCTATCATTCAAAAGAGTTTGGTCTAACCATTCACTCAGGAATTGCCCAAAGTCACAGAAGGAGTAGCAGAGCCAGAATCTGACCCCAGATCCTTGACATAAAATATAGTACTTTTTCTACCTGTTGTCCAAAATTTTGGCATTTGGCATATGAAGATTTGCAAAATGATCTGTCATTGATGAGAAGGATCTCATTTTTGGAAATATATGTTTTGAAGGTAAAATATTTTTAAAGTATGCAGCCAAGTTCCTATTAGTATGAATAATGAATACCATAAAGTGGTTGCACTATTCAAATTTGCACTGCATATTTCCATTGGATTGAAACCAATTGCCATATTTTACATAATTACAACCTTGAATAGTACAAATTTGATTACCTGCGACCACTTCACAGGATTCATTATTCACTCTAATCAGGACCTAGCTGTACTATTATATTTTTACCTTGAATATACTTACTACTCATAGATCTCTTTCCTTGATTTAAAATACATACATGGGGACTTAGATTCTTGGAGAGGCAGCATGATAGAGTGGCAAAGGTGCTTAATGTGGAGCCAAAGGACCCAAGTTCAACACTCAGATCTGTCCCATACTGCTACCCCTGAGACTTTGGGCAAAGCACTTACTCTCTCTTTGGACCTCAGTTTTCTTAACTGTCAATGGAGTCTGAGCAGACTGGATGACCTCTAAGAGCCCTTTCAACTTTAAATCTATGAAAATTCATTTCCTGTTAATACTATGTGCCAATAGAAAACTCAAGGACTCTCTACACAAGTTGAAAAAATATCAATAAAATTATTTCCATTTACTGGCTAACCAGTTTTTTAGTTGGCCTACAAAAAGTTACGCATGCATGTTTCTGAATGAGAGCTATGCTAGACCATTGCTAGATAGCACTATTTAAATATTACAGTAAAGTGTTGGCAATTTCTCAAAAGATTTGAATGAAGTTAAGCCTATTCAGGCTATAGAACATTTTGAGGTACACACAACACACTGTTATTCTATTCTGTCAAAATAGGGTCTAGACCCCTCCATCTGGGTTTATGTAATAGAGTATTCATCTACCTTTCCTATTGCTTTTTTAACCTTCTGCATTAACAATAAAATTAACATATTTGATGAAAAAGTGCAAACTCTTTTATCAAACATAAATGCAAGGGTTACATAATGGCATGGGAGGCCAGTTTGCTAAACATATGGCTAAGCAATATTAATATATATAATTAGATATATAATATACGTATTATATATAGCATATTAACATATAACAAAGCAATGTTGCCTTGATCAATACATTTGAATCATCTTAAGAGTGCTTCTTTTCCTAATTCTTTTCTGACTCTCTGGTCTTTAGAGTACTTTTGTAAGTTCTTTCCCCACTTCCGAACTTGCCCCTTGGAAGTGGTATCTCTCTAACCTTGATTCAGTATGGCATCTAGTTTCTCTCCCTGAGTGTCCCGAGCCTGCCTCTTCTCTGGGGAAGATTTTTCTTTGAGGTTCCTTTGATTGCTTTTAATCACCAGCATGAGACATCATGAGAGACAACTTGATATAAGAAACAGAAAGCTGGCCTCAGACGACCCTGGTTCCAGTTCCATTTCTAACACATGCTGCCTGTGAGACCACGGGAAGTCATTTACCCTCACAGTACCAAAAAAAAAAAAAAAAAATTGCACAACAGTTTCCTATTGCACTGGTAGAAAGTTTCCTTACAGAGGTCTCCAACACCAATGAACTCTGTTGAACTCATTCTCATGGAAGAAGAGAAACAATGTGACATCAAGATAACTTACCCTATTATCTAGGCAGGATGTTTTCCATTATTGTTGTTGCTTTATTTTATTTTCTTCTTCTCCCTTTGCCTGCTATTCCATTTTCTGGTAATATTGAAATTTATTTCATTCACAAGTTAAAGAAGGCAAAACTATAAAGTGATGAGCCTCACTTTTTAAACCAGCTCACAAAAACAATTAGCCGAAGGTATTTGGTATCTTTGTTGAGGATGGTGGCACAAAAAAGAAGAAAGAAAGATCTTATGTACATCAGGGCTTAACTTTTTTTGTGACATAGGTAGGCCCCTTTGGCAATCTGCTGAAGCCACTGGATTCTTTCTTATAATCATTTCTAAAAAAAAAAAAAGCATAATAATTAAATAATAATAAAAATTAAATGGCATAAAATACATACGATTATAAAGGAAACCAGTTATATTAAAAAAATAAGAGTTCATAGACCCTAAGTTAAGAACCCCTGCTATTGAACTAGGAGCATAATTTATACAATAATAACATTATAGAGAAAAGCAACTTTGAAATACTTTAACATTCTGATCAGTGTATGAAAAACTTAAAATGTAGAAAAAGTCATACATTTTCAGACATGGCTAATGTGGGAATTTATTGATTATGTAGATAAGGATTGACAGATTTGGTTTTTTTGGTTTGCTTGCTTATTACCTGAAAATTTAAAAAAAATTTAAAAATAAATAATTTAAAGAAACCCTCGCTATAGATGGTGAAGGCCTCAGGTTTTTTGTTGTTTTGTTTTGTTGTGGTTTTGTAGATGACATTGTGCTGACTGCTTCAAGTTCGAGAATACTGCAGAGCCTCCTAAATGAAATCCGACATCATTCAAAAGTTTTGGTTTAACTATCCATGTAGGAAAAACAAAATGTATGAGAAGTACGTATTTCTCAGACTATGGTATACAGATGGTGTACCGCCCATTGAACTGGTTCAACAGTGTATGTATCTTGGACAAACCCTGTGGATGGGCAATGAAATGGGCCTGGCACAGAGTACAATAGGAAGGGGAGAGCAGGCTGGGCTGTTTTTGGAAAATGAAGTTCTTTTAAAAAAAATTATTAATGCCTTTTGTTTTGACACTAAAGTCATTTACTTGCTCTATCCATCTGTCCCTTGCTATAGAAATCTCCCTTCTAACAAAGAAAAACCACCCAACAAAAACAGCTGACATAGTGACCATATATGTCTATATACATTACATTCAGTACCTGTATTCCTTGTTTCCATCCCTGCCCTCCAAGCCTTAAGGAAAGGAGGAATACTGGTCATTAGCAGTGTTTGTTGTTGTTTTTTAGTGACACCAAACTTTTCTCTGAAAACGGAGGTCCATCTTTTGAACAACATTTTTCCAGTGATACTATGGCATCATGGAATAGCATAGTCTCTAAAGAATGTTGAAGGTCACACAAAGGTCAACTGAGAGATATATGGTGGGTATGAGTAGGCAGTGAGCATCATAGAGGCAACACAGGACTGAGGGAAAAGCACTGAATCTGAAGTCAGAGCCCATAGGTTCAAATACCAGCTCTGACACTTCCTACTGCGTGACCATGAGGAAACCACTTAGCTTCTCAGCACCTCAGTTTCCTCATATTTAAATGAGGGGAGTAGAACTGCATGAACATGCAAGGTTCCTTCCAGCTTTCAATCTATAAGCCTGAAAATGGCACAGGAGAAACATTAAAAAGGGTATCACTGTAGAAATGTGTGCCTGGAGAAGGAAGTGGACCAGCTATGTAGCAAGAGGAAGGGATAGCTGAAGGACAACCCACAAGCTTTAAACCTGGGAATAGTTCCAAGGTACCCTTGGAGAGTCTGCATAGCACAGTGGAAAGAATGCTGAATTTGGAGTTAAAGGACCCAGAGAAAGTCAAAGGAAGGTCCCAGCATATTAAGTAACCAAAGAGATACATATGATGAAAAAAGGATAAGTTCTAAGTTGTACAAGTACAACTGCATGATGCAATGGAAAGAGCATTACATTTGGAGGCAAAGAACCTGGGTTCAAATCCTTATTGTGCTACTTATGCTTAGGTGACCTTGGGCAAATTGTTTTGCCTCAATGGATCTCAGTTTCTTCTCCAGGCAAATTATGGGTTTGGGCTAGAGGATTCCCCAAGGTACCTTTCAGCTCTAAAGTTATTTTTTTCTTTTTCCTTTTTTTTGGGGGGGGGGGGGGGGTTAGGCAATGGGATTAAGTGACTTGCCCAGGGTCACACAGCTAGTAAGTGTTGTGTGTCTGAGGCCGAATTTGAACTCAGGTCCTCCTGAATCCAGGGCCAGTGCTCTCTATCCACTGCGCTTCTTATGAGATCATGGCTCCATTGAAATATCATCCTAGAGCTTAGACCACAAAACGAGTGCTGGATTTTTAAAATAGTCACCTTGGGAGGTTAATCATTCATTCTGATGATGATGTTGCCATTTCTCAAATTATTTTTGGAACCTTTCTTCCACAGAGCCACACACAAAAATCATTATTAGGAATTTATATCTGCATCTTGGTTTTCAACCAAAACTGTGTTAGCCAGCTTGATCATCCACCTTAATCGCAATTTTGACTCTGAGGGATTTCTGATTTGCTGTTTCTGGGGATATTTTTTAAAATGTGTTATGGAATCTGAAGCTAGTTCCAAAATTGTTTTTAAACAATGAATGTATGATTGAAATAAGTGGATACTTCTCAAGGTAACTATTTGAAGAGGACAGTTCTCATTTTTATGCAGAAGTCCTATCTTAAAAAAAAGCAGTCACATTCCTTTTAAAGTCACTCCTCATCTATTTTATAAGACCCATATGTGGAAAGTGACCCATTTAAAAATTGGTGCACAGGTCCTGTTCAACCATAGGGGAGAGCTTGATTTAAAGCTTAAAAACAATGACACTGATTTATAAAAACATTTCTGAGTAAGAACAAAAAAGAAAACAACATTAATTAGAAAATAATTTAGTAAATTGGGTTTTGCTAATTTTTAGATTGAACTAATGTATTTTTTATTGATTTTAAGTTGCTAACTAAATAAAAGTATTTTAACAAACTCACTTTCTCTTTCTCTCTCTCTCTCTCTCTCTCTCTCTCTCTCTCTTCCCCCCTCTTCCTTTTTCTGTTTTTTAAAGACTAGAAGGGTTATTCTCTATGCTTAAAATCTGGTCATGGTTAGCGTAGTGCCTGGTACATGGTAAGGGCTTAATAAATACTCGTTGATTGATTGACACATATATGTATGCATCTATGTGTTGGTACATGTATACATGTACATATACACATTACAATACTTTAAAGATCTGTTATGTTGTTGGTGGGATGCACTGCGCAAAGGGATTGAATTAGATAATCTTTAAATCCCCTTCCAGCTCTGATAGTTTGTTATTCTGAGACACTTTGGAGGAGATACATATTACTTCCCTGGCTGCTGTGTTTATGGAAGGAGTAATGGAAAAACAAATTAATTTGCTGGTTTTTAAAATTTTTTTAAATTTTTTTTAGGCAATTGGGGTTAAGTGACTTGCCCAGGGTCACACACCTAGTGAGTGTCAAGTGTTTGGTTTGAGGTCAAATTTGAACTCAGGTCCTCCTGATTTCAGGGCCTGTGCTCTATCCACTGTGCCACCTAGCTGCCTCTCAGATTTTTTTTTTAAAGAAGAAAGGAAGAAAGAACAAAAACTTCTTGAAATTGTCAGCCTCTCCCACTACCTCTACAACCTAATTATCTAACCCTTGAAGTTAACTTTGAGGTTATCTGGCTAATCTCGAGATCATCTAGATAATCTCCATGTTAGCTAACATACGAACTTTGACTATGAGTCAACACACTGTTATAGCTATGACACTTAAAAATATGTATGTGAATATTCATCCTTTGGAAGCCAGAAAATGTCAGGTTTTATTTGGAAGTCCCAGAGCAGGTGCAAAGCATAAAAGTTCAAAATATAGTATAGCTGGGTAGAAGTCTGAATAAAAATAATGACTAAGATGTATGTCAGAGAATAGTCTTTTGTTATTTTCATTATTGAGTTTGTATAAATATATTAAAGACTGAATTCTAGCTAATAGTCATTCTACAGGAAAGTCAGTGAATTCTCTTTTGTTTAGCCTTTATTCCAAAAGCTTTTTTTTTTTTTGTAAGGGCTTTGCTTTCATTAGGGCCTTTTGTATATGAAAGCATATTTACATTTGTATAATCATGTTTGTGTTCCTCCTGGCTTACATTTCATATCTAGGGAACTAAGTTTAGCAAACATATTTTCATGTGCAAATGTCCCTGATAAAGGCAGAAGCCCATACTTAAATAAAGAATTGGCTTTGGGAATAGACAACTTTATGGTTCCTATTTATACTAGTCAACTTTTTTTAAACTTATTTTTAATACTTGTAGCTGTAAAATTAGAGGATTGGGCTGGATGACCTCTATGATCCCTTCCATCTCTAAAATCCTATGACTCTAGATTGTTTAAAAGCAAAACTTAGGGGAAAATTATATTGCAACTTCATTTCTAAGCTGAATAATACCCCTTACGAGCAGGAAAGGACAAGGAAAGGGACGTTTTCTTCAACAATAATTTCAAGTTAAGGAATGTCAAATAATGGTTGTCCGGGTGCTTCTAGTGTGGAAGGAGAGTTTTCTCTTCTAGTTCCTCCTAGCTCCCCCTTGCTTATAGGGTAAAACCCAGAGTTTTGCCTTTGAAACTTGCACTTATACCCTAGGAGGTATCGTGGCTCTAATTAGTTAATGCTTCTAGAGTAGTAGTTCTCATACGAATTTGGTCTCATGGCTCCTTTACCCTCTTGAAAATTATTGAGGACTCCTCTCACCAAGAACTTTAGTTTATGTGGGTTGTGTCCATTAATATTTACCATATTAGAAATTATAACATCTTCATATTATTATGAAAATAATTTTGACCTCATGGACCCCTTAAAAGGATTTTCTGAAACCCTAGCAATCCACAGACCACACTTTAAGAACTGCTAGTCTCGAGGAAATCTAAGTGAGCCCCAAGCTTAAATTTTAGTCCTGCTTGGGAGAGTTATAGGATCATTCAGAAAGCTAAATTGTGACTTGATAGCACCCAGAGTGGCATTTTAACCTCCCGTGCTGGAGCTGCAGGGTCCTCTCATAGATATACTGTAAATACAAAAACCATCAGGGCTATCCCTCATGCACACTCTGATTGCAAGCTGGGATCCCCACTGTCTCCCTCCTCATCATGCAACCTTGTTAATGGATAGACCATGCCTGTACTGCTAGGGCCTCCAATATAGATGTTTTCTGTAATTTCTGTGAGCTCTGTAGCCAGAGAGGCCAACTTTACTAACCTTTTCTTTAGACTACGATGCCTAGGAACACATACACACACAAATGAATACATGTGCCCTGGAAAGATGCAGGCTCCATCTTTTGTCACTTGGGCATGAGTGATGCACCCATCCTCTTCACTAGCCTATGCCAGCCTAGCATCAGGGAAAGTAAAACAAAGTATCATCTGGACAAATGGGTCTTGATTCAGTAATAAACACTACCAGCCCATTGATTGATTGAATACTTGCCTAAGCACATCCTTCAATCACCAATCAAATTCTTTAAAAAGCAATCCCAGGTTTTCATATAAAATTTCTGTAGCATTGAAGAATTGATTACCTTCCACTTGTACTATATAGCTTACAAGTACAATTTTTTTTTGCATGCTGTCTGCTCCATTAGAATTTTAACTTTTTGAGGGCAGGGACCATATTTTTACTTTTCTTTATATCCCCAGGACTTAGAGTGCCTGGCACATAGTGAGTACTAAGTAAATTCTTATCAATTGGACTAGTGGAAACAAATTTATTTACAAAAAAAGAGAATCAGATTTAGAAACTATTATTGGTATCGGGCATAGCAAAATGAGATACAATTAAAAAACATTTTAAAGTATCACCTAAACAGAGGGAAGAGGGGTTGGGGGGGAAGGAGACACTACTTAACTTCTTGGGGAGAATCTACTGCTGCTTAGGGTTTCTTCTAACTCTCTGGCATCATTCCCATCTGCCTGCCATGGATGATGACCTTGTCCACCCAGGTTGCTTTCCACCATAGTGGCCAGGCTCTCCCCTGCTTTTCCATCTCAGTGATCACAGTTCCTGCTCCTCCTTCTCCTCCTTCTTATCTGTGCTCCCATCCTGACCCCTTTCCCTTAAGCTTGGTGATCTCATCCCCAATTTCCAAATCTTATATGAGGTTTCCTCCCTCTTCTCCCAGGGTAATGAGGGGGTGGGATAAATCTGGGGAGAACCTACTATTCCTAAGAGACCTAGAAGTCAGAGTTCACAACATTTGCCTTTGAGATTTTCAGCAGATGGGGTGTTACAAGAGACACATGCTAAAGGAAGCAGGATGACAAATACAGAACATTCAATTTTCAATTCTATTTTATTTCTGATTCCTTTCTTCTTCCCAATCTCATTTCCTTTATCGGAAGTATGACAGTGATGGAGAGAGGACATATAGTAGGTTTTAGGAAAGACATTTCAGGTGGGCTTTGAGATCAGGCTTTCCTCACTCTTTGGGGCAATAAAAGACAAAGAGGAGAGGAGAGTAGAATAGAGGGGAGGAGAAGAGAGGAGATGTGTTTATTTGCAAATGAAAGGCAGAAAGGATAAAAAATTCATGTTATTCTCTAAGGATGGAAGGGAGGGATAGGAAGAAGGATGGAAAGGAGGAAAGGAGGGATAGGATAAAGGGAGGGAGATAATAGCTGGAAACACATTTAACAATGAGTGAGACACCTCAGCACACACTGTTCAAGCAACTTTCCTGACATTACTCTTGGGCCCACATTTAAAATATTATATGTCTATTCAAAAATCTTTTGAGTTTTTGTTATTGTAGTAGTTGTTGCCATTACTGGGGGTGAGATATTGCCCTATTGGGAGATGTCTGTAATGTTAGTGTTTTCACAGTTGAAAATTGTATTCATAATAGAATCCTAGAAATACAATTTCCAAATTTTCCAGCAATGTATGCATTGAATGAGAACGTATGGCCAGTCTACTTAGAGTAATGTTATGCTGTCCGGCTTCTGTCCCCAGGTAGGTTTCCTCTGGGAACTAACAAGCATGGGACATAGGCCACATATTATACCTAACAAAGAATAATTAAAGGATTCATATGCAAGCCTATAGACATTTAAAAGAACCCTCAGGAGGCTTCACAGTTGCTTCAGACTTATAGTGCCACACTAGTGTTGGACACCTGTCAAGTGGGGAAAGAACCTGGGGTTTCTAGGGAATCCAGATGACTTCCCTTCTGGTAAGTTCAACCTTCCTTCAGTATGTGGACAATTCTCATGATTCAGCACTAGGAAAGGGTAAGGTCTAGGTTTGTTCATCTATACCTTGACTCTGTGCCTTGTTGTTCCTTTACTCTGCTATCTCCTGTAGCTCATTGGCAATGTCCAGAAATTTCCCTGCCACTCTGTTGCTGGCGCTCTATTAGTCATTTGGAAACTTTGCCTTTCTGCTGATATTACTGATACAACTGCAGTCATGTCCCAGGGAAGTTACCATAATTGTTCAAATGAGACTGCCTGTGGTCAACATGTCTTGGAATTAGTCAGCATATTTCCAGTTCTGTTGTGACCTGGACATAGTGGTGTGCTGGTCAGTGTTTAACAACCGGCTCTCTGAAGCAAAAATGTACTCACAACACATTTTTCAGTTTAAACTGCATTAGTAACAATTTCTTCATCACTTTCTTAAGTTTAGACAACCAACAAAAACAATAAACTAAGCCCTGATTTGTAGCATTTGCTGTCTCAAAGTATAAACAGCGCCTGGAAAAATAGGACTTGGGGCAGTGAGGTGGCACGGTGGATAGAGTGCTGGGTCTGGAGTCAGGAAGATCTGAGTTCAAATCTTGCCTCTGACATTTATTATCTGTGTGACCCTGGGCAAGTCTCTTAACCTCTGTTTGCCTCAGTTTCCTCATCTGTAAAATGGGGATGATAATAGCCTCTACCTCCTGGAGTAGTTGTAAGGATCAAATGAGATAATTGTAAAACTCTTAGCATAGTGCCTTGCACAAAGCAAATGATGTATAAATTATTATTATCATTATTGTTATTACTCATGATGACAATTTAACAATTGAGCCTCTGCTCAGATGGTACACAAGTGAATGTCTCAGTAAAATATCAAGATTTTTTTCCTTCTTAAGGAAAGGTCCCCCTACCTTAACTCCTACCTAAATTAGAATTAGTGAAATCCACCTGTCTCAAGGTGCAAGCAGTGTGTTTACCACACAATCAGAATCTCCAATGAGTAATTTTTGACGCTGTGAATAAACATGCATCCCTTTCATTTGCCTTTCCAACTTCCTTCATTCTCTCTGGTGACTTGCACTAGGTCATAAAAATTGGCTTGAAGTTAAAAAATCACAAGCAACCACTAGAAATCTCAGAGTGGGGGTTGGTGATTTGCCACCATCCAAAAGACTCTGTCTCCTTCACATATGAAAAACATTTTAATTATTTATTTATAAAGGCTTATGTGCAAATTTCATGTTCAGTAGTTAGACAAAGGAAGAAGCAAAAGGAGTTGAATGAAATATTTCTTCAATTCATTATTTATGCAGTGGTGGTGATGTGTTCTGAATCTACTTTATTTGTGTCATTATCAAGTCAATAAACATGATGCAGAGGGAAAAGCATTGGAAAAGAAGTTAGGAAAAGTGGGTTCTTGTTATTGTGCTGCTACTTTTCACCTGTGAGACCCTTAATAAGACACCAAACCTCTTAACCTCAGACTCCTCGTCTGTAAAATGGGGATAATAATCTTTGCCAGCCTAACTGGAATGCTGCATTACCATACCTGCCAAAAGAAGAGAAATCTCCAGCTTTTACCGTCTATTGAATCTTCTGTACCTCCTAAATCTGTTAGGGTGCCAACAGATATTTGGGATGATTTTAAACCTCCTGGGATCTTTTAAACCATAACCACAGCATCTCTATAAACCTGAATCTTCCCTACCTTCCCCCCCTGCAGATATACAAGAAAACAAAACTTTTCTCTAGAGAGACAGTTTATAATAGGGATCATGGCACATCTTACATTTGGGGAATTCTTGACTTAAAACATGCCACCTTCAAAAAAGCTTCCAAGAACTCTACACATGTATAAGGCAGACATATATTTCTGTAAAGAAGATTAAGATAGATTACAATCCTAGATTCTAAATCCAACATGGTCTTACTGAACATAGATTTTTTTTTTCTAAGCAGAGGGGAAAAAAAAATCATTTAATCTCTAAGCATTATAAGTACCTACTATGTCCAGCCTACAGAGATAAAAACAATAACTTAAATAATTCTTATTCACAAGGAGCTTATACTCTAACAAGGAAGATAATAAGGATATATATATATATATATATATGTACATACAGAATCAATGTAAATAGAATAAATGTGAATATGTAAAAAAGTAGTTAAATACAAAGTAGTGTGAGCGCATGAGCACTAGTGACAGGGACAGGGAAGTGGGAAAGACTTTCTGTAGAAGGTGATCCTTGAACTGTGTTTGGAAGGAAGAAAGGGATTCTCTGTGGCAGAGGTGAGGAGGGAGTGTACTCTAAGCATGGAGGACTGCCAATGCAAAGGCATGGAGTTAGAGTGTCCCACATGAGGAACAGAGATAAAGCCAGTTTGGCTGGATCTCAGCATATGAGAGGGGGAATAATGTACAATGAGGCAGAAAAGATAGGTTGGGGCCAGGTTGTAAAGGGCTTTAAAAGGCTGGGAAATCAGGCCTCTGCTACTTGACTCAGATTCATCAGAACAGATCCAGAACAACCATGGCCCAGAGCGATGGAATCTCCGAACCCAGCCAGAGGGCGACCACTCTGCAGAGCCACCGCAAGGGAAGGCACAGGGAGGTAAGGGAAAGCCTGAAGCTCAGCTGAGGGCTGCCAACTTCATACACAGCTTGAAGAGGAAAGGAAAAGTATGAGAGGGGGTTCTAGGCTCTGACTTCCTCAGCAACCTATATAGTCAAGAGAGAGAGAGGGAGGAAGCAAGGTCAAAGAGCAAAAATACAGAAAACTGGCTACTACTTCTGGTCCAACTAGATCATAGGCTTTAAGTGATGTTTATTCTTCTTCTCCTTCTCGAAAAAGGGTGAGGCAATATCTATTCACTTTGGAAGCTCAGCCAAGAAGTGACTTATGCATCTGGATTTGTAGGTAGGTTAGTCCAACTCCATTATATGAATAAGAAACCATATAGTTATCCAGTCCACACATCTTCATGGGGACCACATCACTGAGTTGAGACGGTCCCATTCCATTACTCTGACTTATTTGGAGAGCATTCCTTTATTAGCAAGGTATTTGGAGAGGAGAGTTTCTACTACCTCCTTCAATCTGACAGCTATAATGCGTCAGGTATTAACTATGACCTTGTAAAAGATAGTGATGATGCTGGATACACAGTTATAAGGTACTAGTTACTAGTCCTTTAGTCACTTTAGTACTTAGTAACTAGTACCTTAGTTATCCTAATACTTACTTACTTAGTAACTAGAACTAGACATTCCCAAGAAAAATGGGTAGATAATGATACCCTGTAACACTTAAAAGGTTCAAAGATATAGTGCCTAGGGAAACACCCAACTCACAGGTCCCCAGTGGATAGTTTCCCTGAGATCAATGTGCTTTGGGGGGTTACATTCCCTAAAACCATAGCTCACTAAAGGGCCCACCAGTGTGTTTACCTTTAATAAACAGCAAGAGTACATGATTAGTTCATTTAATAAGGACAGTAAAGTAAGTAGCAAAAAATAAAAATTTCCCTCCTAAACCTAGGCTGCACAAAAACACACAGCCTTGGTGGAATGAGTGAAAACATGCAGAGAATACATACAGGAGAGTCACACACCTATGAAACATGAGACCAAGGCCCACATATAGAGGATCAAGTCACATTTTTAGAGCCAGTGATTTCTTCTAGTGCTGTCATCATGCTGTTTGTATTGTGGCTTTTTCCACTGGTCTTATGACAAAACTGAAACAATATAATTAAGCGGTTCTCTGGCATCATCAACATAGACTGACTTTGCAGTTTTGGCCAAGGCATTTTATACTCTAGTTTTTTTTCCTCATCTGTACAATGGGAATACTTACCACATCTCATGTGAAATGATACTTGTTCTGAAATTATTTTTTCTTTTAAATAAATTTGTTTTATTGACATCTTTAGTTTTTTATATTAGTCATTTTGGGGTACTCTACTGGAATTGAACCCTCTCCTGAAATGAAGAAAAACAATTTAATGAAAAAAACAAAGAATACAGTAATTGTTCTAACAATCTGTGCAATGGTGTGCCCTTTGGTGTCCACTGCCTCTCTGTAGAGGAAGATAAGTATTTAAGGGTTAATTTTCACAAGGTTCTACTGTGATTCTTATGCGGGAAGTACTATGTAAGTATAAAGTACTATTATTTCTTATCCCTTTCTAGTGATTTATAATATGTAAGTAGAAAAGACCCCAGGTAATTCCATTAGTTTTTTGAATGGTAGGACTCCAATTCTATATAATTTCTACTTCTGAGTGGCATAATAGTCATTTCTCATTTAAATTACAGTCTAGAAAAATGTGACATACCTAGTGCCCAACTGATAGTAGACAAAAGCCCAAAGGGTATTCTTAGAAGACTATTGATCCCTTTCTTCTTCAAACTCTTGAGAACATTGAGAAGTCTTAGCCACTTGGCATTCTGTAAGGGATTTTTATTCCCAAAGGGAGGGGGGAAGACATCAGTGGACCTAGTGATCTTTCTAGTTGTTGCCTCTGGGGAGAAGTCTACCGAAATGATACTTGCTACTCCATGTGATGATCCCTACCGCTTTCAGACACCTTCATTATTAGAATACTATTTATTCAGAATCTAGGCCAATTATGACATGGGACTGGGCTGGTTTATCTTTAAATATATAAGGAACTTGCTGAACAAATTGTGGAAATCATGGCATAGTTAGGGGACAGTTAGCCTATTTTCAAGGACTTTAGAAGCATCCATTTCATCCATTTGTTGAGCTATAAGGGGGAGGGTCAATCACTCAATGACCCCATGTAAAGAGATGGACAAGATGCTACATGCTCTGATAACTTCATCAGGTGAGGATAATCTCCATCATTTATTAGATGTGGAAAAAAATCCTGGATACCTCAGATGAACCAATCAATCATCCAGTTAATCAAAGGCATTTCAACTATACTTAAAAGGAGATAGATTCAGATTGGTTGAGAGACTTTGTTATGCCTCGTGGGGTTTGGATAAATCAGAAAACAAAATAGTTCAGAATTGGGAGTTTGAGTGTCTGCCAACATGGAGCAGAGCCCCCCCCTGACAAGGAAACACATGGTAGATGGAGGTTGGGGTGGGGACACTCTTGGTCTTGATCCTGGTCTCCTCCCCTTCCCCTACCTTGACCAGAGTAGATGCTTGTGAACTTCAGCATCAGAGGATTGTTATTCCAATAACTGACAAGTGTCTGCATTTGAGTGGAGGACAAACTAGACACACTGTAAAAAGTCACTTTCAGTGTCTATAAGGAATCCAGCAGAGAAGCAACAATATACCTAAAGGTAACTTCATGAGGACCCCAGAAAGGGAAGGAACAAACTTTCAGTAACAAGGAACTTTGAATTATTTCTCTGCCACATGGGCTTTCTCAGCCTAAACCCCCTTTCTCCTGGATTTTGTATTTAATAGGGGGTAGATAGATGTTGGAGGGGACGATGTTTTATACCAGCTGTGCTTATAATGCCACTTTAGTATATACTGCCTTCTAAAATCTAATTAAACCTGGTTAACTAATTGATATCACTTGATGATCTTGAGGAGAAAGGGGGCCCTGCCCTTTTCCCCAAGTGGGGCCCTGTGGGTTATATTATTAGGAAACTACCTCTCCTAGAACCCTGAGGGAAATCATAGTAGTCACCTTTTAGGGATTCAACCTTCCAGTGCAGGTGTAGGCTGGGAAGGTAGCTTCAAAGAATAAGCTACATAACAAATGCTTCCTAAGGGCTTACTGTTTAAAATTGCTCTGTTTGGGACTGTCCAGCAAACAGAGATGAGGAACACACACACACACACAGAGTCCTTATCCTCAAAGACTGTATAATTTAGCAAGAATCATAAGATATGTAAAAAAATACCTACAGTATAAGCCAGTATGTGATAAGTGACATAAGTAAGGTATAAACAGAGGGTTATAGATGTTCAGAGGAAGAAAGAATTACTTCCAAATTGTGGGGGGGGGGTAGGAGGTAGACCAGGAGAGTTTTTATGAAGAAAGCCTTGATCTGAACCTTGAAGTATGGTAGGATTTTTAAAAAAATCTTATTTTTATTTATAGTGAGATCAAGGGTGGTTGTTATTTGTTATTATCAGTCCTTCATTCTTGAAGAGGATCAATGACATCAGGAGGGCGATGTGTTGATTTGGGAGTGAATTGGATTTAAGTGAGGCAGGGCTGTGCAAAGTCATCAGCCTCACTCTCTCCTCCAGAGTCATTTGGAGTCCAGTAGCAAGACATAGGTTAAGACACTGGCAATGGCCCAGAATGCAGTGGGAGACCTTGGCTTTTTTAAGCTAAGGTCTTTCTTAAGTCTCAGTTTGTTTGATGCAACACCCATTTAGTGGTTAAAGGACGGGTAAGAATTGAGGCAAAAGATGGCCTAGTTCACTTGCTCAAAAGACTTAGTCTGGAAGTGAGATCAAGAGTATGACAATCCCCAAGGTAGAATGAAATTGCAGATCATGAGAGCTGAAGTGGTTGATGAACTGACCAGAGTATTTGAAGGAATATGTGTATTGAAGTCCTCAGAATTGAGAGGATGGGCTGGGGTAGAGAAGCAAACTGTTAGTCACATACTGAACTCCTTGGGAAATGAGTATTAATAACTGGGGGCAGTAGATAACGGTAACTCAGATCTCAATAACGTTATCTTGATGGATAGAGTAAACCTCAAAAGAATTCAGGTTACTGAGTGATAGTGAAAAAAGGAAGGTCTGTAAATTGCAGTGACAATCAAGATGTAGGTCAACTCTTCTTCCTGGTCCAGTATGTCAGGTCTCTTGAGAGAAGGTTCTTCCAATATTAAAGAGTGTGGCTATGGGTACAGCATCTTCTGCAGGGAGACAGGTTTCCATGAGTGCAAGATGGAAAAAAGGGGAAAGGAAGAGGTCTGATATGAAGGGCAGTTTATTAACAATAGAATGGAGCTGGGGTGTCCAAAGAGTAGGGATTCATGAGGAGGGAGTGGTGGTGGTAGGACTGAGGGACTAATAATGTTACTAGCGAAAGGGAGTTTTCTCCTAGGCCAGGGATTCCTGATGTGTATGTGTGTGTGTGTGTGTGTGTGTGTGTGTGTGTGATGGACCCCTTTGGTAGTATGATAAAGCCCTTCTCAGAATATTTTTTAACTGTATTTGAAATACATAGGCTTACAAAGGAAGTCAATTATATTAAAATACAGGTCTAAATTTTTTTTTTTAAGTTCACTGACCCCAAGTTAAGAATGTTTATTTTAGAGGTAGGCAGAAAGTATTCTGAAAAAAGGAGGAGTTTGTATTCTTTTCAATAGGTAGAAGTAGATATTGAGTCTTGGATGATTCTATTTTCTAAGCTTGCCCTTTTTCTATATTTATATCTATAAAAATATCTCAACCTCTATCAATCTATATCTAAACGTGTGTGTTTGTGTGTGTATGTGTTGGAAGGAGCAGATTATAAGGGATGTGGTTGAAGCACTGAGTCAGGGAACCTGGGGCCATGACAGTCAGGGAGAGGTGAGGATTTGTTGGTTCACTCATTCTCCTCAATCAGTATGGGGAGAAACCAACAGAAATCTCCAGGATACCAGGACAATATTTGGGCAGTTCATTTATGGTTTCTTTTTCTTGCTACAAGAAGAGCCCAACTTCTCTTATGGATATATAGTTTGTGTGCTTGTGTATTTCTTTGATGATATCTTTTACACCATTACACCACTCTTGGTATAAGCTGTTACCCTTTGTATAAGTCATTGTGCCTTCTTCCACCCCCTATACATCTTCCCATTGCCCTTTGGATCACCTGCAATTCTGATTCTTCCAAGATAGCCCTCTTCCATGATTCACAATGCTTTCAGCAGTCCTAAATCACTGGTTGCTGCAAAAAGGCCATGTGTTTAGCACCAGTTGGAGAAAACCAGGAAAAATTCCAAAATGATTGCAAGGACTTAAGAAGGGAAATAGTTTTCTCAGGGCTTTATACCCTTTTGGAAAATGACTTAAAAACAAGACAAAAAATTGGGGCTGCATAGGAGAAAGAAAGACTAAGTTGATGCTCATTGAGGTAAAAGTGCTGGGAAATATGAACAGTTCATACACAATCACAAATGGAAAATGAATTGGCAACACAAGGTCATCTTCACCTGGCAAGAATATGACTGATATAAATTGTTTAAATGAAAGATAGTATTTCTGAGACCAATATTTGTTTGCCTGCCACAGAAAAACAAAATACTTAGGGGCAGAATGAAAGAATATTTATCCAGTTGACAATCAAATGAAAATATGATGGGTCCAGAGACAGACATGGATTGGATTTTTTTTTCAGTATCCTCAATTTAGCCAACATAAACTCTTTAAAGATACATTTTTCTCAAAACCTTTAAAATAAGGAATTTCTTTTTGCATGTTATCATGAGCTAGGACCATAAAACTATTGTCTCAGAGGTTGAGGAAGCCAATGAAGGAGGAATAACTATGTGCCAGAGGCTCAAAGGCACACAGCTGCCCATAGCTGTCAGTTATACCCTGGGACTGTTTACAGGTTTTTAGGAAGCAGCCTCAGGGATTGTGTTGGGGGTCTTAGTCGCTTGTTTAACATTTCCCCTCCCCCAGTGTAAAGGAATACTCAGGATTAACTCTTAACACTGATAATTGGTGGAGCAGGTCTGCCTACCAAACCAGCCTTTGAGGTTGTGGAATAGGAAGTCTCTGGAGAATGGGGTGAGAATGGAAAGTTAGTGTTATGTGTGAAGTAATTAGTAGTGTGAATCAGAGAGGGAGAGTGAGAGTTATTAGAAAGTGATGTGACTATGTAGGAGCTGAGTGTGAATCAATGGAGTGAGTCAGTGCATGTAAGAGAGAGTATGTTTGGGTGTGTATCCTCCAGCAGTTTGCCAAAAAAAAAAAAAAAAAAAGAAGAAGGCCAGGGAGGAGTAAGAATTAAGATACTTCACAGAGGCAGGGGACCCCCACCCTATTTGTTAAGCCAGTGAGTTTGAATGTATGCTGATCCTAGTATCTCTCTACAACTCTATTCTTATGACTGGAGACAGTGATGTCAAACTCTGACAGATGCTCTAACTGAATAAAGTAGTTATGAATCCCTCATAGTCTCAGCATGGTACGAGAAAGATCCAAGTGGACCCAGAGTCAGAGAGTCAGAATAAGAATATGAATATATCCATGACACTTTGTGAAGTGTACATGATTGCAAGCAACAATTGTCTGACACATTGGTTTAGTTCTATTTCAGAAAAGCAACTCTAACAAAAAAAATTTATAGATTATAGAAGTAGACATAAAGAATGAGGACAGTGAAAAACATAATCAGAGCTCTTGGTTTCCTGACTAAATGTCATCTTACAAAAAACTCCTAAGTAACTTTATAAAATTTAATTTAGGTGGTATAATTGATAAGATGGTGGAATAGCTGGAGTTGCTATTGTTGTTGTCAAGATATCCCCCATAATGTTATTGGTCCTCTTTGAAAACAAAGGACAAACAATAGGTAGAGTAGTTGTTTTCTAAAAACCTCTCCAAACTAGAAAGTCCCCAAAGAAGGAAATATGTGCCAAATCTATAGCAAATTAAACTGAATCCACTTGATACAAAGGAAGAACACACTATATAAAGAACCCCATGAAACAACACGTGAGAACTTAAATATTTAAAACTCTAATTCACTATCGTCACCCCCAGTTTACCCCACTGCTAATCAGTAACTCAGTCTTAACTCTTTTTCCCTCAACCCCATTACTTCCTCCCCTACTCCAATCCTACAAGGGATGGAAGACATTGGCACTGATTTTGCCCAGCCATATGAAGAAAAGAGAGTATAATTTGAATGAGAAATGGTGGGAGAGAGATGCTATGGCATAGAGGAGAAGAGGAGAAGGGACTTCTGTGTGCTGAGAGAAAATAGAAAAGGGAATAGAAACTGAACTGGGAGTTTCCAGCTTGAGATGTTCTCTAGCAGTAGTCTGTGGATTCAGTCAATTAGTACTTTATTTTTGAGGTTCAAAATGTTTAGGTAGATTCTTTGTATTAGTTCTTGTAATATAGTACTCATTTAAAAAAATTTATCATATTCTGCTGGGAGAATTATTATACTACTTAAGTTATCTCCACATATACCATCTTCAAGGCCAATATCTCTGACTTCTATAAAAGTCAAATCCTTTCCTTCTGAAGCTTAGTATAGGAAGGGAACCAGTTGGGCCCTGATCCCCTACTTGAGGTGGCTGAGAACAAATTATGCAGGAGAAAAAGTCAATACCGCAGCAATAGAAGGGAGGTGGGAGAAGGAGGAGAGAGAGGAAAGGGAAAGAAAAGGAGTGAGAGGAAAAGCAGAGACGATTTATTGAGAGTATAAGAAAAAGACCAAAAGACAATAAATTCAAGAGAGCAAAATGTTAATAGTGAGATTCATAAAAACAGAAGGAAAAATAAGTAAAAATTCAATAAATTGTAGCATATTGAACAAGTGCTGTACTATGAAGGAGAATGATAAAAGAAATACACAATGAAAAAGATAATTCTACAAAACATTCCAAGATTGTGAAATAACAAGGAACCCCAGATTGCTTCAAAAGAGAAATTTAACTCTTAAAGAAGATATTAAGATGGGAATTAGGTCATAAGTCAGGGCTTTCAAAGCAGAATTAATGACAATAAATAGCAGTGTAGATACCTTAGGACTCAGAGTGAAGAATCTTTCCGAAAATGTAGGGGATCTGAAAAACAGAATGAAAAATTTGTAATTTAAAAACGTACAAGCAGAAGAAAACTTGGTGAAAAAGAATTTAAAGACAATGACTGCTTTCCGCGCTGCCCAGTAGTGGGTTCCATACCGCTTTGTTCTCGGTTTTCGTCGTAACTTTAAAGGGAAACTTTCACAATGTCCGGAGCCCTAGATGTCTTGCAGATGAAGGAGGAGGATGTCCTCAAATTCCTTGCTGCAGGGACCCATTTGGGTGGCACCAATTTGGACTTCCAGGTGGAACAGTATATCTACAAAAGAAAGAGTGACGCCATCTACGTCATCAATTTGAAGAGAACTTGGGAAAAGCTTCTGCTGGCAGCTCGTGCCATTGTTGCCATTGAAAATCCAGCTGATGTTAGTGTCATCTTATCCAGGAACACTGGCCAGCGAGCTGTTCTGAAATTTGCTGCTGCCACTGGCGCCACCCCTATTGCTGGACGTTTCACACCGGGCACCTTCACTAACCAGATCCAGGCAGCTTTCAGGGAGCCTCGCCTCTTGGTGGTCACTGATCCTCGGGCAGATCACCAGCCTCTTACTGAAGCATCGTATGTTAACCTTCCAACTATTGCATTGTGCAACACAAGACCCCCCACTTCGCTATGTGGACATCGCCATTCCATGTAACAAGGGAGCTCACTCAGTGGGTCTGATGTGGTGGATGCTGGCCCGTTAAGTTCTGCGTATGCGTGGTACCATCTCCCGTGAACACTCATGGGAGGTCATGCCCGATCTTTACTTCTACAGGGATCCAGAGGAGATTGAAAAGGAGGAGCAGGCCGCAGCTGAGAAGGCAGTGACAAAGGAGGAGTTTCAGGGTGAATGGACTGCACCTGCCCTAGAATTCGCTGCTACTCAGCCGAAGGTGGCTGATTGGTCTGAGGGAGTACAGGTGCCATCTGTGCCCATTCAGCAGTTCCCTACGGAAGACTGGAGTGCTCAGCCGGCTGCGGAGGACTGGTCTGCGGCTCCTACTGCTCAGGCCACCGAGTGGGTAGGAGCTACCACAGAGTGGTCTTAAGTTTTACCCCACGTGCTCTAATAGTGTTGGAAAAATGCTGATGGAAAATAAACATTGGTTTCTTACCAAAAAAAAAAAAATAAAGACAATGACTGAGAGAACACATGATTTCTATAAAGTCAGAGTAGTTGGCCTTGAAGATGAGATGGTATATGTGGAGATAATTTAAGTATTATAATAGTTCTCCCAGCAGAATATAAAATTTAAAAAAAAATTGAGTACTGTATTACAAGAACTAATACAAAGAATCTACCTAAATTTATTGAACATGGAAAATAAAGTACTAATTGACTGAATCCACAGACTACTGCTAGAGAAAATCTCAAGCTGGAAAATCCAAGGTCTAGAGTAGTTAAATTTCAGAATGACCTTATCTCATTGGTTGAACTTTTAAAAAATCTGGTTGTTGAATTTTGAAGTCATAAGAAAAAAAATAACTGTTTCATGTGAAAACTGTAGGCAGTAGTGTGCTGTAAATGTTTAACAACTGGTTCTTTGAAAAAAAAGCATGCATAATACATTTTTAATTTTAATTTTAATTTATTAACATTTTCTAAAGTCCTGATTTGTGTCTTCTCATACCTGATACCTGTAAATGCTTGCATGGAAAAATTTATAATTAGTCCCTTAAGCCGCTTTGAGCTGGCTCTTGTACATCCCTGACTGTTGGTTTTTTGTCCATAAGTTTTTGTATGTGCTTTCTTTTGGGAAATAAAATGGCAATATGAAAGCATAACAGAGACAGAGTTTTTGCTTTTTTAACATATCCAATGCATAATTTTGAACAATGAAAATGGTGACTGCCATGTTACCACAAAGAGGATTTTAGAATTTGGATAAAAAACTAGGATGTCAAAATAGTTACTGTGTAGATTTGGAGTCTCATTCACTGCTTACGTTTGAGTATTTTTACATTAATGGCATCATTTTCAAATCACATGCAGAATCACAGAATTTGAGAGTTGGAAGGTACTTCAGTGGTTATCCAATCCAACTATTCAGAAAGAATTTCTACTGTAACAAACCAGATACATGCAATCAAATGGTATATATTTCAGGACCCAGAGAATAGATTTCAAAAACAATAAAAATGTGATCTTAACAAGGCAAGACATTTTAGATATATTGCTAAGGAAATGTACCTATTGCAATTTCTGCAGAAATTAATATGGGCAGGGTAGTGATAAGAGTTTTCCAACTGAAGGGAAATTGGTTGAGGTTGGAGGGTAGGGCCTTGCCTTGTAGCCCTTCGGCTTAAAATTTGTATGATCCCTTGAGACAAGTGCAAGAAATTTTTTTTAGCTCTTACCTTTGCTTCTTTCTTTTTCAGCCCATACACCAAACTTTGTTGTAATTTTTTATTTTGAATTTGTGTCTGCTTTAGATACTACTTTCTGCCTCCCATCAATTTCTTCTTATCTCATTGGCTCATGGTTTTAGGTCTTTTGTGCTATGTTGTTGACCTCCACCTGTTCAGTTTCTTTTAAAAAAAAATGTGTTAATGTTTTACATGTGGCCCTCAACACTTCTGAATGCAGCCTGAACCAGATTAAAATGTAATTAGGAAATATTTACCAAAATAAGAAAAGATACAATAAAACTTAGATACTATTAATATGTGGTTTTCCAAGTCAGTATGTAGCCCACAGGGATTCTTATATATGACTTGCTGGCCCTGATTTCTACTTGAGTTTGACACCATTGTTTTACATCATAGTCATTTCCATCCTCCCTGCTACTCTGTCTTCTCTTCCTCCCCACCACTCCTCAGCTACATTTTCTTACAACAAAGAAAAACTGTTTAACAAAACCAACCAACAACATAGCAGGTTCATTAAATCAGGTATGCAACGTTTTGTACCCATAGTGCAGCACGTCTCCAATAAAAGGAAAGACATTAATTTCCTTACCTCTTAGGGAGAGACAAGGTTGGTTATTGAAATTGTATAGTGTTTGGCTTTGTTTTAGTGTTCTTTTTCTTTAGTTGTGCTCGTTGTATATATTAATTTCCTGGTTCTGCTTACTTTACATGAGTATCTAATGTACCCCCCTCTACACTCCCAAAATTGGTGAGGGCTCAACAGGGACCCTATTTAGTCCCAGCTCCTTGCCAAGTCTTGAACTGAGCAGAGCCAAGAGGGACGGTACAACATGTTTCCTACCTAAATGAAATATGTGATCAATTTATAACAACATTCATTCATTTATTCACTTATTCCTTCAAATTACTTTATCTACATTATCTCCTTTGATCATTCAACAGACATTTGCTGATTGCCTCCTAGGTGCAAAGCACAGTGTGGGGTGCTGTATCTGATGCCTGACATTAGATGAAAAATTCAAATTAACAGTCCATAGTGTTGTAATGAAGGCTGTTATTTTATTCCTCACAGATTGATTAAAAAGTACATTGACTTCTTACTGAAGATTTCACCCATGTAAAACTAAGACATTTATAAAGTCTAATAATTATTTAGCAGTTATTTGCATGGCCTATGAGTAAATGTGTTGGGAAAAAATTATAATATAAACACAAATTCAGGAAATGCTTAAATTTGGCAAGACTATTAACTTTTCTCAGTATTAATTTAAGTAACAAGTATTAAATTGGATGTCTTCCAAACATAGTAATATGAATTTTTTTTCTTTCTATTTTGCTCCTCAGTGATAATGGCCCAGATCTTAGCTCATCTATCCATTAGTTGAATACAATATGTGTATGCCCTTCCCTTCCCTTGCCTTACATTCCTTTCTCTTCCCTTCTTTTCCCTTCTCTTTTCTTCCCTGCCCTTCCTATTTTAATATACATAATAGCACAGAAAAAAGATTCTACATGAAACTATGAGTTTGCTATGCACATCTTCCTTTTCAATTATTTAACAAATTCAATATGTAACTTTCAAAACTATCTTATTACCTTGTGGTTCCTTTTGTCCTCCCTTCTGTTCTCCATGTATTTAATAAAAAATACTTTAATTATTCACTGGTTTTTCTTTAATTTATTCATTTTTTGGGAGGAGAGGGGCAACCCTGTCCCTCCCTTCTCCTTTTCTTCTACTTCTTTCACTAAATTAAAAAAAAAATCCAACAAATTTGCATAATCAAGCAAAACATATTCCCACATTGCCCATGTCTGAAAATATTTGTCTCATTCTGCATCTTCAGTCTATCATTTCTCTGTCAGCAGAGAAATGGTAGGGTAGCATGCATCTTCTGGAATCTTGGTTGACCATTGTGTTGATCAGAGGCTTTCCAAGTTGTAGAAATATTTTTTTTTTAAAAAAGATCTACTCAGCCTTCCAGGAATGTCTAGATATTTAACTTCTTCTTCTTTTTTTTTAAGGCAATTGGGGTTAAGTGACTTGCCCAGGGTCACACAGCTAGTGTGAAGTGTTGGTATGAGGCCGGATTTGAACTTAGGTCCTTCTGACTTCAGGGCTGGTGCTCTATCCACTGTGCCACCTAGCTGCCCCTAGATATTTAACTTCTAAGAAACCCTCTTGATATCAGAACCGTAGAAGGGGAAAATATTTAATAATAAAAGTCTACTTTTACGTCCACGGAGGCCACATCTAAACAACATCATTAATCTTATAGAGAAGATAAGACCAGTATATACCTAGCTCACTTATAAGAACCTTGCTTCTCTTCTCCATCTACCTATATCTAACCGCATCTTCAAGACTCAGCTTAAATCCTTCCTTCTCCTAGAAGCTTTTCCTGACTGATTTAGCCCTCACTGATCCCTTCTCTCCTTTGATCTCCTATGTATGACTTATAAGGTACATATTGTACAATTTAGCTCTTAATTATATTTGCTGTTTTTGTTTAGTCATTTTCAGTCACTTGTGACCAATTCTTTGTGACCCCATTTGGGGGTCTTCCCAAATTTGCTATTTCCTTCTCTAGATCATTTTACAGATGAGGAAACTGAGGCAAACAGAGTTAAGTGACTTGCCCAGGGTTACACAGCTAGTGTCTGAGACTGGAGTTGAACTCATGTCTTCCTGAATCCAGGCCTGACACTCTATCTGCTGTGCCACCCAGCTGTCCTATTACAGAGTTGTCATAAAGATTGAATGAGATAATATATGTAAAGAGTTTTGTAAACCTTAAAGTTCTACCGAAACATGGAGATAATTATTGTTATCTTTGAAAAAGTATAGAGAATGAGAGACATGCTATAGGACTGCAGAGGCAGATACTATTCAGATTTTTTCAAAAAAGGAAAGAAGATGGATTCTTCTACCCTAGACAAGGCAGCCAGCATTTTCCAAAGTCCCTGGGTCTTACTTACTATCTTTATCTGTCTCTGTCTCTCATATACAACTTCCCTAAAGGCAACAAAATTAGTTAGCCCAATTGTCTAATGGTAAATGGTAACACTCCTACCTCCTTAAATACAGGATCTAACATTCCTTTGCATGATAATAATGCAGCCCACATCTGGTCAGTTCTGCTGATTTCCCTAGCCATTGTATGGACCAAGCTGGCTCCACTGGCTTTATTGTTTCCCCAAAACATAATGCTGATAACACATTTTTCAGATCTGCAGATGGTGAATATTAAGTTAGGAGTTTGAACATGTCAAATGGCACTGGGGTCAAAAAGGGATCTCACAATTTCTTAACTGGTTGGAATGATGAGCAGTAACTATTAAGATGAAATTTAATAGGGGAGAAATAAGAATATATTACATGGGCTAGAAACAATCAACTGCACAAACAGTGGATGAGGAAGATATGACTAGTTCATGTGCGAAAGAATATATGGGTTTTTGTGAATTGTAAATTTAGTAAGACTTAAAACACTGTGACCAAAAGAGCTATTAAAACTGTAACATTGTGCACTAAGGCTTTTGGAACATGAAGTCTTAGACTGCATTAATGCATTAATGTGATCATAAGATTTAGAGCTTGAAGGAACTTTAGAATTCCTTTGGTCCAACACTCTCATTTTATAGATGAGGAAACTGAGGCCCAGGGAGAATCAATTACAGATATTGAGTAGCAGAGTTGGGATTAAAAACCCAGATCCTCTGACTTCAAATACAGTGTTCTTTATACCATATCACCCTTACTAGCATCAAAAACCCATGTTTTAATCAGGAGGGTTGGCATTTCTGCTATGTCTTGCCTGTTCAGACCACATGGGAGATATTGTCTTCTTTTCTGAGAATGACAATATAGGAAAAGCCTTGGCAACGTGCAATATATCCAGAGGAGGATGGTCAGTATTGTGAGAAGCATTTAGAAATCATGCCCTAGGAAGACCAGATGAAGCAACTGGGGATATTTAGCCTAGATAAGAGAAAACTTAGGGTGATATATAATAGATGATTTAATTATTTGAAGGGCTGTCATATGGAAGGTGACTTGTTTTAGATCTAGAATGTGAAATCAGAAACAACAGGTGGAAATTGGAGAGAAACAATTATTTCCCCTATTAGAATTGTCTATAAATGGAATAGACTGTCTTAAGAGATAGTGAGTTCCCCTTAACTGGAGGTCTTCAAGCAGAGGCTGTGTAGTTACTTATTAAGGATTGTGTAGAACATCTGGGTCCCATGGACCCCTGAGGGTCCCAAAGATCTTTCTAAGGGGGTCTATAAGGTCAAAGTATTGTCACAATAATACTAAAATGTTATTTGCCCCTTGTGCAGGACACAATCTCCAGACTCTGGCCATTTTTTCTAGCTGTCTACCACTACTGGATCACTTTCCCTCCCCATCCTTGCCTCTTGACTTCCTTGGCTTCCTTCAAGTCCCAGCTAAAATCTTACCTTCTACAGGAAGCCTTTCCTGGTTTGCCTTAATTCCAGTGCCTTCCTTCTCTTCGTTAGCTCCAATTTATTTTGTAAATACCTTATTTGTAAATAGTTGTTTGTATATAATTTCTCCCATTAGACTATGAGCTTCTTGAGGGCAAAGGCTGTCTTTTGCCTCCATATCCCATTGCTTAGTACAGTGCCTTTCTTAGGCTCTTAGGGTTGGGGGACAGACATAAGACGTGGTAATTTGAGAGTTCACTGGCAGAAAAACAATGAGTGCAAATATGACTTGTATGGAGACAGCCAAAAAGCCTCTTGTGGTTGGGACCGAGTGACTCTTGGATTTATATTCTGAAATCCTTGACACTAATAGGGGCTAATTCACGAAGGTTTCTCTTTTCTTTTCAGTAAATTTTATTTTGTAACATTGTGAATTTTGTACTTATAGATGGAGAGGACATTACAGCATTTGGGATGGTGCTTTGCAGAGATTTCCCTAGTTTTCTTTGGTGGAATTATCTGAGACCATAGAAACAGGCAAGTTCCCCGAAAGGTATCCAGTTCCTTCATGGCATGAAAGTCCTTGAAGTAAGGTTTATATTCTGATTCTCTGATTTTACATACTTGGACTTCCTGAATGACCCTGTATGTGAGAAACCTGGCATGTAGTAGGCATTTAATAAATGCTTGTTGACTTGACTTGAAAAACCCCTGAAAGAAATTCAAAGGGATGTTTGGAAACCCTACCTTCAATGGCATCCAGGTCAGGGATCATCCGGCAGCTACTGATATAACAAACCTTAATGGAAGCATCTCCAAATCACTGAGTCAGTAATCAGGTACTGGATGTATTTCTACCACCTCCACATTCAGAATGGAGCCAGGAAAATGAAACACTTTATCTTCTGGCCATAATGCCTCCATCTTATGGGAAAATATTAAACAAACAGAGACAGAAACTTCATTTCACAACAAAGTTCGTTTAACAACTTATCATCAATAGATAAAGACAATAAATCTCTATTACCTAAGAAATAATCAACCTATGCACATGTTGAAAGTAAGAACAGAGTTTTACTACACTACACTTAAGGGGCAAGGACAAAGAAAAGGGGAGAGGCAGCATAGCATAATGGAAAGAGCAACGGACAGGTAGACCTTTCAGGTAGCATTGGATTTTAATCATCAATCAGTTACTAATTTGCTGTGTAATCTTTTGGCAAGTCACAACTTCTCTGATCCTTAGTTTCATTTATAAAATGCTGAGTTAATCTTTAAGGTTCCTTGCAGCTCTAGAAACCTATCACTCTAGATGACAAAGTGAGATTCAAGGACTTCAAAGAGAAGGATATTCTTTCCTGGGTGTCTACCATCTCTGTTACATAACTGGCTCATTCCCAGTTCATTTTGTTGCACTTAAAAAAAAAAGTAAGCAAAAGGTATCCCTGTTTATGATGACTTTGTGCTGATGAAATCAAGGTTCAGAATATTGCAGAACCTCTCAAGGATATTTATATCCATTCAAAAGAGTTCAATTTAAATATCCACACAGGAAAAACCAAGTGGCTGAAGAATGCCTGTTATTCAGGGAAAGAAAAAAGGAAGCAAGCATTTATTAAGGGTCAACTATGCCAACTGTGCTAAGCATTTGACAAATAACTCAACTGATCCTCACTACCACCCTCAGGTGCTTTTATTATCCCCATTTTATAGTTAAGGAAGCTGAGGTAAACAGCAGTTAAGTGACTCACTGAGAGTCACACTTCTGGTAAGTGTCTGAGGTCACATTTGAATTCAGGTCTTCCTGACTCCATAATCAGTACTCTATTCACTGAGACTCCAAAGAAGCTGTAGCATGCACAGTGGCCACACTCCTGCAAAACTATCTTGGCAGTTGGGTTAAACCAAGCTGAGGGTAAGTGACAGGCCTCAATACTGTTGGTGAGCTAGGGGGATGCCTGCCCCAGGTATGTGAAGACTTCTGGTGGAATGGGTGAATGAGAATAATATGCTTCAAAGTCCATGAAGGGGGCTGAAGGGGACATTGTGGAATGCTTAGAGCTTGGTCAGACACCATAGATGCCAAGGTCACCTAGTGTATCCTGGGCTATCACCAGTCATCTTGACTTTTGTCCTGTCACTGGATTTCAGTGACTCAGGAAGAGAGAGTAAGGCTCATGAATGAGTCAAGATATCACCTTGTGATGTCATTGGTCCTTTTTGAAATGAAGAATAAACAACAATAACCACCTTACTGACTATGATACAAAGTAGATGAACAACTCATAGAGTAGTCTATCAGTCCACATATCAGCACTGTGCATGGACAATGATCTGGGCTCAGAATTGAATAAAAGAAGGAAAGCAGTATAGATAGCCTTTGGGAAATGGATCAGTGCTAGCTATTACCTGAAACAAAGGCCCATTTTTTAACATAAGGGAGGCAGAATGGGAGTGTAGAGGAAAGAATTAAATTTGGAGTCATGGAACCAAGTCTGAATCTGTGTTTTGTTGTGTGACCATGGGTATGTCGTGGATTCTCTGGGCTTCAATTTCCTCAACTGTAAAGTAAGGAAATTAGATTCTACGGTCACTTTCAGCTTTAAATATATGATTCTATATTTTAAAAAAAAATTCTCACCTGTAAAATGATAGGATGAGACAAGATGACCACTAAGGTCCATGACAACTCTAGATATATGACTCTGACATAGTCTTCTTGGGCTTTTAGATGACTCTAACTCATGGAATACAATGTTTCCAAAGAATTAAAATTGAGAGTCATGTAAAGGGTATGGTGAAAAGTATATGGAAGGTGTGCATAAACTATAAAGTATTGCTAACAAAGAATTGCACAAGAGAAGCAGTGTAAAGAATGTCATCAGAGATATGTGATTGGAAAGCAAGGTGGGCTGGACATGGGGAAGAACAAGAGATAACTGATGGACAGTTTGTGTGCTCCGTTAGTATCCAGGAAACTGTAACGTCTAGAGGAAGGCTCCTAGGACAATAGATAAACTCCTGTGGAGGATTTATGGCAGTACACAGGGAAGAGTTGCATCAGATGAGAAGTCATGGAAGGCCATCTGTGTTGTTGGAGGCAGTAACCACATTGATAAAATTGCGGATTTATCAAAATTTACAAGTTTGCAAAAGGATTGGTAAAAAGCTTTATTTTCATCAATATTTTTCTGAGATAATGGGATTATGAAGGCTGAATCTTCAATTCAACCCTTATTCTCACTCATAATAAAGCAACCCCAGGTGTCTGGAATATGTTTCATTGCCTGTTATTGTATACATTTTATTGAAGTCAGTGACCACTGTTCTATTCAATATATTTTACTTATTTAATCTGAGATATATGATAACCCGTAATTGGAAACCCAATTTGTATGTAAAATATCTGCTTATTTTAAGTCAAAATGGGAACTAAGAATATGCTTCACCCTGGGCCTAAATAAAGAAGAACCTTTCTCAGATTCTACTTCCATGCTGTTAACACAATAAAAATAAGTGGGAATGCCGTCAGCAGCTGCTGACAATAGCTCTGAGAAAGGCACCAACCTCTCTACCTGAACTGGACTGCTTGCAGTCAGCATATAATGACAGAGAGAAATAGGATGTTTTTCTGTTGTTCTTCCTTTGCACTTGAAAAAGACGAATGATATTATGATCAAGGTACAGTGTGTTTGATCATGGCTGATAGTCCAATACAAGCTTGGAAGGCCCTATTACTAGTTGGGCACAAATAGTCCATTTGAACATTTGAGATGGAGATGGCTCTAGATTCGAGCTCCTCACGTTTCCTTTGTAGTATTATGATTCTGCTTTGCTCATAGAGCACAGCATCTTCTTTGATGCAGACATGCCATTTTATTTGCCAATTACATTGTTGATTCAGAAGTATTTTGTCTAGCTAATTGGCCTGGTGGATCGAGTGCTAGTCCAAGAATCAGGAAGACCTGAGTTCAAATCTGGCCTTAGATGCCTTCTAGTTTGTGACCCTGGGCAAGTTACTTAACCTCTGTTTGCCTCAGTTTCCTCACCTGTAAAATGAGGATAATAATAATGAGGATAATTATAATGATAATAATGGGGATGATACTACTACTACTACCATTACTACTACTACTACTACTATTAATAATAATGGCTATTTCCCAAAGTTGTTGTGAGAATCAAATGACATAATAATTGTAAAATACTTAGCACAGTCTGTGGTACACAGAAGGCTCTATGTAAATGTTAGCTGTTATTGTCTCTGAAGGAAAGAACGAGATGAGAGAAACCGACTTATAATGGAGCAATGTACTTGTGAAGGCCTCTGCTTGATTGAATTTCCCTACATGTCTGTGTCCTTGGAGTTCCATGTGTCCTTGGAGAAATCTTGTATGATGGCCTAGGCTAACAAGTTTCTTGAGGGGTTGAACATAGAGAGTACTAAAGAGTTTGGTGATTACTAATTTGTGTCAGAAGGTCAAGGACACCTATATATATTTGACTGCATCTTCAGAGCTCTCCTCTTGGGTATGCCTGTTTTAGAATTGTGGTATGATGTCTGTCAGGCAGAAGGATCCATGCACATACTTTCCAAGTTCTTAAAGCCTAGTTTGATGGTTGTTTTAGGTATATCCTTATGCTTAAAGCTTTAAGATCTAATTCTGAGGAGTCTGATCTTTCCCCAGGCATGCATGGGCAACAAGTTTTTGCAACAATGCCCAGCCCAGGAAGTTAACTGATTTAGTGAACCTTTTGAGTGTCAGTTCCTAATTTACAACATGCTATGTACAAAGACTATTCCTCATTACAGAGGGCTAAGCAAATTTTACATAGAAACAACTGCATTTATGAAAAGGATAAATTAGGGAGTCATTATTAACCAAATAAAATAATCTTCCCATAGGTTTTTTTTAAAAATTGCAAGCAAGTTCCCCAGTGATTTTACTTTTTTTTTTTATAACCTATGCTGAAAAGTATTTATATAGAATTTTTTTTTTTACCTTAAAGCAAAGACATGCCTCCATTTAGATGTGTGCATGTTTGTACCTTATTCAAACCTAATCTGGGGCAGCTAGACACAGTGAGTAGAAAGCTTGACCTTGGGTCTGGAGTACCTGAGTTCAAATCTTCCCTTAGGGACCAACTAGCTGTGTGACCCTGGGTAAGTCACTTGACTTCTGCCTGCCTCAGTTTTAACATCTATAAAATGGGGACAATAATAACACGTACTTCCTAGCATTGTTGTGAGGATAAAATGAGATATTTATAAAGTGATTTACAAACTTCAATGTGCTATGTAAATTCTATTGTTATTAATGCATACATGCAATGGACACATTCAAAAGAAAGCATACAGTTTTTGTGATTCAGGAGGGAAAACATGACTAGTTTATTCCTGTTAACAAAAGATAATTCTGTTGTTTCTGCAATATTCTAGAGTCATTAGATCTCTTAAAAAAAACTGCTCAAAACGTGCATGTTCTTGAAATCCCAAATTTTACTTAATAGAAAAGGCATAAATTGTTTCAAAGAGACTGGAGGCAAATTAAGTTTCCCTTTGTCCAACTTTGTGTCACTTCCTGCCTCCATAAATAGGGAAAGCAAAATATCTGTGCTTCGTATTCATGTGCATCTGCCAAACCAATTAACACCTCATGAATGTTATCTTAATTGCATTTATTAACATAACATTAACATAGCTGTGAGATAACATTCAGGAGGCATTAATTGGTTGGCAGCCACCCTCGAATTGGGAGGACAGAGAAGGGCCCTTCTTCATATCTTGCTTTTCCTTTTCACAGCAGAGAGGAAATGAGATTAAATTGAATGAAAGGAAATTTATCCTGACCAAAATGGCAGCCCCCAGCACAGGTCAGCCTGATTTTCTCTCCTAAACACTTGCTTGTATGAAAGAAGGAAAGGGAATCTGCAGCAACTCCTGTGTCTCTAAAAGCTTCACTGGCCCTCACTCAACCCACAGCTGTCTCTTTAAGCTCAGGTGATGTATCTCACTTCAACAACAACCAAATCCAGAGCAATCTTGGCTTTGGAGAACTAAAAAGGACTGGAGCTGGTAGTCGTGCTTTCTGGTTGTTCCCTTGGGGACCTGGGTCAAGTTACCTAGCCCTTTAGTAAGAGTTTGTTGTACTGCTTTGGAAATGGTAACACAATGCTCTTTGGTTAGAGGTTGAATTTGTTTCTGATGAGACTTCACATAAGAAGGATTCTCTCCTTTTTCTGGATGTGGGAGGAAAGTATTCTCACTGGCTATCCCCCATGCCTGGGATTTTCCACTTCCTCATCTCTGTCTCTTGGATTCCTTGCTGGCCTTCAATTTTCAGCTCAAATCTCAGCTTCTGTAAGAAGCCTTTCCTTATCCCTCTTAATTCTAGTGTCTCCCCTGTGTTGGTTATCTCCACTTTATCTTGTCTATATCTTGTTCATACATGGTTGTTTGCTCCTTTTAGACTGTGAGCTCCTAGAGAATGGGGATTGTTTTTGCTTTTCTTTACATCCCCAGTACTTAGTCAAGTGCCTGGCTAATAGCAGCCTAATAAATGTTTAGGGACTAATAACTAACTGAGGTGGAAAGAATGGTATGAGTTTGTTGGGAGTGGAGAAGAAAAATAAGTTTGAATTTATAATGACTGTATTAGAAATCCTTCTTCTCAGAAACTGTGTTTGAGAATGGGGTAGATGGCTAGAGCTTTCTATTGTTAGGATTGATTTCAAGGCAAGGTGGAACTAGGAGCCATCTGGAAGGATGAGGAAACACACTCTTCTGACCAACTATATATATTTTTTTTGTTCCTTTCCCACCTGTCACCCTGCCTGCAACTCAATAGAGATTCATTCACTTTCCAAGCATTCTCTTTCAAACAAAAAACCCAGGGAAAGTATAACACATTAAGCTCTAATCAACTATTAACACCTTAGTGCAGATTGATTTATTAGAGGATTTCCTCTGTAATGCTAGGAACAGAATACAGAGTTAATAGAAGTTTTAAGTGGGCAAAGAAATAATTTTGGACCATGGGCCATAGTCCAGAGAGAGTTGGTCTATGGGGTACACCAGTAATGAGTTAAGTCATTCTGTAAGTCGGTAAGCATTTACTAAGTACTTACTATTTGCCACTTTAAGTGTTGCTAGAGTTAGTGAGTGTGTGTGTATGAGAGAGAGAGAGAGAGAGAGAGAGAAGGTCCCTGTCTTCAAAGAGTTCACATTTTAATGGGACTATACACAATAAACTGTACATATAAAATATACACCGTGTTAATGAAAGATAATATCAGAAAGAAGTCACTAACAGTCAGTATGGGTATAGGTGAGGGGAAGTGGGATCTGAGGGGTTGGGAAAAGTCTGTTTCAGAAGGTGGGAATTGAATTGAGTCTTGAAGGAAGTCAGGAGACTGAAGTGAAAAGGGGGAGTGTGAGAAAATTGTGTGTTAGAAGAGATGGTGTCAGGAGGACAGGAAGGAAACTGAGAAAAAATAACTTCACATTTTTTTCTATGACTGACCCTACTTATGGTAGGGAGTAGTCTAGAAATAATGGTTGTTGTGAATACTGGATTCATTGCAGTTGCCCAGTCCAAAGAGAGGGTCCAAGAGTTCTAAGGAGCACATAAGGATTGGATTGTTAAGATTACCCAAATGGGCCTATGATATTACTGATGAGGATAATCCTTCCAACCCTCCAATAATAATTGAAATATATCCATGCTTACTCATCCTGTGTGACTTGTTCATGACCTCTGAGGAGTTCTCTACAATGGGTCCACCCAAAATCATGGGGGCCGTCTTGGGTTTCTCTTTGATATCCTGACAACAGAGTTAGAGTACATTGACTTTTTTATGGCTTTATCTTAATCTTGGATCATTACCAGACCCTCTTTTTTTTGCTCAAACATTTCTTTAATGATCTCCTTTACTTTACCTTTGCAAGCCTCTGTTTATAATATGTGGTGGTCTGGTCAGATCCTCATTTGCCTTTTCCATTACTCTTTGGGTGATGTTAGGATTAATGGAAAAATATTGAAAGTAACAGGGAGCCTAAGAAGGATTTCAAAAGAGTAAAATCTAATGTGGTAGAAAGTTATATAAACAAGCTAGCCATAAAAGCAACATCTGGGTTTAGTGAAAGAGTAGAATGTAGATGAAATAGTACAGAATTTCATTTGAACTTAGTAGAAAAATTCTTTCTTTAATATATCCTCATTCATTATTGCATGAATCAAACATTTATTAAGTAACTAGTATATACAAAGCATTGTGCTAAGAACTGGAAGAGATACAAAGAAAGATAGATAAGATATGATCCCTGCATTCAAGTTTATGAGTGTCTTCTCCAACAGTTTGATCATAAACAGAAAGTTATTATGTATTTTGAAAATATATTATGTTATGCTGATGAAGAAGAGCAGAGCCAAGATGGTAGAGAAAAGGCAGGGACTCCTAAGCTCATCCAAATTCTCCTGCAAACAACTTTAAATAATGCCTCAAAATGAATTCTGGAGCAGCAGAACCCACAAAAAAGGGGTAAAACAATTTTTCAGTCGAAGACAACTTAGAAGCTCAGCAGGAAAGGTCTGTTGTGCCCCAGCAAGCCAGCGGCAGGTCTTGGGGGTGAGCAGCAGAGGCTTCCAGAATTCTCAAGTAAGGGGGTCATAAAACTGGTCAAGAGAAGATTATAAGGTCCCTTTGCTGGCATTAGGTGCAGGACTCTGTTGTATTTCTCATACTCAGTTCCAGGTTGAAGTCCTAGGTTGCCATCCCAGGGCAAGGAGGAGCACAACCCCACAGAGCTTATGGACACAGTGGAATAGAGGCCCTGGTCACAGTTCCAGGGTAGAAAAGAATGCTTGTAATCACTCACAGAGCAGAGCACACGCCAGCAGAGCAGTGCCCACCCTTCCTTAGATTATGCCCCCTTGGAAGAACTGAAAATTTGTAGATCCTCAGAACCAGCTCTGAAAACGACTGCACAAAAAACCTGAAATTTGGGAAAGTGCCCCATCCACCCCTAGAGTAGAGCCCAACTGTAGCATCAAGTTAAAAGCCAAGAAATAGACTAGGAAAAAATGAGCAAACAACGACAACAACAACAACAACAAAAGAAAGAAAGAAAGAACTTGACCATAGAAAGTTATTATGGTGACAGTGAAGCTCAAAATACAAACTCAGAAGAAGATAACAAAGTCAAAACTGCTACATCCAAAGCCTCAAAGAAAAATATGAATTGGTCTCAAGCACAAAAAGAATTCATGGAAGAGCTAAACAAGGATTTTAAAAATCAAATTAGACAGGTAAAGGAAATAATTGGAAAAGAAATGAGACTGATGTAAGAAAATCATGAAAAAAAGAGATAACTTGGTAATGGAGGCATAAAACTCCCTGAAGAAAATACCTTAAAAAGTAAAATTGGCCAAATGGAAAAGAAAATACAAAAAAAATTACTAAAGAAAATAATTCATTAAAAATTAGAATTGGGCAAGTGGAAGCTCCATGAGGCATCAAGAAACAATAAAACAAAATGAAAAGAAGGAAAAAATAGAAGACTGTGGAATATTTCATTGGAAACACAACTGACCTGAAAAATATATTAAGGAGAGATAATTTAAGAATTATTGGTCTACATTAAAACCATGATTTTTTAAAGAGCCTAGATATCATCTTTCGAGAAATTATCAAGGAAAACTGTTCTGATATTATAGAATCAGAGGATAAAATAGAAATGGAAAGAATCCACCAATCAGCTCCTGAAAGATATCCCCAAATGAAAACTCCCAGGAATATTATAGCCAAATTCCAGAGCTCCCAGGTCAAGGAGAAAATATTGCAAGCAGCCAGAAAGAAACAATTCAAATATCATGGAGCCACAGTCAGGATAACACAAGATTTAGCAACTTCTAAATTAAAAAAAGTAAGGGCTTGGAATATAATATTTTGGAGGGCATTACAACCAAGAATTACTTATCTAGCAAAACTGAGTATAATCCTTCAGAGGAAAATGGATATTTAATGAAATTGAGGACTTTCAAGCATTTCTGATGAAAAGACCAGAGATGAATAGAAAATTTGACTTTCAAATACAAAACTCAAGAGAAGCCATCCATACAAAAAATAATAATGAAGCATAAGGGATTTGATAAGGTTAAACTGTTTACATTCCTACATGAGAAGATATTACTTGTAACTCTTAAGAACTTTTTCATTATTAGGGCAATTAAAAGGAGTATGTATAGACAGTGGGTTGAATATGATGGCATAATATCTAAAAAAAAATAAAATTAAGGGGTAAGAGAGGAATGCATTGTGAAAAAGGGAAAGGGGCATTAGAATGGGATAAATTATCTCACATAAAAGAGGTGCAAAATAACTTTTACAGTGGAGGGGAAGACAGGGGATGTGGGGGGAGAGCATATGAACCCTACTCTCATTTGAATTGGCTCAAAGAGGGAATAACACACACTCAATTGGGTATAGAAATCTATCTTATGTGAAAGTAGGAGGAAAAGGGGATAAGAGAAAGGGGAGAACTGAGATAAGGGAGTATATTGGGGGAGGCAGTAGTCAGAAGCAAAACACTTTTGAGGATGGTCAGGGTGAAAGGAGAGAGAGTAGGATAAATGAGGGTGGGAATAAAATGAAGAGAAATGCACAATAATCATAACTGTGAAAAAATTAAAGCAGATTTCTCTGATAAAGACTTCATGTCTCGAACAGACAGTTCTCAGATGAAGAAATTAAAGCCATCTATAGTCATATGAAAAAATGCTCTAAATCACTATTGATTAGAGAAATGCAAATCAAAACAACTCTGAGGTACCACCTCACACCTATCAGATTGGACAACATGACAAAACAGGAAAATGATAAATGTTGGAGAAGATGTGGGGAAAATTGGAACACTAATGCATTGTTGTTGGAGTTGTCAAATGATCCAACCATTTTGCAGAGCAATTTGGAACTATGCCCAAAGACCTATAAAAATGTGCATACCCTTTGACCCAGCAATAGCACTTCTAGGGCTATATCCCAAAGAGATCAAACAAATGGGAAAAGGACCCACATGTACAAAAATATTCATAACAGCTCTTTTTGTGGTTGCAAAGAATTGGAAATTGAGAGGATGCCCATCAATTGGGGAATGGCTGAGCAAGTTGTGGTATATGAATGTAATGGAATACTATTGTGCTATAAGAAATAATGAGCAGGTTGACTTCATAAAAACCTGGAAAGATTTGTATGGTCTGATGCTGAGTGAAATGAGCAGAACCAAGAGAACGTTGTACACAATAAGAGCCATGTTGTGCGATGACTAATATTGATAAACTTAACCCTTCCTGGCAATACAAGGATCTAAGACATCTCCAGAGGCCTTGTGATGGAAAATGCTGTCCACATCCAAAGAATGAACTATGGAAGTTGAATTGCTATTTTTTTTCTCTTCTGTTGAGTTTTGTTTCCTCTTTCTGATGGTTCCTCCTATTGGTTTTAATTTTTACTTACAACATCACTAATGTGAAAATATGTTTAGTAGGAATGTAGATGTATAGCCTATATCAGATTGTGCACCATCTTGGAGAGGGTGGTGGGGAGGAAGGGGGAGAAAAATTTTAAACTCAAAAACATATGGAAGTGATTATTGATAAATTAAAATGAATTAATAAAAATAAAGAAAAAAAGAAAAAAGACTTCATGTCTCAAATATATAGAAAACTGAGTCAAATTTATAAAAATAAGAGCCATTCTCAAATTGATAAATGATCAAAGGATATGAACAGGCACTTTTCAGACAAAGTAATCAAAGCTATCTATAGTCATATGAACAATCTCTAAATCACTATTGATTAGAGAAATGTAAATTAAAACAACACTGAAGTACCACCCCCTCCCCACCTATCAGATTGACTAATATGACAGAAAAGGAAAACTGACAGATTCTGGAAGGGATGTGGGAAAATTGAGATACTAAATGCATTGTTGGTGGAATTGTGAATTGATTCAACCACTCTGGAGAATAATTTGGAGCTAAGCCTAAAAGGCTATAAAATCATGCAATACTAGGTCTGTATCCCAAAGAGATAAAAAACAGAAAGGAAAAGTTTATTTCCCAAGGTGATCAGGGAAAAAGGTGAAGAACTTATATGTTCTAAAATATTTATAGCAAGTCTCTTTGTGGTCACAAAGAACTGGAAATCGAGGGGTTGCCCATCAATTGGGGAATGGCTAAAAATGTGGTGTATGATTGTGATGGAATATTACTGTGCTATAAGAAAGGATAAGCTGGCCAATTTTAGAAAAAATATGGAGAGACTTACATGAAATAATGAGAAGTGGAATAAGTAGAACCAAGAGAACATTGTATACAGTAACAGCAATATTGTTTAAAGAATAACTGTGACTGACCAAGGTCTAAGTATTATATTCTAAGTATTATAAATACTCAAATCAACTACAAAAGACCTGTGCAGGAAAATGCTATCTACCACCAGAGAAAGAATTGGATGCATAGTATGGTTGAACATATATTTATAAATCTGTGTCAGATGGTGGCCTTCTTTAGTGCAGGGTGGGAACAGAGGGAAGGACACAGTTTGGAACTTACTACAAAAAATAAATTAAATTAAAAAAAAATGATGAGGAGGATGCATTAGAGACCTTCCTGTGGTTCTTTTCCTATGATGACCATCCCACATCCTTTCCTGGTCGCCTTTTATAATACTTTGTGTTATAGGTTACTTTTACAGGTTAGTCACCTTTGACAATATGTTGCTGATTGCTTCTTACAGTTGCCACACATCTTTGCATTGTCCTTTAGGTTATCTGCAATCTGGCTTTTCTGAAATCTTGGTGTTCCATGATTCACAGCAAGGAAAATTCTGAGGTTGCAGTAGTGAATAATTTATGATCATTGAAACCCCTGCACCATTTCCCAAATGTGATGCAGTCCAATATTTTCATCCCACACAACTCTGGGGCCAGCTCAATGTCCATCTGTAGCACTTATCCAAGAAATATAGCTATGATGGTCTAGCTCAATGAGCTAGGTGTCTAGCTGCAGCTCATAATATGGACAGCTCAAAGAGAAAGCAATCTCTTTGAATAATTAAAGGTTTCGTTGAGAAAGCTTTGCACTAAACAAGTTGTGGTACATGAATGTAATGGAATGTTATTGTGCTATAAGAAGTTATTATTTTGATGAAACCAGAAAAGCATGGGAAGACTTAAATGAACTAATCAAAAGTGAAGTCAGCAGAACCAGGAAAACAGTATACATAATTTAACAATATAAATGGAAGCAACACCACCAAAACAAGAAAAACTCTGAATGCCATGAAATTATTGTTGTTTGTTGTTCAGTTGTTTCAGTCTTAATAACCCCATTTGGGGTTTTCTTGGCAAGGATACTGGAGTGATTTGCCATTTCCTTCTCTAGTTCATTTTTACAGATGAAGAACTGAGGCAAACAAGGTTAAGTGACTTGCCCAAGGTCACACAGCTAATAAGTGTCTGAGGCCAGATTTGAACTCAGTTCCTTCTGACTCCAGGACTGGCACTCTATCTACTGTGCCATCTAGCTGTCCCCCATAAAATTATTAATGGCCCCAAAGAAGAGAAGTTACTTTTTTTTTGGGCAGAGGTGAGGGACTATTGCTATGTAACACTGAATATGTCAGACTTTTATGTTTGTTAGTTTTGCTGAACTTTTAAAAAATTCTTTCTTATAAGGGATAGCTTCCTGGGAAGGGAATGTGAAAAAGACAAATTAGGAAATGTAAGTGGTGTAAAAAGAAAAGATATCAACAATTTTTTTTTCAAAAGAGAAGGCTCTGCAGTGTTTCAGAGCTTGAAGCAATTAGTAACATCATCATTGAAGAGGAGTATATGGAAAACAGCATTGATTGGAAGTTCTTTTTTTATTTGGACCTCATGCAGTTCACATTATATAGCCCTGGCAAACACTACTGGAGATTATATATCTTCCTCTTTTATGTCTTATTCAATATAAATGCTTGGCAAGTCATCAAATCAAATTATCTCTATAGTCACATATATTATAGAATCCTATATTACTCTAACTAACATGTGTAGGAGATACTTTGTTTGAGGAGAGCTTGCAAAGTCTCATTTTTTTCTGGCTCAAATGCTTAAAAAAACCCCAAACATCAGACATAGTAGGTTCCTAAATTCTTCAAAATTATCAGTTAGTTACATGACTATGAAGATGTGGTCTGCTCTAGAAAAATGTCTTTTAAAGACAGTTCACTTCTGTTTTCAAGAAGGGATACTCTAAATATGTTAATAGACTATTCTCTCTCTCTCCCTCCCTCTCTCTCTCTCTTTTTGGTTGGGCAATGGAGGTTAAATGACTTGCCCGGGGTCACACAGCTAGTAAGTGTTACATGTCTAAGGCCGTATTTGAACTCAGGTCCTCCTGAATCCAGTGCAGGTGCTCTATCTACGGTGCCACCTAGCTGCCCCCATTAATAGGCTATTCTCAAAAAGATTTCAGAGATGAGAAAAGAGGCATCTAAGTCAATATTTGCTGATTTTTTAGGTACGTTTTCTCAGTAAAAACTTCTGCTTGATCTTATTTTTTTTAAAAAAATCATTTGAAAACATGCACAGATCTCCTCCATCCTTAAATATGTTTTATTTGACCCTGCCATACACTCAAGCTATTTCACTAGATCTTTCCTCCCTTTCAAATTCCTAGGGGGAAAAGCTGTCTGTACCTGCTGCCTCTGTAGCCTCACCTGCTACTCACTTTTTGACCTTGGCTTGTAACCCATTGAACTGTTCTCATTAAGGTTACTAATGACAGTTTAAAAGCTAAATTCAATAGTCTTTGCTCAAGTTACATCCTTCATTTTAAAAAATGTTTTCTTACAAACTTGAAAAATAACAATAAACACAAATATTTCCCTATACAAAGAAGAATTTGAAAAGCAGGTTGTATACGAAACCATGAGTCTCTTATGTACGTACTTTACATATTATACTTTAAAAGTATATATTAAATTTAACATGGTAGTGCCAACATTGTCCTGTTTGTTTGTGTCCACTTCTTAGAATTCTTCTGCTCTCTTTGTATTTTTTGTTTTATTGACTTTCCTTATTTTTTTAAATCACTATCACTGCCCCCTCCCAATTACTACCTCAACACCCAACTGTCTCTTTAAAAATAGAAGCCTTCCTTTGTAACAAATAAGTATGATCAAGCAAAACCAAATTCAATCAACAAACATTTACTCTCCTTATTTTTATTTTATATTTATTTATCTGCACACATATGCCCCCAGTAGAATGGAAACTCCTTGGTTGTTTTATCCTCAATACCAAGCACACTTCTAGCAACTGAGATAGAAACTGGCCATAAGAAGAAAAGAAATAAAATGAGAGAAAATAAAGGAAAAGAGCAAATACCCATTATTTTATTTTTTGAATGCTTCAGAGATTTGGGCAACAGAAAACGTCTTATATGCGATGGTATCTTGAAGGTCCTTGGCCTGTTCATTGAGCTGTTCAGAGCTGAGAATTCTTGGTATTAGGAATTATACGAAAGAATGAGGTGGCAGATTAAAGAATATGATTTGTAAATTCATGTTTATCTTATTTACAGCTCAAGTCAAGTCAAGTTAAAAAGCATTTATTAAACACTTTTATGTGTCAGTTCCTGTGCTTAGGAATAGAAAAGAAAGGCAAAACTCAGTCTTTGCCTTCAAGGAGCTAACATTCTAACAGAAGGAGATAATGTATAAAGAACTAGGTATAAAGAACAAGATATATATGGAGTAGATGGAAGAAATTCTGAGAGAGGAAGGAAGGCATTAGAAGTCGGGAAGGAGAGGGGGAACCAGGAAAGGTCTCTTGGAGTAGATGGGATTTGAGTTTGTTGTTGTTTATCTTTTGTTTTCGAAAGGACCAATTGAGCTAAGTCTTGAAGGAAACCAGGGAAATTAAGAGGTGGAGATGAGGGGTTAGAGGTGTGGGTAACACTGAGGGAAAAGGCTGAGAGATGGGACATGGAATGTTGGGTTCTAGAAATTATGAGTAAGCCAATGTTGCTGGAACATAGAATATGGTGAGAAAAATAAAGACTAAAAACATAGGAACCAGCCAGGTTAAGAAGAGCTTTAAATATCTAACAAAGGAGTTTCTATTTGGTTCTGGAGGTAACAGGGAGCCACTACAGCTCAATGAGCAGTAATGTTACTTGGTCCGAACTAGGGTTTAAAAAAATGACTTGGCAGCTTAGTGGAGGATGGATTGGGGTGGGAAGAGATTTGAGGAAGGGAAACCAGTTAGGCCATTGTAATAGTCCAGGAGAGAGATGATGAGAACTTGAGCTACGGTTGTGGTTATATAAGTGGAAACTAGGGGATATATCTAACAGATGTTGTGAAGGTCAAAACAAAAAAAATTGGCAACAAATTGGATATGTGGGATGAGTGAGAGTGAGGAGTTGAGGATGACCCTTAGGTTTGCAGTCTGGGTGACTGGGAAGATGGCAGTGCCCTTGACAGTAATAGAAAAGTTGTGAAGAGGAAATATTTTGGGGGGAAAGATGATGAGTTTTTTTTTTAGGTGTATGGACTTTGAGATGCCTATGAGATACCTTATTAGTCAGAGTCAGAGTAATACAGTGTCAGTATTACAGTCATAAAGACTTGGGTTTAAATCCTTCCTCATACATTTACTAGCTATGTGACTCTTGGCAAATTCCTCAATCTATCTTAACCTCAATTTCCTCATTCATAAAATGGTGATAATATCTGGAGCACTTACCTCACAAGATTGTTGTAGGGATGATGTATAGATATAGAAAACACACAACAAATTTTATAGTGTGCTTTATCATTGACAGTTGTAGTAATTGAAGATTGAGTCCAATGAAACAATGGTAATTCTGACCCTGAAAAGGCTTCTTGGTACATTTGCATGATTAAAGCTATTTTTTCCTTCATGCCCTTGGAAATGATAAATTTCCAAAACTTAGAGCCTGCTCTTTACAATAATATTGTTGATACTAAAGAAGAAAATTCTATTAACCATGAAGTAGATGTTTAGGTATTATTTCATATGTAGCATGCATAGTATCCTCTAAATTCTGGTCCCAGTGAAAGTTTGGTTGGTCCTGTTGATCTCCTTTTTCCCTTTACTTTGTGCATCTCCCCATTCTTTGTCATATACTTCTAGTGGTGGAGATTTGGGTCACTGATTTTTCATGTCTGACTCTCCATGACCCCATTTAGGGTTTCTGCTGTTTCCTTTTCCAGCTCATTTTTCCAGATGAGGAAATTGAGGCAAATAGGATTAAGTAACTTGCCCAGGGTCACATAACTAGTAAGTGTCTGAGGCCAGATTTGAACCTAGTAAGATGAGTCTTACTGATTCCAGGCCCTGGGCTCTATCCACTGTACTACCTAGCTGCCCTTAGTGGTTCACAGATAGTGGATCAGGGAGGGGTACAGTGAAAACAATGGAGAAATGACTGTTTGGTACTTAATAATATTTTTGCAACAGCAACAGCAACAACAGAGAGAAAGGCTTTCCAAGTTTATGGATACATACACAAAATGTGTAGGCTGTTATGTAACCAAATGAGATTAGTCTGATAGTTTTGGTCACTTAATTATAATCCTTGGAAAAACTAGTGGAGACCACTGCTCTCACTATACTTGTAGAAGAATCAACCTCAGTATATTAGTTGGAGTCTTAAAGGAAAATTCAGTTGCAGTACTTGAGAAGAGAGAGATCCCAAGCTTTAGTAATTCATATGGTCCTACATTTAGAGCCAAGAGGGACTTTAGAGGTCATCTAGTCCAACATTTCATTTTAAAGTTGAGAAAATTAAGGTCTAAAGTGTCATCGGTAATAAGTAGCAAAAGTGGGATTGGAACTCAGACCTGCTGACTCTAAATTAAGAGTCTCTCCTCTGTCTTTCTGCCTCAGGTAATACAGGCAGCTCTCCATTCTCCTGTCCTACCAGGACAGTGACAGCATGGAGAAATACAATTCAGAAATTTTTATTTCACAAGACTTTCAAGCTTTTCTCTAATCAACACAATTGGCTGGCTTGAATTTAATCTTCTTTCATTTCTCTGCCAACCTGGTTCCAGTGAGCAGGGAAGTGATCACATGGTAGGTAAAAAAGGAGAGGAATAAGAGGAGAAAAGAAAGGGCCCAGATAATATGAGATCTGGATAATCAGCCATGGACCAACTAAATAATTCATCAATCAACAAGCATGCATTAGGGATGTACTGTGTTGTAGAGTCTGTGCTTCATTAATAATCAAGAGTGCATTATATTAACTATGATAGGACTGGATTGTTTTGACAAATTAAAGCTAAAATATTTCCTAATCTTTGTTCTCACTACTGGGACAAGATGGCATCAATTTGGAAGCAATGTGGTATGGATTTGGAATTACTGGACCTGGATTCAAATCCTAGCTCTGTCTCTTACTAGCTGTATGACCTTGGGTAAATTATATAATGTCTTTAAGACTCAATTTACTCGTAATAAAATTAGTGGGTTGGGCCAGATGACACCTAAGTCCCTTTACAGCTCAAAATCTATCTTATGAACCCAGTCTGGGTGACTGGGAAGATGGCAGTGCCCTTGACAGTAATAGAAAAGTTGTGAAGAGGAAATATTTTGGGGGGAAAGATGATGAGTTTTTTTTTTAGGTGTATGGACTTTGAGATGCCTATGAGATACCTTATTAGTCAGAGTCAGAGTAATACAGTGTCAGTATTACAGTCATAAAGACTCATAATTTACAGGGTTATATGGGAGGTGTAGTTAAGGGAAGCAAGATATCAACTAATACAATATGATACAGTACAACACAATGCAATGCCAGGCCATTCCATGCTACCATACAACACAATACAGAAACTAGAGTTGGGAAGGGCATCAGGAGTCCAGTCCAATCTACACTTGAAAAAGAATCTACTTCTCCAGCATTCAGACAATCGGTCACCTGGCTTTTGTCCGAAAACTTCCGGTAAGAGTGTGCATAAAATACAGTGCAAACACACAACACAGGACAATATCACACTAGACAATATACAACTTGTAAGTTCCCAAAGCATGCAAAATCAAGGATAAGTTGCTTTGAGTATGAGAGGTGAGGGGAAAGGGAAACATCAAAGATAACACCAAGGTGTTGAATATGGGACCCTGGGTAAATGGTGTTGTTACAGCAGAAACACTGAGTCAAAATGTGAAGCGAGTTTAGGTAGAAAGCTAATAAGCTTGGTTTGAGAAATGTTAAATCTCTGTAATATCATTTGCATCTGTCATTTCCTCTCATTCTCACTGACACCAGCCTTTATTACCATCAACCTAGACTATTACAATAACATCTTCAAAGTATTCATTCTCTCTCCCTTCAATTCTATCTTTTATAGCCCTGCCAGACTTATATTCTTATGCACATATCTTGTCATGCCATTCCTCAAAACTTTTTAGTGGTATGTTTTTACCTCCTGAATAAATTTCAAACTACTTTCCCTAGCATTCAAGGCCCTCTGTGTTTTGGTTCATCCTATCTCTCCAAACTTATTACATGCTAGTCCCTTCTATAAATTTGACACTGTAGATATTCTAGACACCTTGCTATCCCCCAAACATGCTTTTTACTTATTTTTCTACTTTTGTGTTTTAATCGCACCATTTGTTCTGCCTAAAAAATAATGTGAGTTGTTTCCTTTCTCTCCCCATTTGATGAATTCCTTCCACCTTCCCCTCACATGTGTTTGTGATTTCATTGTTGTAGGGAACTCACAGTGTGGAAATTCCTTTTACCACTCAATCAGCAAGCATTTATTAAGCCCCTATGATATACCAGGCATTGTGTTAGGTGCTAGGATACAAATATAATGAATGAAACAACCTCTATTTACAAGGAGATTACATTCTAATGTGAACTTCAAGAAGCACATATATATGTAGAATAAATATAGGCAAATACTAGTAATTTGGGGTGGAAGATTCTAAAAGTTGGGAGGATCAGGAAAAGCTTCATGTAGAAGGTGATATGTGAAGTGACTCTTAAAGGAAGAGAAGAATTCTTCAAATAGAAGTGAGGAGGGAGTGCATTCAAGGTCTTAAGGTATATGCAGGACAAAGACATGGAGATGGGAGATAGACTGTTAAGTAGGAGAAAGAGAGAGAAGACTAGGTTGGCTGGATCATATTGCAGGAAGAGGAGAGTAATTTCCAGTGAGATTAGAAAAATATGTCAGGGTCAGGTCATAAATGGCTTTAAAACTAAACAGAGAAGTTTATATTTTGTCTAATGGAGAGACACTGGATTTTATGGATTTCTTCAAGTTCCACCTTCTATAAAGAATCATTTTCCATCTTAATGCTAGTGTCCCCCTCAAAGATGAACTCTAATTCATCCTATATATATATATATATATATATATATACGTATATATATGTATATATACACACATCTTTTTTTGTATGCATTTATTTGCATGACATCTCCCCCATTGGTCTGTGAGATCCTTGAGGGCAGGGGCTGTTTTTTGCCTTTATATTCCCAGTGTTTAGCATGGTATCTGGCACAAAGTAGGTATTTATAAATGCTCATTGACTTGATTGTGCAGTGGAATAACTTAGATCTGCATTTAAGGAAAATGCCTTTGGCAGCAGTGTGTCAGATGGACTAGAGTGGTCAAAGATTTGGATTAGTGAGAACAATTAGGAGGTTGTGAGAGAGATCTCATCTAGGTGAGAAATGATGAGGGACAAACTATGATGGTAGCTGTGTGAAAGGATAGAAGAGGGTGGATATGAAAGATAATGCAGAAGTAAAAATGGCCACATTTGGCAACAAATTTGGATATGGGGGGTAAGAAAGAGTGAAGAGTTAAGGATAATGCTGAGATTGCAAACCAGGAAATTTGAATGTAAGATGTCTTCAATAGAAATGGTGAAGTTTGGAAGAGGGAAGGGTTTTGGGGAGAAGATAATGAGTTCAGTTTTAGAGGTGTTGAGTTTGAGATATCTCTGGGGCATTCAGTCTGAAATACCCAATAGACAATTGATGATTCAAAACTGAAGATCAGAAGAGAGAATGGAACTGTGTGTATACATCTGGGAGTCATTTGCATAGAGATAATAGTTAATACCATGAGCACTGATGAGGGTAACAAGAAGAGAATGTAGAAAGACAAAAAAATAGGATCTAGGACAAAATTCTGGGAAGTGCCCACAATTAGAAGATATAGATGATGAACCAGTGAGAGATTTGAGAAAGTAGTCAGACAAGTAGAAAGAGAACTAGGAAAGAGTAGTATCATGAGTACTCAGAAGAGAGAATTCAGGAGGAGAGGATGATCAACACTGTCAAATACTGAAGATAAGTTGAGAAGGATGAGTGCCAAGAAAGATGAACAAATTTGCCATTCAAGAGGTGGTTGGTAACTTTGGAGAGAACAGTTTCATTTAAGTGATTAAGTCAGAAACCATATGGAAAATGGTTGAGGATCAAATGAGAGGAGAGGAATTTGAGGAAGCAAGAACAGAAAACTTTTTCAAGGTGTTTGCCTGTGAAAGAAAGGAGAGACAGAACAAAATCTTGAGGGGATGGTTGGATCTAGGGAGGTTTTTTAAGGGAAGACTTGAGCTAGTTTGAAGGCAATAGAGAAGAACCCAGTAGATAGGTAGTGGTTGGAGATTCAAAAGAGAGAGGATGATTGGGGCTGCAATTTTCTGGAGCAAATGGGAGGGTATGGGATCAAGTGAATACATAGAGTAGTGGTTTTGGCAAAGAGACGGGCTACTTCTTTTTCAAAGACTAGAGTGAATAGGAAAGAGTGGGAAGTAGCATTAAGGGGTTTTGAGATGAAGAAAAAGGGAGAAGAGGGATCTCACTCATGTAGAATGGCCTCAGTTCTTTAAAATAAATTGAGGCAAGGCTTTTAACTGAGTGAGAGGAACTCTAGGGAGGCAAAAAAGACTTAAAGAGGGAAGAGGAGTTTTGGAATAGATATTGTGGATAGAGAATTGATTATGGATGAATAAAAAAAAACTGTCTTGCTTCAGTGAAAGCCCATTTCAAGTTGGATAACAAATTTATACTGTACTGAGTCAGTCTTATGTGTGACTTCTTCGAGCTCTTTTCTGTAGTTTGTTGTTGTTCATGCTTCATTTTGGAATAGGACCAGTGACCTCACAAGGTTATGTCTTGACTCTCTTATGAATTGCATTTAAGTGAGTTCAAAACTGCCCAGTCATCAGCCTCCCCCTCTCTTCTGTGTTGAGTTTAAATGTCGTATTTAAGAATGTACGTAATATCATAGTATAGTGTCCTAAAATTCTTAGTTCGGTTTCATGCTTTAAACTGCACTCAAACTTTTGGGACATCCTATATATGCAACTGGGAGGAAATTTAGAAGACATCTAGTTTACTCCATCATAAGGTTCAAAGGTAAAGTAACTTGGCTAAGGTCACACAGATAGCAGTAGAAGAGGTGGTATCAGAACCCAGATATTCTGACTCAAAATTCTGTTCTTTCCATTATATTAAATTCCCTCTTCATAGTGAAAACACAACAAATATTTGCTTGGAGGCAGTATGGAGTAGTAGGAAGAATTCTAGACTTGATTAGGAGGCACCTGTGTTCAGATTCTGCCTCTAACACTTACTAGCTGCATGACCATGGGCAAACCACATAAACCTTCTCAACCTTAGTTTCCTCATCTATAAAATGGGGACAGTAATACCTGCAATTATTTCCCTCATAGGCTTTTTGTAGGGTTGAAATAATATGTTGAAAGTTAAGTGCTATAATATGTAAATTCTAGCTGTTATACTAGGATCACAGGAACATAGATTTAGACCTAGAAAGGATATCAGAGGTCTGTTGCTTCTGGAATAAAATTCTTCTGCTTAGCTTTCAAAGCCCTTCCTAAGCTGGCTACAACCCATCTTTCCAGTTTCATTAAATATTACTTTGTTGTTGTTGTTTAGTCACGTCCAACTCTTTGTGACCCCATTCAAGATTTTCTTGAAAGAGATACTGGAATGGTTTGCCATTTCCTTCTTCAGATCATTTTAGTGATGAGGAAACTGAGGCAAACAGGCATAAGTAATTTGCCCAGGATCACACAGCTACTAAGTATCTGAGGCCAGATTTGAACTCAAGAAGGTGGATCTTCCTGACTTCAGGCCTCAGATACTAGCAAAATGTGGAAAGATATTACTTCACCTCCGACATTTTGCCAATCCAGACAAACTGGCCTTCTCTATGTTCCTCACACACAATGATCTTTCTCCCACTCCTTGCTTTTGCATTAGTTATTCCAAATGTTTGGAATTCACTCCTTCCTACTCTCTTTCTTCAAGGTTTAGCTTAAGCATCATCTTCTGCATGAAGCCTTTTTCGATCCCATCAAATGCTAGTGCTCTCCCTCCCAAACTACCTTGTATATATTTTGTATTTATTGACTTGATATTTATATGATATATATGTGTATTTTTTATATGTACTTGTCTCCCCCATTACAATGTAAGCTCCTTGTGAGTAGGAGTTATTTCATTCTTTGTACTTGTATTGCCAGAGCCCAATACAATGCTTGACACTACCTAATAAACACTTCTTGATTGATTGATCTAGTCTAATACTCTTATTTTACAGATAAGGAAAATAAAAGAAGTTAAATGACTTGCCCAAGGTCACACAGTTAGTATTTGAACCTAGGTCCTTTCATTCACCAACTCTTTTTTCCACACCAAAGTGAGCATCTTTTTAGGATTTTTTAAAAAATAGTTCAGAATTATTTTTTGAGGCTAGAATCTATAATTTTGTCAGTGTGAGAAACTCATTGTGTAGAAATCCCTTATGTCCATGTAGATCAACAAATTATCTGTAACTTTTTTAGTTTTACTGAGTTGCCTGGGGGCATTGAAGGATTATGCAGCTTGTTCTTAATCACTTAGCCATTATGTATTTTAGGCAAACTTTGAATCCAGGTCATCCTGACTCTAAAGCCAGTGTGTTTTATCTAAATACAGTATCTAAATACCCTATACCAAGCTTCCTTTCAATTTAGAAGAGGTATTTTAGAATATTAATGATGGACTTAAGTACTATGAATGATTGAATAAAAGAAATCATGGTGGCGTGGATAGGGGCCTGACTTTGGAGTCTGGTAGACTTGGGTTCACAGGCTTGTCTGTGTCACAGATTGGATGTATGACAAAGGGCAAACCATATTACTCCCAATGCTCTAGGCAACTCTAAAAGAATAAATGAATTACAGATGTATGTCATAATTTAGGGAATTTTCACACAATGATTCCCTACACAGCTAAAATCATAGGTTTGAACCACCACAACCACACAGAGAGAGACACACAGACAGACAGAGATAAAGAGAGAGGATTGCTATTTGGGTATAGGGAATGGATTTGTAACTTCATTGATATGGGGTAGGGGTGGGGGGAACGCTCATGGATTAGAAAACTCCTTCAACCGATTCAGGTCCATGCTTTTTCTGCAATTTATAGCCCAGGACATACAGAGGTTAAGTGATTTGCTCATAGTCACACATTCAGAATGTGAACCCAGGTCTTCCTGAATCCAATGCTACTCTATTTATTACTCCAACACTACCTCAAGGCCCCAACTCTATAAAACTCAAAAAAGGTGATTATAAGTTGTACAGCTACATCAGGGGAGGAAATTTCCCCACCATAAATTTACTAATTGCAAAATCCCAGGCCCTGACCTAAAAAAAAAGTTTTTTGCCTTTCCTTCTGTGCAAAAAATTATGATTTTCATTTAAAATTTATTAAATGAACAAAATTGGGAACTACTCAAAGCATAAAGTATATGTAGCCTCCACACTTAAGAAAGGCAAGTGATAGTTTCCTTACAGGCCTAATTTTCTTTCTGGAGCTTAGAAGGACTCCAGAAATGAAGCCTCTTGAGCATGCAAAGAGGAGTCCCTGTTCCAAGTCCTCTCAAGAGCTGGCCAACAATTATAGCTCCTGGTTTCAAGGACACTACATTCAATCTGTGGTAAGTGGGTGAAAAGCTGAAATTAGGTGGGTTTGGGGTTACTCCAAGTTATCAAAAGACGGAAACTAAGGAAGGGCTTTGTTGTCTAAGACACTGTCACATCAGTGACCATTCTGAGGGATCCTAGGCTATTAAGAGAGGTGGGGGGAAGGGTAGAGAGAGAGACAGACAGACAGAGAGACAGAGACAGAGAAAGAGAGAGAGAGAACCGTTCCTCATAGGCCGAATAGACGGAACAAAGAAGTATGGTCGGAGGAAGGGGTATAGTTGAAAATGAGTAGAGATGAAAACCATACTTAGAGTTGAATATTGGCAATTTATCTTTGTTAGTTATCTGTGTATTTCTCAGAAGTGAGTGCTCAGTCTTCAGCTGAGCCCTAATATAATCATATCAGCACCAAAGTGCGGAATCAAAGAAATTCATGCACTTTTCAGTATGGACCCAAAGCAGAGTTTTAAAATCTGACTGAACTTGTGTTAAAATAATAAGTAAGGCGAGGCATCTGTTGGTTAGGGTCAGGCCAGTGTGGTGGAAAGAGTTAAGCAGAAGGGAAGGACCCAGTGTGAAAGAAAGAGCGCATGGGGCCATATTACCTGTGGGGCTTCCTGAAAATCTGTAGTACAACATTATTCAGGCTTTACCACTGTTACTTTTTAAATAGAAAGTGTTAGCTCTTTGAATAATCAGGTAATCAAAAAAAATAGTTACCACTTTGACTTTTATTATAGGTTCTTCAGCCACTTGTATCTAAAATTTTTTAATATATCATTATTTTAAATACACATCATTATTTTAATTATATCCAATTAAACATACCTGTATCTTCTCAGCATGAGTCGTTATGCACTTTTAGTAAAAAGTACTTTGAATCAAATTGCATGCTGACATTTTTCATTATAATTTGTGTACATGTCTGCAGTAGTTTTATATATTCTGAAAATAAATTATAAGTAGTTTGTATAGACAAGATACAGATTTGAAACTTTATCTGTATTTTATTCTGCTTAGTTATTTATAACTTTATGGTATTGGATTGTCCTCTGTGAGGTAGCAGATGACTTTATTTTGTTGCTTTTGTTAAGTGCTTGCCACGTAGTAAGCTCTTAATAAATGCTTGTATGTTGATTATTTTATTAATAGATACAAGTCAGAGAGCCTAGCATCCAGATGTGTGGAAGGAAGGAAGGTTCGAGAAAGTAGTGGCAAGGTAAAACCACATGTATAGATCTCAGATGATTAGATTTCATTTTATGTGTGACAGAGCTTGCCTCATCTCATAACATGGTGGCGCCTTTAAGGCGATTTGCCTGGCAATGCCCAGATTTCCCAAAATGGAAGTACTTTGTATCCCTTACCATGTGGCTGGGTATAGACTCATTTGGTTGACTGGAACTGATAAAGGCTGATTTTTTAAAAACCCGTAAGACTTTAAAAAGTCACTCTCTTTTTGGTACAGTTGCTCTTTTTGGCTCTCTACGTGCATCTTCTCTGTCCAAGCTGAACTTCTTTTGAGAGTCTTCTTCTTCTTCTTCTTCTTCTTCTTTTTTTTTTTGGTGAGGCAATTGGGGTTAAGTGACTTGCCCAGGGTCACAGTGTCTGGTCTGAGACCGAATTTGAACTCAGGTTCTCCTGACTCCAGGACCGGTGCTCTATCCACTGCGCCACCTAGCTGCTCCAAAAGTCTTCTTTGACTAAAGCTAAGAGACTGAAGAGGTCTCTCCTTTTCTGTCCTACCCCTCACACAGAAGAGGGACTTTGATTTCTATCAATGAGGAGAGAATCTCACACTAAGAGATTTTAGGGTTCGAGTTACATATGTGTTTGTGTTAGGATTTGATTGCTAAATAAATTAAGCTTCATTGTCTCCCCTTCTCTCTGTAACCTAAGTAGAACCAAAGAGCTTAGAGTCCAAGGAAGTAGAAGGCAGTATTAGAGAAGTACAGTTATCCCTTTCACATTGAGATTTTGCCCATCTCACTTTCAATAAATCATGGGTCGGCATAAAAAATTAAGTGGGAATTTTTTGGGAGTTTTGTGGAAGTTAAAGATGATAGGCAAAGGCCAGCAGAGGACACAGAGTCTATGACCAAATCCTTAACTCAAATTTTACAACAAGGTACTGTAAACATCCCATAAAAATAAAAGAAAAAAAATTAGACTTCTTCTCTGGTATGAAGGGAGGTCCAAAAAATTTCACTTGGATTTTCCAGGTTGGGATGGGGAGTCACCGTGCTCCGTCTCATGTGGAAGGGATAGCTGTAGAGACAAACCAAAATAAGATAGGATGGTTTAGTAATATTCATACCTCTAATCTGGACAAATCACTTAATTTCTTAGAACATCAGTTTCCTCATCTAAAAAATGGAGATAAAAAGAAAAAAAAACCCAAACAGCCTTGCTCTATCTCCCTTACTAGGCTGTTGTGAGGAATGTTTTTTACAATCATTTTGTTGTTGTTCAGTTGTTTTTCAGTCATGTCTGACTCTTCATGACCCTATTTGGGGTTTTCTTGGCAAAGATACTGGGGTGGTCTGCTAATCTTCAAGGCAGTTTTCTTGTTCTCCATGAGTTCTCAAGATAGCTAATTGATTCAGCTGTCCTCTAATTCTTTTCATTCCTGAGGACTTATATCATCATATTCTCTGATTTGAATACATCTAACTTTTAAAGTAGAGTGTAAGCTCGTCAAGGGCAGGGGCCATATTTTTTTTTCATTTTTGCTTTTGTACTTTTCAGTATAGTAAGTAGGCACCAAATAAATACTTGTTGGATTGGACTGTTGGATTAAAGACATTTTCAATCAGTTCCTTCCTATGGTACAATGACTATTGTTCTTCCCTTTAGATTCCCAGTCTCTTTATGTTGTTATTCCTTTGTTTAAATAGTAGAAATATGAAAACTCTGCCAAAGTAGGTCATAGATTTAGGACCAGAAGGGACAGTAGAGGTCATCTTGTCCAACCCCTCCATTTTATAAGGAAGAAACTGAGGCCCAGAGTTGTAAAGTGACTTTTACAAGGTTATACAGGTAATTATTGGCAGAGATTTAAGCCTAGCCCCTCTGACTTATAATCCAGTTCTGTCCATGAACACTAATTTTAATTGGACCATGAGGCCAAATCTTATTTAGATACTCAATTTGAGGGAATGTATCTATTTTCTCCTCATTTTGAATTTAATTTAGGACAGTGGCCTTAGAAAGTATACTCAATTACTCAAATATATATATATATATATATATATATATTTCTCTTGCAAGATTAAGTGACATGTGCTTGATCTTTTTTTTCCCACAGAAAACATGATTTTATTTGCAGTAATCTTGCTTGATAATCCATCAGTTTATTATTATTGTGCATGGGATGATGTATAATTCCATGGAGAGATAATAAAAAATTCCTAGCTTGATATTACAGTGTTGATTACAGGGACTAGAAGAGAAAATTGTCTTGTGAAGAAGATTATGTTAAACATAGGCTTTCTATTAACAGTTGCTTTCAACCAATCCCTTTAACCATTTTGTTCTGGATCTATGTAAGTCAGTCAGGGGTAAATTTTTTACCATTAGGATTATTTTGGGATGGTGAATAAGAAAATGTGTGTCTGTAATGTAGCTCAGTGAAGTTATGACTTTCTAAAACTAGCCCAAAATAGGAGAAATGGTAATGCTACACCTATAGAGTTTGTTATATAAGCATACACATGTGTGCATGTATGTGCACATAGACAAACACACATACACACAAACACACCTGTGTGTGACAAATGGAGAACAAGCTGGTCCTGGAATTAAACAAGAGATTGAGAGTGGGAAATTGCAAAGCTCCATTAATAACCTCAAACTTCCCCCTAAAACAAAAGGGCCACTTTTTTAATGCCAATAATCTCTCAGTGTTGCTTTGAGTTGTTGAACTTCATTACTGAAGAATTGAAAATGAGATTCACTTAGAAGCAAAGGAGAGTGACATTGGTCACAAAGTGATTATTAAGAGGTTGTAACACACAACAGATAAGGAACCTCAAAGAAGAACCAAAATAAGGTTGTCAAAGAAGTACAGGATTGAAAAAGATGTGTCAAGAGCAGAAATAAGCAGTGGGATGCCCTTCAGCTCTGTTTGCATCCTTATGATGTCGAGAGAAGTTGAAGAAAGCACCAAGCCCATTGGGTAGATGCCTTGTGGAGAACGGAAGGGACATCATTGATGGGGGCTTGCACAAGATGGGCAAGTATGGATGGGTTGCAAGTTGCATCATTGGAAGGAATGCTCACCTTGATGACATTACAGATCTATTGGCTTATTGGGTACAAAGTATGCTAATGCTTCATTGAGTGCATTCTTCTTTGCATGACAGTTTCAATAATAGACAGCCCTCCTTGAACTGTGCACAAAACATTGAGAGCCAGGCTACATGATCCAACCAAACCAGATTGGCAAGGTAAATAATTAAATGAAAAAGCAAACAGTTTGCATAGATTTCATGGCTGCAACCAAAACCAAAGTTGCCCTGGCAATGACTGAACTGAAGGCAAAATAATGCGCCTTGAGCCTTAAGGTCAGATTGAAAAATTGAGCAGCTTTCTTTTTCCTTTCCTCCTTCATCCCTAGTTGTCACTCTTCCTTTCCCCAAATCTTTACTTCCTTCCCTCTAACCCCTCACTCATTTTTAAGAGCCTCATCTTTGAATTCTTGCTCCATTCCATAGAACTTTATTACTTTCCAAGTGTTGGGGAGCTCAGTAATGGTTGAAGGTATTAGTAATGGCACAGTTGTAGAGATGTCAAGGACCGGAGATAGGTAAGGGATGCCAACCAGAGTCATCTGTGAGTGCCCCTGCTGACGGTGTGCTTATAGAGATTATCTTAGTCACCAGGGCCGCAGTTTTACCCTGGTTGCTCCACTGTGTCTACAACAGTTGATAAGAGTAAAGGGCCACTGAACTGTCCTTTTAATGACTGAAATAGGTCTTGATTTTTCTCTTTAGCCAAAAGCCACTCAAAGTTTTTTCCAACATAATCACTTATCTTACTTCTGTATTTGGTAACTGAGAGAATGCCCTCCCTTGTATTCTCTTGCCAGGTAGAAATACATACTAGCTCATTTCTGTTGACAGTCAGAGAATGAGATAATTATCCCTCTCCATTTTTAGATTTCAGAAATCTTCCTCCACAAACACAGAGCATTTTGGTACTGAAGAATCTAGGTATTTAGGGTTTGGGGGAGGTAGTTATTGTTTGTCTTTCCTGGGATCTTTGGTCTGGGGTTTAAAATATCGGGCAACCAGATGGAGAACTGGATAGAGCACTGAACTTAAAGTCAGAAAGACTATCTTATCGAGTTCATATCTGGCCTCAGATAGTTACTAGCTGTGTGACCTTGGGCAAGTCACTTAACCCTTATTGCCTCAGTTTCCTCATCTCTAAAATGAACTGGAAAAGGAAATGGCAAACTACTCCATTATCTTTGCCAAGAAAATCCCCAAATAGGGTCACAAGGAGTCAAACATAACTCAACAACAAAAGAATTTTAAAATTCTGATCCTGGTTCCAGAACTGAGTTCTTAAGGGAGTTGAATATGGTACAGTGGAATAAATGCAACCTCTGGAGTCACAAAAATGCCCTTTACATCTGACTTCTGACACTTTCTACCTATGTGACCTTGGCTAAGTCATTTAGCTTGGTCTTATTTCCTCACCTGTAAAAGGAAGGGTGTTTGTACTTGAATGCATCTGAGGTCTACTCTAGGTTTATGATATCCCCTCCCCCTTTCATTTTTTCCCCCCAGGTATAAAACTGGGAGGATAGCTACTCCCTTCTCTCTTCCCTCCAGGTGATGGGAGGATTAATTAGATGATGTTTGTGCAGCTCAGCTGTGAAGAGAGAAAGTATTAAGCTTCATTTAGATGGGTTTGGTAAGCACTGCATTCCCTTCCCAGTACTTTTGACAAACAGAGTGACAGCCCATCCCTGTGTTTAAACAAGTTAATATGTATGTTCCTTGACATGAGGAAGTACTCCAATCATGAAATACAGCGCGCATGTCATTTGGTTTAAAGATTTTATTGAGCACTACTAATCTTGACATATTTTGGTTGGCACCACATTCCTGGTAGAGTGGGTTAGTGGTTGGAGACTTTGCAGAATTTGTGAAACAAGATCCTTATTTAATGGCTTAATGTGGCTACATTTCGAAAATATACAAAAAATATAATGTGCTTTTGTTTTATAGGGGATTTCCCCCCTCCACCCTAATTTGTGGCTTTGGGTTTCCCCCCTCCCTTCCTCAATGCCTTTTTTTTAAAAAAAAATTATTCTTATTCTATTCTTTTCTTATTATTACTGTTATTATTATTATTATCATTTACATGTTTGGACTGCAGTAGTCTGGGAGGAAAGCCTCAAAGAAAGCAAGCTTGTGAACTGACTTTCATGCTTCAAGCAAAAGAATCCTCTTTGTATCACATCATGCCAAGAACGCATTTTCATTTTGGCCTAATGGCTCCAAACCCTTCACATGTTACTGTACTGATTCAGAACATCTGAAGGCCAGGATAGAAAAATTATAGGCCTAGAGCTCCCAGGACAGCTCCTGAGCTGAAGGCTCCAACAATACTTCAGTCAACACCAGCTGCAGAAGTCATTGAACTACATTACATCATGTTGAAAAAGAAAAAGGTAAACAGTCCTTGCCTCTTATCTCCATATTCTCTTCCCCTCCTTTTCTTCTCTCCTGCTCCTTTGCCCATTCCTAACCTAGGAACAGGATTTGGAAAGCTGTACCTTGGTTTAGGGAGCTCTCGCAATCACTTTGGCTCCAACCTTCCTAAGTACATTTTACTATCTCTTTGTGATATAAACAGGGGCACTCATATTGGCAGGGCAGGAATCTCTTTCTGTTTTAATTATGCATTGCCTAATTAGGGTTGCTGGAACTGGAAACTAAACATCGCTCTTTGGAGAACTTCACAGAAATTTTTCTGTTATGACATAGTTTATCTTAAAAAAAAATAATAGCAGTAGGAGCATTTCTAAGGAGAAAGCAACACTGTTCATGACTGCTTCTTTCCATGTAGAGTAGATTACAAAATCAGAACAGATTTTTTTTCCTTGGGGGGAGGGAGGATTTAGATTGTTGGGCCTGATCATTTGATAATAGCTCACATTTATATAGTGCTTTTAAAGGTTTGTGAAGTACTTTACAAATAGCAGCTCATTTGATTCTTACAACAACCCCTTGAGTTAGGGGTTGTTATTATCCCCATTTTACTGATGAGGAAACAGGCAGATGGAGGTTAAGCAATTTGTCCAGAGTCACATAGCTCGTAACTGTCAGAGATGGAATTTGAACTCAGATATCCCTGATGCCAAGTCTAGAAATTTATCTCTCCCTGGTATCACCTAGCTGTCCTATTTGATAGCACCTGCTTTGTATATAACACTTTAAGGTTTACCAAATGCCTCCCACACAATCTCATTTGAGCTTCAAAGCAATCACGGTGAGGTAGGTACCTATTATACCCATTTTACAGATGAGGAAACATAGTCTGAGAAAGGTCAAGTGACTTTGTCGACAGACAAATATCTAATAAGCTTCAGTGGTGAGGTTTAAGCCTAGGTCTTCTTGACCCCAGACTCACCCCTCATTACTCCTTGTCAGCAGTGTTCTGGTAAATGTTTAACAATTAACTATCTGGGGGGAAAAATAACGTGCAAAGGCCACACTTTTAAATTTCAACCTCATTATTAAGCATTCTCTCCATCCCTTTCTTAAGTCTAGACAATCAACAGAACAGTAAATCAAGCCTTGAGTTCTAGTATTTGCCAATTCCTGAGGTGTAAATGCTCATACTGAAAATTTAACAGTTGGCTCTCATAGGGGTCTTCAGCACATCACTACTCAGGTTATCATAAATTTAGAGTGGGAAGAGACATCAGAGGCTGTCTGGTGTAATCCCTTCATTTCACAGCAGAGAAGAATAAGGAAAAGAGGAATTTAAGTGACTTAACCCCCATACCAAGAATATTTTCCTTCCTCACCTCTACTGTTTGGAATCTTTGGTTTTCTTCGAAAAAATAACTCAAATGCCTCCTTCTACATGAAGCCTCTCCTGAACCCTTTCCCCAAATGCCAGTTCCCTCCCTTCCCAAAATACCTTGCATTCATTTTGAATATAAGTGAATATTATGCCTATATATATAACTAAAATGATATTCTTAGTTAGAATATAAATTCCTTAAGGTCAGAGACATTCATTTTTGTATCCGCAGTACTTGGTTCATAGTGGGCATTTAATAGATGCTTGTTGATTGATTGCCTGGGATCAGGTAGACAGCATCAGATGCAGGATTTGAACCCATGTCCTCCAGAATCAATGCTTTCCTCCCCCCACCTTCCTGATTTATGCTTTCTCCCTAATTAAAGTATCCTAATGATAGTGATTGTAATCTAGATCAATACTGCTGAGTACCTGGGGGTGGAAAAGGATTTTAAAATATGATTTATATTTATTTTTGCTTTGGAAAGAAGCTAATAAAGCGTTCAGCTGTATCTGAGTAGATTTACAAGCACCATGGTCCCTAAGGGATATTGATAGAGATCCTACCAAAGTCATAATGAACTGGACTATAGCCTTGAGTCATAAAATTCCTGTTGCCCCCAGATGTTCAGTAACAGTACACTTTGTTGTTCTGCTGATATACGCAGAAATCACAAAAGTGCTGGGATGATGGAGAGATCAGTGACAAAGGTGTGGGGGGAGGCTGTTTCTCTGTTATGAAATAGGTTTTTATGGGTAATTTTGATGTATAGAAGGTATTAAATAGAGCAACTAAAAGATATTTTATTTTAGATTGGTGCCAGAGTGATATTTCCCCCATGGCACTAATAATCCAACAGACTTCACAAGCCCATGTCCCTTTCCATCTCTCAATCCCCCAGCCCTTCTTTATTCTGGTAAACTGGTGATCCATTTCATAGAAGTTTCTGCCTTAAAGCAACAGCAGCCTTAACTGTTTTGGTGATGTTTAAGAAAGGCTATAAGGTCAAGGACTGGACGTGTGGTTTCATTAATATCAGGAACTCCCTGTGAAGAAATTCCCTCTGACAATGCAGGTCATTGCCTTCTCTGCAATTCACCATTTTAGAGATTAGATTGTGATCTCCTTCAGAGTAAGGACTGTCTTTTGCCTTTCTTTGTATCCCTAGCTTAGCACAGTGACAGGCACATAGTAAGTGCTTAATAAATGCTTGTTTCCTTCCCCCCCATCTCTATCTATTCATCTATTTATCTCTTCTAACTTCCCTAACTAGTCTTCCTGTCTTCAATCCATCCCCTCTCCAATTTATTCTCTCCACTGTTGCTCCACCATCCTGATATACCTCTATGATCTAGACCAGAGGTGGGGAACCTGTGGGCTTGAGGCCATATGTGGCCTTCTAGGTCCTTGGGTGGGGCCTTTTGACTGAGTCTAAGTTTCACAGAACAAATCCTTTTTATTAAGGGGATTCTAGACACTCTTCTAATCAAAAACCTTCTGTGACTTTCAATTGCCTACCAAATAAAGAATGGGTCATCTTTTGTCTCAATTCTTACCTAACTCTTAGTCTTTGAATGGTCCTTGCCTCAGACAAACTGAGGCCTGGGAAAGACCTTAATTTGGAAAGGCTGAGGTCATCCAATGGATTCTCCAGTCATTGTCCTCTTGACTTTTGTCTCACCACTGGACTTTGATGACTCTGGAGGAGAGAATGAGGCTGATGACTTTGCACAGCTCTGCCTCACTTAAATCCAATTCGTGGCAAGTCAAGACATCACTCTTGTCATGGGTCTTCTTTGAGAACAAAGAAAGAGGAACGACAACAGTAACAATTCCTAGCACTTAATACAGTGACTGGCTTTTGGGAGATGCTTAATACATGCCTGATGACTGGATTGTCTATAGCACTGAGAGGCCAGGAAATGGGGATAAAATATATTTTTGGAGGGAAGAAAATGGTTCCATTCAATTTAGCTATAGGGATGAATCCCTAGCTGTGCTCCTTGTATGCTACTCCACTCTTCCCCAGGGTGGCCTTTTAAAAGTTTGTGATTAAATAAGACACTCCTTTCCTCCCTGCATTCCACTGGGATACAAGGGACATAATGGGACGTTCTAGTATCTTGCCACTCCATGTCACATGTTCCTTGTTTAATTATATGCTTCTAGCATACTTCAAGTGCTGTAGAGGGACAACAATGAGAAGATTGTTACTGAAACCACATGGTTTCCATCATAGAAAGAAAAAAAAATAGGGCCAGTGTGGGCTTTGAGGGTTGTGAAGGTTGGACCTATTTAAATTATTTTATTCATGTGAAAATGTAAGTAGATGAGAAACACATTAAAGAAGGTGACAGAATGGAGGCAATGGTTTGCCCTCCCCCCATGTTTAAGCACACCCCTCCTTTAGCTAGAGGATAAATTTTCTCTCCCACCCCCAACCCACTCTACTTTTTTTTTTAATTTGTTAAGATGCTGAAATCTGCTTTGTGTGATTTATGAAGGAACTTGAAGCGATTAGTTTCACAGCACATGAAAATTCCTCAGGTTCAGGGGGATGTCCAATCTGTTACACTGGGAACATGAGCAGCTCGGAGCCATAAGGAGATTGTGTTGAGTTATTAAACACTTGTGCTAAAGCTGCTTATTGTTAATTCCCCAATGTCCTGCTGAAGCGATAGGATAAGATCAGATCGGATTAGATCAAAGAGCCTGGGAACCAGCCTTTGGAGCAGATTCATTTAATCAATAAAGAGGACCTCCAGAGAGAGGGAGACAGTGTGGGGGCAACACGAGGATCACAAGAGATTAAGATGGGGGTGGGGTGGAGTTGGAGACACATAACAGATTATATTTTTTTACTTTAAGATGTAATTCTGTAAGTGTGGGTGATTTCAATCAATTCTCTCAGCCAGGCTGACCAAAGGGAATGTTTAAGACTTCATTATTCCACAGACATCCAGATATGTCTATATATTTATACCTACATAGTTATACATATATAGGTAGAAACCTATATACACATACATACATATGTATGTCTATATGTATAGATATACATATGCATATATTCCATTAATGTTATGTACATGCATGTGTATATATTATATATACACATATATAGCTTTAATTGGATTTCATATACATATACAATTCTTATTTGTATATATGTATATAAAATTCTATTAAAACTATTTCAAGCATTTGGGACATGCCAGTCAATTGTCCTTTGTCTCTACTCATCATCCCTGTGATTTCACAGACCAAAACACTGTCTCCTTGTCCACAATTCTGCCATATGTGTTGTTTTCTCCTAATTGAATATAAACTCCTTCAGGGCAGAGTCTTTCTTGCTTTTTGTAATCTTATCTCTAGTATTTAACACTGAGCCTAGCACAGGGGAAGTGCTTAAGACATGCTTTTCCATTCCTTGATTCATTCATTTACTCATTCATGTATTGTTCAAATGAAACGATTCTTTATAGGTTAATCTGCAGGATTTCCAGCCTTTTCTTTAAGAGAAAAATATAGATATCCTTCTAAGAAGCCACACACCCTCTTCTCCTCTACAAATAATTGTTGTACCTGATGTAATAGACCTGGTCATTGCAAAGGTGGCTTCCTGCATTTTAGTTCAATAAATTGACCATTGCCTATTTACTTCCCAAGAGGTAGACTGGCGTAGTGGATAGAGGTCTGGCCTTAGAGTCAAGAAGGCCTGGGTTCAAACCCTGCCTTCGATAAACACATCCACT
>NW_020954610.1:5084552-5104552 GCF_900497805.2 Vombatus ursinus | reverse complement strand
GCTATTAGAATAGAATTTCTGATACTTGTGGGAAAAAAAAACAAAAAAAAGCACAATCATCACCAAAACCGTCCCATGTTTATTCCAGAGGGCCTAGTATACTCCCTGTAAATGTGATTTTAATTCATTCCTTCAGATTATTTTATTTTTGACTTGCTTTAGGCTGATTTGGCAGCCTCAGACAGCTTAAGCATTCCCCCCTCCGCCCTTCATGCTGAATATTAATATAAGCATCCCCACTTCCTGACACCTTCGGATCCAGCCAGTGGAAGGTGTCTTAACTTTGCCAGTCACTTTAGACTCATATGAATAAAAGAGTATTCCACTTTCTGCATAACTTTACATAATTAATAGTTTTCCCTGCAAACCATTGTTTGCCTTAATTGTTGTTTCAACAGCTGTTTTCATTAAATTGTAAAGCTCTTTGTGTCTAATCCTTTGAGCTGCACTATTGATAACAAGAAGGGCTCTGAAGCTAGCTTTAGAGGAAGAGTCCCTGCCAAGCTGGAAAACCATCCTGAAGTTACTTGAAAAATAAAGCCTACAGTGGGACTGGTTGTGTAGCTAATCCATTAGTCCTTTCAAAAGGGCCATGCTCTGCACCCTTATGGCTAAATTGACCCAACAACCAATCAATGCCTTTATTTGCTGAGTGGCTGCCCCTGAAGGGTCTTATTGCTCGGATCCAAGCGGTAATCAAAGCTTCCATCAGTACTGGGGCACTGATGACATAAATGGCCAAACTTTCAACGTGCCTGGCCGGGTTCCAGTCACACCATTTTGAAGATACAAAGAGGCTGTGTTGTGCTGTGGAATTCATTTTCTTGTTTACTTCCTACAGAAACAAGAGCACAATCAGCACTCAGTGCATGGGATCAGACCGCTGAGTTGTTGACAGAAGCTTGGAGAGGCTGGCCAGCTTTCCACATGAAACGCTGGCTTTCTTCTCATGCACCCCCTACCGTTTGTGTCCCTGCCAATTGTGGCACATCAGAGCGGCCATTGAGATAATGACCGTGAAGTCTCATGATACACTTTGATGAAGTGTAACATTTTTTAAAAGATTTTTGTCTCTGCCAAAATGATAGAGACAGCTGACTAAAAATCACCCCATCAGAATCAAGGCTGATGAAGGCATGTGCATCCACAGAGAAGAGGGAGGAGAATTTACAGGCAAAGAGTCTTTCAGGGACTCTGTGCATTGCAGTCTTTTTTTTTCCCTTAAAAAAAAAAGCCTTTCTTTGTTTCACGTAAATATGTGAGAGTTTGTTGACATCGAAGCCCCTGACCTTCCTTCTTTTCCCCCTCTTTTTCCATCACACTGAAAATTACAGGGTAATGATTCCTTAGACAGACCTTGTTGGTTAGGAGTGACAGTCCTAGGATATAAGCTTGTTTTGACTTCGGTAGGTAAAAGCAAACCCTGGAGTTCAGTGGAGAAGCAGAGTATTTCAAGCAGGTCCTGCCACTACTGGAAAAAGTAATAATACGGTAAAAATAATAGCTAGTTTTTGCATAGCTCTTTAAGGCTTTTGAAGCACTTTGCATATGCTCTTTTGAGTCTTATAATAACCCTGAAAGGTAAGTTCTATTATGAAACCCCTTTAATAGATGAGAAAACTGAGGTTGAAAGAGGTTACATGACTTGCCCAGGGTCACAGTGCTACAAAGTATCTGAGGCAGGGCTTGAATTCAGGTCTTCCTGACTGGTTCAACACTTTACACATTGTGCCACCTAACAGCCTTTAGGGGATGAGAAGGATCAAGAGTGAAATATTCACATCTAAAAAGGAAGGTTTGTATTGTCCCCATCAACTGGAATCTTAGTTGGGTAAATGAATACACAGGGGGAGTGGGGAATAAGTATTTATATAGTGCCTACTATGTTCCAGCACTGTGCTAAGTGCTGCAAATGTTATCTCGTATGATTCTCACAATAACCCTGTGAGGTAGGTGCTGTTATTATCCCCATTTCACTGTTGAGGAAACTGAGGCAAACAGGTGAAGCAATTTGCCCAGGGTCCCACAGCTTGTAAGTTTTTAGAACTGGATTTGAATTCAGATATTCCTAACTCCAGGCCTCTGTGTTCTGTACACTGCCCCACCTGTATGACTTTGCTTAATAAATGATGAGAGAGATTTGACTTCTGATTTATGAAGAGAGAATATTTGATGAGAATAAATAAAATGGCCTGATGCTGTTTCCCTCTAGAGGATATCAACTCTTAAAGGGTAAAGCCTTTTATTTTTCCTCTTTGCATCTCCAGCACTTAGCATAGTGCCTTGAAACATAGCGGTTGTTTAATAAATGCTTGTTGATTGAATACAGGAATGAACAGATGAAAAGTGACCTGATGGCTTGCCATCCACAGTACTCAGATTTGTCTGGTAGGGTTAGATCTTAATCTATCAGTCCAAGCTGTGAATCTCGTGGATTTTTTTTCAGGGATCCTGCAACACATTTTAAGCTCGGGGCCTCTTTCTATACATTGTACTTTCTTGCTTACTGAGCTAATGAGGGACCAACCAGGAGGAAGTGTGGGTTTGTGGGTTATGACTTTTCCCAGCAAGTCACAATTAAAGAAACACCTGTGTTTAAGTAACACTGTGCTAAAACCACAAGGTGGTTAAAAGGATTTCAGTTGAGTTTCCTTTAGAATCTTTTACTTCTTGTTGAGGGTGGGGGGAAAGAGGTGGTGGTGGTGGTGGCAGAGGCTGGTGCTTCAGGGTAAAGGAGGTAGAGTTTTTTTGTAAATCTGTAAGCAAGACACTGCTTTGCTTCTACATTTTAGAAAGTGTGCTACTACTTTGCCACCTTAAGAAAGAGCCACCAAAGAGATGACAAAAAGCTCCCGTAGCATAACAAAGGCACAAGGCTAATTTTGAACTTGGGAGTATTAGGCTTTGCAAGGAAATGTATTCACTGCCAATAGACTATTGGATTGCACTGCACTGATTCAGCAGAAAAAAAAATAGTTCTGTAGTCAGGAAGTATTCATCCCAGTTTGTACTTGCATTTTTAACTATGTATTTAGACTTTAAAAAAAAATCACTACCACCTAGTCTCGTTGAGATGTTTAAGTAAGGAAATGGATACATCTGGCATATCCTGAAAGGCACAAAGGATACAGCAGCAAAGAGATGGTATAAGAATAGTGAAGGGTAACTCATCATTAGAAAAAGAGGTAGGAGCTGAAAGTACTAATTAGCATCAGGGAATTTGTATAAATGAACTACAGGAGCAGTTCTTGGAGGTTTGTGCTGTTCTCTCAGTTTCTCCCTATTCCATTGCAAAAATTGTTAGTATTCATTTCAGAGGGTGAGTCCCAAATCGGCTGGGCTCATTTCTAAATGAAATCACTGTTTCCTTCTTCAAAGAAGAGGCCTTGGTTTATTTCTCGCAGGAGCACCGGAATGGGGCAGACCCCAAAGCTAAGTGTAATTTTTGAAAAGAAGTCCATGAAACAAGGATTAGTCCCCTTTCGCTCTCCCTTTTGCAGTAAGGGCAGGAGGTAGCTGGTGGTTTGAATTAGGCAGCTTTGCATCACCCAGTGGTCTGTCGCTGATGAACAATTTGGAGGGAAATTTGCTACAGGGAATTTGCTACAGTAATATATTTTGAGGTCTTTAAGGTGATTTATTCATTGTAGGTCCCAGGGTCTGAATAAATCTAGAGTTTAAGGAAAAAAAGGGGGTTGGGGTGGGGAAAGAGGTTTGAGTGGGAAAGATGTCATGATGAGGAGGGAAAACTGTTGATTAGGAGTCTAGACATGTTCTTTTGACCCCTGTGGTTCTCAAAAGTAATGAAGCAGATACCCCTATTTTCTGGCTCTGGCAAAGGATGAGTTCCTCCTGCCACACATATTTCCATCTCCTGTCTACTGGGGAAAGTCTATAAAATCTAAAATGGCATTATTTTCTGGTAGACCACCATGTGAGAAATAAGGAAGTACATTGTTGCAAGGAGCAGAATATGGGTTCACTTCAGACATGTGTCCCAAATACTAGACTATCTTACCTCTGCTACTTTCCCTGCCTCTGTCTTCTTTCCAACCACATACACATTCCTAGATTCCAATGTCATTTGCCTTTCAGTCCCCAACTTTGTCATAAATTATCTCCTAGAGAGAAGGGGGACTTCAACAAATCATCTAGGATTTGGGAATGGAAAGAAGATTACCAACCAAATCTTGTGAGGCAATTGGTCCTCTATGACCTCTGATTCCTCTTCCTTCCCTCCCCTTGCCCCACCTCCCTTCACTTGTGAAGGAAGGGTGAAGGAGTGAGGAAGAGTGAAGGTAGAAGATAGATCACCATACGCATTCACCCACAAAAACCTGCTGCTAACAACTTCTCAAAGCAGTGCTGACAAGTTACTCCTTCTCCTTTTATGAAACAGAATCTTAAACATTTCTTAAGGCCCTCCTTAATGCTAATTCTGGCTCCTTAAAGCACTATGTGGTGGAGTCACCTCAAAGTGTAATGTGGTATGCTAGAATCTCTAATCTTATAGGAGAACATTGCCAGCTGGAAACCAGAAGAGTACAAAACTCTTATCCAACCTTTTCAGAGCTTCAAGAAAAGTTCTTGACATTCTGGGTGAAGGTTTGCTGGGTGGGGACAGGACTTTTTAATCCACTTGGGTTTGCCCTTTGCTAAGTGAAAGTCTTTGCGTGGCTTGACAGAAGCTAAATATGATATTATTTGCCTAGTCTAAGTGAAAGGATTTTTCCTTTCCTTTTGATAAATGCATTCCCTGAAAAGAGGAATTTTATTTCTTGCATTTTTTCTATATCTGTAAGGTGATACTTTCAATGGTCAGAGCAGTTTCATTTACAGAGTTAAATAATAAATTTAGAAAGAAAAAAGAAAGGGAAACCCCTGAAGAGAAATTATTTTTATTGAAGTTAAAATAAACTCTTCTTATTTAGGAATCAGTTTGTCTAAAGCCCAATTAAAACAAAATAAAACAATTTGGTATAATATCAAGGCAAAGCACCTTACGACCATTGCAGCCAATCGTATTTTGACATTTATGAGGTCAGTAAGAGCAAAGGCCATAGATCAGAGGTACTTAAACTTTTTGTGTGTGTATCACAGACCCCTTCCTAGAAGAATGTCTTTAAATGTGCTTAGCACATAGCAGGTAGTTAGTAAGTGTTTATTAATTTATTAAAATGAATAAAATAAAATACATAGACTCACAAAGGAAACCAATTATAGTGAAGTACACTTATCAAAATATTAGAAAGAAACTTCACATTCCCCAGGTTAAGAACCCCTGCATAGATAAACAAATGAATGCAAGAATGAAAAGCATTTACTTTGTGTCAAGTATTAAGCTAAATGCTGGGGATACAAATGCCAAAGTCATCAGTTTCTACCTTCAAAGACCTTTCATTCTAATTGGGGGAGACAACAAATATAAGAGAGGAATGGCCAGAGAAGGGTGTTTGGGTCTGAGAAATTGCAGGGATTGCGAATGGATCCAGTGGGGTAGTTAGTTGACACATTTTGCAGGAGCAATGGTAGTATTGTTTCTATTGCCAATCAGGTGTGATACATTTTTTTTTTAGGTAGGAAGAATTGTGAAATGTTGCTTTACAGGCATTATTAATCCTTCTTCCCTCTTCCTTTTCATCGCTCAAATGACCCCTTATTTCTACAAGTTTGATTCAGTCAGCAAACTTCACTCAGGTTGCCGAAAAAAAAATCTAGGATTTATTATTTAAAGGGAATGTTGGTGAATAGTTAGAAAAGGAAGTGGCAGTCACCATGCTATCATGGTTTCCTCAAAAACAAACCATGGAGGATAGATTCTATTTCCTTTTTTTCCCCAGTTTTACTGTATTAGCATCTGGCATAGTGCTACTACATCCACAGGAGCTGGCAACCTCTGCCAGTCCATGTCTTTTACCTGCCCTTGTCTTTTGCCCTGGGTTCATTGCTCTGGGATTGCCTATCTTCTCAATAGGATGGATAATGAGGCTTTATCAGTGTTTCAATTCTACTTCCACAACAGATTCCTGAGGAGTACTTCTTTTTTTAAAAGTCTAGTTTAAGGGTTTTTCCCAGGAAGAGTTGGAAGTAAAAGGATAACCAGAATGAAAACAAGGATCAGGTTATGCAACAGGTAGTTCATTCCCACACAGAAAAGAAAATGCTAAGCAATAGTAGTTGGGCTCTGGTCTTACTGTCCCAAACCACATATGTCCTACCAGAATGGGTTCCCAGAGTCAAGCTAACTAACCTCCACCCCTATCCTACCAGGGTTTTAGAAGTGTGATGTTTCTTCTCTAACGCTATCAACTCAAGCCTTCATTCTGGTATGTTCCCTCCACTGTTAAATGCTAGTGATTAGTGCCCAAGTTCCATTTAACCAATTAATATCAATTAGATTTTACAAAAAGATATTCATTGGGAAGAATAGTAAGAACAGGAGTATAAACATTTCCCACCAACACTCCCTAATGCTTCCTTGATCCTTTGGGAGAATGGGCTGAAACACTGAGGTTTCTATATAGCAATGGTACCACAAAGTCCACTTCCAAATGTGGCATAGATACTAGAGTCCTTGAGTCCTTCTCTTACCTACCACTGGGTTGATTCTTTCAGGTTAGTCCTCAGGATCTCAACACTGGACCATCTGTCTAAAAAACCTGACATGGACCCTGACTCCCAGACCTCTGGTGGTTCTCCAAATTGACCTGTCAAGCTCACAAGGCAGTAATCATCTCCAATACTCTTTTACATAAAAGCAGGAAGGATAGACACCATAAAGAAAGAAGCAATCACAGGACCATGCATTCTAAGGCCAGTGCTTAGTAGGCTCTTAATGAATGCCTGTTGACTGACTGGCTAACATTGTAGCGGCCCCAGAGAGGAAATATAAAGGCCAAAGGCCTCTCTGTCTACTCAGAGGTTTATAGCATTCCCTGCTTCCACACTATCTTAGGTAGTTGGGAAAGAGAACAAGAGATTTGCTTTGGTTAATTAGCACCTTTTAGATGTCTCCTAATTTCAGCTTCACAGCCTATCAGAAAGGCTTCTCTTCACCACATGTTTAAGGGACCAGAACAAGTTACAGGATATACACATATGCTCCAAACTAGGCAGCAAGTTCCTTCTATCACACATCATCATGCTTTTCTGGAAACAGTCTCCCTAGCCTCTTCCATATGGGGATTATATCAGCCAAGCACCCCAAGCCTGTTCACTAGTGCCTTGTCACACAAGAAAGAATAATAGAATGATTAGAATGAAAGCCAATAACTTGTCATTACTAGTATAACCACTCAAGAGGCTAATATTTAAGTCTTGTTGGGATATTTGCAAACAGTTTCCTTTAGAGGACTGCTAATTCACCATTTTACATTTCAGCTCCATGGAGTATGGCATGGTCAGTGCTAAATGGGCTGTCTCTTTCCAGGAGTCTGTCTGTCTCTCTGCAGGTGACTTTGTCTCTTTCAGTCTGCCCCTGTTGCTATAAATGCTCTAGCAGCTACTATGCTGCTGCTCTGGTGCCCAGGAAGAATAAGATGCCAGCTGCGTTTTTGATATCTCATAAGCACTGTACCAAAGGAAAGAAGAAACAACTGAGAGATAGCTTTATCTCAGGTACAGGATTGCTTAGGGAGGTCATGAGTCTATGGTTTGTGGACAGGTTGGAGGCCCCCCACCCCTCCCCTACTGGACCTTCTTAAGAGCTCAGAGAATTATGAAGAGGCTTAGGGAGTGGGTATGTGGGTGCCCCTTTGACGTATCCATGGAGTTCTTGCTAAATTAAAAGACTTTGACCCTAAATGATAGGAACCTCTTAGTCATTATGGTCAACTAGAAGAAATGAGAGAATAGTCCTACCTGCTCTGAAATATGTGTTTGTGTATGTATGTGTATGTGTGTAGGGGTAGGGGTGATCCCCTCCATCAGGCCTGCTTAGAAGCCAGTCAAGCTAAGTTTCCATGTACTTAATTAGAATACCAACTGAGAATACTCTCATATATGGGAAAGAGGGGGCATAGGGCACTAAGAAAATGCTGCAGATATAGATTACTTAGATATTTGCAAAGCATTTTACAAACTCTTCTATTATTTTTGTGGATAAAATAGCATAATTTGGGTTAGATAATGGTACAGTTAGATGTATTTAGGATTGGTCAAAGGACTAGATTCAAAGAGCAGTCATGAGCAGGTCTATGTCAGCTGGAAGAAAGTCTCTAGTAGAGTATCCCAGGGATCTGTGTTTGGCCCTGTGCTGCTTAACATTTTATTTTTGTCATTGACTTGGATGAAGTACAAGATTTTGCAAATACAAAACTAAGAGATATAGCTAACATGCTGGATAATAGTGAGGATCCAAAAGTATCTCAATGAGCCAAAATATTTGGCTCAACCTGATAAGATGAAATTTTTCATAGTTAAATGTTGTCTTATACTTTGGTCCAAAGAAATCAACTTCACAAGTACAAAATGGGAAAGTATGAACAGATAATAGTTCATATGAAAATTATTTGGGTGTTTTAATGGATTGCAGACTCTATAAAAGTTAATAGTATGACAGGCAATTTAAAATAAAATTTTTTTTGACATTAAGTTGTATTAAGAGAGGCATAATGTCCAGGCTTAGGTCTTAATATACTTTGACTTGGTCAAAGTACCCGGAGTATTGTGTTCAATGATGAATCCTGTATTTTGGGAAGAACATTCCCAAATTGGATGGCATCCAGAGGATGACAGAGTGGTAACAAACTTCAAGGTCATACCAAATGAAGATATTGGGAAGGAATTGGGGCTATTTTGCTGATATGTTAATCTCTTCAATTATTTGAAGAGTTGTCATGTGACAGATTAGATTTGTTCTTCCTGGTTCCAGGGGGCAGAAGTTGGAACCATAAGAGAAAGATGAAGAGAGGGAGATTTCAGCTTGATGTAAGGAAAAACATCCTAATAAGTAGAGATATCCAACTGTGGCATCATTTGTTTTGGGCAGTAGCTGGTTTCCCCTTACTAGTGGCCTTCAAGCAAAAGCTGGATGATGATTTATTGGGTATATGCATCTACTGCCTCTGAGCCTTTGCAGAGACCCTATACCATACCTGGAATGAACTTTCTCCTTATCCTCACCTCTTAGAATCCTTAACTTCTATCAAAGCTTAGCTCCAAGTTTATTTCCCACATGAGACTTTCCTGACTGACTTAGCTGATAGTACCTCTTCCCCCTTTGCATATATGTGTATATATATATATATATATATATATATATATATATATATATATTGTTTCCCTTGGTAGATTGTAAACTGTTTGAGGGAAGGATTTTTTCATCTTTGTCTTTTTATTATTTTTTTTAAAAGATTTTTTTTTTAGTTTTAATCATTCACTTTTATAAGGTTGGGTTCTAAAACTTCCCGCTTCTTATCTTCCCCCCTTCTCCAAAATGGCATGCAATCTGATATAGGCTATACACATACAATCATATTAAACATATTTCCACATTAGTCATGTTGTGAAAAAAGAATCAGAACAAAAGAGAAAAACCACAAGAAAGAAAAGACAAAAAAAAACAACAAAAAAAGAGAAAGTAGTACACTTCAATCTGCATTCAGACTCCATAGTTCTTTCTCTGAATGTGGATAGCATTTTCCATCATGTGTCTTCTGGAATTGTCTTAAATCATTACATTGCTGAGAAGAGCTAATTCTGTCAAAGCTAGTCATCTCACAATGTTGTTGTTACTGTGCACAATGTTCTCCTGATTCTGCTCACTTTACTCAGCAGGTCTTTCTAGTTTTCTCTGAAATCCACTTGCTCATTGTTTCTTATGGTTCAGTAGAGTTCCATTACATTCATATACCACAATTTGATCAGTCATTTCCCAACTGATGGACATCCCTTCAATTTCCAATTCTTTGCCACCACAAAAGAGCTGCTACAATATTTTTGTACATGTGGGTCCTTTCCCTTTTTTATGATCTCTTTGGGATACAGACCTAGAAGTAGTATTACTGGATCAAAGGGTATCCACAGTTTTACAGCTCTTTGGGCATAGTTCTAAACTACTCTCCAGAATAGTTGGATCAGTTCACAACTCCACCAACAATGCATTAGTGTTTCAATTTCGCCATATTTTCTCCAACATTTATAATTTTCCTGTTTTGTCATATTAGCCAATCTGATAAGTGTGATGGGGTACCTCAGAGTTGTTTTAATTTGTGTCTCTCTAATCGATAGTGATTTAGAGCATTTTTCATATGACTATCGATAGCTTTAATTTCTTCATCTGAAAACTGCCTGTTTATATCTTTTGACCATTTATCAATTGGGGAATGACTTGTATTCTTATAAATTTGACTCAGTTCTCTATATATTTTAGAAATGAGGCCTTTATCAGAGATACTGGCTGTAAAATTTGTTTCCCAGCTTTCTGCTTCCCTTCTAATCTTGCATTGGCTTTGTTTGTGCAAAACCTTTTTAATTCAATGTACCAAAAATTATCCAGTTTTGCATTTCATAATGTTCTCTATCTCTTGTTTGGTCATAAATTCTTTTGTTCACCATAGATCTGCATCTTTGTCTTTTTATTCCCAATATCTAGGACAATGCTTGGTCCAGAGTAAACATTTGTTTAATAAATAATAACAATAAATACTTATTGATCGATTGATTCTCTGATATGTGGATCCCCTTTTGTGACACATAAAAAGTTTGAGAGATACAATTTCTGGGTAATTAATCATTTTATTAATCACGATAGCAGATAATAGAAGGTGTCAGTGGCACTTTTGAATGCCAAAGACTCCTCATGGAACCCACTTAATGCTTATATGACCATGGAAGAGTGGGCATTCCTGAGGGCAGCAATCAACTGTGATTGGTTAACAACCAATGAAAAGAATGAATATTATAATGAGAAGTGGACCCATTCTAATGATGACTTTTATCACTATTGCTCCCAGACCACCCCGAGCTCCTGGCAACCTAGATAAAAGATCTACACCCACCCAAGCCTGAGTAGAACACAATAGGCCAGAAAACTTACCTTAGATTGCTGTTTGTTCTTTGGTCTGAAAGAGGACCATGGCATTGGGGAGACGATGCCATGACATGCAAGTGAATTGGATTTAAGTGAGGGAGGGCTGTGCAAAGTCACCAGCCTCACTTTCTCCTCCACAGCCATATGGGCCCAGTGGCCATATATGGACCAGGACAACTGGAGGTGGCCCAGGATGCCATGGGGAACCTTGGTCTTTCAAGCTAAGGTCTTTAACTGGACTCAGCTTGACTGAGGTCACTTTAGATTAAATTCTTTGTAAGATTCTCTAGTGGGTGAAGTCTCTCACTTAGGATCGAAAAGCATATACCTGGGGAATTTTGGAAATCTCATCCATCAACAATGTCTTGTTCAGTTCAATGTCCTGAACAACCTACAGGTTTCTGAAAAAAATTCTGGTCCTAATTCAATAATTTATTATTAATATAAGAGGGAAACAATCATTTCTCTCATGTTTAGGAATGGATTGGACTAGATGGCCTTTGAGGATCCTTCCAACTCAGAGAGCTGTGATCCTGATTCCTATTTATTCCTCTAGCTACTCACTCACATACCTCTTCCTTACTCTCTACCCTAGCACTTGTGGTCCAGCAGAGATTCACTGGGACCTTGGAGACATTATAGATAGGATTTTCCCTGACCCATCTGAGACCTCTCCAGGGCTGATGGTAGCTCAGCATGTGTGGAAGCCAGACAAGTCACAGGCAGAGAGCCATGAATGGGTAAGTACTGCCCTAACCCATTTCTCCCTCCTCTGCTTGTGACTTTGTCAATTAGCAAACTCTTTTTGGTGATACAAAAAAGCCACACATTCCTAGGATAATTTATGGGGAGTTTTTAGCAGATGGTAGAAGTGGCTTATTTTTAGGGAGGTCAGCAATGGTCGCATAACTTCAAGCCAGCTATTTCCAGGGAGGACATATGAAGGGACTCCTGTCTGCGGTATGCACTCTCAATGAGTGCCCTGAAAGGGGCTTACTGTACTTTTGCACCCAACCACATTTAATCCATTTATAAGACTCCTTTGTGCAAGATGCCTTATGAGAGCACATGAATGCTGGGAAGCTTTTAAGGCTGTCTGGCAATTCTATAGAGAAGCAGTATGGTTCTGAGAGCAAACTGATTCTTTTCATATTGCCACGGCTTGAAATGTCCCATGCGTAATGTCACCAATCAGCAGTGATAAGTAGAAGCTGTGCTTTTCCCACTGATGAAGCCATAATGGGAGAAGGCCATCACATCCTCAGTTTGCTCACTGCAAACGTAAATTAATTTGAAAGCATGGGCTTGGGGTTGATGAGAGGGAATTGGAAGCACCTATAAACCAAGATATAACAAAATAAAATTCAGAGTCATCTCTACCAATCCTATCATGGAATCACAGAATTTCAGAGTTGGAAGGGTCTTAAACAGCCATCTAATCCAACTTATATTTGTAAAGGAGTTTCCTTTATAGCAAATAAGAGGCAGTCTAGTGATAAATATCTGGTCTTAGAGCCATGAAGACCTGTGTTTGAATCCCATCTCTGACATATACTTGCTGGGTAACCTCAGGTAGGTCACACACCCTCTCAGTGCTCAAGGCAATTCTTTATGACTCTAAGTAGCAGTCAGTCAGTAAGCATTTAGTAAGCACCTACTATGTGCCAGGCACTGTGCTAAGTGCTGGGAATGATGTCAAACTGCAATGGTGGAAGGAGTTTCCATATCAGGAAGATGAAATCACAGGTCTTGTTCCTATCTTTATCCACAACATACCCAACATAGTCTTCTAACCTCTATGTGATGGCTTCTAGTGAAGGAGGGAGGTGGAACTCACTTCTCTAAGAAGATAGCCCTTTCATCTTTTGTGTATCACTTATTGTTAGGATGGAGCAGCTAGATGGTGCAGTGGATAGAGTGCCTGGCCTGGAGTCAGGAAGACTCATCTTGCCTGAGTTTAAATCCAGCCTCAGATACTAGCTCTGTGACCCTGGGCAAATCAGTTAACCCTGTTTGCCTCAGTTGCCTTATCTGTGAAATGAGCTGGAGAAGGAAATGGCAAATCACTCCAGTATCTTTGCCAAGAGAACCCCAAATGGGTTCACTAAGAGTTGGACACAATTGAACAGACATTACTGGTAGTTCTGCCATCTGGGGCCAAGGAGGACAAGCCGAAACCCTGTTCAGTATGACAGCCCCTCAGTTACCTGAAGAAGACACAAGGCAATCACACACACTGGCCTGTAAGGAAGTACTTAATCTAAGGACTGACAAATAAATCTTCCCGGGAAACCACAAGGACAGTTCTGAACTAAGGTGAAGAGGACATTTTTACCCGTGGGGATCTTTTGTTATAGGCCAGCAGACTTCCATCTTCAGCAGGCCATCTTCAAAATGTTATGTTAGTGTAAGGTGGTTTATTTGTGTGCTTTTGTTTTTTTACTGAAACCAACATTATTTCTGATGATGACATCATAGTGTTCAACATTCCAAGTGATGACTAGCTCTGAGGTGATGTTCCCAAAGCACATTGCACCAAAGGGTAGTAAATGTATTTAAAAAGTGTGCGTGTGTGTGTGTGTGTGTGTGTGTGTGTACACGTGTATGTAGGGCAGGGCATAATTATAGCTTGGCCAGTTCTGAAGGTCTACAGATAAGATTGTGTACATAAAAACTAGGGAAAACTGGGTTGTGTTTAGAGACAAAACTGAAATCACATTACATCACTGTTTTGGTTGGTACAACTGTGGAAAAGAGCAGGTAAAGGGATGAGACATGGGAAAAAATGAAGAAGAAAATTCATCTCAAGGTTACCTCAAATATCTCTATTTTCATCTATACAGAGACACTGTCGTTCAGTTGTATCTGACTCTTTGTGACCCCATTTGAGGTTTTCTTGGCAAAGATACTGTAGTGGTTTGGTATTTCCTTCTCCAGCTCACTTTTTATGCATAAGAAACTGAGGTAAATAGGGCTAAGTGACTTACCCAGGGTCACACAGCTAGTAAGCATTTGAGGCCAGATTTGAACTCTGGTCTTCCTGACTTCAGGCCTGGCACTCTATCCACTGTGCCACCTAGCTGCTCCCAAGAGAGACACTACATAGGGCCTCAAAATAAGGCCTTGGTTTCCTCAACTTTATATGAGGGGTTGAACTAGATCGTCTTTGAGGTCACTTTTAGCTCTGAATCTATGATCCTCTGATCTTACAAACTGAGTAACTAGAGGGCAGATCTTGGAAACAAGAAGACCTGGTTTCAAGTCCTTACTCTGACATGTACTGGTCATGTGACCCTGGAAAAGTCACTTAACCTCTTAGTACCCTATCAAGCATATAAAACTACAAATTATAGACAAGTTGCCCATCTGCATTGGTGGAGGGAGTTTCCATGCTGCGAGTTTTCCACCTCTATAAAATCACAGGTATAGACCACCTATAAACTGGATTTTCAGGTGAACTCAAAACACTTTGCAAATATATATATATATATATATGTACATATATATGTTGTCAAGGGCTATTACTCTTGTTTTCTGAGAAATTCTCACTGTTTGACTGCATTACAGAATACCTCAAATTATTTAATGTACCATGGATAAGAGAAGTGACCATCAGGGTTTAGGAGCTCTAACTAACTCATTTATCATATTAGAGTTTGGTTTCTTTTCGATAGTGTTGCATTTCCAGGTTTCTTGATTCCAGATATGATTCTGTATTCAATCAAGAATTTTCTAGATCAAAATATGTGCAATACTTAGAAAAAATAGTTTTTCCCTCATTATTCCCACTATGAATGTCTTTACAAACAACACAGAAAGCTATTCTATATACACTTATTTAAAGAATACTTTGCTTAGTTAACATCACTCATGACTTATAGATGATACCTCTACTGATACCACTGTTCAGACTATCTTCAGAAAAATCAATATAGTGTAAACATACGACACAAAAATCTCGAAGGAGCTTTTGCAGGAAAATATCTTGACTTTTAGACACAAGAATACTCAGGAATGATTGGCCTTTTATCTATTTTCTCCCAGGCTATGTTTATTTATTATTTCCCCAGGCTTTCTTGACAATAGCCACTTCTGCTGTATTTAAAGGAATGATGCACCTGTCCCTAGGTTCTTCAAAACTTTTCATTGCATCTATTAAGAGGCTTGCTTTCTAAAAACCTTAGTAATAATAAGTTTGATTCTTTCCAGACACCCAGTGAGCTAGCTGGTTTGCTATTTTCAACAAGCCCAAAGTCTAATTAATCTAAAACATACACGACACATTGTGGCTAAGGTATGATTGTAACTTTTAAGGCAAAGAGCTTCCTTTATCTTCTACTGTCCTCATTTCTGTATAAAATAGATTAATTGCAAGCCACAGAAATGCATTGCCTGTAATTATGTCATATGTGTAAGAAAAGGCCAACTCAAATACAGTAGCATGACTTTCTTCTTGTAAAACAAGCTCTGACTGGGAATCTAACCATGAAAAAAAAATCAACCCATATTTTACTAAGTTTTATTATGAAAGTTAACAATAGGATGAAACCATTTTTAAAAATACAGAAACAACCTATACTTAATTTCAGTCATAACTGGTTATTAGTCTCTATCTGAACTCTAGAAAGATTTAAGATGAATCTAAGTGAGAATTTGGAATGTATTATTTAATGCATGGTCTAATGACCAGAATCAGTGGGAGGCTAGCTCAGTGGTAGCCTGAGACAGAAAAACAAAACAAAACAAAACAAAACAAATACAACAACATACTGTCATATTGTCTGGGAATAGAAAATGACACTCACTGCTTTCATCTGAGTGGGGTAAAGATGTGACCTTTAATGACGTGATGCTTAATGCATATTTCAAACCTCAAAGAGCATTGGGACTGACGTTTAATTTGCTGATTGACTGTTCTTTGGCTGCTTAGAACAGACATACTATTCCTTATGCTCATTGTAGTCTGACTGTTAGCTTTCAGCAGCTAAAACAATAATTTTTATTAAAAATTCTTTGCTCCTTTATTAATTTCACATGGTTTATACATCACTGTAGCAATAATAATCTCCTGTTGGGTTATTAACTGCCAGGAAATGCTCTCTTTGATGGTCTTCATTCCTTAAGTCATTCCCATTATTTATATCAGCCTTGTAAAAGGAGAAGGGGGTTGGCACAGATTTACTGATCTCCAGTAAAATGCCAATTTACTTCAGTTCTAATACTTTTTTTTCAAACAAATGTCTTCTTGAAGCCTTTTTTCTTTCTTTCATCACAGTGACTTCCTCCACTCAACCTCCTCCATGCCAATAGAATCTTTACTAATTTTTTTTTTGTTTCTGGAAACTTCACCTTTCTCCCCCCCCCCACTTAATAGTGTTTTCCCCACAATTATGATAAAGATTCACTTTTACAAAGATTCACCATTCACTTTTATAAGTTTGAGTTCTAAATTCCCCCCTTCCTCTTCTCCTCCCTCCCCAAGATGGCAAGCAATCAGATATAGGTTATACATGTACAGTCATATTAAATATATTTCCACATTAGTCATATTGTGAAACAAGAGTAAGAACAAAAGGGAAAAACCACGAGAAAGAAGAAATAAACAGAAGAGTGAAAATAACATGCTTCGATCTACATTCAGATTCCATAGTTCTTTCTCTGGATGTGGATGGCATTTTCCATCATGAGCCTTTTGGAATTGTCTTAGATCATTGTATTGCTGAGAAGAGCTAAGTCTATCATAGTTAATCATCACACAATGTTGCTGTTACTGTGTACAATGTTCTCCTGGTAGAACCTTTCTTGTAACAAAAAAAAAGCTAAGTGAAACAAAATGACTCCTTAACCATGTCTGATTGTCCCTACCTTATTGCTCCATTGGGGTCCACCACTGACCTGCTTAGAAAGAGGAAGGCATGCTTTGTCATCCGTCCTCAGGAGTCAGCACTGGTCACTGCATTGATCAAAGTTCTAATACCCTTTCTGTGTTATTTTACTCACTTAATTGAGTTTCACTAAGTTTTCTAGAATGTCATTTGACTATTTCCTTTAACCTAGTATAAGAAAACAGAAAAATCAGTTAATGTCAAGATATAAATCTTAGTATCATTATGTGGATAGGCTGAACAGATGGCATTTCTGAGAATGGCATAAAGCATTCAAAATGTGAATAGACAACAAACACATATTTATAGGAGTGGAAAAACCATCCTTTGTGCATTTGTATTACTGCTGCAAATATAAACACACTTTGGTCACAGATGCAAAGTTTAAAGTTCTCATGGTTGTGTGTGTTTGCTCACCTTGAATATTGGGTATAATAAAAGAATTAGTCAACATTTGTCAGCCAACAATATTTATTGAACACCCACTGTGTGTTCTGAGTTCATTGGTATAGGGGAGTTACAAAGAAAGTAGTTCAAGGACCTTACGGACTAATAGAGGGGACAGAGGAATATTGATATATGCACAGAAATAGGAAGGCAGATATACAATCTCAATACGATTACACCAAGATATATTCAGAAGTGTTGAGAATCTAGGGACTTTGGAAGAATGAAGGGAGGGATACTGAAATGACTGAAGTGACTGACATTAGGTAAGACAGTGTGGCAAAAACTCTATGGAAGTGAATTTTGAACAGTTCTGAAGCTTTGGATGGTGGTGGTGATTGGGGGAAGGAGCTGCAGTTAGACAGGGGAAGTAGGTAGAATGTAAGTTCCTTAAGGGCATGAACTAATTCATCTTCGTTTTGGAATTTCTACCTAACATAGTAACTTGCACATAATAGCTACTTATAAAAATTTATTGAATTGAATTGGATGTATTTTGAATAGGGAGTCTAATTTATATAGGAGGATTGGGATTTGAGATGATTCAGAGATTGGATGAGATCAACATGAAAATTGGCAAGTAGATTAATTAAACCAAAAGCAAAGTTGGTGTATTTGAGGAGGTATAAGAGGTTGGATTAAGGGGAGAAGGAGAGCAAAGAGGACTGGGAGGGGTCTGTAGAGCTCATAATCAGGAATTTCAATAAATTGTGTAGCTCTATCATGACCCATAAAGGCAGTGTTTTTGAATGAATATCTTAGGAGGTTTTTGACTTTTGCATTTTCTGACTTTTATGAGTATCTTGAATGTTGCAATTCCATGAATCTTTTTACATTTAATTTCCTCTTCTTTTAAAGAAAAAGAAAACATTAAATCATGGGGTAAAATAGGGAAAACATTAAAAAAAAGACCCACAAGAGATAATTTCTTAAAGGCACTGGCGTCCAGTTCACTTCCTCAGGACTGATGCTGAACAAAGATCATTTATTCCACTGGCACAATTTTCACTTCAAAGTAGTAGCATCTCTCTCCTAAGTTAATTACAGGATAGTGGCTAACATTCATATAGGTTTACAAAGGGCTTTGAGCCTCACAACAGTTCTGTGAGGTAGGAACTATTATTTTGGCCATTTTACAAAAGAGGAATCTGAAGCACACAGAGGTTGTGTCTTGCCCCGGGTTACACAGCTGCCTGAGGCAGGATTCAGACTCAGGTCCTCTTGACTCCAACTCCCACTCCTTACCCACCATGCTACCTAACTGCCATATGGCTCAATAATTGGTTATTGAGAATTAAGCTTCTGGGTTTGAAGTGCTGTTCTTCTTATTTTCTCTTAGGACATCTGGTTAGCTAGATGAGTGTTTTCACAATTTACCTGAAAGTGGGTACAGACTGGTTGTGGGTGGGGTGAGTCAGTTCTAAAACTGCATCTAGCCAAGAAACCCTGATTGAAGCCTGAGTCAGCGGGGGATGATTTACTTTTCACTTGTGATTGTATTATAGATTTACATTGAGAAAAGGAATTCAGAAGCCATAGCTAGTCCAGTCTCTTCATTTTATAGAACAAGAAATGGAGACTCAGGAAAGTTAAGTGATATGTCCAAGGTCATACAGGTGGTAACTATCAGAGCTAGGATCTGAACAGCAGACTCATTGTTCTTTCTTTCCAGTGTACCAGTTATAATAAGCTATAGAAGACTAAGGTATAACCTACTGCCCAAGAATCCTCTATATTGTTTAAAGACACTTGAAAGAAGGGAGATCTTCATAGTGTGTGGTAAGAGTATATCTTAAGGGGCAGCTAGGTGATGTGATGGATAGAGCACTGGCCCTGAAGTCAGAAGGATCTGAGTTCAAATGTGGCTTCAGACATTTACTAGTGATGTGACTGTGGACAAGTCACTTAACCCTGATTGCCTGAGAGAGAGAGAGAGAGAGAGAGAGAGAGAGAGAGAGAGAGAGAGAGAATGAGAATATCTTGAAAGGTTGGAGAAGACATTTGAAAGAAAAAATCCTGGAGGCTTGGTGTGTGCTATTCTTACTTCATATCAAACAATCAACAATTATCTCAAACAATCAATAATTATTTATTAAACAGTGGGCACTTGATCTGATTCTTGAAAGAAGAAAGGAATTCTATGAGGTAGATTCAAGGAAGGAATGTATCCTGGTTACAGGGACAGCTAGTGCAAAGGCTTAGAGAGGGAAATGGAGGGTGTGAGGCACTGATTCCTGATTGATGCATCAGTGCTTGGAAAGACAACCTCTCTCCCACAAATGTTACCCTCAGATGAACTTTCATCAAATTGAAATAACTGGCTTCTCTCTCACATGAAGAGTGCTCCCAAATCCTTACTTTTGTGACCCTTTTTAAAAAAAATATGAACTTTTGTGAAAAATATGAACAAATTCTAGCAATTCACTCATCACTTTTCCCCAGGCTGTGTAGGTTCTTCCAGTGTGCTGTCATTTTATTGATCACCTCAGAATAAGAAAAGGCTAGTGCTTCCTGTCATCTAACCAGCAGAAAAGACCGATTATTTTCCTTGAAATTTGTAACTTTTCTTTCTTTTCTTTTCATATCTTCTCTTTTCTTTTCTTTTCTTTTCTTTTCTTTTCTTTTCTTTTCTTTTC
>NW_020954610.1:5070976-5084542 GCF_900497805.2 Vombatus ursinus | reverse complement strand
CTTTTCTTTTCTTTTCTTTTCTTTTCTTTTCTTTTCTTTTCTTTTCTAGGCATACTTTTCTTCTGTCTGCCAGCAGTCTGTACTCATTTGTTGGAAGCCTTTCCTTTTACAGAAAGGTTGTTGACTCAGAAGATCTCAATAAGAGCTCATGTTCCACTTACTTTTCATCTTACAGGGAATAGGGCCTTCACTAATGCACTGACATCATCAAGTCAGGGTTCATTGTCAGTTGTTTATATTTAATGAGGCAGCTGGTCCAGGTGAAGACTGAGGTAATGTGTGTTTAGATCGACTCAGACCTCTGACCTCTGGCAAATAGCAGAGTCCCAAGGTTTACCTATTATCACAATGTCATTCCCAGACATATGGTTAAACCTTACATCTCTTCAGGTTTAATGTACTGTTTTTTCTGCCTAGTCACTCAACAGGTTTTGACATTTTTGGTAAATGTTTTTTTTTTCCTTTCTCTCCTAGTATAATACACTGTAAATAATAGACGTGGCAGGGCTTGTTTTAATAAGCTGTAATTAGGTGCTTCAGGTGTGTTCTGAGATGCTTAACCACCCATGGTGCATGTAATATAATATGATATTATATATAACATAATGTAACTTAATGTAACATTTTTTTCCCTTTTGAATAGTCCTGTGATTTCATTAGTACAGGGAGCTTTGATGAGGAACTTTCTCTACCCATACAGATGGGCACCTTCTCTGCCTGGTAGCACTTCCTGTCTAATGGTAGCCATCTCTAGGGCCAGGGGAAGAGGGAGGGAAGAAAAAAAGGGAACAAAAGAAAGTTACTTGATAACTTTATTATATATTTAAAAGGAATGGCAAGTTGTACATAATAGAGTTGTAGTTCCATGTGCAATCATTTTTTTTCCTATTCGACTATGTTATAGAAATGCTTGTTTTGTTTCTTGAGTTTAGAAGAAAATAAATGCACAAAAAAGGTCAGGCAATTTGCCCCGGGTCACAGAACTACTGTAAGACAGAGGCAGGCCTTGAACCCAGGTCTTTCTTACTCTTAAGCTGGCTGTCTACTTCATCATGATATAATAGAATATGATATGATATGATATGATATGAGATGAGATATGACATGCCATAATGTAATATTATGTAATATAATAATATATATTTATATAATACAGCGTAATATAATACTAGTATAACCAAATATTTATGCTTGTAGCATATGCATAAGACTATCTTCACTGGTGGAGACAAGGATGATTCCACTTTTGTGAGGGGGCATGAGAGCTTAGACAGTGGTGGGAAACCTGTGGCCTTGAGGTCACATGTGGCCTTCTAGATCCTCAAGTTCGGCCTTTTGACTGAATCCAAACTTCACAGAACAAATCCCCTTAATAAAAGGATTTGTTCATAAAACTTACACTTAGTCAAGAGGCTGCACCCAAGGACCTAGAAGGCTCCATGTGGCCTTGAGGCTACAGGTTCCCCACCTCTGGCTTAGAAGAAGGGAGACCTTTTCACTTCTTGCTTCAAGAGAAGACTCAAATGGTTCGGCCCTTTTTAGGAAGAACTCTGGAGAGAAAGGAAACAGACATTGGAAGGCAGACATGTAGGTGAAAGTTGGCTCCTCAACATGTCCTTGACTTACAGCCTACCTTCTGAGAGATTTTAGGGAATTTCCCTTCTGGCAAGACCACAGATTCTGTCTTGATTGGGCTGAAATATTTTGCTCACAGGGGGAGAATTCATTCACTCTGTATTTTCTAATATATTCTAATCTACATAGCTTCTCTGACTTTAATTTGCTATCTTCTTGGATAAATGGGTTTACTTGCTGTTCACTATTTGTTGTGCTCTTTTGTATAACTAGTATTTGGTAGGACAGAATCATGTCTGCAGAGATAACCCTTGGAGTATTCCTTCCCTTTTAAGCAATAGAAACCAGGAAGGAGGCTTGAACGTAAGGGGAAAAATCAGTTCTCAAAGTAATATTTGTTTGTGTGTGTGTGTGTGTGTGTGTGTGTGTGTGTGTGTGTGTGATAGATACAATTCTAATTCAATTCCTCCTTCTCTGAGGAAAGCAGAGCACCTGACCTTGTGACCCTTCTTCCCGCTTCCCTTCAGGTAAGAATTAACGTCTACCTTGGAGAAGGATGGGCAAAATTCACAAGATGCCTATTAAAGTTTCCTTGTGAGCTATATTCAGTCAAACCCATGTGGACATACACTTAGCCTACAATAGGTAATGCACATATTCTATACCTATAGTATAATAAAATAATAGAATTGGAACAGATCTTAGAGATTGATGAGGGAGAAAAGACTTTGCCCATCCTGTCGACTTACCTAGTTCAACCCTCCCATTTTACAGATGAAGAAAATGAGAAAAGTGAAGTAATTTCCTTCAAACCAACCTGCTGGCTGTTCACCATACAACATATATTGTCTCTTGCTTCTGTCTTTGCCCATGTGGTCCCCCATATCTGAAATGCACCTCCATCTCACGGACTCTCTAAAATTCCTTCAAAGCATAGCTCAGGTACTACCTTCTAAACAAGGCCTTTTCTGATCTCAGTCTGTGTTTTCTCCTTGAGGTTACTTTGTATATGTTTTGTATTTATGTGCATATATTATATTCCCCTTCCCCTGCAGAATGTAAGCTCCTTGAGGGCAGGGGCTGTTTCTTTTTTTGTCTTTGTGTCTAGCTTAATACCTGGTAGCTAAGCGGATGCTTAATAAATGTTTGTTGACTTTAATTTGTTGTGGCTGTGAATCAAGTTGGTGGCAGAGACAAGATCAGAGACTAGGTTTCCTGCCTCCCAATCCTATGCTCTTCCCAACATGTCTGACACCCTAAAGGGGCTTATTTCTTTTCTATAAGTGGATTGTCTATCTTTGTTTCATGCAGCTGAAATGTTGTATACACTCAAGAAGACATGATAACATGAACATGGTAGTTATACATATATGGGATGAATAATAGGTATGTGTCTAGAGACTGCTCAAAACAGTGGCTTGGCATCAAAACAGGGAGTACTCCAGATCAACAAAAAGGTAAAACAAAAAAGGGAAGGATGCAAAAAAGGCCCTCATGGAACTCCATCTATATCTATATGTCTATAATTATGTACATTATGTTATGTATATATGCACACACATACCATCTAAGATTATAAGTTGAAGAGAATTTAGAGGAAAGGAATGGGAATGATATGTGGCATAAAAATAGACACACTTAAGAGAAAGTTTAAACTAACTAAAATTTTTTAGTTCAAGATAAATGGCTGGAGGTGGGGAAGGAAGAAGTAAACCTTGGAATTAGTCTGGAGCTGAAACTCATCTTTCTCTAAGGGAACCAACTCAGAGTGTCTGGGATGTGCTGGTTGGGTTCTTAAATCATGAAAATACCTATGATGGTGTTTAGGCCAGTAACTTAAGTATCTTTCATTTGTGTGTGGACTTAGAGGTAATTGTATTGGACATAAGAGTATATATACACACACACATATTACACATATGTGTATATAAAATAATGAATTTAAAGTTAATTTGATTCTTTTGTTCTTTACTGCCTAGTTTAGTTAACTAATCAGGTTGACACTATAGTAATGATGAAAATGAGGTGAAGATAAAATATTATCAAATGCAGGCTTTCACTAGGCTTTAGAGTCTCCTAGTGACTGCCCCAATGGGCATAAGTTTGATCAATGTGCTGTTCTTGTATACTTCTGTACATTTTGGGTCTCTAGTATTCTGTATATACTGATTTCCACTCCGACCCTACCTCTAACTTACTAAAAATGTAGTGAGCTTAAGCAAAGTTTAATTAAAATTAAGTAAATATTTTTTCTTGTTTTGTTATTAAAAACAATGTTTAAAAAGTTACTTGGCATCACTCTAAAGGAAACACCTTCTCTTCTGGCTCTTAGCATCCCAGAGTCAAGGAAACAGATTTGCTTAGTCTGTCCAGATAGGATCATTACTGAGGGAGACTAGGAGAGAGGATTCTTAAAAGATCAAAGAATGGCAGAAGAAAACAAGAAAGTAAAAGAAAGAAAAAATGACAATAAAAATGAAATAGAAGAAATAGAGAAACAAAAGACAATGCATCAAAGTATAGAGATATGAAAAAGAACATCCCATTTGAAGACAGTTTTCTGACTCATTGAGATGAATGAAACTGACTACTAGTTGCATTCCATGATCTCTTCTGGAGAGAAGAAACTAGGGAAGCATATTTTCAGTTTTGTTGAAGCTTTCTCCCACAACGCCATGTCTCTGGATTTGGATTATTATCTAGTAGCTCTGATTAATATCTGTATGTCTCCTTTCTACATTCCAAATCTGTAGATGATATCTCAACGCTCTACCTTCTAGATGTTATCTTTTTGTCTTCTTCAGAAATTAGTCCCACATCTTGATAGGGGTTAAATAGAAATATTGAATTTGAATGTTTATTTGTGTCTGCCATCTCATTTCTGTTTCAGGCTAGATAGTTAGCCCTTATTTTCAAATAATCATTTTAGAAGATAAACAGTGGTTGCAAATCTTTTCTCTTCTGGTGTGCAAGTCTTTTATTAAACAAATCCTAGGTAAGTTTGAATATTCCAGCAGCACTAGGCTATTATATTCCTGCCAGTCATCTTTTTAAGTCACTAACTCAGTATACTCATTGTCAGCTTTGCACAGTAAATTCAAATAAAGGGAACTGCTCCATCTAGAGTTCCATTTTGCAAATAAATTTGTTTGCTATGTCTAGTTGGTTATTCTCCCAAGTGATCTCCCCTTCTTCTTTCTCTTCTTTCCTTTCTTCTACCCCTGTCTTCTTCTCCCCTCTCTTTTGCTTTGTTCTAATACTAGAGCTGCTGGACCAGAAAAGGCCCAAGAGAAACCAATCCAGAGATGGCGCCCCAACAAATAACTTATGGCAGGCATTTGGAAGATATCACATACCTCTTTATCTTCTTTCCAAACAAAGTAATCTTTCTAATTTGTTTACTCTTTATTCTTAGAGAAATGTTCTTCCCTACCAATTAGAGTTGTCCAAAAATGAATGGCTTATTTTGGGCAATAGCAAGCTCTGTGTCACTCAAGGTCTTTAATTATAGACTGGAAGGGTTATTATAGATGGATTTCATGATTTTGGCAGAGGGTTGAACTAGATGACCCATTCAATCCCTTTCAACTTGATGATTCTCTAATTCCCCTTTCCTTGGACCTTCTTTTGATTCAGTCAGCTGAGATTTCCTACTTCTACTGTGCTTACCTTGAAATGATGTGATCAGAACCATGTTAGAGCATTACAGAGGAAGAAGAACAATTATTTTATAGCATGCTGCTTTTAATCAACCAGATCCTTGCCTTCACAATGAAACATATTCCTTCTGAAAAGCACCTGAGACATAGGCATTCTGCAGATTGGAAGGATTATTGTGATCTTCATTAAAGAATGTGATGGACAAAAATAATGGCTTTAATCTTGTAAGGTATGCACAGTATTTTTGTATCTTTGAAGTATGGTCACAAATAAAGACTTGATGCTAAGGAATGGTGGTTCTCTGTTATGTTAACCACTGTTGGCCCACAGCAGTTTTTCAGTGGAACAGGATGACTAATTGCCACAGAGCTTAAAGGACTTGGATAAGTTGGTATGGTGTAAGAGGTGGGATTTGAATCAAGAGCCAGTTTTCCTTTTACTGTGCTATGTAGCAACCTACTAAGCTTGTGATATACTTTTATATATCCTTTATCTCTGGCAAGATTTAACAATTTATTTCTGATATTTAATGAAACCGCAGAATCTGGGTTCACATCCAATCTCTGATGCTTGCTATCTATATGACCTTGAGCAATTTTAATCTTTCTTCTTAGGGCTTCCTTGGGCTTCCATTTCCTCTTCTTTAAAATGGAGTTGGAGCAAAGACTCAAACTTTTGGGACAAGAAGTTATTATTTGACAAAGACTGCTGAGAAAACTGAAAAACAGTACAGCAAAAAGTAGATATAGATCAACATCTTATACCATATACCAAGATAAGATCAAAATGGGTACATGATTTAGACATAAAGGGTGATACCATAAACAAATTAAGTAAACAAGGAGTAGTTTCCCTTTCAGATCTTTGGAGAAGGGAAGAATTTATGAGCAAAGAAGAGAAAGAGAGGGAGCATTACAAGATATAAAATGGGTAATTTTGATTATAATAAAATGGAAAGTTTTTACACAAACAAAACCAATGCAACCAAGATTAGAAGGAAAGCAGAAAGCTAGGAAATTTTTTTTATAGCAAGTGTCACTGGTAAAGGCCTTATTTCTTCAAATATATAGAGAACTGAGTCAAATTTATAAAAATACAAACCACTGCCCAATTGAAAAATGGTTAAAGAGTATAAACAGTCACTTTTTAGATGAAAAAATCAAAATGATCTATAGTCATACAAAAATGCTGTAAGTCACTATTGATCAGAAAAATGTAAATTAAAACAACTCTGGGGTACCACCTCACCTATCAGATTGACTAACATGACAGAAAAGGAAAATGATAAATATTGGCAAGGTTATGGGAAAATTGTGATACTAATGCATTGTTGGTGGAGTTGTGAAGTGATCCAACCATTCTGGAGTGCAATTTGGAAATATACTGAAAAGGCTATAAAACTGTGATCCCTTTGATCCAGCAATACCACTACTAGGTCTATAACCCAAAGAGATCAAAAAAGGGAAGAAGAACCTATTTGCACAAAATTATTTATAGCAGATCTTTTTGGTGTCAAAGAATTAGAAATTGAGAGGATGTCCATCAATTGGGGAATGACTGAACAAGTCATAGTATATAATTGTAATGGAATACTATTGTGCTATAAGAAATGATGAGCAAGATGATTTCAGAAAAACTTGGGAAGACTTACATGAACTGATGCAAAGTGAAATGAGCAGAACCAAGAGAACATTGTACACAGTAACAGCAATATTGTACAATGATCAACTGTGAATGACTTAACTGCTCTTAGCAATACAATGATTTAAGACATTCTAAAGGACTCATGATGAAAAATGCTACCCACCTCCAGAGAAAGAAATGCTGAAGTCTGAATGCAGATTGAAGCATACTATTTTTCACTTTATTTCTTTTTGTTTTTAATTTTTTTGGGTCTGTGTCTTCTTTCACAACTTGACTAATATGGAAATATGTTTTGAATGATTGTACATGTATAACCTATATCACATTGCTTACTGGCTCAGGGAGGTATAGGGGAAGGGGGCAGAGAGAATTTGAAACTCAATATTCCAAAAAAAATGAATATTAAAAATTGCTTTTACAGGTAATAGGGAAAAATGAAATGCAAATAAATGGAGTTGATGAACTTTGAGGTTCCTTCTAGTTTAAGCTCTTATGATCCTGTGAGCTTATGTCTTCCTCCTCCTTCCTCTCTATGAACCAGAGCCATCTTTGAGAGCAGGCTATGCCACCAGAACCCAAGCTTAGGGATTCTACAAGATTCTACCAGGTTGGGAAGGCTTCTAGGATGGGCCTGGGAATAAATGGACTGTATATCTGTCATCTGAGGACCTGAAACAAGTTCTCTGTCAATGGAGCTTTTCCATCACTAGAAGGTGAACCATCAGATAGTGAATTTGGTGATATCAGCTCATTGCTTAATAAAAGGCTTACACACCTGCAAAGAACCTTCTAATCCATCGTTTAAAAATAAAGACTGATAAGGTAGCATGAAACAAAAGGTGGATTGGGGTTGTGACCTGTGCTGGTGGAGAAAGTAAGTGTACCCTTAGATGTTAGATCTTTGGAGTGATGAAGTAAATAGTTAATGAAAACCAGACACCACCTCAATAGCATCTCATGAAAACAGTGCTAAGCTTTCTTTTAATTCAGGCAAGGTGGCTTTGTTTTTCTTTTTTATAGTACCAAAGAAAAATAGGTGAGGAAGAGGGTCTAACTTGCTAGCTCTTTGACCTTCAGAAAGTCACTGAATCTCCCTAGGCCTCAGTTCTTTCATCTTTAAAATGAGAAGATTGGATTAGAGCAGGGCTGCTTAAACTTTTTCCACTCAGGACCCCTTTTCTCTGCAGCAGTTCACTGGTATTCTGTGGCCTGAGGGCATGTGCAGTGCCAAGTGTGCATGCTTTGTGTTCAGAACCAAGGCTGCAGTGAAATTGTGGGATGCAAATGGGCAAGTGCTGCCAGAAACACCTTGGATTCATTATGAGTTTGATTTTGAATTAATTTTTGGTCACTGTGTGTTCAGAAACCTTTTACTGTTGCCAAATTTTTGAGACCCCTTTTGTTACGACCTACAGTTTAAGAAGTGTTGGACTAGGTGACCTTCAAGGTCTCTTCCCGCTCTTAATCTATGATATAGGAATGACTGGGATTTGCATGGTGTCTTCTCTTTTGCTGAAATAATCATATTAATCACTAGCACTTTAAAGTTTGCAAAATACTTTACAAATATTATCTCATTTGATCCTCATAGCAACCCTAGGAGGTAGGTGTCATCATTAGACCCATTTTGCTGATGAGGAAACTAAAACAGACAAAGGTTAAATGACTTTCCTAAGGTCTCATAGCTCAATAAGTGTCTCAGGTCAGATTTGAACTCAGGTTTTCCTAACTCCAGTTCCAGTGCTCTATCCACTGTAACACCTAGCTGTCTCATGGCCCATAGATTTCAAAAATTTACTTTAAAAGTTGACAATCCACAAGAAAATAATATATTGTACCTCAGACTCCTAACTTTGTTTTGCTCCAGGAGAAATCATTTTCAGTTGCTGTCTGAGTTGAGTAAACAAGATACCATCACTTTATACCTTTAGCTGTCAGTTCCATTTCTTTATTTTCCTTTGGACAGGAGTCTCACTGACATTTGGAAGTCCAGCTCCAAAATCTACAGCTGCAAGAACACTTGTTGCTCAATGGAACTTTTAATGCTCCTGAGAATTATGTCATAGTGCCAGCTACTCAACGGTCCCAAAGTAACCCTGTTATTTGAGTGGCATTAAAAGAAAAAAAAAATCCGTATCTACTTCAACCATATTTATGTCTACTTCTGCATACCTTACCTATCTTTATGTCTACGCCTATACCTTTATCTATCCTTCTGTCTATATTTATCTCCATCTCCAACAAATATGCATAAAACAACCCTAGAATGTCACCCTCTTTGGACATTGAAGTGGTAGGAGAGAAAACCTTGACTATTACTCTGAGCTCAGTGAAATATACCACGAACAAAATATTCTTCTCAGTTCAGTAATTAGACAACAACAGCAGTCACTTTAGAAAAATTAACCACCTACATACTGGGTTCTTTGCTCATACCCTTATGTTGGCAATACAAAGTAAAACATAACAGATAAATTAAAGAACATCATGAAAAGCTACTAGGTAGTAAATTGTGTAGGTGATTCAGGAATCTTTTTTGTGGATATTTTTCTTGCTTTCTAAGTTGGGCATTTTTTTTTTCATGAGGGATAAAATGGAATTTTCCTTTCCAACCCATTTCTGGAGCATTATTTGTATATATAGATGTCAAGTTCAGTTGGTCCCTTATTCTAGCCCCTACCTACTACCAAGTAAGTGTGGGGTCCTAAATCACTCTTAGTTACAAGTCTGTGAGGAGAGTTGTCACAGGCTGCAACTTGCTAGTAATTCTGCTAATATAAGACTAATGCTGATGGTTCCTTACTAGAAACAATGCACATGGGCCAAGCCCATTCCCAACAGACACATGTATAACTACTCTGCCTTGATCTAATCAGTACAGGTTCTGATCCTGGGACAAGGCATACAGGATTTACCCACAGTGAGGGGAAGCAGACAAGGTATTTACCCTAGGTGCAAAGGTAGTGTACTTCAGATTGTGTAGTCTTGACAGAAAAAAATTCACCACAAGTAGAGTCCAGATTTAGTGCTGGTATATTAGGTAGAACAGGAGATTGAGATTCCTGGAGAAGAGATAATGAACAGTAATGGAAAGAACACATTTTCTGATGCTCCTTACACCCCTGCCAGATGAATGGGAAAGTAATGTGTCACTAGGTAGAGCCACCCTGGCCTTGCCCCATCTCTTTCACTTTCATACTATCAGGGGTGTGAGGATGGGCACAAACTTGTTGAGTTGGTTTCACTAAGTGGCATTACTTACATGGTGTTAGTACCCAAGATGGTGAATGGTATTTGCATATGTTGAAATGTAAACATGAGCAAGGTAGTAAGAATCAGAAGACCAGGGTTCAGGTCCCCTCTCTGTTACTACCTTGTATTTGAGGGGACAGTTTTCACAGGCTAGATATGTGATTCATTTCTCCTGCCCATTCCCCAAATTTAAAAGCCTATATTTTCTGAATAGATTGTTATGTGCAAAGCCACTAAGGTGAAAACATCAGCCAATGCACACCTCATGTATTAAAGTGAGGTTTATTTAAAAAAATAATACAGGCATCTGGATCTCAGATAACAAGCCTAGGAAACAGAACTGCTTGCAAGGTACCCTCAGAGGCTTCCAGAGATGGGGCATGTTCCTCTGGGTCTGTAGGATCTCTGGTTCTTAGACACATAAACACCAGCATTAGTGTGGGGTTTGTGGACAAAACTTCAGGCAGCAGTACAAATTGGGGATCCACCCCTCTTGCTTTTATAAAGCTTTGAGGGCAAAGATTTTTGGTTCTGTCTTTACGTAGCGTAGTAAATGATATATCATAGGCATCTAAAATGTTTGTTGATTGAATGAATGAATGAGGGGCATCACAAGTGGCTATTACCTAGGAATAGGAAGCCTTCTTGCACTGTGTGGTTTCTCACAACAATCCTAGGGATGACCTTGATCCCTACGTTGGAAGCCTATGGAGTGAACCTCACAGAACCCAGGAATGTTACACACAGCAAAACAAAACAAAAGTATCAAACTTTAAACAAGAAAGCAGTAGGGTTAATAAGAGGTTGTGTTATGCTTCGCAAAAACACTTAAACTTTTGACCAAGAGACATAGTTATAGTAGATTTCACTTAATATAAACTTTTCTATTGGGGATAGGATTCTCTCAAACTGAGAGGGAAGAGAAGGTCATGTTGGCTAGTATAGTAAACATATAAATATAGTGAATATCTAAGCTTTAAATGGGTTCAATTTCATAAAAGGGCTTGATTTACTATTCAGTGTTCTTGTTTGGAACAGAAATTCATGTATCAGTGGCACCTTATACTATAAGGATGGCTATAGCAATCACATAAGGCGCTGGTCAGAAAACAACCGCTTATTAGTGACCTTGGACAAGTCACTACAACTCATTGAATATCAGTGGCTTATAGATTTAGAGCTGGAAGGAAGCTTTGAAGTCATTGAATTCAGTCACCTTGTTTTGCAGATGTGAAAACTGAGTCCTAGTAAGATTAAGTGACTTGTCCAGGATCACACGGTTAGTAAGTATCTGAGACAGGATTTGAATTTGGATTATCCTGACTCCACATCCAGTGCTTAAGTCACAACAGTACCCTATCTTTCAGTTTATTCATCCATAAAATGAGGAATGATATGTAGTCTGCAGGAGAGAGAAGAATTCTCCAGTCTCTTCAACTCTTGGGATCTCTTCACTTCTCTTTGAGGTGGGCAGTCATTTGGTTTCTAGCTCCAAGAGGGAAGATAGATGATGACAGCCCCATTTCAGGTGATTGACAGTAAAGACTCTGAGAAGAAGCTGACATGGGAGGAGCTGGCAGTCTCCATCAGGTTCCTATCACCAGCTTGCTCCATTAGAGACTTCAGAGAATGTACCCTGGGCTAAGATTTTGGTTGAGTTATTTCACTCCTCATGGAAGAGCTCCTTCACTCTGTTTTGTCTGGTATATTTCTCATTACGTATGCTTTCTCTGATTTCCATTTTTCCTATTGACTTGGATAAATGGGTTTTACTGCTATATGCTATAAGTGTGTTCATTGTGGAACTGACATTTTGTGGGAAAGGAGTCAAGCCTTGGATATAAAGCTTGGGAGTCCTCCTTTCCCCATTAATGAAACACTGATCAGAAGTTAGCCTGAACCTGAAAAATCACATCTCCTAGACTAACAACATCTAAGGTAGCAGAAGAATATAATTCTAGCCCTCTACCCTTTTTCTTTGAGGAGAGCAGAGTGACCAAGCATCTGGTCCCAGTCTCCTACATCCCTTTCTAATGGAAATAAAGTCTCCCTTGGAAAAGGGTGGGGGGAGAAGAAGCTAGAGGAGTCTATTCTGCCTCCCTTAAAATCACACAACACCCCTATGCTACATGTCGGGGACAGTCCTTGCGATATTTGAAAAAAATGAAATCAAGACAGCAGTCATCACTCCTATCATTTTACTTGTAATGAATGTATAGCTGATATAAGTGAGGTCTGTAATTCAGCGGCAGATACACTATGCAGTTTACAGTTTACAACCCAAACTGCTTGGAATAGGGTTACTCCATGTAGTTGGGGTTTCATGAAAAACAAGGAAAAAAAAAACCATGGCCTTATTTCTAGATAAAGCATGAGTAAAAGGAAAAAAAAAACCTGATACTTTCTGAAAACCAGGAAAACCAAGCTTACCTATCCCTGCTAAATTAGAAAATTTGTACTGAAATGATTAGTTACTCAGATGAAATATGCAGTTTTCCACTTGACTTTGTGGTGCATAGACCTAATTTCAAGTTATATCACACATGATTAACACTGGGAGTTGGAGGCTGGAGGCTGGGGACTTTCAGGTGAGCAACGGGAATAAGCTCTCATTTGATAGAACCATTTTCTAACATCACTTTCAGCAATTGACAGTAAATAATTAACATGTAGATGGTGATTTTTTAATACAAAAATCAAAGAGCAGCCCATGCTGGGCTGATGCATGATGAGCCTTCTAAAGCAGATTCTGGAATGTCCAAAGGCCTCTTTTTTTTTTCTTCTTTGGGATAGAACCAGTATCTTCCAGGAAGACCTGTTGTCAATCTTTGGAGTGTGAGGAAGGAAAAGAGTGGTGTTTAGTAATAGGCAGCAGGGTGATAAAGTGGGAAAAAATATTTTTCTGAAAGTCAAGAAACCTGTGTCCTAGTTGTACCTCTGACATTAGTCATTTGTAGGAAACTCGTTTCTCCTCTCTGTGCTTAAATTTTCCCTTTTCCATCAGATGAGGAATTGAGGGTCTCTAAAGTTCATTTTAGGTTTCAAAATTCTGTGATGGGGTTTGCTAAATAATATTCTGAATCAATTTTGTTGCCATATTTTGAGACTGTTGGCCTTAAAAAACTCTTAAAGGCACATTTCTTCATTTTTAAAAAAGTTTTGAACTTAATAACCACCAAATAAAGTGAATTTTTCCATGTACAAAGTAGAAGAGAAAGAGAGGATACTACATGGAATCACAAATCTCTATTACATACAGCTTGCTTTCCCTTTAAAGTACATAATAAATTCAACATGTAATTTTCAAGACTTGTTCTGTTTGTGTTTCCTTCTGTCCATTTAAATATCTTTCTTTCTTTCCTTCCTTCCTTCCTTCCTTCCTTCCTTTCTTCCTTCCTTCCTTCCTTCCTTCCTTCCTTCCTTCCTTCCTTCCTT
>NW_020954610.1:5061514-5070966 GCF_900497805.2 Vombatus ursinus | reverse complement strand
CCTTCCTTCCTTCCTTCCTTCCTTCCTTCCTTCCTTCCTTCCTTCCTCCCTTGTCTTTCTTTCTTTTTTTTTTTTTTGGCAACTTGATGACTACTCTTTCTCCTTATCCCTCCAACATCAAATGCAACAACAGACAAACAAAACCATTGTAACAAATAAACATAGTCAAGCAAAACAAATCCACACATTACAAAATTGTATGTCTCATTAGGTACTTGAGTCCATTACAGCTTTGGGTAGAGTGCTTTTTCATTAGATCTGTAGAATCATGATTGGGCATTGCATTGATCAGAGTAGGATAGATAGAGTATTCATTTATTAAGTAACTTATATGCCAGATACTGTGTTAAGCACTTCATAAATATGATCTCTTTGATCCTCATAACAGCTCATAACAACTGCTGTTGGTAAATGCTATAATGGGGTAGATCCCCATTTTATAATTGAGAAAATTGAAACAGGTTAAGTGATGTGTCCAGTATCACACACCAGGTAGTAAGTATTTGAGATTGGTTTTGAACTCAGGTCTTCCTAACTCCAGGCCCAGTGCTCCCTTCACTGTACTATGTAGCTGCCTCTGAGTTCTTAGGTTTTTCAAAAAGTTTTTAAACAATATTATTGTTGTACAAATTATTTTCTGGGTTCTACTCACTTCCTCTTGCATTAATTCATACAAGCCTTCTTAGGTTTCTTTGATACTGTCCATTTCATTATTTCTCATACCATGATAATATACTAGCACATTCATAGACCATAATTTGTTCAGCCACTCCCCAATTGATGTCTCTAGTTCTTTGCTGTGACAAAAAGAAATTGTATGAATATTTTTGTTTGTATTGGTTATTTTCTTTTCATTAAAATCTTCTTAGTATAGAAGTCAAGTAGTACTACTGTAGTACTACTAGGTCAAAGGGTCTGCACAGTTTAGTTATTTTTTGGCATAACTCCAAATTGTTTTCCAGAATGGTTGCATCAGCTCAAAATCTACTGTCAATGTATTAATGTGCTGATTTTCCTATGAGTCCCTCCTTGTCATTTTCCTTTTTTTTTTTATAAATGTTTCCAATCTGATGGATATGAGGTAGAAACTCAAGGTTGTTTTAATTTTCATTTCCCTAATTATTAATGGTTTGGAGCATTTTTTAATTTGTCTTCTGATAGCTTAGGTTTCTTCTTTTGAGAACTGCCTATTCCTGTGCTTTGACTATTTCTTTGTTAGGAAATGGCTCTTATTCATATATATTTAAATCAGTTTCTTATAGCTCCCACATATCAGACCATTATCAGAAAAACTTACTGCAAAGATTTTTTCCCTAGTTAATTGTTTTCCTTCTATTTTTAATTGCATTGGTTTTCTCTGCACAATATCCTTTTGATTTCACGTAGTTAAAATTGTCCATTTTATCTTCTGTGATCCTCTCTACCCTGTTGCCATATTTAGAGAATATCTGCTCTAAAAGACAAACAATAAAAAATAGCACACCTCCCCCCAAAATTTAAAGGCACATTTCTCAAGTTCTTGTTCTCCTTTCCAATTAGAAAAAGTAAAATGTTATTAGATCCCATCCCCCTCAGGTACCTCATGCTGCGTTATATGCATGAAATATAATTTTGTCATATTTATAAAGTACTTCTAACTTTTGTGAAATATATTCATCATTGGTGACTTACATGGATATCTGAAATTCCTCAATAATGTAAAGCCTTCTATTGATAATTTCAACCCCACTCTCCCTCAAATATAGTCAGAGATGCTAATAATTCACAGAAGTGGTTGATTTAAGTATTACATTCTCTCTTTGCTTTACCACCCTTTGCAATTAGTATTATAAAAAAAAGGAAATAAGCAAAAAGGAGGAGAAATGTAAGGCCCCTGATACACAAACTAGATTTATTGGTCCCAGAGTAATTTACAATCTACTGTGAATGACTGTCAAGAAAATTACAGAAACAATGGAAAGACATAGGAAGGGAGACAAAAATGGCAGAGGCAGTTAGGTGGCATAATGGATAGAGCACTGGGCCTGGAGTCAGAAAACCCTGAGTTCAATTGACCTCAGAACCTACGAGCTATGTGACTCTGGACAAGTCACTTAACCTATTGTCCTTAGTTTCCTCCATGGTAGAATGGAGATAATAACAGCACTTATCTTGCAGGGTTGTTGCTGAGGATCAAATGAGATATTTGTAAAGTACCTAGTACGGTGCCTGGCACAGAGTAGGCACTATAAATGCTTATTTTCTTTTCTGATGGTTGCTGAATTCTTGGAATATGTCATCTCCTTTGGGAAAACATTATCTACTTCATGATAGTGTGATCAAGCATGAGTTACAGTTAGTATTGCTAGATAGAGAACTGCCAAATTCTAATCCCAACTGTGCAGTTATTCACCTTGAGACCTTGTGTCAACACTCCTAAAAATCTCTCTGTACCCTCTGATTTGCTATCTCTTAAATGGGAGAAAATCATGCTGATCTCCTTGACAGGAATGCTCTGAGGGATAACAGATAAACAATTGTGGAGAGTTATATAAATGCTAAATAATGATTACAATAATAACCTTTTGTAAGAGTCAGAGATGTGAGGGATGGCTCACACTTGGATGCCTTGGCAAATGTGAAAATCAATATGGCTGCTCCTTTGGGCACATTGGTGTTCTTTAAAATAGAAAAAAAATGATCCAGTGACCATGATATTCAAAGTGGTTAGTGATCAAATAACTGTCTGAGAGAAGGTTGAAGCCGGAGTGTGCAGTGTAAAATGAAAGTGCTAGGATAATGGTACATTACTGAATGGAACAGGTATCCTACAATTGGTAAATGAAAAGGCATTATTGCCATTCTAGGTTTAATCTGTGGGACGGCAGGATGGTAAATCAAATCTCATCAAACTAAGTCACTCACAAGAGAAAGCAATGCCAGAAGGAAAGGACGATGAGGAAAAGCAGGATGAGCAGCACTGGGGTCAATAGCCCCACCTGGTACTGTTGGCCTAGTAGACACGCTGGTTGTCCCATCACACTTTTTCAGTGGGAGACCAGAGGAGCCAGCACAAAGAAGGTTTTCCTTGGGACAGTACCAAGGCAAAAGGAAGAGAGGATGGAGAAAATTGTTTTAGAGTAGGAGGGAGGGAAAAGATTGTTCTCCCTCTGCCTCAGATCCTCATGGAACTTGTGATATAAGACTCAGTTTAAACAAGCAACAGAAAATGACAAAAAAGATAAAAAAGTTGAGATGAGGGAGAGGTTTTATTTTGATGTCTTTTTTTTTAATTTGAGAAGGAGATCTTTAGGGAAAAAACATAGAAATTACTATTTTTATCCCTTGTCCCTCCCCAACCCACATCAACCTCAACCTTATCTTTCTGAATTAAAAACATATATAGATGTTGGGGTCTAAATATATTTCACAGAAGAATGAGATGGCCTGTTATTGCTGAAAGCAATAGGCTCTTTTGTTATGTAAGTTTAAAGGAAGGCCATTTGGCTACTATGGAGACATCCAAGAAAGCACAGAGCTGGAACCAGTATCAACCAGGTTAGCACTCTAGGACCACATCTGCCATCCCCCTGCCTCCTGTTGTCTCCCTTCTCCCAATCTGGGGAGGTCTCTGTGGCCTCCAAACTAGAGATGACCTTAGTTACTATAGCACTTTCCTAACTAAGGTTGGGACTAACTTCTCCTCCATAGTGAACCTGGTAGATGCAACCAGAGGGTAGTCAGAAAGCTTTTGGCATAATATTTTCTTTCTTTCTTTCTTTCTTTCTTTCTTTCTTTCTTTCTTTCTTTCTTTCTTTCTTTCTTTCTTTCTTTCTTTCTTTCTTTCTTTCTTTCTTCCTTCCTTCCTTCCTTCCTTCCTTCCTTCCTTCCTTCCTTCCTTTCTTCCTTCCTTCCTTCCTTCCTTCCTTCCTTCCTTCCTTTCTTCCTTCCTTTTCTTCCTTCCTTCCTTTGTTTTTCCTCCTTCCTTTCTTTTTTCCTCCTTTCTTTTTTCTTTTCTCTCTCTCTCCATTAATTTGTGTGTCATCCTTGTGCAAGGGTTATGATATTTTCTCTGGATCATTCCAATTTTAGCATTAACACTGCCAAAGTGAGCATTAGGCAGAGTTTTTCAAGCCTCTACAGAAGGAGATTCCTCTGTGGGGGAGGCTACTCCTTGCACTTGATAGGTCTTTACTCCAAGCTCCTTCTGGGAATCTTGGGTTCATCTTTACTCCATTCAATAGGACAGATCCTGCATCAGGGATTACAGGACACAACAGAAGTGTTTCGTAGAGTAGGGGAAGGATCCTGCTCAGTGGGGTCTGCTTGGTTTTTGGTTTTTCTTTTTTTTTTTCTTGAAGGCACCGATCATCTGGGAAATTGTAAATTTCTAACTTAGAAGAATCTGGGCATATGAGATTGAGATATAGAGGACAAAAGAAACTCAGGGCAGGAGAGAGAGGGTAGCAGGCAGGAAGGTCAAGGCAGATTGGCTAGGGCAGAGACCCCTTGTTGGATGGAGAAAGAGTAGGCTTGGGCTTAATTCTAGTGCCTTTACTCCATTATTTCCTATTTATCCTGTATAATACTCTTATGTACTTAGTTGTTTGCAAGTTCTCTACCTGATTAGATTGTGAGCTTCTCAAGGGCAGGACTAGCTTTTGTTTTTCTTTGTATTTCTAGTACTTAGTACAATAGGCACTTAATAAGTGCTTATTAATTCACTGACTGAATGACAATATGTACACCAAGCCAAAGTGATATGGTGAACCATCGGTTTTTGTTATTACGACCCCTGTGGAGGTGTAGCTTTTGTGACAACATTTTTGTTTGTTTATTTTATTTGGTTACTATGATTATTTCTCTGAAAAGGAGAAATGAGAAGAGGAAAAAAACATAGAATGTCTTTTTTTTTTTGTCAAGTTCCTCCAAGAACTGAACTGCTAATAATAGGGGTCAATAGAACTGCTCAGCCAACTAGTGACTTAGCATTTCCTGGGCAGATAACTCATTTTCCCTCTCCTCTCCTTCTCCCCCAACCCCAGTCTCTTTTTCCTTTGTAAAATGAATGACTTATATAACCTCTAAAATCATGGCCAGCCCTAAAATTCTCAAATTCTATGTCAATCATCTACTGTGTATTACTGAGGTCCTAGGGCTGGTAAAAACCTGTAGAGTTACAAAAAATATAGCAAAAATGATAACAAAGTCCTCCCATGACTCAGAACTATGGAAATTATCAGAACCCATAGATACATTTGGCTGATTTTTTAACAAACATTTAAGAAACCGTAACAATGAATAAGGAAATTTGAATAGGGAAAGGAATGGCCATTTGGAAGTCAATCTCCCAGAGGTTGTACAGTTTCTTCCTTTTGACTCTATGACCTCTTGACCTCTTTAATAAGAGCAGCCTGGATCCATGGCTAAGTATTAGATGGTAAATTCTAATGTTTCTAACTTCCTGGACAAGTCTCAGAAACTCCCAGAAGTTTAGGCTATTTACTTAAGTTAAATTCACTTATTCAATGTAGAGGGATGGCCTCTATATTTCCGTTCTTCACATATATCAAAGTTCTCTTTTTCTATTTCTATTTTGTCTTTTGGTTGGGGGGAAGATTGGGAGGTTTGGTTGGGGCAATGGAGACACAGAGCAGACATCCCTTCCAGAAATTCCTTTGCTCCTCCATCACTGCATTTCTGGGACTGAGAGGTTCTTCCTCAGTATCTTCATGCCTGCTACAGGATTATAGGATTATAGGTTTAGAGCTGGAACAGACATTAGAAACCATCAACTCCAACACGCTTACTTTACAGGCAAGGAAAGTTAGACTGTAAGTAGCTTGCCTGTGGTTACACAGCTAGAAAGTGCCTAATTTTACTCTCTATCTTTTGTTTATTTATAAATTGTTCACCTATCCATAAGTCTGGTAAGTAATATGCTTTATTTATTTATTTACTTTATAGGAGTTTTCCTCAAAGGCTGTACAGTAGGGTCCAAGCCCACTCTAGTCTCAGGCTCAGCCCTGTTTCTCTCAATTGAATTCCTTCCATATGTCACAGTCCAAAGATGGAGCTTAGTGAATGTGTTGGTAAATTTTTAAAAATAGTATTTATTTTCCCCCTCAATTACAAGTCAAGACAATTTTTAGCATTCATTTTTACAAGATTTTGAGTTCCGAATTTTTCTCCCTCCCTCCCCCCCTTCTGAAAATGGTAGGCAATTTGATGTAGGTTATACATGTGGTATCATATAAAACATATTTCCATATTAGTCATAGTTGTGAAAGAAGAAATAGATCAAAAGAAAAAAACACAAAAAAGTAAGTGAAAAAAATATGCTTTGATCTGTATTCAGAGTCCATTAGTTCTTTATCTGGATGTGGATAGTATTTTCCTTCGTGAATCCTTTGTACTTATGTTAGATCATTGTGTTGCTGAGAAGAGTTGAGTCATTCATAAGTTGATCATTGCACAATGTTGCTGATACTGTGTACCATGTTTTCCTAGTTCTACTCATTTCATTTTGTGTCTGTTAGTAGAAGTCTTTTCAGGTTTTTCTGAAATCTGCCTGTTTATTATTTCTTATTGCATGATAGTATTCCATTACATTCATATACCACAGCTTGTTCAGTCATTCTGCAATTGATGGGTATTGCCTCAATTTCCAATATTTTGCCACCATTAAATTTTTGCACATATAGGTCCTTTCCCCTTTTTTATGATCTCTTTGGGATACAGACCTAGTACTGGTGTTGCTGGATCAAAGGGTATGCACAGTTTGGTTGCCCTTTAGGCATAGTTACAAATTGCTCTCCAGAATGGTTAGATCAGTTCACAACTCCACCAACAGTGCATGAGAGTCCAAATTTTGCCACATCCTCTCCAACATTTTCCTTTTTTTTTTTATATTAGTTAATCTGATAGGTGTGAGGTGATACCTCAGAGTTGTTTTAATTTGCATTTCTCTAATCAAAAGTGATTTAGAGCACTTTTTCATATGCCTATAGATAGCTTTGATTTCTTCATCTGAAAACTACCTGTTAATATCCTTTGACCATTTGTCAATTGGGGAATAGCTTTTATTCTTATAAATTTGACTCAACTCTATATATTTAAGAAATAAGGCCCTTATCAGAGATATTTGCTGTAAAGATTGTTTCCCAGCTTTCTGCTTTCCTTCTAATCTGGTTGCATTGGTTTTGTTTGTACAAAAACTTTTTGTTTTAATATAATCAAAATTATCTGTCTTTCATTTTGTAATGCTCTCTATCTCTTGTTTGATCATGAATTCTTCCCTTCCCCATAGATCTGACAGGTAGACTATTCCTTGCTCTTCTAATTTGCTTCTGATGTCTAAATCATACACCCATTTTGACCTTATCTTGGTATATGTTGTGAGATGTTGGTCTGTAACTAGTTCATGTCCTATTGTTTTCCAGTTTTCCCAGCAGTTTTTATCAAATCTCAAAAGCTGGGGTCTTTGGGTTTATCAAACACTAGGTTACTATGGTCATTGACTACTGCGTCTTGTGTACCTAACCTACTCCACTGTTCTACCACTGTATTTCTTAGCCAGTACTAGATGATTATTGCTTTATAATATAGTTTGAGATCTGGTGTTGTGAGGCTACCTTCCTTTGTAATTTTTCCATTAATTATTTGGATATTCTTGACCTATTATTCTTCCAGATGAACTTTGTTGTTATTTTTCATAGCTCTATAAAATAATATTTTTTAGTAGTTTGATTGGTATGGCTCTGGATAAGTAAATTAATTTAGGCCAAATTGTCATTTTTATGACATTGGCTCAGCCTACCTATGAGCAACTGATATTTTTCCAATTGTTTAGATCTGACTTTATTTGTGTGAAAAGTGTTCTGTAACTGTGTTCATATGGTTCCTGGGTTTGTCTTGGCAGGTAGACTCCCAAGTATTTTATATTGTTTAGTTATTTTAAATGGAATTTCTTTTTCTATCTCTTGCTGCTGGTCTTTGTTAGAAATATAAAGAAATATTGATGAATTTTTGTGGATTTATCTTACATATTGCAACTTTACTAAAGTTGTCAATTATTTTGAGTAGTTTTTTAGTTGAGTCTCTAGAGTTCTCATATCATCTGCAAAGTGTGATAGTTTTGTTTCCTCATTAATAATGCTTGTTGATGGTTTTTAGATAGATATTGCTTATCATTTTAAGGAATGCTCCATTTATTCCTATGCTCTCTACTATTTTTAATAGGAATGGGTGCTGTATTTTGTCAAAAGCTTTTTCAACATCTATTGAGATAACCATATGATTTCTGTTGGTTTTATTATGGATATAGCCAATTATGCTAATAGTTTTCCTAATATTGAACCAACCCTGCATTCCTGGTATAAATCCCACCTGGTCATAGCGTATAATCTTTGTGATATTGCTGTAATCACCTTGCTAGTACTTTGTCTAAAATTTCTGCATCAATATTCATTAGGGAAATTGGTCTATAATTTTCTTTCTCTATTTTAGTTTTTTCTGGTTTAGGTATTAGCACCATCTTTGTCTTTGGGACTTTGGTAGGGTTCTTTGTTCACCTATTTTTCCAAATAGTATATATAATATTGGAATTAATTATTCTTTGAATGTTTGTTAGAATTAATTCACAAATCCATCTTGCCCTGGGGATTTTTTCTTAGGGAGATCATTTAATGGCTTGTTCAATTTCTTTTTCTAAGATGGGGTTATGTAGGTATTCTATTTCCTGATCTGTTAATTTAGGGAATTTATATTTTTGTAAACATTCATTGCTTTTGCTCTGACTGTCAGATTTATTGGCATGTAATTGGGCAAAATATTTCCTCATGATTGCTTTAATTCCTTCATCATTGGTAGTGATTTTGTCCTTTTCATTTTTGATATTAGATATTGGTTTTCTTCTTTCTTTTTTTTTAAATAAAATTAACCAATGGCTTCTCTGTCTTATTGTTTTCCCCCCATAAAACCAGCTCCTAGATTTATTTATTAGCTCGATAGTTTTTTTTAAAACTTTCAGTCTTATTAATCTCACCTTTTATTTTCAAGATTTCCAATTTGATGTTCAACTGGGTATTTTTGATTTGTTCTTTTGCTAGTTTTTTTTTTTTAGCTGCATGCCCAACTCATTGATCTATTCTTTTTCTATTTTGTTAATGTAAGAATTTAGAGAAATAATATTTTCTCTAAGTACTGCTTTGGCTCCATCCCATAAATTTTGATATGTTGTCTCATTGTTGTTCTCTTTAATGAAATTATTGATCTTTTCTATGATTTGTTCTTTGACTCATTTATTCTTTTGGATTAGATTACTTAGTTTCAAATTAACTTTTAATCTTTCTTTCCATTGCCCTTTGTTTTTATTGCCTTATGATCTGAAAAGAATATATTTAATGTTTATTCCTTTCTACATTTGATTTTGAAGTTTTTATACCCTAATACATGGCCAATTTTTGTGTAGG
>NW_020954610.1:5015290-5061504 GCF_900497805.2 Vombatus ursinus | reverse complement strand
GATTTTGAAGTTTTTATACCCTAATACATGGCCAATTTTTGTGTAGGTGCCCTGTGCTGCTGAGAAAAAGGTATATTCCTTTCTGTTCCCCTTCAGTTTTCTCTGAAGGTCTGTCATATCTAACTTTTCTAATATTCTATTTATCTCCTTAGTTTCTTTCTTGTTTATTGTTTTGGCTGGACTTATTGAGTTCTGAGAGGGGACAGTTGATGTCCCCTGCTAGCATAGTTTTGCTGTCTCTTTCTTCCTGTAAATCACTTAACTTCTTTAAGAATTTGGATGCTATACCACTTGGTGCATATATGTTTAGTATTGATATTACTTCACTATCTATGGTACCCCCCCTTTTTTTAGTAAGATGTAGCTTCCTTCCTTATCTCTTTTAATTAGGTCTATTTTTGCTTTTACTTTGTCTAAGATCAGGATTGCTATCCCCTACCCCTGCTTTTTTTTTTTATGTCAGCTGAAGCATAATAGATTGTGCTCCAGCCCCTTACCTTTACTCTCTGTGTGTGTCTCTCTGTTTCAAGTGTGTTTCTTGTAAACAACATATTGTAGGATTCTAGGTTTTGATCCATTCTGCTATGTGCTTCCATTTCATGGGAGAGTTCATTCCATTCACATTTACAGTTATGATCACTAACTGTGTATTTCCTCCCATCCTATTTTTCCTCCTGTTTGTCCTCTCCCTCCTTTCACCCTTTCCTTCCTCACCAGTGTTTTTCTTCTGTCTACCATATCCCCTGATCTGCCCTATCTTCTGTCAGCACTCCCCTTCCCCCACCTTTACTTAATCTCCTCCCCTCCTACTTCTCTGTCAGGTAAGATAGATTTCTATATTCAACTGATTGTGTATATTGTTTCCTCTTTGAGCCAATACTGATGAGAGTAAGTTTCAAATTATGCCCATCACCCATCCTACCATTTTCCCCTCCATTGTAATAGATCTTTCATACCTCTTTATGTGGGATTTTTTGTATTTCCTCTGGGCTACATTGAAGCATATGGAGGCCTGACTGCTGGTGTCTGTCTTTTGCTCAGGGCTATGCTGAAGCATCTGGCAGGGGCCTAGTGCTCCCAGCTGTCTGTTTTCTTCAGCACCAGTAGGTTGGTGCTTACCTGTTTGCCCAGGGCAATTCTGAAGCACACGGAGGTCTGGCCACTGGAGATTGCCTGTTTGACTAGGGCTACACGCAAGCATGTGGTGCTTCTCATAACTGGAGTCTGACAATTCCCCTGCCTATGCCAAGGCATGTGGGGGATCCTGGTGTTGGCGTGTGCCTACTCTCCCACACTGGGGATCAGGATCTACTGCTGGTTTGCTGATGTGGGACTTACTACTGGCTTGCTGGGATGCTTCCTGTGAACTCCCCTTTTACCTGAGTGATACAGACCTTTCCTGATGATTTTCCAAGTTTCTTGGGTTCAAAGGTTGCTATACCCTGCCTTTTTGCTGGTTCTGCTGTTCCAGGATTTGTTCTGGGGCTCTATTTTCTGGTTGTTTGGAGGTGAATATGGGAGAGTTATAGCAATTTGCTGCTTATTCCACCATCTTGGCTCCTGGAAGTCCAAACCCTGGTAAATGTTTAACAACTGATTTTCTGAAAAAATAAATTGTACTGAAAATCACTTTTAAATTTAATTGGCATTATTAACATTTCCTCATCACTTTCCTAAATCTAGAAATCATGGAAACAACAAATTCACCCCTGTATTTTAGCATTTGCCAATTTCTGAGGTATAGATGTTCATGCTAAAATTTTAACAATTAGCTCTTGTGAAATAGTAAGTGCAAACTCTAGCACATTATTGGGCTTAGACACATAACAGCTCTAACACAATCAACATTACCATGACTCCTTTACCCTCAATGAATTGTCTATGGGAATGGTTATATGTTCCACAGGGAGATGTCTTCGAAGGCAGAACAAAGTCTTGTCTTTTAACCTCATCAGATTGTTTAGGATAGTGGTATAGTTGATTGGGCATTGGATTTGGAGTCAGGGAGACCTGGGTTATTGGCTAACTGCAGACATTAACTGTGTGAGCCCAGGCAAGTCACTTAAATTCCCTTTTCCTCAGTTTCATCTGTAAAATGATGAGGTTGGTCTCCATGGCCTCTAAGGTTTCTTTCAGTTCTAAAGCTTTAATCCTATGGAAGATATATCTTTAACCATCTCACCAGGGATGTCTTCAGTCCAGTCTTTGTTATATCCTTTTATAGTTAATGGAATTACCAACCTAAGTTGCAATAGTTTTTCAGCATATCACATAATAATAGCCACGTCTACACAATAGAAAGTGAAGTTAAACCTAAATAGTTGTGTTGTAAGTTTGAACTCCAGATAGCCAAACCAGATAATTCTGGTGGCTCAAAGAAAAAGCAAACAGTCCATTTGAGGACCTGAATTATTCTGGTTTTTTTTTTGGCTGGGCAATGAGGTTAAGTGACTTGCCCAGGGGCACATAGCTAGTAAGTGTTAAGTGTCTGAGGCCAGATTTGAATTCAGGTCTTCCTGGCTCCAGGATAGAGCACTCCGGTGCTCTAACCACTGTGCAACCTAGCTGCCCCCTGAATTATTCTGTTTGCTTTATACATATTCCACATTGCTGGTGTTCTATTCCATTTTTTGCTGTGCAAATCTAGCCTTATAATTTCTCTGATTTTAGGGGAGAAAATGTCTGGCAGAGTTGTTTTGCATTTATTGTATTTGCCTCATTGACTAACCTTATAAAAAAGTTGTAGTCTAGTTGGTAATTGATTTAGAGCTGAGAAAAGTTAGTTAAAAAAATAACCAACTGTCAAGCAAGCCTTGTTCTCCTAGATTCCATAGGAAGGGCATAAAGTTAGCCAGGTGCAGGTATGTACACATATGTATGTGTATATATGTACACACATATATCAATATGCATATACACATACATATATGTGTGCATATGTGTATATACACATATAGATGTGTGCGTGTATGTAGTATTCATAAGTGGAATCCTCCAAAGATAAGGCACCCAGAGAATTGTTCTATATTTTCAGGTGAGAACTTAAATAGCAATGCAAGAGTTAATGAACACATGACAAAAGTGATAGAGAAGGTCCATAACAGCTTATAATTTCCTCTCAAATGAGTAGTTCAGAGAATACATGCTATGTTTTCATAGGAGGAATTGATTACTTCCAAGTTGGTCATCAAAGAAGGCTTCATGGAAGAGGTGATAGTTAAGCTGAGTCCAGAAGTCTGGGTGGAAACTGGGATAGGCAGAAAGGAAAAAAAAGAGCATTGTAAGAGAAGATGACAGCCTGGGTGTATAAATGCATGGAGGCATAAATGAAGATACTCTGAATAGAGTTTACTGAACAATAGGTTCAAGGGTGTGCTGGTAAATGCTTAACAGCTGGTTCTTTGAAAAGAATACATGCAGAATATATTTTAAAGTTTAATTTGCATTATTGACATTTTCTCCATCATTTTCTTAAGTGAATACAATTCTGAAAACAGCAAATCAAGCCCTATTTTGCAGCTTTTGCTGATTTCTAAGTCGTAAATGCTCACAGTGAAAATTTAACAATCAGCCCCTGTACAAGCTGGCTTCAGTACACCCCTGAATTCCCTAACAGGGGAATGGATAGAAAGTTAGAAAATTGGGATGAGATCACATTGGATCACACTGAAATCACATTGAGATCACAAAGGACTTTTCTTTACCATTTGCAATTGCAGATAGGTGGTGACTTATCAAAAACCATACAACTTCTCAGGGAGCTGGAATTAGAATTTGGCTTTCTATCTTTCATTTCCTTCCTGTTTTTACCTCTATTTCTCTTCTTATCTTCTTTTCCAACTTAAGTTTACAAGTTTTTCCTTCTTATCCCTCTTTTTTTCTTTTTTCTTCTTCTTTTGCATGCCAGGCTAAGGAGTTTGAACTTTTTGCTATAGATAATGGTAGGAAATAAAAGATCTTGCTGACTGCAAAGGACTAAGGACTTGGATCATGTCAGTAATTGGGGAATCTGAAGATACATCAAAGGTGGTAGATAGTCATAACCAAAGGAATAGATAGGGATAAAAAATGTAGGACAAATCATGCTGAAGCAGGATAATCAAAGCAGCCAAAAGATATGAGATCATAGGATTTAGAGCTGGAAGTGACCTTGGAGAAACTGGGGCCTAGGAAGTGAATAGCAGAGTCATGATTTGAACCCATTACCCTGACCTCAAAACCAATGGTCTTTTACTTTACAACGTTACCATTATCAGAAAGGTGAATCAGTATGAGTTGAGAAGAATCAATCAAGCATGTGGAAATTAAGACATGAAGACAGATTGTCATGCACATATCTCTGTTTCCTTTTAGTTAAGTTGGGGCATGCTGGGAACATCGTGTATTCAAAGGGATTTGGGAAATGGGCACTTTAGGAAAGTTCATCTAGCAGCATTATAGAAGATGAATTAGTTGAAGGAGAGAAGCAGAGATGAAAAACATGGAAATCAATTTAAAAGTTACTGGAAAAATCCTAGTGTGAATCTGTGAGAATCTGGGTTTTTAGGGAGAATGGAAAAGCAATAACAAAAATGAAAGATCTTACAATGGAAGAATTCTCTTCCTTTTCCATCTTCCCTGCCTAATCTTGATCATCCTTCTTTATTTCTCTCTTTACTTCATTTCCCCATGTTTCTTCCATGTTTGGCTTTCCCTTTTCTTCTATTTTGTTCCTGCATTCATTTCTCTATCTTCTATTTCCTCTGATTTAAATTTTCCTCCTTTCTATCATATATATTCTTTATCATCTTCTCTTTTAAATTTAAAAAGAAATGAACAGAACCTTCCTTCTCTTTCTCTTCTTTCCCATAACCCTCTCTCTGCTTCAACATGGCAAAAAAAATAGTTGAAGCAGATAGGTGCAAAGTGGGAGGAATTTAATTTCTTCTGTGGTAGACCTCATATAATGCAGAAAAATTTCTAGTTGGTCAAATAGGAAGATAATGCTCTGTAGTTCAAGGTCAAGTATGGGATTTCCATTTACTGAAGGATGAATTCACCATTGGTAGACAGAAACATAAAGTAGAAGGCATCAGTTTTGCTCCAGGCCTGGTGACGTTTAAACCATTCCAAAGAAAGAGAATCCATGGGACTTTTGAAGTTCATGAAAGAAGTTTTATCTCTCTCATAAGATCTAATAACTACTCAGCAATTGTTAGTGCTATTTTTGCTTTGAGGAGAGAGAGGGAGAGAGAGGGAGAGAGGGAGAGAAGGAGAAAGGGAGAGGGGGGGAGAGAGAGAGAGAGAGAGAGAGAGAGAGAGAGAGAGAGAGAGAGAGAAAGATCTGCAAAACTATAACACTTCCTGCTCAGTGTGGTCAAACTGCACCTGCCAGGATATAAGACAAAAGATGTCAAGGTGGAGAAGCTAGCCAGCCAGGTGTGCTTTGTCAACCCACGCTACTGATCAACACAAGTTGTACCTTTGTCAAAGGGTTGCAAAGAACTATGTGCCTATCTGAGCCAAAGTTTATTTTTTCAAGGTTTTGTTTGACTTTTGTTACTCACTCACTTTGAATTCCTTGAAGCAGGATCCCTAGAATACTTCATAGGATCTTAAATTTAGAGTCAGAAGGGCCCTTATGGAGGTCAAATAGTCCAGCAGCCTTATTTTATAGGTAGGGAAACTGAGGCAAGAGAGGTAAAATAACTTTGCCAAAATCACATAGTAAGTGGCAGAGAGCTTGATTCAAACCTAGTTTTTCTGACTCCCGATTCTTCCATTTTCACTGCATGATGCTGTTGAATGTATGCTGTATGGAAGCACATTGCTGTAATAATATAACTGATGTTATATGGGATCTGTAATTTTATTAGTATACAGAACTCTCTTCACTAATGAAGTTTACAAATGTTCTGTTAAGTGACTTGACCATGATTACATGGGCTGTGTCAGAGGTAGGATGTGAACTCAGGTCTTCCGGACTCTGAGATTGGCTCCCTAGCCACTAGGCTATGCTGCCTCTCTGTTATGTAGTACTTTATACATATGACCTAATTAATTACTTTGCAACAACTCTGAGGTAGTTGTTAAAGGTATGATCATCTCCCTTTTACATTCCTCTCCAGGCTGTGCTCTGGAATTTCTGGACTTTATCATGCCACAGAAACCTCTTCCCCTTGGAAGATTACTCCACCCCTGGATCTCTCACATTAGAAGTGTCCTCCACCCCTGCAGCCTCTCCCTCTGATTTGTTGGCTCCTCCCAGAGCCTCCATTTTAAGGACCATATCCAGGCCAGCCACATCTTTCTTCTTCTCCAGATTTGCTCTACAAGTACCTTAAGTTTCTATGTTTTTCAGTTTTTTGTTTTTGTTTTTGTTTAGGTATTGTCTTCCTACATTAGGATGTAAGCTCCTTGAGGGAAGTGAAGACTCTTTTTTTCTTTGTATTTCTAGTTGGCTAGAGTCAGTGTCTGGGGTATAATAAGCATATTACACACACACAAATATATACATGTGTATTAAGGATATACACACACATACACATGTAGTAAGTATATATAATAACATGTAGTAAGTATATATAATAAACTATATATGTGTGTATATATGTATACACAAACATATGTACACATGCATGTATACATATATATGCACAATACATATACCTACATATATACATATACACAGAGGGTACTTAACGAGTAGCTGAAAAAACTGAAGGTCAGGTTTAGTATCTAATTTGTCTTAGAGTCACATAACATAGCTAGTATGTATCATAGACTAGATAGGAATTCAGGTCTCCCTGACTCCTAATCAGTCAGTCAATCAATCAGCAAACATTTTTTAAGTACCTACTATGTACCATGCACTGTGCTAAGCACTGGGGATACAAAAAGAGGGAAAAGAGACTCCCTACCCTCAAGGAGTTTACAATATAATGTCTAGCGCTTTATCTACCCCATATCCCATAATGCTTCTTGTACTGCCATGTTGCTATGAGTATCAGGGCAGACTTCTGTGTTGGAGCTTAGTTCATTCTACACTTCTTGATCTCATCACACTATTCATAGTTTACTAGTGTTTTCCTGTCTTTGGATTTATTACACACACATAACTGAATTCTCAAACAGTGAGCTCTAACTTAGTTTCTTCAAGGGCAGGACTTGTTATGGAGGCAAGAGCAGTAAAGGCTTAGTCTAGTATTGGTCTCTTACAAAATGGTTTTTCTGGCTGCAAAAGGCTCAGTCCTTGGAACACGCCTTGAATGTAGCTGTCTACCCCATGGCAAATGATCATAAGTCAATGCATAATAGATAAGAATTTTAATTCAGTTTATCATATGTTTATATATTTAAATTTAGGAGTAGGATTGATATAATTGGTAACGTTACACATTTGCTTTGATTTGAGTTGCCAAGTGATTGGAAAATCTTTAATTTCTGAGTGAATTACATAACTGTTCTTGTAGCTTATTCGAATTTATCATTTTTGCATAATTAGGATGGAATAATTTAATTTACAGTTTTCTTTTTAAATGATTTAAATGATGTATGCTGAGATGCTAGGAGTCGCATGATTAGTTGAGTCGGCTGGAAGATGCCTATGTCTCACAGGGCTGGAGAATTTAAAAATCTAACTTATCTTCCCAGGAGCCTGAGGAGATGGAGTTTTTCAGCTTGATCATTTCTCCTTTTATTGTTTGCTTTTCCTGGCTGCTTCTTGCTTCCAGACTGAGCAGAATTTACATTTGTTGCTGAAGAATCCTTTCTTCTAGTTCTTTGTTCTGTCTGTTGCTTTTACTCAAATTTTTAGCTCCTCCCCGCCCGGTTCAGAAAGGAAAAGGTTGGTTACTCGTGGGTGATACTTTCATTCTGCCCACAAGCTATGGCTCCTTTCTCTCATTGGGAAAAGCTGATTTTTACTCCCACTCTAGCTGACCTGTACTTCCTGCATCCTCAAAACACAAACACGCACACACTTACACACACTCACTCACTCACAAGTCTTGTAGATTTTATCCTCTGGCCCTGAATGCTGAAAAACCAAAAGAATTGTTAGGGTAGGAAGAGGCCGCTCAGCTTTATGGTATCCCTTTTAGGTTTTTCCAGGCTCCTCCCCTCTGCTTTGTCATTATTTCCTTCAACCTCCTTTGTCCCATAAAAATGTCTGGCTCCCTCTTAAACTCACTTGTATAATTTGTGATGATGGTTTCACTTAACTTATTCCATCTGTTTGTTGCTCTTCTCAGCAGAGTGGCTCAGCCTCCAAAGCTTTATTTGCTCTTCCTTTGGTAATTCTTTGATTTTGTTCTCAGTACATGAACAATCTAGGATGTCCTTTGCACAGCAAATTTCCTCCACCAGTGAAGATCCCAACAGTCTATGACTTCATAGATCAATCTGTTGGGAGCAGTCTACGGTAACAGGGGTTAAGTGACCTGCCTCCAGGGTCCTGCAGCTAATGTCAGAAGTAGAAGTTGAACTCAGAATTCTATCTACTCTGCCACATTGCCTTTGGTTTGATTCTTACCAATGCAAAACACATCCCTTATTATCCAGGTCTCATATATGTCCAATACCTCAATCTCTATAACATTTTGAGGGGATATTCCTTCCTTCCTTCCTTCCTTCCTTCCTTCCTTCCTTCCTTCCTTCCTTCCTTCCTTCCTTCCTTCTTTCCCTCCTTCCTTCCCTCTTCCTTTTGTTCCTCCCTTCTTCCTCTGTCTCTCCATCCCTTCTTTCTTCCTTTCTCTCTCTCTCTCTCTCTCATTTAGCACAGGTGTTCCTGACTTCAATTCCATTCCCCTGTCCAGTGATTCTTAAATTGTGAGTCTTAATCCCATATAGGGTCGTGAAAAATGTGGCAGTAGTAAAAGGTTTATGAACATGCAAGGACCAAAAATTAATTCAAAATCAAATGTGTAATGAATCCAAGGTGTTTCTGGTAGTGCTTGTCTATGTGTTGCACCAGACAACTTCACTGCAGCCTTGGTTCTGAACACAAAGCATGTGCACTTTGCACCATTCATGCCACCAAGCCACACAACGCTAACGAACACCGCTGAAATGCAAAAAGGGGTCATGGAAGGGGTTGCTAATAGGAAAAGTTTAAGAAGCTACCTCTTCGATGATAACAGGGTTGGGTTGGAGTTGGGGGGGAGGGGAGGAAATTGTGTGAAGGTGGTAGCTGTGAGAAGAGAGAGGAAGAGACATGTATAGAAGTATTGTAAAGGTAGATTCTAGTGGAGATGGTAACTGGTTGGATTCAAGAGATGAGGAAGAGAGAAGGGCTGAAGATATCTAAGCAGGAACTTTCCCTAGCTTCTAATGCACTAATTTCTCTATCTCTAGAATTTTCTTGCTCCTATCCATATACTTGAGTTACCATTTGGCACATCATTCTCTGGGATACTTTAATCATTCAGATTCTTCTGGAAACCCAAGAGACATATGTTGAATGCTAGTTTATTCTTCCTAACTAGCTCTAGTCAGTTATTAGAGGATAGGTTTTCCATGGAAACTCTTGATAATATTCTTTCCTACTTTCTTTACACTTTCCACTACACCATTAACATCTTCTTATATGCTGTCCCTACTTTATTGCCAATCAACCAGATTGGAAGCCCCAGAGACCTGTACTCTGTACTCCTTACAATTCCCAGTACAGTGTTAGGCACATAATAGGCACCTAACAAAAACTTTTTGATTGACTTATAATAAATTGTTTTGGAAACAGCTATAGATATAAGTGCATAAAAGGAACATCTAATGCTTAGGCATGTGCAAGGATGGAGACAGGGTGGAAGGATTTTCCTCATGTGTTAGTGTATTTGAAAATGAACAGATTACAGACAGATATTCTTAGTTCTTCAAGGGTTAGCTCTGAAAGAGTGACCTACATACTTCTGACACTTACTAGTGTCATGACCAGGGTTGACAGTATAGTATAGGAGAAGAAGAGTTGATGCTGAAGTCAAGGGACCTGGGTTCAAATCCTGCCTCTGATGTTTTATTCTCTGTGTGACCTTGGGCAAGTTGCTTAACCTCCAGAAGCCTCAGTTTCTTCATCTGTAAAATGAGGGGAATTGGACTTGATGACATCTGAGATCTTTCCCAGTTTTATATCCATGATCTTTTTAACATCTTTAAGCCTCTATTTCTTCATATGAAAAATGAGGATAAGAACATCTGTAGCATCACCTTCACAGTTTTGTCTTGAAGACCAAATGAGATTAACTGTATGGAAAGCATTTTGCAAACTTTTAAACATGTATAAATGTCAGCTATTATCCAATAGAGCATAAATATCTTGAGGGTAGGAAATTTTTTTTTCTATTTCTCCAGTGGATTATAGCAGATATTTTAGAAAAATTCTTTTTGAATTGTAATGATTGTCAAGAGTGTCCCACAACAATCCAGGTTCATGAGTAGAGACTATCTATTTTAGATCTGCCTCTGCTAAAGTGTTCCCATCTTGGTGTGCCTCTACCCTACAGTATCATGGTATTTGCTTAGCACTGAAATACTTAAGTGGTATGTGTGAAAAAACCCCCACAACATTTCTTATATTTAGTAATGGGAAAAGTCATTCCTTCCAAGTTTCAAAATGATTTTCATGTGAGTTACAAGTGAGAAATTAGGATCTTGGGCCAGTTTTTTTTTTTAAAAAATAGCAAACTTTCCTTCATCATATTTTTGGAATAACATTTACAAAACATTTGCAATAGTTAGATAGTAATGTGAATGTAGACATCAATAGCTTTATTCTACAGGGACTAATGGGGCAAGCAGGATTATCAGTTCTGGGGAGTGTTGGGATAGAAGTAATGTTGCTAAAACTCCTGCGACGCCAAGTTCTAAAGTACAGACACCAAAGTGGTAATCTTCTATCTCCTTCCTTCACTTGGGCTCCCTAATAGAAGCCAGACACCTTTTTCTCTGGGCATGTGGAAAGTCTGTTTACCTTTTTGTTGTTTTAAATGTTTAGTTTGTCTTTATAAATGGTATTAATCATGAGCCTTTGCTAGACTAGATATACTTACTGGAAATGCAGTTGGGAAAAGGCAGCTGAGGAGGGGAATATCCCTAGAGAACAAAGAGTGATAGATACAACATTGAGGTATTTTGCCAGACTACTCTTTCTGGCTAGGGGCTCAGAGATTTAAAAAGTGTAGAGATAATTACATATCTTTTGATACAACTTCACAGGACATAGAAGGAGCATTCATCTAGGGACATACATCAGGGCAATGAATCCGTAGGAAGGGTGAGGGGATGGTAGACTGCAAATAATTGTCGTTGAACAACCCTGCTCCCTATACTACGCCAACTGCCATTTATTTATATTTATATTTATATAAATGTATGTGTATATACATATCAACACACCACTGTACGTATGTGTGTAAATGTTCGTACATATGTTTGTAATTCACATAGCACTGTGTATGTATATATATACTAGGCTTGCTCACAACCTCTGACCTTCGCCAGATGAAATTAGATTGGGCTGGTTACCCTACCTTGACATACTTCTCCATCAGCTGGATTTTGTGCCACACACACATTTCATTGCCCTCTTTTGATGTGTTTTTATTTTCTGTGGTTTTTAAGAATGAATATCATTCCATGAAAACAATAGATCTTAAAGAGCACATTTTAATGACCGTTAGATATTGTAGTAACTATTGGTGTGGGAAAATCAGATATTTCACTTAAGTCCTCAGTGAAACAGAATTAATTGCCCCAAAGTGCAAAGAAACTCATGGCTAAAAATGAAAAACACCAAGAACTGGCACACTATTGCTACAAAACAGCCTAATTAATCCTGAAAATAGGAGAGACCTAAAAGCTAGAGAGATTATTATTGTTTCTATATAGCGCAAGCTTAGGCTTCTAGAAGATAGAAGAGCAGCTAATAAGTGATGCTCTGAACAAAAAAATGCTTATCATGGGCAAGATAAAATAAAGAATGAAATAATAAAGAGTGGAAAATGTAATTTTTTTACAAATATAACTAATTTTTTTTCACTATCCTCAAACTATTGTCCGAAGAAGTCCATTTGAGCCTATAATATCTGGGCATCTTCATAAGACTGTAAAACATCTGCCCTCCAAACTATCTTGGGATTTTTTAAAGCTTCTAGTAGGTGTGGAAGCCTTGACCATATTGAGAAAATAATGAACTCATAAATATAATGATAGGCTGAGAAGTAGCTTAGTCATATAACTGTAGAAATCCCCAAATGGAGATGGAATACCACAACACAGTGTTCTACCACACTGCACATCATGGAAGGTTGAGAAATTTATCCAAGAGATGGAGATCAACATGCTTCAATAGCTTGGGAACTTGCCTAATTTAAACCCCTATGAAAACCTATGTGCTATAATTAAGGCTAGCCCTGAAAAAATGTACTATTCATCAAAGGCATGCTTAATAACCAATGTGATATATGGTTTTATGATGAATTAAATAATACGTGTCAAAATCTTGTGAACTCAGTGCCAAATTGTGTGTAAAACAAGAAATTGCAGCAAAGGGGGACATATTGCACATTAAAAGTTTCTTAAATATAAAAAGTTATAATGTTTATTGTACAACTCAATAAGTTTAGTTATTTTTCCTTGTTCCAATTAATTTGCACACCACTATTTCTATAGATCTATGTGTAATTCTCTCTCTCTCATTGGATAGGGACTGGACTTGTGATTTCATTGATGTAAGGAGTGGGTCTCAGCTTAGTAGTGAATGAAAAGCACAATGACAAATAATGTTTAATATAATAATTGAGGAAGAAAATAAGATTTAGGGTTAAGAGGCGCCATAGAGACATCTTAGTTTAACACTTAATTTTTAGATGAAGAAGCGGAGGCCCAAGAAAGGCAGAATGATCTATACAAGGTCACCCAAGTAGCAAGCATTTGAACTGAAGTCCTCTGAATCCCGTTCAGATCTTTGTTCCACTACACCAAACAGAAGACTTTGGAAGACCATAGGTGGAAGCTTCTATTAACTTACCTTCTGTCTCTTTTGCATGACTTCAGGGGAAATTCAGACTTCAGAATTAGGCTGGTTGAGAGCAAGCAACATAAATAACCTCCCTCCCAGCAGTCAAACTGAACTTGATGCACCCTCAACAGGGATAGTTAACTGCCACTTAGTCTGTGCTAAATAGACCTTCGGGTACAGTTATAACCTTGGCACAAGAAGCAGGCTGCTGGGAGAGTCAACTCTGTTTACATGTCTGGTTTCAAGCAAAATATCCGATCTTCCACTGCTGATCTCTACAGTTTGGTGTGTTTATAGCTGTGTAAACGTGTTGTAGCAACAAGGAAAACCACAAACACAGCCATGCTATTGGTCATTAGTAATTAAATTCCCTTACAGTTATACCTCATTATAAAGTGTCTCGCTATATGGAATTTTGCTATAACAGTGGATTTGAATCTGGTATATAGCATGTTGCCCTTAAATTAGTTTTGAACAAAACTATTTGGAATTTTTTCCAGTGGTCAGAAAGGGAGTTGAAATGTTAGTCTATCTCTCCTTGGAGCTTTTACACTCATGAAACTTTGGAGAAATCATGTTAACAATATTGTAAAGATTCTGAAAAAAAATATTTTTCAGATCAACAGACTTGTTGTCCCCATTTCACAGATGAGAAAGGACTAAAAAGTGGAAGGATTGCATGGTTTTATATTTGAAGGGCTCCATGGTTGTCATGGTGACAAAGCAGTGGAAAAAGGGAGGCATGGGGGGGCACTCTTTTGAGACGTTAACAAGACCAATTCATTTTATTGAGTCTTGAGGATGAAGATCACTAGAAGCTGTCATTTGGGTACAACGTATATCAAAAGTCTAAAAAGAAAAAGTCAAACATGTGCAAAAGTAAAAGTTTAGAGGGGCTTCTCTGTAGGTGAACTCTGTGTTGTCTTTGTCACTTTAAGTTTGCTACCTATGGTTGCCTCCACAGTCGAGGTGCAGTAGCAGCAAGGTCCCTCACTGTACTGAAAGATAGGAGACTTGTTTTTAGTTTTGGGTTCTGTAACACTGCTCTCTTAATTTTCCATCTACTTGTTCACCTATCATTCAAGCTCAGCCATGTTTGCTAGGTCCCTTTTTCCCTGTGGGAGAAATATGTTTAAAATATATTTAAATATTTTATAAATGTGTTAATCTCCCAAGGTACCTTTCTGGGCCCACTTTTCTCTCTATATTGTTTAGTTGTGTATGACTCTTCATGATTCCATTTGGGGTTTTCTTGGCAAAGATGCTGAACTGGTTTGCCATGTCCTTCTCCAACCCATTTTATAGATGAGAAACTGAGGCAAATAGGGTTAACTGACTTGCCCAGGGTCACACAGATAGTAAGTGTCTGAGGTCAGATTTAAACTCATGAAGATAAGTCTTTCTGAATCCAGGCCTGGCACTCTTATCTACTGTACCAGCTAGCTCTATATAACCTCTCCCTTTATGACCTCTACAGGTCCCATGCATTTAAGTATTATCTCTTTGCACAAGTGTCCCAAATTTAAATATCTAGACCTAATCTCTTTCTTCTACTCTAATTCTACATTGTCAGCCGCCTCTTGGACACCTCCTCCTAGATATTCTGTAGGAATCTCAAATTCAGCATGTCCAAAATGGAATGCATTGCATTTCCCTATCACCCCTCGCTCCTCCAAATTTCCCCATTTCTACCAATGGCAATGCCATCTTTATAGTCCTGCAGATTTGCTGCCTTGGAGTCATCTTTTCTGATGTCCTTTCCCACTGTAGAGCTATGATCCTATGATCCTTGACTCTTCCCTGTTTCATCTCCCATATACAATCTTTTGTCCAGTCTTGTCTATTATTCTTGCACAGTATCTTTCACATCTGTTCTCTTTTGTCCATTCACCTAGTCTCTGCCCCCTAGCACAAACCCTCATCATCTCAAATCCAGAATTGTGCCAAAGTGTCTTTTTTTTGTTTTGTTTTGTTTTGTTTTGTTTGGTTAGGCAATGAGGTTAAGTGACTTGCCCAAGGTCACACAGCTAGTAAGTGTTATGTGTCTGAGGCCGGATTTGAACTCAGGTCCTCCTGAACCCAGGGCCAGTGCTCTATCCACTGCACCACCTAGCTGCCCCCCAAAGTGTCTTAGTTGGTCTCTGTGCCTCCAGTTTCTACTCTCTCAAACCCATGCTCCACAAGGGTGCCAAATAGCTTTTCCTAAAACATTACTGAATTCTTAGCATAATCATTACTAAAAAAAATCTTCAATGACTTCTTATTTTTCTAGGACTAAATACAAATTTCTCAGTCTGACATTAGAAAAACTCTCCACAATTAGGCTCCCATTCATCTTTACAGTCTTATGTGATAATAGTCTCTTTCAAGCACTGTTTCAGTCAGACTAGCCTGCCGTTCCATTGTATGCTTCCATATGCTTGGGTCAACAAGACTAATAGACTTAAAAACAATTATAGAATAATTAGATGCTAAACTGGTTGCTAGTGACTAGAAGCACAAGAAAAGTTCAGAGAGAAAAATTTCTGGAAAGCACTATCTTTTCTACTTCAGTCTCTTAGAATTTTTAGCTTCCTTTAAAGCACAGCTAGAATCCATCTCCTACATGAGACTTTTCTCACCCTCCTAGAATTATGTATTCTTTCCCTCTTGGAATTGCTTTGTATTATTTTGTACACATGTTGTATTTACTTATCTATAAAGATAGAATGTAAGCTCTTTGTGGGAAGAGACTTTTGTTTTTGTCCTTGCATCCCCAATACCTTGTGCAGTCAACACAAGTGTTTGTTGAATTAATCTGTAACACCTGAAAGCACTTCCTAACTTGCATATGTGTCCTTCCAAGGAGGTCTGCATCCACCTAAAGTCATAGCTCATGAGCCCCCACCAATGTATTTACCATTAATAGTTAATCAGGGGACACAGTTCAAATCAAAGGCTTTTCATGAAGTAACATAATAAGAAAAGTAGCAATAAAACATTTTTCCCTTCCCACAAATAAATTATCAATGGGTAGATTGGAAACACAGAGTGAACACAGATTAAGAGGCACACATAGGGAATATATGGGTCTATGGCACAGGTATGATGAAGCATAACCACTCTATCTTTTTCAGAGCCCAGGCTAGAATGGGCTTTCTTCCTCAGAAGGTAATTTTTCACCCTAATCTAAGCTCTTTGGAACAAAAAGTCAGAACAGGTCCTACATGACTACTGCTTTTGGCCTTAATTCAATATTTTGAGCTGTATTTCTTGGTCCCTAAAACCCATATCTCTGTCAGAGATCTCTTTCTAGATTAGGCCTGGAAACTGTATGTCACTTGCTGTGTGACATGCTAACCTGTACCTAGCATCCATTTCAGAGGCAAGCCTTCCTACTAATTGTCAAGTACTCTTGAGGTTTGGGGTCTCCAGTTTCTCAGTTCCAAATATTTTCTGTTCTATGAAAATGAGGAAAACAGAGGAAAATAAAAAGGAACCCAAGAGTAAGGGAACTACCTTGGTCTCCTTTTTGTCCAGCTACATTCCTGGCCTTTCTCATGCCAGCAGGGCCTTTCCAAATTTTGATCTGACCTTTCTAATCAATGTTTGTTGAACCTCTGGAACTTTCATTTCTAGAATTTTTATTTTGTGACTAATAAGTCACAAGTGTACTTTTTTCTTTTAATCCTAAATCTATTGGTTGCCATTCAATAACACATTTTTTTTTTTATGTTTTAAAATGTTTGCTGTATTCCTAAATGAGATTTTAGTATTTAGAGGGAGGACATTTTTTTTACCCCCTTAACCCTTAAGTCTTATCTTTAGTTTCACAAGGAAAGTAAAAAGGAAAGTAGGCTTCTGCTTAAAGAATTCATTTCATTGCTAATTCCAATGAATATGCATACACACTTATTTGTTCCATATAATGAACACTTTTCTTTGTTAGAGCTCATTACTTGAAAGTGTGATGTCAGAAGCTTTATTTGTTAATAAAAATGTCTAAATAAAACCTCTGTTAGATGAAAGATTCTTAACATTTTTTGGTGTCCTGAACTAGTTTGGCAGTCTGGTAAAACTTATTTACTCTTTAGAATAATGATTTTAAATGCATAAATTAAAATGTATAGGATCACAAAAGAAGCCAAAGGTTAATGAAAGTAAAAGTGTAGTGAATTCATGGACCACTGATATCTATCCACAGGAGCCCCCCCCCCCCTTAGGGGTCCATGGACCTAAGGGTAAGAAATACTAGATCTTAGAATAGTTAAGCTGCCTGTCGTGAACCAACAGATACCAAATCCTTATTTTTCAAGGGAAAACTTAAGTACACCCGTTTGGTAGCTTTTTGTTCTCTGTTAAATGCTAGGAAAAATACTGCTTTGTTGAGGGTCACAATAAATGTTCCTAGTAGACTAAAAAGAGTTAATAATTCAACTCAAGGCAAATTTGTGAAGTGCTTTGTGTGAGCCTAACTTAGCCACCCAAGCATGATCACATTAAGATGCTGGGAGGTCTCAGACTCAGCTACTCTGGAAGATTTGTGATCTCATTACGAGTCCAGTCTATGTCATGCTCTTCCTCTCTCTTCACTGTACCCAATTCTTTCTTGCCTTGACAAATGTGGTGGGAACACACACAAACTTGGGTAGGACAAGAGTAGGAGGAAGAAAGAGTTAGTGAATCATGGAATATGTAGTGAGTGGTATAGCCAGGATTAAAACCTAAGTCCACTATGCCACAGAGAGGAGATACTAAATTAAAATGTCTAGACCTTGACTCATGCTCTATTTTGCTGCATTGTCTTTCAGTGGATTTAAGAATTTTGAGGAAGTCATACAGTGGGACTCTTAGGAAAGGCAAAAGTGTTCAATTAGAAAGGGACCATGCTTGCAGTACCCAATTTTCCATTTATACCTAGAGATGTGGATAATCGAGTGGATGACCCAGCTGGTAGCAGTAAAAACAGATGGGTTAAGTGTCAAGTTGCTAACCAAATTACTGTAGAATGGCCACCTCAGTTTGTGCCAAGTAATGTCTCAATTGCACATAAAGTTTTATTTTTCAAGTGTAGGCTGTGGAGAGAGATTCAGGCTTTATTGTACCATGCTCTGTACTTTCTTTTTCTATTTCTCAGCCTATAATAACCCAAACAACTAAGTGCTGAGGGATGTGCAGGTGTCTCAGACCCAGGCAGCACAGCTGCGGAGAGCTCATCGGATGATATATTTGTTAGCTAGTCGTTCAGTGAAGAGTAACTGAGTTTGGAGCAGAGCAGCTCAAAAATTACCTCTGTCTCCTCCACTAATGGAAGAAGGGGAAAGATATAAGCTGCCTTCTCCCTTCCTGCTGAGATTTTTTTTCCATTGCATGTTAACAGTTTTGCCACTAATTTTTATTTATGCTGGCAATGGACCTACATTTTTCTTGTGTCTGGACCTATGGCATACTTTATTAACATACTCAACGAGGGTGGTTAAATTGATTGAACAAGAAGTGTTCTTGGGAAGTCATCCTAGTAATGGATCAGTCAGTCAGTCAACAAGCATTTATTAAGTCTTATTTTATAGTAGGCACTGTTCTGAGAATTGGGAATCCAAAGAAAGGCAAAAAAGGGAAGCAAAAGCAAAAAAGGTTTTGCTCTCAAGGGGCTCATAGATATGCGTGTGTGTGTGTGTGTGTGTGTGTGTGTGTGTGTGTTAGAGGGGTGAGGGTGGAGGGGACAAGCACTTAGAATGATCTTTTATGTGCAGCCTGCCTAAGGAAGGTGGAGATTTATTCAGGGTTAATCCAGGGCCTTGTCTTGGGGAGAGGCTAAGGATTGGGGGTGGGGTATGTGGGTAGCTAGGGAGTGGTTAGGAAGTAGGGGTAGAGTGAAGAGCTAAAAAGGGGAAAGAATGATATTTAAGGCATGAAACTCTTGTGGGTTAGATTTGGAAATAGGTAAGGAAACTAGCTAATTAATGGTGGGGGAAGGTCAGATCAAGTAGGTGGTTAAATAAACATTTGACCAGATAAGTCAGACCAAGAGAAAAATGAGATCAAGAAATCATTGTGGAGTTCAAGATTAGGGTGGGTAGTGGGATGATTAATAATAATTATAATGATAATAATAACAACAACAATAATAATTTCATCTACAATGCATGTAGCACTCTAAGGTTTGAATAGTGCTCTTCATATGTTATTTCCTTGGATCCTTGCAACAACCCTGTGCAATAGATGCTACTATTATCAGCATTTTAGAGATGAGAAAACTGAGGCATAGAGAAGTTAAGTGACTTATCCAGGGTCCCACAGCTATTATGAGTCTGTCGGAGGATCTGACCTCAGATTTTCCTGATCCTAAGCCCACTAAACTTTTTGCTAAGACATACCATCTTCAGAATGAGGAAAAAAAAATCAGGAATAAAATCAAGAATTTGTCACTTGGGCAGGTAGTTTACAAGGGGAATATTACAAGAAGATGTAGAAGAATAGTGGGAAAGGCAGACATACAGCCTATATGCTAGGAATGAAACCAGAGCCTTACAGAAATGAGTGAGGTGAGGGCCAGGCTGAAATCAGAGGCAATAACTGGGATTTCTCCCGGAGGAGTAAAATGTGCTGAAGGGAACACTTTTTGTTAGCAGGCCTGAGGGTTTTCTGAATAGTCTCATGGGGAAGGGGAAGGGGGAGGGTTTCTTTCTTGATCTAAAAGAGGTTCAGTCTATCCAGGAGGTGGATGGGGGTGCTGTATCTTCCTTTGCTTAGGAGTCTTCCTTGAGAAGCAATGTAGACAGAGGGCTTTGGAGTCCAGAAACCACTGCACCACATTTCCTGGGAGAGTGTCCAAAAATAGTCCGAAAAGGCTGTCAAAGAGCATTGCTGGTCCCCTACCCAAGGGCTTCCCATTGCCCTCAAAGGCACCACCAGCCATGTAGGGTCTCTTCCAGTTTGTCATAACTATTTCTATTTGGGAGACCTGAGTTGTAAACCAGGCTTTTTGACTTTGGTTAGCCATGTGACCTTGGGCAAATCATTTAACCTCTCTGAGGCTTAAATTCCTCATTTGTAAAATTAGGAGCTCAGAATAGATGGCCTTCAAGGTCCCTTCTAAATCAAGGACCCTATGAATGCATGACTAAAGTCTTATCCCTTTTTATAATCTTAGCATCCAGCACAAGTAGGTACCTTAAGTATCTGGCACTCAGTAAATGTTTGGCAATGATGGTATTTATTTCAGACTCTCCTCAGTTAGACCCTGTTAAGGTTAACACACTTAGCAAGAAATCTGAAGCTTTTCAAAATGGACCCAGTCAGGTTTGCAACTTACAGCAATAGGGCTGTGATAGCTCGTGCTAAATATTGTGTGAGATGTGTTGTGAGAATATGCTGAAAGGATAGCTGTGAACACCTAGCTACTCACCATTTACTTCAGGGGTGGCTTCCTTCTCTGAATTATTCTAACGAGTCTACAAATGATTAAGTCTACTTCAAGTTGCCCCTCTACGTGCTCCTCCTCTCCCTCTGTATCACTTGCTGCCTGCATTCCTAAATTTCTGCTATTAGAGAGTCATTGAAAGATTTTAGAGTCTCTGAGAATCCCCTGTTAAGGTATAGCTGTGGGAAGGAAACAATATGCACTGGTAAAGGCTTATGCCTCTGGGAGATTAGGAGAGTAGAGAACAGATTATATCAAGACTGGGGCCCTGGAGAGAAGCAAGGAGCATCACCAGGAAGTTGGGACGTTGAGCTGGGAGCTTACTATTATTTCACAACCCTGCTTAGTGCTGTCCCTAGTAGTCCATCTTATTTAGATAAGTTATGTTTTGTGTATGTACTTCTTTAGTGATATTTTGCATGTTTTCTCTCTGCAATTTTATCTATACTGTTCTGTAGATTTCCAAAGTGTGACCTTTCTGCTGCTGCATTTAAAATTTAGGTGGTTTTGCCATGATGGAAATGATGAATTTTTCATTAAAAACCAACACCAAGCTGCACTAAATGCTCCATTTTGGAATGCACTGCTTTGTTTAGTCTTCACATTCTCAAGAGGCTGTTAATGGGTCCCATTCAAATGTAATGAATTAAAAATGGACTAGTGACAGAAAAATATCTAAACTTCTAGTCAGGCATGACAACTCAAGCAGCAAAGGTAAAGCATTGGGAAGATCAACATGCAAATAGGGAGAGAGTTTATTGAGTCAGAGATTTACTAGTTTGAATGGGCCTTGGAAAAAGAGCTCAAGGATATATATACTTTGGATGGCCACCACTGATCACCTGAACTATACCCTAGCTTTGTGTAGATTTTAAAATACTAAGATGTCTCACTTTTAGTAATTTCTTCTTCCATTTAACTATAAGATAAAATTTAATAGGGAAAAATGCAAAACTCTAAGCAGGGACTTAAATAATTAACTTTACAAATATAGAGTTGTTGGGAGATGATTTATAATCAGACGGCAGTTTGTCTGAAAAAGATCTGAAGTCTTTAGGTGATTAAAAATTTTACATAAATCAACAACATGACATGGCATCCAAAAGAAAAAACCACCAAAACTCTAATCTGTTCTGGGCTTCACGGGGAAAAGCTGTGTCCAGAACGAGTAAGATGATGGTCCTGCTATGTTTTAACTAAAGCCAGCCACTTTTGCTGTAGTATTTAGTTGTAGGCACCATATTTTAGGAAGTACATTGATGAGCTGAAGCATATCTAGAGGATGAGTGAATAGGATAGGGAGGGTAGTTGGAGGTTCTGCCATTGGAAGATTGGTGGGAGGGAGTGTTTATCCTAAAGAAAACTTGGAGGGAGTTGGGGGAACAATAGTTGTTTTCAGATATTTAAAGGATTATTATGTAGAAAAAAGACTAGATTTGTTCTGCTCCGTTCCAGCAGGCAGAAACAGTAATAGGTACAAGTTACAGAAAAAAGAGATTTTGGCTTGATGCAAGAAAAATGACATTAACAATTATAGCCACTCCAAAGTTAAAGGGGCTACCTCAGGATATAATGGATTTCCCCTTACAGGCAGTTTCAAGTGGAGGCTGGATGACCACTTGTCAGATATGTTGGAGTATTATTTAGAGTATTGGTTGGAGTTGATAGCCTTTAGGGTCCTTTCCAACTCTGAAATTCTATGAATCTGATACCTAGAATATCTAAAGGTAACTTTCCCCTCCTTTAAACTGACAAATATTTGTTGAGTATATTTAATGTATGATATGCTAGGTATTCTAAGAAAAAAAAGGAGCCCTCATGAACTTTATCAGAAGATAAAACAACATGCTTGAAGCAACTAGCTAACAATTAAATGTTCAACTCCATGACTCTAAGAAAGAAAAAAGGAATTTGGAGAAGGAAGGGATCAGTGTGGCTTTATGATAAAGCTATCAAGGCCTTGAGGGATGACTAGAATTTAAATAGCTAAGAGAATCCAGAGAAGAGAAAGAACAAACAAAAACAAGGAACTAGGAATAAGTTTGGCATGTGTGGGCAGCAGTGAGGGTAGCCTTATTTACCAGGATACAAGATGTATGTTGAGGAGTGGTTGGAAATGAGGTCAAATGGAAAGGATAATGGAAAGCTTTTGAGGTCAGAGGAATTTAGTGGTGATATGGTTGGCAGGTGGGAATCACTGTACATCCCTGAGGAGGAAAGTGATTCTAGCCATATTCTGTAAGATGAATTGAAGGGGACTTAGGGTACAACTAGATATGAACTACAAGTCTGCTGCAGCATTTATTCCTGGTATGCTAGTAAGATCTCAGACTAGAGGATGCAGAGGAAGGAAGAAACAACACCATAAGGTAGTAGACAGAAAACAGGGATGAAAGAAAACATATGAAAGATGATGCTCAGATTTCTAGTTTGAAAGACTGGAGAAAACAGCTGAGAAGAGAAATCAGTTTGGTGCAAGAGGGAATGAAGGTAGATTTAGTTTTGAATATGTTGAACTTACGATGGATCATCTTATTGGAGACAAGAACAGATAATTACTAGGTGCCTATAGTTTGTAGACTATTGGAAAAGATATAACACCTAGAAATACCAGATTTCTGCCTCCAAGGAACTTACAATGTATTAGAAGAATGAGACAGTAGCACAGGTGAGTATAATGCAAACTTATCCATATAAGTAATTGTACTAGTTATTTACAAAATGAAGTCCTCCATGAAGTCTGAGGGGAAATGTCATTTTTACTCATGGGGATATAAAAAAGCATCCTAAAAGAGGTAATTCTGAGTTGGGTTTTAAAAGTCACAATTAATAATTACTATAATTAATAATATAATTTTCATATTATAAGCAAAACCAATAATTAACATTTATAGAACACTTTAAGTTTTGCAAAGTGCTTTACATGTATTATTTAATTGATCTTCATAACAGCCCTGTGAAGTAGATGCTACTATTATCCCCATTTTATGGATTAGAAAACTGAATCTGAGAAAGGTTAAGTGACTTAGTGTCATGGAGCTACTAAGTGTCTGAAGCAGGATTTGAACTCAACTCTTCTGGATTGCAGAGGGTTGACTGGGAAAAGAGTTGTCTGTTTGGTTCTAGAGGTATGCTGTAGGGTATTAGAGATACTTGGCTGGAGCTCAGAAGAAATGTCATGGCTGGATTTATTTCTGTTCTATAGTACTCAACCCTAAAAAAACCCCCCAAAACCAACCAAAAAAACAAACAAACTTGCCAAACCCCGTGGGATTTTGCGTATCTACCATGTTGCAAAGAATTCCATCACGACATTGTTTTAGTTAGTGCTTAAAATTGATGGAGATAGAAGCTGTAGACAGACAACAAATCAGTGAAATACACAGTTACTATAAAACCTCATTTTAACTAAAGCACCACCAAATTTTTGCTAAAGTTGTTAACAAGTACTGAAAGTGATAGCTTTGAATTTCACTTCCTTTCCATCCTCCTGCCCACCAGTCTGGTGGAGGTGTAAATAAGCAATTAGATGGTCAAAAGTCATGCAGCAGGAGAGAGAACAAGGAGAAACGAGGGTATAAATTGTCAATCAACGAGCTAATAAGCCCTTGAATAATCAAGAGTCCACATTACTTAGCATTCATTTTAAGCACTGAGTGACATAGTCTATGTAAAGAATCCACCAAAGACGTTGTCCCTGCCCTCAAAGGGCTTTATCATCTTTGTTTATCTCTCCCTCTTTCCCTCTCTCCCCCTCATTTATTTACTTCTCTTCACACTGCAGGGACTATGCAGCAAGTCCTTGTTACAGCCTTGACCAGTTCTTGTTACTCTTGAATCTCTCCTGACAGCCGAAAACAGTGATCAGACAGGGTGAAAGATTCAATGGAAATTTAATCTGATCTCATCTTCCCTGCGTGTAGGAAGTGACCTGATATGAACTGAAATTGCAACACTGAAAATTATCTGTCTTTTATAGATGTCCGCCTTCTTAGCTCTGGTGTATGACTGCGTAGAGAATTTAAACATCAAAAAATGCAGGATTGTGGATGCAGCCATTTCAATGGGCAGCTTGCCTTTTTACACGTGAAATTAAAGAGGGGATAAGATCAGAACAGTAAGTAGAGAGGGGTGATTGGAGCTTGCTCTATGACACCAAAAATTAGAGGGTTCTCATAGTGCTTGTACTCTGCATAAACAACTGAGATGAAGACAGAGTTAGGAAGAAAAATTCATTTTAAAAGGAAGTTATTAGATGACCCATTTCCTCCCCTGAATGGGAACACCTCAAGTGAGCTCTTCCCCAAGCCTATCCCTGCCACTCCCTTTCCCTTCTTCATTATTTGTCTTCCTATCTCATCCCAAACCCGTCTTCCTTACAGGGCTCCTTGCTGGGATCTCTCCCTACCACTGCATTGAATTTATCTTAAAGTTAATTTCAAGGCCAGTTTCATGCTACTTCCCCTAGGCATGTTTTGTGAACCAAAATTGCTAGTTATGGCTTTGAGTAAAATGACTTGGTGTTTTATAAGAGCAAGTTTGGACACCTAAGGCAGATAGTAACACCTCAGAGATCAGATAAGAAGAATGAAAAGAATACAATCCAGAAGAGAGAAGGAGACAGAAGTGGCATGAAAATGAATGAATTAGTTTTCTTCTTTTTGGAATTAGTTTTTTTTTAAAGGAGAAACAAAATTTAAATTGAATGTGATAGAAATTAGTCAAATGAGGTACTTGAGCTGGTTAGTGACAATACAGGGGGCAGTTAAATGGTGCAGTGGATAGAGTGCTGGGCCTGGGAGTCAAGAAGACCTGAGTTCAAATCTATCCTCAGACATTCAATAGCCGAGTGACCCTGGGCAAGTCACTTAACTCCTGTTTACTTTAATCCACTGGAGAAGGAAATGGCAAACCATTCTAGTATCTTTACCAAGAAAATCCCACGGACACTGTGGTCTACAAGGTCATGAAGAGACATGGCTGAACAGCAACAGCAAAGTGACAATAAAGGTGTTTTAGTCAGTCAAACAATAAGCATTAAGAGACTACTAAAAGCCAGGAATTGTACTATATTCTGGAGATAGAAAGAAGGGCAAACAAACAAAAGCCATAAGCCCTGCCCTTGAGGAGCTTACATTCTAATGGAGGATGTAAGAATAACAGGATAGATAAAAGCAGGTGTGACTGGTGAGACTGGATACAAGTATGTCAACCAGGAACCTGCCCAAGAAAATATAAGATGATCAGAGCTTAGACTAAAATGGTGGCATTTAGGACAAGATGAGGGATGTCTGCATGAGTCATTTCAAAGGAAAGATTGTCAAGACTTTATGACTAACTGGATACAGAAAAGAGATGAATGAAAGATCACTGAGGTAGGAGAGAATGGTTGCACTTTGGGGAGGTGCAATTTATTGGTGGGGGAGAAGATGATAATAAATTTGTTTTTGAATATTTTGAATTTTCAGTGATGGTGAGATATCTGAAATGTTTAACTATTGAAGATATAAAACTAGAGCTTGACTAAGATCATGGTACATATAGATATGAGAGGCATCTGTATAGAGGTGATAGATGAAGCTATGATAATGGATGGGTGCTTCAAGGTAAAGTATATAGAAAAGGAAAAGCAGAAAGACTAGGGATTGATCCTTGGTGAATACTTATATTTAAAGGGTGAGAAGAAGAAGGAAAGCAAGAAGAGGAAATAGAATGGTAGGTAGGAGAAGCAGAACACTGCACTGTCATAGAAGCTAAAGGAAAGTATTGATTTAAGGAGAGGGTTGTCAACAGTGTTCAATGCTGAAGACATACCAAGGAAAAGGGGAATTAGACAAAGGTAGTTGGATTTGGCAATATGGTGGTCATTGTTGGCCTTTAAGAGACCAGTTTCAGTACTATGGTGAAGGGAAAAGACTACCGGGTAATATAGAAGGAGGAAGTACAATGTGTGACCTTGAGAAAGTCGCTTAACCCTGTTTGCCTTAGTTTCCTCATCTGTAAAATGATCTGGAGAAGGAAATTGAAAACCACTCTGGTATCTTAAACAAGAAAACCCCAAATGAGGTCTTGAAGAGTTGGACATGACTAAAATGACTGAATAACAACAACAACAACAAACAACAACAACGGAAATGAAGGCAGCAGTTGCAGTCCCTTTGTTTAAAAAATTGGTCAAGACAAGGAAGGAGACAGTTGTATAATAGCCAGAAGAGGCAGTAAGGTTAAGTGAGGTTTTTCAGCACAAGAAAAATCCATGTCTGTCTTAAGGTAGAAGGGGATACATTTTATAGAAGGAGATAAATCTGGGACCAATAAAGGAAATCCTACTTTACTTATTGGGGAATAATTATCCCAAGTCCCGCTACTGGCTAAAATTGTAAATAGCTTGAAGATAGATAAATTCATGAATGTAGATGAAATCTAATTAAATAAATATTGAGTACTTATTGTGTATAATGCAGTATGGCAGAGTGGTGAGCATCAGGAAGGCCCACATAACTGTTGTATGACCGTGGGGAAGTCATTGAATTTCTCAGTGTATTCCAGTCTACACTCTAAGACTATCAGTTACAAATGAGTGACCAACATACATCTGTGGAGAGAGTATCTATGTCAGAAATTTTCTACCCTGGTGAAATCATAATATCAAATTGTACTGCCACCTGTCCCCCACAACCAGGAAAAACAAACCAAAAATTCAATTGTTCTGGGCATTGGGGATAGAAAAATCTAGAACTGGTTATTAAGAGCAGCTTGGAACATTGGGGCCACATTCTTAATCTTTGAGGTTGATATCATGGAGGATAGCCATACATTCCCACAAACTGTCTCTGGTCTTCCAGTCAGGGTCAGGCTCCTGAGCATCTGGGGTTGACTTCAAATGGCAAATAATCAATTATGTCAATAATCAGCAAGCATTAGTTGAATTTTGTCTATATTCTAGGTTCTGTAATCTTGAATTTCTTACATACTTGAGATGATACATATAGTAAGTGCTTAATAAATGTTTATAGTATTGAATTCTGCTATAGTAGCTGCAGTAGAAATGATACTGGGGTTGGATAGAGAGAGAAAAAAGACAGGACTAAGTGTCCTAATATTCCTGGAACAATGCCTCTCCTCACTAAGATGAGGTCTAGCTTTTCTCTTTTCCTCTGTCCTAATGCATAGTGACATTCCCCTCCCTGCTTATACCCCCCATCAATGAATAAATCTTTTCCACTTGGAGGAATAGAACCCATTATTTACTTTGCCTAACATATGCCAGATGTTATCCAAAATACAGAACAGACACTGGGTTTCTAAGCTAGATGAGAGGCAAACACACAAAAGAGAAGGATTGAGGGGGAAAAGGAAACATATTTGAATTGTGATCTTGTGTTTCCTTGCAGGGGTCCAGTGGCTGGCTTCCCTTCTCATTCTTTTACCTGTCAGGCTGCTTATTCTCAGTCTCCTTGATTGCTTCATCTTGTTCTTCTCCCCCTGCCCCCACCAAGAAGGAATGTTCCTCAAGACCTTGTTCTTGACCTTCTTCTTTCCTCTTTATACTTTCCCATTTGACAGTCCATGGATTTTATCAGCTTTACATAGATAACTTTCATATCTATATCTTCAGCCCTAATGTCTCCCCTGAATATTAGTTCTGTATCTCTAACCACCTGTTCCCCTTAGTTGCCCCAACCAGTACCTCAAACTCAATATATCTAAAATGGACCTTATTATCTTTCCTTAAAAACTGACCCCTGAATCTTTCCTTTCCTGCATGGGATCAGTCACCAAGTCCTGTATATTTAACCTCCAGAATATCTCACCTCCTTTCCACTTGTACATCTACTGGCCAAACTCAGATCTTTATAATTTCTCACTTGTACTATTATAAATGGCTCTTAACTGGTCTCCCTGCCTCCAATCTCTCCTCTCCAACTCATTCTTTACACTGCTACCAAAATTATCTTCTTATACCATTCTGACCACATCATTCCTCTAGTCAAAAATCCTCAGTGGGTTTTTATTAAGTAAATGGCATTGCAATCCCCCCACCCCCCAACAAATACATACTTCTTATGCTGACATTCAAGGCCCTCCATAATCTGATTCAATCCATTTTTCTAGCCTTCTTTCATTCTATTTCCCTTCGTGCACTTTGTATTCTAGCCAAATTAGCTATCTTTTCATCTCTTCCTGTCTTATATGACTTCTTTTGCACAAATCACTTCCCATGTCTGGAATGTACCGCTTATATGTTCCTACATGTTGGATTCCTTTTCTTCCTTCATGGAGCCTTATCTGACTCCCTTATCCTCCTCCCCACTCCTTCCTTTAACACACACACACACACACACACACACACACACACACACACACACAGAGTTCAAAGTAATCTCTGCCTCCTCATTTGTCTAGATCTTGCCTTTGCCATTATCACATTCATGTATCATACTTATTTGGTTATGGATCTTATATATTCTATTAGACTGCATGCTTCCTAGTGCCTATCACAATTTCTTGCACATTATAGGCTTCTGAAATTTTTATTGAATTGAATTAAGTTGAATTGGGCAAATCACTCTACCTCTCTGGCCCTCAGTAACCTCATCTCTCTAAAATGATTGGGTGACTTGTAAGGTCTCTTCTAAGCTCTAAATTTCTATGATTATAGAAGTCAAACCAATGCATGCATTTATTAGTGCAGTTCATGATTGGGATAGATTAAAACCACAAGTTGACCTCAAGAATAATTTAAATTGCTGAGTTTTAACTAGAAAAATAAATTGTTTTTCAGGTCTATTTTCTAGATATGTTTTTAAAATTGTGCTTTTATTGTTCTTATATCATTTAGGAATACAAATGAAAGTCTGAATTGGCCATATTGCTGCCAAAGTTGCTTGCTCTGCAGCTGCTCTAACCAGTTAACTTAAAACAATTTTTCTAAGATGCATTTTTAATGAGAACCTTATATCCTTGATGTTTTATTCCTTGAATTTTTTTTCCTTCCCTTTGAAAGGCCTCTGAAGTTTCCATACCTTAGTGCCAACTGCATGGCAGTGGCATGTTGTAGAGTTTAATAATTACGTGGTGTCAGTCTAGCTCTGACTTTATTTTTAAAGGCTTAGGATGGCAATTTAAATGCTTTGATTCTAGCAGTAAAGTTTCAATGGGGAGGAAAGGGTGGTATAGCTGACCTATTAAAATGGCTGTATTCAATATTTAGGCAGAATGAGTTTTTCTCATAAATGCTTAAAAAGGATGAGTTAGCATGGAAGAAGGCATGAAAAGTCTACCAAGCTAAAGTATGTCTACCAACTGTTTTTACCCTAGCAAGTTCAGGAATATGGCTTTTGCATAGTTTCCCATGCACTTTCATGTTTTGGTTGAGTTCTAAGAATGTAAAATAAAAAAAAACAAAAACCACGAGAGTAGATTAGTAGCCTGTTCTGACCTGATATTTATGGAGCTTGTCTTCATGCTATTCCTATGGAAAAAAGTGGGCTAACTTGACTATTAACTGTTATCTAAACCTGATACGCCACCTTCTGTATTCATTCTTCATTGCTGGAAAGGACTATATCTTTTCCTCTCAAATTCTTTCTTTTTATTCAAGACTTAGTTCAGCTATCACCTCCTTCATGAAGCCTTCCCTAATTTTTCCAGTGTATTCTCCTTCCCTAGGTATAATAGAAGACATTGTCTAATTTTCTACTTTGCCCTCAACATGTTACTTTCTATTATGTATTTTTTATGTTCATGCCACGTCTCTTTTGATATTCTGTAAGGTTTTTGAGGGTAGGCACAATGCCATTTTTCATGTTTGCATTCACAGAGCCCGACACACAGTAGGTACATTATAAATATTTAACTTGGTGGTAATGATACTTTCCATGATACAAAAGAAAAAAAGCAACTTTTTCAAATGTCTTATTATCTTAGGATTTGAAGGAGATTCTTGTTTAGAAGGTATAGCAAGCTTCAAGGTGCCTTTAAAAATAGTATTGAAGAAAAAGATAAGAGTAGCTATCTTAACAAGTCACTCACAGGGCTTATCTTACACTACAGGTACAAACTGTAACCAGAAGAAATCTAAAAAGAATCATCACTGACAATGATGTATTGGGGCAAGAAACTGAAGATCTCAGGAGCACAGGTGGTGTTTTTCTTGATGCTGTGATTGAAGGCAAGGTCTTCCAGACAAGAGAGGTAGATTTGAAGCAATGCCTTGAAAAAGTGATTTGGATTTACAGACCACAGCTTAGAATAGAAATGAATGGCTCCTGGCCAGGGATTTACTATACCTAATAAGGGTTGACAAACATATTTTTGAGTAGAGTCTTGGGTATCACTGAGATTTGTTGGGGTGAGATTTAGATTATCTTTAGAAAGATAGACATTATTTAAAGGAAACAACAATAGGTAAATGAGGTAGAGATGGGGAATAGTGTTATGTATTAAGAAGATATACTCATGAGAATTATTCAAGAACCAGAGCAAAGTAGCATGATAGAGAGCAGTTAGGTGACTAACTGAAGCGGAATCAGAAATGGTGTTGTCATCAGAGTATTCTGTATGACAACTAGACAGAAAGAGAAAATAATGAAGAGTTTGAAAATACATCACAAGCCTTGCGCAGAAGAATAATATAGTACTGATGAAGGTTTTTCTTCTGGAGATCTCTCTGTCAAATCTGAGTGGCTAAAAATTGTTCATCTCGTGCTTGTCCTTCAAAAGGTGGAGGAACCAATGAAAGGAACTGTTACTCTGAACCTCATTTTCACTACTAAAGAGGGGCTATTTTCTAGGGTAGAAATGATAAAGACTTTGGGTTGGGGAAGTAGTGAGAACTCTCTTAAAATCTGTGATAGAAAACAGGAGAGTTGGAAATAGTCTGCCATGCCCTTTAGATGTAGGGAGAACAAATTTTTTTTTTTTTGCTTGACTGGGTATATTTATTACAGAAGTTTTGTTTTTCTTTTCCTCCCCACCCTAATTGGAGGGACAGGGAAGACAGGAGAGAAAGAAAATATTTTTGCTAATTGAAAACAATTAAATTAGAATGTAAAGTCTTTGAAGGCAGGAATGGTATACTTTTTGTCTTAGTATCTCTGGCACCAAGTACAGTTTCTGGCATACAGTAGGCATTTAATTAATGTTTCTTGGTTGACTGACTGATACTGTCAATATGATCATATCTTTTATTAATTTTATTTTTTATTGACTTTTTTACATCTTTTTTAATTAATTTATTTTGATTTATCAATAATCACTTCCATATGCTTTTGAGTTTAAAATTTTTCTCCCCCTTCCTCCCCACCACCCTCCCCAAGAAGGCACACAATCTGATATAGGCTATACATTTACATTCATATTAAACATATTTTCACATTAGTGATGTTGTAAGTAAAAATTAAAACCAATAGGAGGAACCATCAGAAAGAGGAAACAAAACTCAACGGAAGAGAAAAAAATAGCAATTCAACTTCCATAGTTCATTCTTTGGATGTGGACAGCATTTTCCATCACAAGGCCTCTGGAGATGTCTTAGATCCTTGTATTGCCAGGAAGGGTTAAGTTTATCAATATTAGTCATCGCACAACATGGCTCTTATTGTGTACAACGTTCTCTTGGTTCTGCTCACTTCACTCAGCATCAGACCATACAAATCTTTCCAGGTTTTTATGAAGTCAACCTGCTCATTATTTCTTATAGCACAATAGTATTCCATTACATTCATATACCACAACTTGCTCAGCCATTCCCCAATTGATGGGCATCCTCTCAATTTCCAATTCTTTGCCACTACAAAAAGAGCTGCTATGAATATTTTTGTATATGTGGGTCCTTATCCCATTTGTGGGATCTCTTTGGGATATAGCCCTAGAAGTGCTATTGCTGGGTCAAAGGGTATGCACATTTTTATAGCCCTTTGGGCATAGTTCCAAATTGCTCTGCAAAATGGTTGGATCATTTGACAACTCCATCAACAATGCATTAGTGTTCCAATTTTCCCACATCTCCAACATTTATCATTTTCCTGTTTTGTCATGTTGGACAATCTGATAGGTGTGATGTAGTACCTCAGAGATATTTTGATTTGCATTTCTCTAATCAATAGTGATTTAGAGCATTTTTTCATATGACTATAGATGGCTTTAATTTCTTCATCTGAGAACTGTCTGTTCATATCCTTTGACCATTTATCAGTTGGGGAATGGCTTGTATTCTTACAAGTTTGACTTAATTCTCTATATATTTTAGAAGTGAGGCCCTTATCAGAAAGACTGGTTGTAAAAATTCTTTTCCAATTTTCTACCTTCCTTCTAATCTTAGTTGCATTGGCTTTGTTTGTGCAAAAACTTTTCAATTTAATGTAATCAAAATTATCCATTTTGCTTTTCGTAATGTTCTCTATCTCCTGTTTAGTCATGAATTCTTCTGTTCTCCATAGATCTGACAGATAAATTATTGCTTGCTTGGAGAACAGATTTCAAAGGGTGCAAAGAAAGGATAAGTATAATAGGATCTAATGGATTAAAATTCTCTAGGGGAAGTCAGTCCTGAAGGTATGGAGAGCACTCAAAAATGAAGCCCTCATGATGGAGAAAGGGGGTACCTGTCCAGCAAGACCAATATAGGTACATCGAGAATTCATTGACCAACATAGATTTTTAAAAGCATAGTGTAGTGTACTCAACCACTGTACTTGGAGTCAGGGAGATCTAGATTCAAATCTCACTTCAAGCTCTTAATAGCTGTGTGACCTTAGACAAATCACTGAATATCTCTGTGCCTCAGCTCCCTCATTTGTAAAATGAAGGGGTTGAACTCAATGATCTCTAAGGTTACTTCCAGCTCTAAGTTGTTTTATTTTAAGTGTGGAGAATGCACACAAGTAAGTAATAGAGAATGCCTACAAAATTTTGCTATGTGAATATGTAAGTAGATTTAAGAGCACTGAAAGCTTGAATTTATTGAAGATTGAATTTATTGAAAGTGCTACACTTTTCCCCAAAAGCAATCCAGCTTGTTTTTTTTTTAAATTAAATTCTGGATCAGATTGTTGTCCATATGAAGTTTCTGTTCAAGATATAAATATTGATGGACCATCTCAATGATTTTTTTATCCAAATCCATATCACAGTGTGGAGAATATATGTTCTTCATTCATTTGATTTTTACTGTGTGGATTATTAGGTCAAACTCTTGTGAGAAATTACAGATCTCATTGAAGAAGCTCTGCAATCATTCATGGCTTGATCAACAAAACAACTAACATTTATTAAGCACCTATTATGTCCTAGGAACTGTTCTAAGTACTGGGAATAGAATGACAAAAAAAAAGCACCCAGTTCCTTTCCTCAAGGAGCTTATATTTCTATTGTGGGAACCACTATGTACACATATAAGTAGTGAGAAGATACATACAAAATCATTTTGGATTGGTGGAGGATAGTAGCTGAGGGAATCAAGGAAAGGCCTCATCAAGAACATGTTGCTTGAGCTGTTTTGAAGGATGCTAGGAATTACAGAGAATAACTAAGTCTTTCACAGATGATCATCCTTATGATACTGCTATTACTGTATACAATGTTCTCCAGGTTCTGCTCACTTCACTTTGCATGAGTTCATATAAGTCTTCCCAGTTTTTTCTGAAACCATACTATTCACAATTATATACCACAACTTGTTCAACCATTCCCCAGTTGATAGGTATCCCCTCGATTCTAAGTCTTTGTCACTACAAAAAGAGTTGCTATAAATATTTTTGTACAAACAAGATCCTTTTCCCTTTTCTTTGATCTCTTTGGAATATAGACCTAGTAGTGGTCAAAGGGAGTGCACAGTTTTGTATCTCTTTGGACATAATTCCAAATTGTTCTCCAGAATGGTTGAACTAGTTCACAACTCTACTAACAATGTGTTAATGTCCTAATTTTTCCACATCCCCTCCAGTATTTGTCATTTTCCTTTTCTGTCATGTTAGCCAATCTGATAAGTGTGAAGTGATACCTCAGAGCTGTTTGAATCTGTATTTTTCTAATAAGTAGCAGTTTAGAGCATTTTTGTTTGTTATTAATTTATTTTTAGTTTTCAACAATCACTTCCATAGGCTTTTGAGTTTTAAATTTTTCTCCCCCTCCCTCCCCCCCTTCCTCCCTAAGATGGTGTGCAATCTGATATAGGCTATACATATACATTCCTATTAAACATATTTTCACATTAGTCATGTTGTAAGGAAGAATTAGAACCAATAGGAGGAACCATAGGAAAGAGGAAGCAAAACAAAACAGAAAGGAAAAAAAAGAGCAAATAGTATGTTTCGATCTGCATTCAAACTCCATAGTTCTTTCTTTGGATGTGGATAGCATTTTCCTTCATGAGACTTTTGGATATGTCTTAGATCCTTGCATTGCTGAGAAGGGCTAAGTCTACCAAAGTTAGTCATCATACAACATGGCTGTTACTGTATACCACGTTCTCCTGCTTCTACTCACTTCATTCAGCATCAGTCCATAGTTTCTCCAGGTTTTTCTGAAATCCACTTGCTCGTCATTTCTTGTAGCACAGTAGTATTCCATTTCATTCATATACCACAACTTGTTCATCCATTCTCCAATTGATGGGCATCCCCTTAATTTCCAATTTTTGGCCACCACAAAAAGAGCCATTATAAATATTTTTGTACATGTCAGTCCTTTTCCCATTTGTATGATCTTTTGGGATACAGCCCTAGAAGTGCTATTGCTGAGTCAAAGGGTATGCACATTTTTTATAGCCCTTTGGGTATAGTTCCAAATTGCTTTCCAAAATAGTTGGATCATTTTACAACTCCACCAACAATGCATTAGTGTTCCAATTTTCCCATATCATCTCCAACATTTATCATTTTCCTGTTTTGTTATGTTGGCCAATCTGGTAAGTGTGATGTGGTATCTCAGAGTTATATTGATTTGCATTTCTCTAATCAATAGTGATTTAGAGTATTTTTTCATATGCCCTATAGATGGTTTCAGTTTCTTCATCTGAGAACTGCCTGTTCATATCCTTTGACCATTTATCAATTGGGGAATGACTTGTATTCTTATAAATTTGACTTAGCTCTCTATATATTTTAGAAATGAGGTCCTTATAATAGACACTGGCTGTAAAAATTCTTTCCCAGTTTTCTGCTTCCCTCTTAATCTTGGTTGCATTGGCTTTGTTTGTACAAAAACTTTTTAATTTAATGTAATCAAAATGATCTATTTTAGTTCCTGTGACACTCATTATCTCTTATTTGTTCATAAATTCTTCCTTTATCTGTAGATCTAACAAATACATCTGAATTTACTTATGATATCACCCTTTATATCTAAATTATTTATCCATTTTGATCTTATCTTGATATACAGGGTGAGATTCTGGTCCATATCTAGTTCTGCCAAACTGCTTTCCAGTTTCTCCAGGAATTTTTATCAAATATTGAGTTCTTGTTCCAAAAGCTTAGATGATTGGGCTTTCAAACACTAGGTTACTATGGCCATTTACTACTATATGTTATGTATCTAATCTATTCCACTGATCCACCACTCTCTTTTTTAGCCAGTACCATATTATTTTGATGATTACTACTTTGTAATATAGTTTGAAATTTGGAATTGTTAGGCTGTTTTCCCTCACATTTTTTTCTTTGATTACCTTGATATTATTGACTTTTTGTTCTTCCAGATGAATTTTGCTATTGTTTTTTTCTAGTTCTATAAATTTTTTTGGTAGCTTGATTGGTATGGCACTGAAGTAGATTAATTTAAGCAGCATTGTCAGTTTTATTATATTGGCTTGGCCTACCCATGAGCAATTAATATTTCTCCAACTGTTTAGATCTATTTTTATTTGTATGAACAGTGTTTTATAACTGTGTTCATACCAGGGGTGGAAACCTGTGGCCTCGAGGCCACATTTGGCCTTCTAGGTCCTTGACTGTGGCCTTTTGATCGAGTCCAAGTTTTGCAGAACAAATCCTGTTATTAAGGGGATTTGTTCTGTGAAGTATACTATAGTTCCTGAGTTTGTCTTGAAAGGTGAATTCCCAAGTTTTTTATATTGTCTGCAGTTAGTCTAAATGAAATTGTTTTTTCTGTCTCTTCCTGCTGGTCTTTGTAGACAACATATTGTTGGAGTCTAATTTCAAATCCATTCTGCTGTCTGCTTCAATTTTATGGGTGAATTCATGCCATTCCATTACCAGTCATGTTTACTATTTGTGCATTTCCCTCCATCCTGTTATCCTATTTTCTTTGGTTTATCCTTCTCTCTCTCTCTCTCTCTCTCTCTCTTGTTCCTCCTCTAAAGTCTGTTTGCCTTCTGACCATCTGCCCTCCCTTTTAACAACCCTTGCTTTCCTTATCCCTTTTCCTTCCTATTTCCCTGTTGGGTAAGATAAATCTCTATTAGCATTTAAGTGTGTGTGTGTGTGTGTTCCTTCTTTGAACCAAATTAGATGTGAGGTTTAAGTATCACCCCCCCATTTCTCCCTTCACTGCAAAAGCTCTTCCTTGCACACATTTTTTATGTAAGATAATTTTCCCATTCTTCCTCTCCCTTCCCCCTTCCCTGAGGGCACCCTCTTTCTTGCCTATCCATTTGTTTCTACATTAGCCCAATACAATCAACTCACTCCTGCACTCTCTATGTAGAATCCTTCTAACTGTCCTAATAATGATAAAATTCTTAGACATCACATGTATCACCTTCCCACATAGAAAGGTAAACCACTTAACCTTATAGAGCCTCATGATTTTTCTTTCATGATTCTCTTAGGTCTTGTATTTGAAAGTCAAATTTTCTATTCAGTTCTGGTCTTTTCATCAGGAATGCTTCATCGTGTCCATTTCTTCCCTTGAAGCATTATACTTAGTTTTGTGGAGTAGGTTGTTCTTGGTTGTAATCCCAGCTCTTTTGCCTTTGAGAATATTTTATTCCAAACCTTCTGGTCCTTTAATGTGGTACCTGCTAAATCTTGTGTACTTCTTACTGTGGCTCCATGGTATTTGAATGGTTTCTTTTTGGTTGTGTGAAATATTTTCTCTTTGACCTAGGAGCTCTGGAATTTGGCTATGATATTCCTGGGAGTTTTTATTTTGGGATATCTTTTAGCAGGTGATCAAAGGATTCTTTCAATTTCTATTTTACCCTCTGATTCTAAGATATCATGGCAGTTTTCCTTGATAATTACTTGAAATATGATGTCTAGGCTCTTTCTTTCATTATGGCTTTCAATTAGTCCAATAATTCTTATCTTCCCACAATCTATTTTACAGATTGGTTGTTTTTCCAATGAGATATTTCACATTTTCTCCTACTTTTTCATTCTTTTACTTTGTCTTATTATTTTTTGATGTGTTGCAGAGTTATTAGCTTCCATTCACCCAATTTTAGTTTATAAGGAATTAATTTTTTTCAGTGAGCTTTTATAACTCTTTTTCCATCTGGTCAATTCTGCTTTTTAAGGACTTCTTTTCTCCTGTAAATATTTGTCAATTCTGTTTTTTAAAGTGTTATTTTGTCAATTCTGTTTTTTAAAGTGTTATTTTCTTTCTTAAGTTTTACTGTGCCTCTTTTACCAAGCTATTAATTGTCTTTCCATAATTTTCTTTCTTTGGTCTCATTTTTTAACCTAGTTTTTCCTCTACTACTCTTATTTGATTTTGAAAGTCATTTTTAGCTCTTCTAGGAATTCTTGTTGGGCTTGCATCCAATTCATGTTTTTTTTTTTCCTTTGAGGCTTTACTTGTAGGTATTTTGACTTCATCTTCTTCTGAGTTTGTGTCTTGCTCACCCTGTCACCATAGTAGCTTTTTATGGTTAGCCTATTCTTTCTCTTTGCTCATTTCCCCACCGTATTCTTGATTTTGAGCCTTATGTTAAGGTAGGATTCTGTTCCCAGATTGGGCATTAGTGTGTGTGTAGAAGGCCCCTGTCTCAAACTTCAGGATTTTTTTTTATGTTGAATATATTAATTTTTAAAAAAATTAATTAATTTATATTTAGTTTTCAACATTTACTTCCACAAGATTTTGAGTTCCAAATTTTCTCCCCATCTTTCCCTTCCCCCACCCCAAGATGGCATGCATTCTGAATTCTTCTTCCCCTAATCTGCCCTCCCTTCTTTCTCTCCCCTCCTTGTCTTATCCCCTTCCTTTCTTATTTTCCTGCAGGGCAGAATAGATTGCTGTACCCTATTGCCTGTATATCTTATTTCCCAGTTGCATATAAAAACAATTTTTAACATTTGTTTTTACAACTTTGGTTTCCAAATTCTCTCCCTTCCTCCCTTCCCTCCCTCATTGAGAATCAAGCAGCTCAAAACAGGTTATACATGTGTAGTCATGCAAAACACCTCCATAACAGTCATGTTGTGAAAAACTAACTGTATTTCCCTTCATCCTATCCCAGCCCCCCATTTATTTTATTCTCTCCTTCAACCCTGTCCCTCCTTAGAAGTGTTTGCTTCTGATTACTCCCTCACTCAATCTGCTCTCCCTTTTATCATCTCCTCCTCTCTTAACCCCTTACCCCCATTTTCCTGTAGTATAAGATAGATTTCCATACCCAATTGAGTTTATATGTTATTCCGTCCTTAAGACAAATCTGATGAGAGTAAGATTCACTCATTCCCTTTCACCTTTCCGCATTTCCCCTCCACTGTAAAAGCTTTTTTGGTCCATTTTATGTGAAATAATATACCTCATCCTACCTTTCCCTTTCTCCTTCTCCCAGTATAATCCTTTCTCATCCCTTAATTTTATTTTTTAGATACCATCTTTTCATCTTCAAGTTGCCCTGTGCCCTCTGTATAAATATATATATAAGTTCAGCTTTAATAAGTCCCTTATGATTTCTCTTTCCTGTTTACCTTTTCATGCTTCTCTTGAGTCTTGTATTTGAAAGTCAAATTTTCTATTCAGCTCTGGTCTTTTCATCAAGAATGCTTGAAAGTCTTCTATTTCAATGAATGTCCATTTTCCCCCCTGAAGGATTATACTCAGTTTTATAGGGCAGGTGATTCTTGGTTTTAATCCTAGCTCCTTTGATCTCCAGAATATCATATTCCAAGCCGTCTGATCTCTTAATGTAGAAACTGCTAAATCTTGTGTTATCTTGATTGTGTTTCCAAATACTTGAATTGTTTCTTTCTGGCTGCTTGCAATATTTTCTCCTTGACCTGGGAACTCTGGAATTTTGGCTATAATATTTCTAGGAATTTTCCTTTGGGGATCTCTTTCAGGAGATGATTGGTAGATTCTTTCACTTTCTATTTTTCTCTCTGGTTCTAGAATATCACGGCAGATTTCCTTGATAATTTCTTGAAAGATGATGTCTAGGCTCTTTTTTCGATCATGGCTTTCAGATAGTTCAATAATTTTTGAATGATCTCTCCTGGATCTATTTTCCAGGTCAGTTGTTTTTCCAATGAGTTATTTCACATTGTCTCCTATTTTTTCATTCTTTTGGTTTTGTTTTATAATTTCTTGATTTCTCAAAAAGTCATTAGCTTCCATTTGCTCCATTCTAATTTTTAAGGAATTATTTTCTTCAGTGAGCTTTTGGACTTCCTTTTCCATTTCGCCAATTCTGCTTTTTAAGGCATTCTTCTCCTCATTGGCTTTTTGGACATCTTTTGCCATTTTGGTTAGTCTATTTTTTAAGGTGTTATTTTCTTCAGTATTTTTGTGGGTCTCCTTTAGCAAGCTGTTGACTTGTTTTTCATGATTTTCTTGCATCACTCTCATTTCTTTTCCCAGTTTTCCTCTACTTCTCTGACTTGCTTCTCAAAATCCTTTTTGAGCTCTTCCATGGCCTGGGACCAATTTATATCTTTCTTGGAGGCTTTGGCTGTAGGACCTTTGATTTTATTGTCTTCTTCTGGCTGTATGTTTTGATCTTCTTTGTCACCAAAGTAAGATTCTATGGTCTGAATTTTTTTGTGCTGTTTGCTCATGTTCCAAGCCAATTACTTGAGTTTTAAACTCTTTCTTAAGGTAGGGGTCTACTTCCAGTGTGGAGAATGTACTGTCCCAAGCTTCAGGGGTTTTGTGCAGCTGTTTTCAGAGATACTTCTAGGGACCTGTACATTTTCAGTTCTTCCAAGGTGTTATAATCAAAGGCGGGGTGTTTGTTCCTTTCCTGGCCTATACTCTGGTCTATGAGTGACCACAAGCACTCTTTTCTGCCTTGGAACTGTGAGGGGGATTTCCTCTCTGCTGCTGTCACAAGCTCCACTATGCCAACACTCCTTCTTGCCCCAGGACTGCCACCCAGGACTGTGACCCAGATCCAAGCATGGGCAAAGGAAGGGAATCTTGCTTCAGCACCAGTAGAGAGATCCCTGCAATCCATCTCTGATCAACTGTTTGATCCCCCTCGCCATCTGTGGGCCAAGAGTTCTGGAAGCAGTCATTACCCTGGGGTTGTGCCAGGACTGGGACTGGACCAAGCTCCTCTCTACTGAAGTCTGACAGACCTTTCCTACTGACCTTCTGAGTTGTCTTTGGCATTTATGAGTTGAGAAGTCTGGAAACCACTACAAATGCTAGTGATTCAGTCCTCTGAAGGCTGCTTCAGATTTGCTGAGGCCTAGTCTTTGCCTACACAGCTCACTTTGAACTGCGCTCCTCTCCCAGCTTGGTGCAACAGACCTTTTCCTTCAACTATCCAGGTTGTCTTAGACTGTAAATTTGTTTCACTCTGGCTTTTTGTGGATTCTGCTGCTTTAGAATTTGTTTAGAGTCATTTCTTACAGGTATTTGGAGGGACTTGGGGAGAGCTCAAACAAGTCACTTCTTTTACTTTGCCATCTTGGCTCTGCCCCTAAGCTTCAGGATTTTTTACACAGCTATTTTCAGAGCTAGTCTGGGGGTTTAGAAGTTTTTGATGCATCCAAAGTGGTATGAATTGGGGAGACGTGTGGTCACTGATATCCTGCTCAGTACTCTGATCCTTACCCTGGAAGGGTCCCTGATCCCTTGGGATTGCAGTTGATACTACTCTTCAGGACCCTTGCTCCCTTAAAATCAGAAGTGCTATTATTCCTCATGGTACCTTATCCCTTGTGACCACAAGTGACACTACTCCTTAGGGCTTCCACTCTGTTGATTGAAAGTGCTTCTTTCTGCTTTGGAACTATGATCCAGAAGTGGTTATAGGCAATGGATTTGCCAAATAGCATGGGGTTCTTTGTAATCTTTCTGATCATTTACCAAGTCTTACCATCTTACCACCTTTCCATCTCTGGCTTGAGAACTCCTGAAGCTGCTGCTGTTTTACCATCTATTTCCACCACTGATGTTTCATATACGTGGGCTCTGGACCATCTTCTGCCCCCCTGTCACAGATCTCTCTTTCTGATATCCTAAGTTGTCTTGGTCTGGAAGAATGTCTCACTCACCTTTTTCTTGATCCTGTCACTCCAGAATTTGATTTGATGCATTATTTTAAAGTTGTTTGAAAGAGAAGGTTGGGAGAGCCTGGCTGGCTATTTCCTCTATTTTATCATCTTAACATTTTTCTCTTTGAGCCAAAAAATCAACTTCATAAGGAGAAGATGAAGAAGATGTGTCTAAGGGAAATTTGTCTGAAAATGATTTGCTGTATTATTATTATTAGGTTTTAAGTTCAATATAAATCAACCATGTGACATGACTGCCAAAAAAAGCTAATATAGTCTTAGGTTGCATTAAGAGAAATACTGTAACCCAGACTAGGTAGGTGATAGTTTTTCTGTCTTCTGCCTTGGGCAGGCTACATGTGGAGTATTGTATTCAGTTCTGGGTACTCAAATTTTTTTTAAATTAAAATTTCTTTTTCAATCAATGAAAATCTGCCTCCCCCCCTCATTCTCCAATTGAGAAAGAAACAAACCCCCATTACAAAAACATATAGTTGAGCAAAACAAATTCCAGCATTGGTCATGTCATATACATACATGCATACATACACATATGTGTGTGTATATATATATATATATGTGTGTGTGTGTATGTATCTATATGTCATTCTCTCTTTCTTTCCATACACACACACACACACACACACACACACACACACACACACACATTATCAGGGTGTGACCACTGTGCATGCTACAGTTTCTTGGAGTCACAGGTGAGAGTTGGCTGGCAGGTGGGCACCAAAGGTGGATAAGTAGTCCTGAAAAGAGATTGACAGCCTTCACACTAGAGGTACTAATTCTCCCTCCACTAAACCAGGTTGCAGGTAACTGATGGGCCTCAAACCCATTGGTGAATTGGGGGTGGCTACCTTAAGATTTCCTTAGCAGAATGGGCAGATATAAACAATTTGTTACAATGGGCCATGAAGGTGGCAGAAGGAAGTGCTGTGAAGTGCTTAGAGCTTGATCAGACATCTAAGATGCCAAGGTTATCCACTGCATTCTGAGCCATCCCCAATTTTCTTGACTTTTGTTTTTCCACTGGACTCTGATGATGCTGCAAGAGAGAACAAGGCTAACAACCTCATGGAGCTCTGCCTTACTTAAATCTTATGTGAGTCAAAAATACAAAGTTATAGGTATGTAATTTTGTACCCTGAGTTGTTTGTCATCTCTCTTTCAGGAGAAATATTTCATTCTAAGTTGTTTGGAATTACGGTTGGTCATTGAATTGATCAGTGCTTAGTCTTTTTAGTTGTTTGTTTTTATATCACTATTGTTCATATAAATTATTTTCCTACTTATGTTATCTTTGTTTTGTATCTGGGCACCACATTTTAGGAAGGATATTTATAAGCTGGAGAATAGTTAGTTGGATCTAAGGATGTTTAACCTAGAGAGAAAAAGATATGATTGCCGTCTTCAAGTATTGAAGGGCTTTCATCTTTAAAGAGGAATTAAGACTTGTTCTTGTTTGATTCCTGAGGAAAGACCTTGGTGGAAATAGCAAAGAGGTATGATTAGTTGTTATTTAAGGAAAAAATTTTCTAACAATTAGAGATCTCTAAAAGAAGAATGGGTTTCATTAGGAGGTAGGAGATGCCCCCTCATTGGTTGTTTTCAAGCAGTGGCTGGATGGTCATTCATCAGGTCAGTAGTAGAAATGATTCCTATTCAGTTACATGTTCAGATAGAATCAGGTGATAGATCTAGATAGAACTGGAAGCAATATTGGAGGCCATGTAGTCCAACTCTCTCACTTTACAGATGAGGAAAGTGAGGCCCCAGAGTGACTTGTGCAAGGTAACACAGAGAATAAATGTCCAAGAAGGGATTTGAATACCAGTTATCTGACTCCAGAGCTCATGTTCTTTCTGCTGTGTTACTCTTAGACCCTTTCCAGCTCTGAGATTCAGTGATATGTACAATCTTAGATTATCAGAACTGGAAGGGAACTTACATATTATTTAACACAACTTCCTCATTTTATGTGAATAAATTCCAACCATGAAAACTTAATAAATCAATGCATTTTGTAACATAAATAGTCATTTCTGGTTTCTTGAGCTCAAGGAATCATTAAAAAACTAATGGCTTACCAACACAATGCTTTTATTTTTCAAAGTTTTGAAAATAAACAGTAGTGGCCTATGTAGCATTAGACTACTCATGTTTCTCCTATTACTATCTTCTCTCACTTAACTTTTTTTTTTACTTAGCTTTTGCATATTTATATCTTGTCTCATCAATGAGATTGTAAGCTTTTTGAGACTAGAACCGTTGTGCTACACCATTTTCCATCTACCACAATATTTATCACAGTTGATGGTACCTAGTAGCATCTCAATGAATATCTGTTGAATGGTTAGAAGACATATGTTAAGGAGAAGGAAAAGTAACATCAGGTGGCAGATTTTATCCTAAACATGAGTCATCTGCTCCTGCATAATTGCGAGATGACTGTGCCTAGAGTGATGGCTATCTTATTGTTCCACAGGTGATCAAGTAACAGTGTTGGATTCTGATGCCAATCCACAGGGCATGCATTTTAAGAGAGATATGGAGAATTTGGAGAAGGGTTAGAGGAAAGATCCAGCGGTTATGTGGTTAGAAAATGGTACCTCGGAGCAAAACCATAAAAGGCCTCTTATCCTGAGAAGAAAAGCCCAATTGAAGAGATGCTATATAGATGATTTTTTCAAGTAGAGGACATTATGTAGAGGATGGTAGCCATCTCCAACCAGGAATAAATAAGAAGAAAGTGGCTCAGACTGACATTTGAATGATTAAAGTTAGATGAAAAACAAGAAATTGTGGAAAGAGCTGCTAATGGATGTTAGACCTCTTAGATTTGCATGTGTATTTAGAGGGAAAGGTACCCATCTGTCACAGGTAGTTGATTTGTAATCTGTCATAGAGGCAGAAAGGCAAATTAGAAGACTTTTTCATGATATTCTATGATATCTAGAAGGAGATTAAATTGAAAATAAGGTTAAATTCTTATTGGGGGGTGGGGAAAATACCCACCACTCAAACTCTAAACATCTTGCCCATAAAAATATAGAAATAAAATATAGAAATATAGAAAATATAGAATGAAGGCTGGTAGAACACTACTCATTTAACTTGGGTTAGACTTCTTATAGGAAAGGAGTCTTTCATTTTATATAGTGATGGTGGAACAGTAGACTATAATCTTCCATTGGATGACTATTATAGAATTTATGATTAATAGATTATATATAGTAATAGATTATGTACCTCCTGCAGTAGTCATTTCCTGACTCCCTCCCACCCCCAGTTACTAGAGCTATCCCCCGGAAGCTTATCTTACATCTGCTTTGTATTTATCTTGTATGTTTTCATTTATATATGTTGCCTCCCTTATTAGACTAGAGACTTGGTTTCTATCCTTATATTCACAATGCCTTGAGAGTAGTAGTGCATTTAATAGATATTCATTGAATTATGGAAACTAAGCCCAGATTGTAGAAATGATTTGCTCACTAGATTGTAAGCTTGATTTACTTATTATGTAAATCATTTGTAAATCACTGCAAAGCAATGTAAATTATGATGGAAATCATTTGAGTAAATTATTTGCTAATTAAAATGTAAACTCCTTGAAGGCAGAGGCTGTTTTTTCTTCTTTTATGTCCCCAGTACTTAGCACAGTACTTGTCAGATAGTAAGTGCTTAATAAATGCTTGTTGGTTGATTAAAATAGTTGATATTGCTAAAGTGCTTCAAAACTTATAAAACATTTGAACTATCACTCCATGTAATCCTCATAATCATCCTGCAAAGTAAGTGTAACAGGTTTTATTATCCTCATTTTCCAGTAGAGGAAACCTAGGCCCAGAGAAACAACTGCTTTGTCTAAGTTCACGTAGCTGGTATGTGCCCAGGGAAGGATTTGAACCCAAGTCCCCCCTGACTCCAAGTCCAGTACTCTGTCTGATACACTATGCAAATTCTTAGAAAATGCTGAGTGCCTCTTAGAAAGCATCAATGGAGTAGAATTTTTAATTTCATTATAGGTGTTTTATGCTTTGTTATTGCTATAAGAAGCAAAATCCTTAATTTTATATCTCTGAGAATATTCATTAATTTCAAAGGAGGACAATAGACTTTTTGATATGAAATCATCTCTAGCAAGATTCTTGGGTTTATACATCTTTATAGGCAATAATAGCAACTGATGAAAGTGGCAGAAGCTTTTAGAGACTACTCAAAAAGTATGACCCTATGATCACAGCCAAGTTGTTCTGGGAACTTCTTGTCTGGGTCCTCCCAAGAGGACCTCTCCAAAGTGCTAGAGGTTATCCTCCGCATTGAGGAATTTTTAGTGTGTGTGTGTGTGTGTGTGTGTGTGTGTGTGTGTGTGTGTGTG
>NW_020954610.1:4965427-5015280 GCF_900497805.2 Vombatus ursinus | reverse complement strand
GTGTGTGTGTGTGTGTGTGTGTGTGTGTGTGTGTGTGTGTGTGTGAGATGGATTCCTTTGGAAGTCTGCAAGCAACCTCTAGACACCTCATAATAATGTTTTTAAATCTATTAGATAAAATTCATTGGATTACAAAGGAAAGCAATTATATTGAAATGCAGTAATTTATTTGTCTATTGATCTAGAAATCTAATGATTTGTCTTTCTATAAGAAATTCACAGACCCCAGGTTAAGAACACCTGCTCTCAGGTGTTTCACATTTCATTGGTATGGGCAGCACTTGAGCTGTCCATTGACTCTCCCATAACTGGCTACCTTTGTGATAATTTACTTCCTGGGTGATTTCTTTTACAAGGATAGTGTAGTACACTGGAAAGAGTGATAGATTTGTAGTCAGAGAACCGAGGTTTGAATCCTAGCTTTGCCATTTATTACCTCTTTGGCATTGGGCATGGCACTTAAGCTCTCTGGGTCTTAATTTCCTCATTTGCAAAATGATGAAGTTGGACTATGTGACTTCTAAGTTCCCTTCCAACTCTAAATCTATGATCCAATAACCTTGCTTGTTGAATAGAAGTAATTACTGATAATATGTTGTAGTCTACTTACACCTACTATATGTTTCTTCATTGCCAGAACTGAATAGGAGAAAGAAGATATGTTGGATTGCATTTGAGAAACTGAGCAGGACTTTCAGCAATGACAAGCTACTTCTTAATAAAAAATCCATCTTAAAAATGTCATTATCCTTCCAATGATATTATACTGTTGAGAATTCCAGGACAAAGCAATCTTTGAGAAATCTAGATGTTGGTGTAATCTGCTTGAAAATAGTGGTGTGATAATTCAGTGAGAATAATCATTTCATGAATAGACTTCCAATCAACATTAGCTCCTAGTAAGTTCAGAATGAAATGTCACTTGAAATAAATGCAATGTACTTATGGAATCATAAGATCTAGATTGAGATCTTGAAAACCCTAGCATAGTGTCTGGTATATAGTAGGAGCATAATAAATACTTGTTGGTGAATTGACCCTTTCTAGCTATGTGGTGGTGGGCAAGTCACTAAATGTCAGTTTCCTCTTCTTATAGACTAAAAACATCTGTAGTACTACATCTGGGGTATTGTGAACATCAGGTGAAAAACGAACTTTAAACAAAATTTCAAAGTACAAACTTTAAAGTGCTATAGAAATGCCATTTATGTGAATATTTTTTGAAAAGAAGTAATGTTATGCTACTGATCCTTAACAATAGTCCTGGGAGGGTTGTGTGTAGCAGGTATCTCATCCTCATTTTGTAGGTAAGAAAATTGAGTCATGAAGATTGAGTTCCTTCTAGTCACCTTAGTCCATTAATGTCAAAGTCATTACTAGAAACCTAGCTTTCACAGAGTAAGGTTCTTTAGGCTCTGTAGCCCCATCTTTCACTTGACTATAGGTCTGTATAGTCAGAGTTCTGCTACAGATAAGAACTTTTCTATTGTGTACCAGGCACTGTACTAAATATTTTATTAATATTATTTCATTTGATCCTCACAAAAAACCCTACCGGTGCCACCATTATTCCCATTTATAGATAAGGAAACAAGCAAATATAGGTTAAATGACTTGTCCAGGGTCACACAGCTAGTAAGTATTTGAGGCTACATTTAAACTCAGGTCTTCTGACTGCAGGCCCAGCACTCTATCTACTGTTCCACCTAGCTGACTAATGGCTTGTTGACTGATTGAAAAAGTTTGTTCTTTTTCTTTTCCACACTAAAATCAATGCCTGATCGTCAGTAAACCTATCGTGATTTATCTTTTAGTCTCTGGACATTGGAACAGTACTTTCTTGTGTTGTTATATTAGGTTCCTCAGAAAAAAGATAGTGATTCATTGGACTTAGACCTTTATTGTTAAGTAGTGTAAGAAAGAAAGCAATTGAGTGACGCAGGCTCAGTGGCCAGTTCCCACTCTCGATAATCATTACTTGGGAGTAGGAGCACTTTTTTTCTTTTGAGTCTTGATGGATAAATTTGCCCAAAATGCAAAATTTTAAATGACAGTACTAAAGGATGCTAATTACTTTTGCCTTGAAGAGAATGTGTCATGTTTCATGACCAATGCACTCAACATAATCAAAGGTTGACGCCTCTTCATTCCAAGACAAATTATCTCCCATCTCAAAGTTTCCCTCCTCCCTTCTTGTTCATTCAGTAATCAGCCTATTTAAGGTCCTATGATTTAGAGCCAAAAGAGACCTTACAGACCATTGAGTCCCATCTTCTTCATTTTACATGATCCCTTCTCTTTCAGGCCTTAGTGTTCTCCCTATGCCTCTCTCCTTTAGAATGATATCACATTTACTTTGTGCTAGCATGTGTGGTAGAAGGAGCCTTGAATTTAGAATCTGGGTTTCAATTCCATTTCTCCTAGTTACTTCATTGCTGTCTTGAGCAATTCTCTTATTTCCTAGGGCCTCTGCTTCCTAATTGGTTACATCAGGCAGTTTCACTAGATGACCTCTAAGATCTCTTCCAGTCCTAAAGCTATAATCCTCTATCTTCTCCCCCTCCACCCTTGCCCCTCCAACCCTTATACCCTACAATGGAAGCTTATGAGAGCATAGACTGTTTGGTTTCTATCCGTATATTCACAGTGCCTTGAGAATTGTAGCCCATTTAATAGATGTTTCTTGAATTGTGGGAACTAAGGCCCATAGCGTTGAAATGATTTTCTCAAGGTCATCAACATAGTCCATAATTGACCTGGGACTCAGAATTAGATCTTCTGATTTGAAATCCAGTGTTTTGTCTTTTACAATGTCCTTCCTGTCTTTTAGGCATGATGATGATGATGATGATGATGATGATGATGGTTACCAAAGTGCTCTACAAACATTATCTCATTTGATTCTCACATCTCACAACTTAAATGTTTAGTGAGGTGCTAATGAGTGCTAGTGAGTGTCTTCATTTTACAGCTGAGGAAACTGAAGCACATAGAGGTTAAATGACTTGCCTAGGGTCACATAGCTAGAAAGTATCTGAAGCAGGATTTGAACTCATGTCTTCCTCACTCCAAATACTCCACTTTATTCATTGTACCATCTAGCTATGGTAGAAGGGACATTGGCCCTGAAATAAGAGTACTCAAGTTCAAATCCTTCCTTTAATACCAGCTGTGTGACTTTGGGCTTGTCACTTTACTTTCAGTCTTAGTTCTTCATCTGTAAAATAAGGGGTTGAACTGGATAGACCTTCTAGTTCAAGGTCTATGCTCTGGAGCTAAATAAGATAATTTATCTTGGAATGGAAGTGTTGCCTTTTGATTATGTTAAGTGGATTCTTCCAGTTCTGGATCTATTATCTTGTAACAGAAAGACATGAATATGGCCTGGATCTGGAATAAGTGATTAATTCCCTTGTGATAGCTCATATTTACACTGCAATTTATGATTTTCAAAATAACCTTATATGGTACATGCATAGACAGTGTCTCCATTTTGTAGATGAGGAAACTAAGGTTCAGAGAAGCAAAGGGGCTTACCAGAAGTCACCACAGCAAGCAATAGAACTGAGACTTGAACACAGGCTCTGTGACAGGAATTATAGGGTTCTTTCCACTATCCCACATTGCTACTCAAAAACGGCCCATGCTTAGGTCATTGTACAGTTGTGATTTCTCCTTAAAGGTGGACTAAATCTTTTGATTATTTGGGATCAAAGAAGCACAGAATTTCAGCACCATCTTCTGTATTTACATAGCATATGGGAAAATTTTGAATATATTTGTGTGTGCAGTGGAGATGGATTCTTTTCCCTTTTGGTGCAAAACATATAAAGCATTGCTATCTTTGTGATCTGGAGATGAAAAGTTATGAAACATTTTGGCTCAAAGTGATGTCACATGAATTTAATAATTTTCATGTGGATAATCATTTTCTAAACAAACTGTAGCAGTGACTTAATCCTTCCTAGAAAGACAGGAGTGTATCTTCAAACAAACTGCCTAAGCTGTTTGTTCTCAGTTTGCTGTTTTGATTCAGCAAGATGGATTAGAAGGGGTAACAACCAGAGCTGTGACAGCTTTGGCTAAATCCCACCTGGCGTGCAATCCCTTTCTCCTTTAAAAAAGCTCTCCAAGTTCATAAGTCTACAAAAAGCTTAATCAGAGTCATTGGAGAAACGCCTCAGGAGGAGGAAAAAAGGAAGAAAACCAACCCTCAAATATTTTAAATATGCCAATTAAATATTGTTATTATTGAAAAAAAATTTCCCTTTTTTCTTTGCATAATGCAAAAAACCTAAATATGTATCTTATTAAAACAATCCAGCACTCCATTTACAATGAAGTGAGTAAATACATTTAATGAACAGCCTTGCACCATCAATATATCCCAACAGTTTCAAAGCAGTGACACTGCCTTTATGACTATCATCTTTCCATAGTCACTGTCCTCAGTTATGTTATTTACACACACACACACACACACATCAGCCAAGTAGCCTTGGAGAGAGAAGCACCAATTAATCAAATGGTGGGGATTGGACGTCAGATTGCAAGGGACTGGAAAATGATTGGGAAGTGAAGAAGTCACAGCAACAAGTATCATCAATAATTTATTAAGCTTTGACTATGCCAGTCAGTCAATAAGCATTTATTAAGTACCTCTATGCCAGACATATTGTTAAGTTCTAGGAATACAAAGAAAGGCAAAATCTATCTCTACCTTCAAGGAGATTGGAGTCTAATGGGGAGACAACATTCAAACAACTATGTACAAACAAGATATACAAGATAAATTGGAACTTATCAATAGAAAGAAGACACTAGCATTAAGGCAGATCAAGAAAGGCTTACTATAGAAGAAGAAATTTTGGGACTTGAAGGAAGTCAGAGAAGCAAGGAGGTGGAGATGAGGAGGAATGGTATTCCAGGCATGGGTGGGGATAGCCAATGAAAATGCATGGAGGCAAGAGATGGATGAGAGGTCTTGTTCAAAGAATGGCAAGGAAGCCAGTGCCATTGGATCACAGAGTGTGTGGGGAGTAAGGTATAAGAGTACTGGCAAGCTAGGAGGTGATCAGGTTGTGAAAGGTTTTCCCTTTGTTAAATGCCAATGATACAAAGAAAGGCAAAAGCATAGTCCCTTCACTGACAGAGCTGACATTCTAATGGATGTGATCTTCTCTCTGAACTAAGTTACACAGACATGGGCATACCTATAGAGTTGGTCATTGGACTCATATCTGAACCCTTCCCATCTTTGTAAGACTTCCAGAGATTGCTTGGCATAGTCTTTGAGAACCTATAGTCAACTTAGGTCATGTGGAAGCATAAAGTATAATAGCCCCAATCAACTGGTCACAATCTACCAATGAAGAAATATTAAACTTAGGACATCATGATATATCAAAGTCCTTTCAATATTCCAAAAAAGGTCCCAGATGTATCTGAGATATTATGTGCTGAAACATATTTTCTTCATTCCTTTTAGATTATTTCTCCTTCATTAGCCTTTTTTGTTTTTTTTTATATTGATTGAACCTGTGATTTCATTAGTGTCAGAATTCCCAGTGAAGGATTCCTTGTAACACAGATCAGCACCTGCTTTGATACTAGTTTGCTTTTAGAAATGTGCCTGGGACACAGAGGTTAAGAAATTTGCCCAGGGTCTTACAGCTAGTATGGTAAATGTGGGATATGAACTAGGTTTTCTTGACTACAAGACAAGCTGTCTGTCCATTCTACCACTTTATTTTCTCCTCTGGTAATAGTAACAACTAACATATGTACAGTGATTTAAGGTTTACCAGCCAGCAATCCTCACACTGACCTTTGCAAGACAGGTAAGCTCAAGCGCCCTGGGAACAGTAATGTCTTGGGGTGCCTTGTAATAATATCTTCTAGACTACTAGTTTTACTTTCAGCCTCATCCCAGGAAGGCATCTTTTAGGGCAACAACTCCTGTGAAGATACTCACCAATTCCACCAACACCTCCTGCTACTGATTTGTATGAAACATCAGCCTAGCTGAAGTGGCAAGTAACCTGAGGGAGTAATGGGAGATGACATGTACCCAGGAGGGTCAAACTACCTTAAACCTGATGGATACAGTCCAGAAACTTGAACCCAAGAGCTCTAGGAATACCATTACCCTCAGACCACTGGTCCTTACTTCCATGTTGGTACTTAAAGCCATCATTAAGGTGAGCAGTCCTTGTGGAGAATGAGCTTACTGTTAATTCCAACCACTGACCAACTGCCCTATTTGGGCAGAAAGGTAAGCCCCAAGAGCCCTGGAGATATTAACCTTGCTTCTAGGCTGACCCCTGAAGCCAAAGAGGCAACCCTTGTGGAGATGTTCCTCCAGGGTTTGTAGCCCTGATCTCCTCATCATCTAAAGGTACTGAAGACCCAGAGAAGAAAGATCTTGCCACCAGAGTCCTTGGCACTGCCAAATGATATCAAAACCTGGTATGGTTTGATTAATGAAAATAACATTGAAGAAAATGCTTTACCCTTTTACTCTGAGGAGATGCAATCTTTCTATCTGACTGTCTGTTGAAACCCTTGGATGTATTGTTTTCCCTATTAGAACATAAGCTCTCTGGGAGCAAGGACTGTATTGCTTTTTCTACTTGTATCCTTAGCACTCAGAGTAGTACTTTGCCTTTAGTAAGCATTTAACTGCTTTTTCATTCATCTATTTAACATATAACTCGTAATAATGTACTGATGATAACAATAATAAATAATAACTGGCATTTATATAGTGCTTGCTATGTACCAGGCACTGTGCTAAACATGTTATACAAATATTATCTCATTTGTTCCTTACCACAACACTCGGGGATAGGTGTTATTATTATCCCCATTTTATACATGAGGAAACTGAGGCAAACAGAAGTAAGTGATTTGCCCAGGGTCATAGAGATAGTGAATGTCTGAAGCTGGATTTGAATTCAGGTCTTCCTGACTCCAGGCCTAGTGTTCTGTGTGCTATGGCACTATGTAGCTGCCCTACCTACAATACCTTCCTGCCTCTAAGATGAAATGCCATACCATAGGAATCTAGGATCCTAGTCATCTAGTCAACTCTTTAATTTTAAAGAGGAGAAACTGAGACCCGGTGAGATAATGTGATCTGCCCATGACCATACAAGGAATAAGTGGTGGTGACGGGGTGTGTTAAATCTAGATCCTCTGAATCCAAATCCAGGACTCTTGTGCCCTAGGCTGAAGGACCCTAGAAAGCAGAGCTCATGGCGATTTATATAGCTTCTGTGAATTGCCATTCATATATGGAAAAATAATTCTATTCCTGATTCATTGTTTGTATAACCTTGGACAAGTCACATGAGGACATATTGAGAGTAATAGGAAAATGGAAAGTAAAATGGGGTTTGGGGATTAACTGTGAATTTTCAGCATTCTACCTCCTATCAGACTTTGTGCCAGAATTATTCACATGTAGAAAAAATTGACTTGTCTCCAAACTAGTAACTCTTATGTTTTGGACCCTTTTGGAAGTCTGATGAAGCCTATGCACCCATCCTCAGAATAATATCTTTCAAAAATGTCATAATAGAAGGATATTCTAAATTTTGGTTAGAGGTTAGTGAAAATAAAAATGTAATTCCCTCCCCCCAGTCAAATTCATGTACCCCCTGAAGTCTATCCATGATCCTTTGGTTTTATGGGCTCCAGGTAAAAATTCCTCAACTAATAAAAGTCCTCTCTCTCTGTGTCTCTCTGTCTCTCTGTCTCTGTTTCCCTCTCTCTGTGCCTATTTTCTAGTGAAGGTGCTAACAAGAGGTAAAGGCAACCCAGGAGAAAAGGAGGAGATAATCCACAAATTGGATAATTAGTCCCTGGACAATTGGCAGTACATCTAAATATTGATTTCTGTGTGTTACTGAACAAGTGACCCCACTATCAGCCTGTCTCTAGGATTGAGTCAGCCAGAACTGCAAGGGAAACATTCTAGGCTGAAGGGACTGATTTCAGAAGCTACATGAGAGCAATTAGTTCTGTCTTGATGTCAGTATATTTCCATTTGCAAGTGCTTTTATTCCTTCCTTTTTTTCCCTTTGAATTTCTGGACTGGTGTTATGTCTCCCTAACAACCTCCCCCCCGCCACTCTTGTTGTTATCCAGTTATATCTGACTCTTTGTGACCCCATATGAGAATTGCTTGGCAAAGATACTAGAATGGTTTCCCATTTCTTTCTCCAGCTTATTTTACAGATGAGGAAACTGAGGCAAACAAGGTTAAGGGTCACAAGCTAGTTGTGTCTGGAACTGGATTTGAACTTGGGTCTTCCTGACTCCAGGTCCTCTGCTGTATCCCCTGGGCCATCTAGCTGCCTCTCTGCCCTAGGTCTGCCTAAATAGTTGAGTATCCAGTACCACAGAGAAAATAGAGGGTTTCCTCTCCATATTCCCACTTCCCTCTCATTCAAAGAATGTCAGAGTGGAAAAGAACCTTAAAGATCACGAGGGAGTAATAATTGCTGTTTTTAATATAAAAATGAAACATATCAATATATTTAAAAAGAATTATTAGAGCTATCCAAAAATGGAATGGGCTAACTCAGAAGGTGAGGGTCCCCCTTTGCCAGAGCTTTGTAAAAAAATATGGGTAACCAGTTGTCTGCTATATTCGCTTTCAGGTATGATTTGGAAACCATTGAGCATTCCTCCCAACTCTGAAATTCTATGCTTCTCTAACCTTCCTCTACCCTAAAGGTAAACCCTAAAATTTTCATATTTTAAAATAATTTTCTTATAACAGCTTTATAACCTGTTTGCATAACATACTATTTGGAGTTATTTTTCTTTCTCTGGTTTCTAGAAATAGGGGTCTCAGAAGCAATTTTGTCTCCTAAGACTAAGGCAATTAGCTTTCCATGTCTGAGCAGCAAGCGATGATGTAGCCATGTGATCATGAAGAAGCAGAGGAATCAAATAGTAAAACATAGTTTCAGAAATAATAACTCATCTCTATGAAATTAGCCAACAAATTATTAAAATTTTAAATTTTATTTCTTTCATTACCAGTGTTATATCAGTTATCAATAGCCTTTTGGAAAGTAGAATTAGGGAAAGGGGAAAAAGTAGATTTCATCAAATTGGAAGTCTCCTGGAGTCATTCTTACTAAATGTCCTCTAAGAATAGTGTCAGGAATGCTAAAATTCAGAATGAGCTAAGGATCTTGAGAAGCACTAAAGAATACAAAAAAGGAATTAAAAAAAAAAGCTATTTAGGGGGGAAAATGGATGATGACAAAAGTGGACAGAGATGATGGACCTGATCAACTTTTGTTTATTTACTGTGGAGAATGATCTTTGGACTGGAAAGGATAGACCAATAATAGTTAATAGGAGGTAGATAGCCAAGATAAATAAGGAGATAATTAAAGAGCACCCACTACCCTTGATGAGTACAAGTCACCAGGACCACATAAACTACATCCAAGGATACTGGAATGACTCAGAGATGCAATTGCTGAATCACCGTCAGTGATCTCTGAAACATTGAGAAGGGAGCAGTGCTACAGGATTAAAAAAGGGCAGATATTGTAATTTTTTTTTAATGGAAAAAAATAGAGTCTGCAAACTACAGGCTAATGAGTTTGACTTTAGTTCCTGGCAAAATTCTAGAACATGTTACTAAAGAAATGGTTAGTGACCATCTGGAAAAGGAAGTGATGGACACAAAAAGCTAGTGTGACTTTATCAAGAAGAGATAATCTCAGACTAGTAACATTATTTTCTTTTCTTGAACTTACTGATAGATCAAGTTAATTCCATGAATATAATTAATTTATATTTTATCAAAGCATTTGACAAAAATTTCTTTTCAGATATTTGACTGTGGGACCCTGGATAATTCCTTGAACTTTTCTGGATCTCTGTTTCCCCATATGTAAAATGAAATTGTTAGCCTTGATGGCCTCTAAGGTCAGTTCAAGCTCTAAATCTGTGATCCTATAATCTTAAGTCTCTTCTGATATTTTTATAGAAACCTTAGAAAGATATGATCTACATGATAACATGATAACACAATTAAATAGTTGAATGACTGGACCCAAAGGATAATTATTAAAGGTTTCATGTCAACATGGAAGGAGTCTCTAGTGGGACGGTCAAGATAATTTTGTCTGGTCCTATGCTGTTTAATATTTTTATCATTAACTTGGGATAAGTCATAGATACTGTGCTCATAAGATCTCCAAATGACACAGCTTGGAGAGAGAATTCATGTATTAGATATAAATCAGGATTCAACCTGATCCTAATGAGCTAGAATATTGGACCAAATCTAAAAGGATGAAAATTAGTAGAAACATCTCCTATGTATGCCTTCTCTGATTTTTGTTACTGATTTGAATAAATGGATTTTCTTTGATAGGAAAGGGATCAAGTCTTGGATGTAAATCTTTGGATTCCCCTTCTCCCCAAAACAACAGTTACATGAGTAAAGTCTCAGCTTTATGCCATGTGAAGATTCATCTAAGGAAAAAGGAATATTTAGCTTTGAAAAGACAAGGCATAGGGTAATTTTGGAAGTGGCATTCTTTGCATTTCAGTCTAGACTTGGTATTAAAGGAAAGCTTCCCTAATTATTGGAGCTATCCAAAGATGGAATAGGCTACATCGGGCTGGGGGAAAGCGGATTCCCTCTCCCTGGAGTTCCTTGAGCCCAGGATGTAGGAGCATTTGTCAGTCTTGTAGAAGAGATTCCTGATCAGGTTTAGGTTGGACTGACAACTCTGAGGTCCCTGCTGTCTCTGAGATACTCTGGCTCCCTAACAGAGAAGAGTTGATGAAAGTTCAATGGCCTATGGGCCCAAAGACTGGAAGCATAAGCGTAAGACTTGGGATAGGACTAATATATATATATTACAGTACTTCTGGAGGAATCAGCCCTTTTCAAAGCAGATAGGCAGAACCTGTCTAAATACATGTATGGCCCTCCATTTCTTTCCTCTTGGCCTTTAAACAGCCTGTTCTTTTATCCCTGGAAAGTGCTACCATCTCATCTGCACCATTTTGAGTCCCTCATTTCCTTCAAAACTCAGCTCATTTGTCACTTTTTAAAGGAAGTATCTCCTGATTTCCCCAACTGCTAGTGTCCTCCCCGCCCCTAACTTGTATTTATTTTGTACACACTTTGATATGTGCCTTTTGCCAACCCTGGTAGAATATAAGCTCCTTGAGGACAGAATCTTAATTAATATTTGTTGATTGACTGATGCAGAATATATTCCAAGGAATATTTAAAAAAAAAGAATTTAAAGTGAAAATCTATCTATAATTAGTATACATCTCACAGGGTTGTTGTGAAGATCAAATGAACTAACATATATAAAGCATCAGGTAGCAGTGGGTAAAGTCCCGGACCTTGAGTCAGGTGGACCTGAATTCAAATTCATCCTCCGACACTTCCTAACTTTATGACTCACTTAACCTCTGTCTGCCTCAGTGGCCTCATCTGTAAAATGGAGATAGCAGCACCTACCTCACAGAGTTGTTGTGAGGATCAAATGAAATAACATTGTAAAGTGCTTGATACAGTGCTATTTCCCCTTCCTTTTGGACATCTCTTCTCCTTCCCCTTCATCAACTGAAAACAAGGTGATGAAATATGTCCACTACTTTGAAATCTGAATGACAAAAACTAATTCTATCATTCTGTTAAAATAAATTTATTATTTAAATTCTTAAATGAATTGCTTTTCTGTACTTTGATAGGCATAGGGACCAAATGTGTGATTTCATTGGTTTAGGGAACTTTTGGATCAGGAAACTCCCTCTACCAATGGAGGCTGGCACCTTCTCTGTAACTTAAAGTTTTAGAGAGTTTGTCGAGAGCACTGAGAGACTAAATGATTTGCCCAGAGGTGGCACTTGAACCCAAGACTTGGCTTTGAATGATAGGACCAGCCAATTTACAAATGAACCAGGCAGTTTGGTGTGGTGAAAAGAGCACTGAATTATGAGTCAGTGATTTAGGTCCTGCACTAACTAGTTTTGTGACCTTAAGTAAATCACTTTACCATTCCAAGCCTTAGATTTTTTTCACTTGTGAAATGAGAGGGCTGAATTCTATGGTTCTTTTCAGCTCCAAAATTCTATGAGTCAATAATTTGGATTTCAGTTAAATATATAATTACGGTATATAAATGAAGCACACAGATGATTATAATTATTCAACACAATGCACTATAATCTACCCCTAAAATGTTGATTCCCAACTTAAGAAATTTGTGAGAAGAGTTTTATGTGCACAGGACAATCTCCTCAGAACTACCTAGGAAGTGAATGGGTCCCCAAGAGGTGATCCAGAGAGCATGGGGGCATTCACATTACTTCTGATTGCCCCGGGTGCTTCATGGAACAAATTTAAATGGGCACTACCAGAGAAAAACAGCAGGCTGTACAATTGGGAAAGCCTAGTGATTTCAAAATGCTATCATTTTGGAACATCTTTTAAAGGCTCAGAAGGACTTAAAACATCCACCTTTCCCTGCCTAGCCCCAGAGAATGAGAGCTATAATAGTATCAGGATTATATTACTATACTTTTCAGGTACTTATGCTCACCTCCCTTCCCCTCCCCACAACACTACAACTGTTATTGATGTTTGTGAGAGATTCTAGGAGCCATAGACGCTCAAGTTGTTTTTATCTGACAATGAAATTTTTAGCACAACCCAGTTACCCCTCTCATTCCTCTTTATCTCCCTTGTATTTGTGGACACCGAGATAGCTCCAAAATATAAAACTGTGGTTTGTGATGGGTTCTTGCATCATGCCAGCTTTGAGCTATTCAGTTTGTTTGTCCCTGAATCTCTTCATGCCATTTCCATAATCGCCTCCTGCCAGACTCATGCTTGGAAAACTCACATATTTCGTATATGACATATGTTTGAAATTAGCAGGAAATGCAGCCAAGTGTTGGAAATTAACAAGAGAAAAAAGTTATTTCTGAAAACATTTGGGAGCCAAAGAAGAGTGTTTGGCTAAAAACTTGAGGGCAGACCATTGTCTATTAAGCCAAATGATTCCAGTATGTATCTTAGAAGAAACAATATGACATGACTTTTTTCCTTCTCTATGTTTGTGGGTACTTCTTGCTAGTTTTATAGCTCTTTGGAGTAAAGCTGATATGTCATCTGATCACAGCAGGGGCAGGCTAACTCATCTTCAGATAATTCTTCAATTCCTATACATTGAGACATTTTGGAGAATAGAAAGATTTATGCCCCAGTTTCCTCAACAGGAACAGTGACTTCCTGTAGGAATGGGCAGTAACAATGACAGGGGCACAGGAAAGTCATCAGGCATAAATGTATCTGTGTCACACACATCTAAGTCACTCTGGTGTGACCCACTAATAAACAAACTAGTGTCTGAGCAGAAGGGTCAATAGTCTTACCAGTCAATCTATTTCTTTGAATCAATTCAGTTTATCAAGTATTTATTTGGTGCAAGAGAATAGAGGTATATATAACAATAGAGAGAATGAATGTAATAAAAATATAAACCATGGTCCTAGCTCCTAAGGAGCTTACTATCTAACTAAATGATCAAGATTTTATAGTATCTATGTTTATGGCTGGGCAGGGAACAGTTGGGGCAGGGAGTAGTGGTGCTGTGATGCAATGTTACTATTTAAGTTCTTTTTGATTTCCTTCTAATATTTTGTTCCTTATGTATTCTTATTGCATGTTTTGGGAGATGCTGGTAACTCAGTAATTTTATAAGAAGGGACTGCTACATTAGTGGCCTTGTTCTTTCCTTGCTTATTTTACTGATATTCAAGACAACATGACATGGCTAGGAATCAAATGTAATTTGATTACATTTAAAACACATGATATAGACAAAGAACACGCCATAGGAACTCTCAAGTAGGGAGCAAGGAGAAAGTCATTAGGAAAGACTTCATGGAGGTGGGATTTCAGCTAAGCCTATTAGAGCAGAGCCCCAAACCTGGAAGTAAAAATTTGCGAACGTGATTATTAAACTACTGTCAGTACTCTGAAAAATCTTAGAAAAGGCATAAATGTCAGAGACCTGAAGACAGGTAAATATTTTTGTTTTAAAAAATGGAAACAAAGTACATTCTTCAAATTGTAGGTTAGTCAACTTCCATTTCTGGCTTAATAAAATGTTAATAAATAATAAAATATGTTATTTAAAAATTAATTTAATTTTTTGTTAGTGAACAAAACACTATTTTCTTTTCCTCTTCCCTCCCTCCAATTAAAGTGAAAAAGAAAACTCTTATGACAAATATGGGTAATCAAGGAAAATAAATTTCTACATTGGACATGCCCAAAAACATACCTCAATTTGCATCCTGAGTCTATCACTTCTCTGTTAGGAGGTGGGTGGCATGTTTCATTATAATTCCTCTGGAATTGTGATTAGTCATTGTATTGACCAATGTTCTTAAATCTTTCAAAGTTGTTTGTTTTTGCAATATTGTTATTGTTGTATTAATCGTCTTACCGATTCTCCTTACTTTGTAACAGCTCATAAAATTCTTTCTAGGATTTTCAGAAACTGTCTCCATCATTTTAAATAGTACAATAATATTCCATTGCATGCCTCTACCACAATCTGGTCAAACATTTCCCAATTCATGAGCATTTCCTCAGTTTTTTGCCACCACAGAAAGAGCTGCCATGAATATTTTTGTATACATGGATCCTTTCCAAACTTTTTATTACTTTTTTCCCTTTCTTTGAAGCTATAGTCCAATAGTGGTATTTCTGCATCTGACAAAGTACAGTTTAGTGACTTTTTGGGACATAGTTCCAGATGGCTTTTCAGAATGACTGAACCAAGTCACAGCTCTAAGACCAGTGTGTTAATGTAGCTGTTTTCCCAAAGCTACCCCAACATTTGTCATTTTCTATTTTCTGTCAACATTGTCAATCTACTAAATATGAGGTAGAGCCTCAGAGTTTCTTTAATTTGTATTTCTCTGAATTATTGATTATTTGAAGGATTAAAAAACATGGATATTGATAGCTGGGTTTCTTCCTCTGAAAACTGCCTATACAGATACTTTGTCCATTTATTAACTGGGGAATGACTCATATTCTTATAAATTTGAATCAGTTCCCTGTGTATCTCGGAAATTATGCCTTTATCAGGGAAGCTTACTGTAAAGATTTTCCCATTACCTATTTTTCTTCTAATTTTAGCTGCATTGGTTTTATTTGTGCAAAAACATTTTAATTTTATATCATCAAAACTGTCCATCTTGTCTTCTGTGATTCTCTTTATTTTTTGTTTAGTCATTATTTCTCCCCATCCATAGATCTGAAAGGTGATATTTTCCCTTGATTTTTAAATTTATTTATCATATGCTTAAATATAAAATATATTGTTAAAGGAATGGCTTGTAAGCATATAGAAAATAAAGTAGTTATCACTCTTGTTGGCATAAGTTTGTCAAGAGGACATAATATCATACCAACTTCCATTTTCTTTTTTGGTGCGCTTAATAGGCTGGCATATTAGGGAACTGACATAGATAGAGTGTTCAGAGATTCCAGAATTTTACTGATTTTTTAATGCCATCTTGGGGGTTAAGGTGGAGAGATGTAGAATATGTATTTGCATAGTTCAGCAACTTAGCACTGATTGACCGAGTCTGCTAAAAAGTAACAATTCACAGATTGATGTAATTCTGGAAGAAGGTCACTGGTAGACTATTCTAGAGACAGGACCCAGTTATTACATTTACTGATGACCTGAAGCCATGGAAAATAGCCAAGAAACTAACAGAATTAAATCCAAAAAGTTTTCAACAAAGTAGAATGATAGAATAAATATAACATTTAATAAGAATAAATGTAAAGTCCTAAATTTAGAGTTTTAAAAATCAACCTCATAAACATAGACTAAAGGAAGAACAATTAAAACAGTCATAGGAGAGGTAAGAGATTTAGGATTTTTAGGATATTTCAAGTTCAATATTAGTCAATGTTATGGCATTTCAGTTCATTTTAATGGAAGATCTTTTTGGCCACTTGCTTGTGTAAAATATACTTTGCAACAGAAGCTGGAAGACCACTTGCTGGAAATACTGCAGAGTGGATTGCTGTTTTGGTACAATGTGGAAGAGATGACCAGTCAATCAGCGAGCATTTGTTAAGAGCCTAATATGTGTAAGGAACTGTGATAATGTAATGAGGATCATATACAGACTCTCTCACTTCACTAAGATGGAATCATCCACATGGTAGATGTAGGTAGTTTCTTCTGGGAGCACTACGAGGACTGAAACATGCTGTGTTAGTTTACCATGTGGTTGGAAGAAAGCTTTTTCCATTAGCTGCACAGCTAGAATGGTCAGCATCTTGAAAATGGCCCAAGTTGGCATTGGTGAAGGCTTTTATGCATTCATTTTTGAGGGAAAAAGGTGACTACTTTCCTGATGGCCAATGAGACCATGTGTTTAATAATTGCAATGTTGATAATCAAGTTGCATTGCTAATGATGGCTTGCTCTAGTATTCAGAGCTACAAGTGTCCTTAAAGATCATTTAGTTCTACTCTTTCTTTTTACAGATAAAAAAAAAAAAAGCAATGGACAGAGAGGGTTGATGGCTTGCCATAGGACACACAGAATGTAGATAGCAGAGCTGGGATTTGAATACAGATTCTTGATGTTAAATTTTGTGCTCTTTCCATAATGCCACAAGGAGGTCTTGTGACTCATTTTTCCATTCTTCTTTTATATTACTTAGTTCTCCACTCCCCCCCCCATCTTTCCTCTTCTCATTCCCAGATAGTTAATTCATAGCAAAGAATTTTTTTTTAAAAAGAGAGAAAAAGATGAAAATTCATAAAAAGCAATAAAATATTTTAAAAACCCAATGTTATATGCAATGTTCCATACTCATGGACCATGGTCTTTCCAGAGGCACAGGAGAATATGTCTTCTCATATTTCTTCTTTGCTGCCAAGACTGTTCTTAATAATTTCACAAAATTCAGTTTGAATTGTTTTGTAGTGGTTGTTCTTTCTATTTACGTTGTTGTAGTCATTGTATATATTGTTTTCCTGGCCCTGATTTCTTCCCTTGGCTTCAATCACTGTTAAGTCCTTCCCTGGTTCTCTGTATTCATCATGCTCATCCCCAACTAGTCATAATTTGTTTCATGTCACAAAGACCCAGCACTAAAATCATGCACAATACTCTATAGGTTGAATCCTTCGGCTCTTAATGTGGTTCTATTGATGCTTACTTTGCACACAGTGCTTAACAATCTTAGTTATTTGGTTTCCTAATCTACAGCAAATTAAGAGCAAGAAACTCCAAGAGGTTTAGGAATTGTTGGAAAAATTTCCTGTGCAGTAGTATTAAATTACAGTTGACAATGAAGGACATGCATAATCTTAAAAATAAGATTTGTAGCTCTGTGTTTTTTTTTTTTTGGTGTAGCAGACTACTATAACAATGTTCATAATGGTTAACCAGAAGTATTTTTAAAATAAGCTTAAATTATTGTCAGTGTACTCTGAGTTGGTGAGAGTTAAATAAGATATTTCAGAAAGTTGAAAGATAGCAAAAGAATAGGAGAAAATTAATGACTATATTAAAACTCTCCACAAGATGATTGAAAAAATAAAAAAAACTATCAACCCACATACCTACTACTAACTCATCTTTATAAAATTTTTATAAGAACAATCCATATGTATATTAAGAATATGATTAAAATACAGGAAGGGACAAGCAGAAATTTGCTAATGATCTCTATATCAGATTACATATTTAGAGTCATGTAATTGACTGACAGATGTAAGATGCCTTTGTGTTTATTGTTAGAGAAAAAAAAAGAACAACCAAAACAATTGATTTGGTAGACCAAAATGTAGACTCAAAAGTAGTTCTCCAACAAAAAATCTTTCATTTGCAGCAGAGGCTGGGGTTAGTGTTTTTGGCTTATCTGGAAAATTGTTTACTCCCTCTCTCTGACTTCCACCATCATGGGTGGAGCCAATCTATCCTAGTTTTTCATTTGGGTGTAATTTCCACCAAATGAAGGAGTGTTTCCTTTAAACAAGCTTGGGAAGAACAAAGCGACTTCTGGGTCACACAAGGGAATCACTTGTGAAAGAAAGGGCTACTGCCATTATTTAGATCTATTGCACCCAGCAAAATCTATGAACAGATCATGTTCATTTTTATCTGTCTTTAGTGAATCTAATAAAATTTCTTTCATTTGTTTGAGCCCTGAGCCAGATACCTAGGAATCTATAAAATAATGTCTGTCTGTCTCTCTGTCTCTCTGTCCCTTCCTCTCTCTCTCCCGCCCTTCCTCCCTCTTCCTCCACCCTCCTTCCATCCTTCCCTTATCCTCTCTGTCTCATTTTCTCTCTCTTTTTCCTCTCCACTCCGTCCTGTCTCTGTCTCTCTCTTGCTCCCCTTGCTCGCTTGCATGCCTGTCTGTCTTATTACCCAACTAGTAGGTAAACAATAATGAAAAAAATATATAAACTTTAAAGAAACAGAAATAAACTTTCAACAGATATGTAATTTTCTTAAGAGAGGAAGAGTCACCATCATCATTTTCCCAGAAAAAATAGATCCAATTTCTCCTATGTTGCTCCAGATGGCTTCTGCATGATTTAGCCTGAATGTTGTAAGTGGCACTTGTTCCCTAGGAGTTCTGCTTGTCTTTTTTCTTTGTTATGCTTTTGGAAGAGAAACTATATCTTCAATCTCAAGATCTTTGCTCCATTCTCCTTGTTAAAAGGTTTCTACTCCCCTGCCCTCCCCCTTCTGTTTGGTGAGAAGAGAAAGAAATTTTCTTTTTGTCTTTTTTTTTTTTAGCATAGTCATAGCCTCAATCAAAAATCAAATAGAGTAGATGCAAAATCCTTTGTTTACCCACAGATATTGTCCTCAGTGACCCATTACACATGCATATATTAAGATCATAGATGAGCCTCTGTCCAATGCAACTGGAAATGCAACCCTCTTCAATTATCTAATTATTAATACCAACTAAATCATAGAACAGTGGGATGTAGACTCACTTATTTGATTTGCACATCATGGAGGATGTCTTGTATAAAGTCCAAGTGGAAAAAAAATTGTCCATAGACACCAAGGTCTTCTAAATGTTGCTGTTGAGGAAATTATTGTCCTCAATGCATCAGGCCACAGAATATTACAAGACTTCCTCAATGAAATTCCTGGAGGGAAAACTAAGTGTGTAAAAATGCCTCTCTTCCATACTATAAAATATAGGAAGGTGGCTAGTCCATCAGTTCCTGTGTCTAGGATAAGTCTTAAGGCTAAACAATGAGTTGAGCCCAGAACTGAATAAGAGGAAATTGAATTTGGACAATTTCACAGTCCTTTTAATGATCATGAGCTGCCCCCCAGTGCAAAGACTCATCTTTTTAATATAAATGTTCTTTCACTGATGCAGTATAGTGGGAATCTTGTGAAGGAATCTATGAGAAATCACAGTCATGGGCAATTCAAAGAGAGTGATGATATGGGTGTGAGAAGTATCTATATTTATTTGTATTTTGTAGTCTGAAGATGGAGTAACTGTAGACATTCACAACAGTACATCTATAAGCTAAAAGAGAAGCTAAAGAAAGCTTAGCACCTAGCTTCAACTTCAGCTCAGTGGAATACCAAAAGAAATAAGTAAAAACACTATTTGAATTTGTTGTCAAGACCTTCAACATGGTGATGGGGGTTCTGCTGAGAAATCTTGATGTTTGTGGGATACATATATTAGCAGATTGATGGGAAACTACTCCATTTTTAGTTGTAGAGAGTCTGGGTAATTTGTCTGTTTACAAAGTAGTTCCAGAGTCTGGTGGGGAACCCTCCACAATCAATTATTGGTGATAGATGTGTGGCTAGAAGAATCATAATTGGGGGAAATTATGATGGAAAAGGTAGATTTATCAAGCAGCAAGAAAGAAGAACAGATAAAAAGCTGGAGTCATCTTAGAATCAAGAAGAATTTACTTGAATAGACAAAAATTTTTAAAGGCCCAATGGAAAGTCTCCTGCATGTTGGGTGGATCTTTTGTGTAGCGTCTATGGAAGAACATGGAAAACAATCCCACAAGATAAGAAGTTATAGATAAATCCTGATCTCTATTGATTTAGGACAAGCCTATATTGAGGAAATCTTAGATCCATTGAAATATTAAAAGTCTCTGATTAAGAAGGCAGGGAAATTTGATGTAATTTGGAAAGATTTTCATACAAGTGAAAGCCACAAATTGCACAGATTTGAAGGGGAGTTAACTTCAGTTATTTAGAAAATTCATTATGTAAAATAATGCATTTGTCTAGTCCATCCACACAGCAAAGCACAGGTGTATAAAGCTTGTCTACTGTTCAGATTTCAACATGCACTTGAATGGACATCCTACAGAATTTGTCTGACCATATATCTATTTGGGAAAGGCAGTATAGATGGACAATAACTTGGGTCCACAGTTAAACAGGAGGAGGATAGTGGGCTAGATTCCTTTTGGGAAACTTTAAATCTCTTTTTTTGACCCCTAATCCTTCCATAAAAGCAAAGGCTCATTTTTTCAATTCTAACATTTTACTGGCATTGCTATTTGGTAGTGAGACATGGAATACCATCACCTCTAAGAACTCAAAATTAACATCACAGAGAGGGAAATGCAGGAGCATAAGGTGAATATGATCAGATTATAACATATGACTAATGAGGAACTCTTGAGATGAAGAGTTGTAGAGAACATCATCAAGATACTGTATGATAAGAAACAAGTATGAAATAGCTATGTTATAATACTGGTAGACAGACACTATGCTCCAGTAGTACTGTTTTGATGTCGGGAGAAATGGAGGAAGGCCTTCAGCGTATCATTTGGATCTTCTGTAATAATCTTATGGGAATATAAGAGTCACATAGGATAGAAAAGCATGGACGAGTTGCAATCTGCATAGTTGAAGAGAACTCCTGACATCACAAATCTATTGGCGTATTTGAGGGTGAGCTCATCCCCTGACCATGCCATAAAGATGATGTTATTATTATAATAATAGGTTGCATTTTGTGGCTTATTATAATTTTTATAATGTACTTTCACATATTTTGTCTTGTTTGATCCTTCCTAAAATCCACTTGAGGTAGGTAGACAGTTAAGGATGTAGAGCAAATACTACTCTTGATTCATAGATAAGTGGATAGATATAGAAGAATTAAATGACTTGCCCATTATCATGGAGTGATAATGAATAAGTCAGGGTTAGAACCCAAGTTTCTTGACAGTTTCTTTTGTGTCAGGTATCTTTGCAGTACTTTAAGAAAATAACATGAGTGGGATGAAAGAAAATTAACAAATGTTCTTTCTAAAAGTTTAAGGGTAAGATAAGGTGAGGATTTATTTCTGGGAATCACCAAAATCTAAAAGAAACAGTATAATCCCATGATTCAGTAGAAGTATTGCCTGAGCTGATATATCATAGGATCATAGTTTTAAAGTTAGAGGGTCCTGAGATACCATGCAATTTAGAAATAAAGAAGAGAACAAATTAAATGACTTGACAAGATCATGTAGCCAGTAAATAGCAGAATCAGTGCTCAAACCTAGGTCTTTTAACTGCAAGTTCAGTACTCTTTAATTTTTTTTTAAATTAACAATCATTTATTTTTTTCTCTCACCCACCTTGTCCACCAATTGAAAAAGAAAAAAAAAAGAAAAACAAAGTCTTTATAACAAATATAGACATTCAAGCAGAAAGAAATTCCTGCATTGGCCATGTCCAAAAATGTCTATGTCTCAATCTGCACCCTGAGTCCATTATCTGTCTGTCAGGAGATGGGTAACACACTTCATCATCAGCCTTCTGGAATAATGGTTGGGCACTGTATTGATCAAAGTTCTATCTTTCAAAGTTGTCTTTCTTTACAAATTGTTATTATATAAATTGTACAAATGATTTTCCCAGTTCTGTTCATTTCATTTTGCATCAATTCAAATGTTTTTTTTTGAAGTTTCCCTGAAACTATTTCTTTGTTTCTTATAGCACAATGGTATTTGATTACATTTGTATACTGTAATTTCTCTAGCCATTTCCAGTTGATGGGCACCCCCCTTAATTCCTAGCTCTTCATTATAACAAAAAAATCTGCTACAGATATTTTTGTACATGTAGGTCATTTTGCTCTTTCTTTGATCTTTTTCGGTTATCAGTCCAGTATTGGTATCTCTAAGCCAAAAGGTATATATGTCCTGGTTTAGTGACTTTTTGGGGGTATAGTTTTAAATTGCTTTCTATAATGGCTTGATCAATTCACAGCCCCCCCCCCAATTATGCATTAATGTACCTGTTTTCCTGCAGGATCTCCAAGATTTATCATCTTTTTTGGGGTCAATTTTGCCAACCTGGTGGGTGTGAGGACTCTCTTCTTCTGTACTACTTCAGTTAATGATCTCATCAGTTTCCATTAATTTAATTACCAATCTCTATGATGATGATTCTCAAATTTACCTATCCTGCCTCAGTCTCTCTTCTGACTTCTAAATTTGCATCTCCAACTGCCTTTCTGATATCTCAAACTGGATGTCCAGTAGACATGTTAAACTCAATGTCTCCAAAATGGAACTTATTATTTTCCCCCCTGCCTCCACACCTTTCTTATTACCATAGAGGGCAATACCATCCTTTCAGTCCCTCAGGCTCGCAACCTAGAAGTTATCTGAGATTCTTCACTATCTCTCACTTCTCTTCACCCTCCTACCAGTATCCAATCTGTTGCCGAGGACTATTGATTTTACCTTTGCAACATCTGTCAAATACAGCCCCTTCTTTCCTCTAAAAGGTCCATCACTCTAGTATGGACCCTCATCACCTCACCCCTGACTTATTGTAATAGTCTGCTAGTAGTTCTGCCTGCCTCAAGTTTCTCCCCACTCCAATCCATTCTCCATTCAACCACCAAAGAGATTTTCCTAAAGTACAGGTCTGATCATGCCCTACTCCCCACCCTCTCAATAAATTCTAATAACTTCTCATTGCCACCAGGAGCAAATATAAAATTCTCTGTTTGGTATCCAAAGCCCTTCACAACCTAGCCCCCTTATACCTTTCCAGTCTTTTTACACTTCACTCTCCAACACTTACTCTTTGATGCAGTGACACTGGCCTCCAGAGTGTTTCAGGAACAAGATACTCTATCTCTTGGCTCCAGTCATTTCTCTGTGTCTCATGCCAGGAAAGCTCTCCCTCAAGTCCAACTACTGACCTTCATGACTTTCTTTAAGTCCCCAATAAAATCCCACCTTCTACAGAAAGCCTTTTCCAATCCCTCTTAATTCTAGTGCCGTCCCTCTGTTGAGGAATATGACTAAATTTAGATGGCAAATTATCCTCTAAGCATTGCTGGTTGAAACAACCATTTATAATTCATATACTTTACCTAAAATTCTCAGTGTAACCAAAACACTCAAGATCTATCTTTTTCCTCCTCAAATTTATCTGTTCAACAATCTCTATGATTTATAACCTTGTGATGTTAGGAGTGTGGTAGACTATGCTTTCAGCCATGTTTAGCTTGTTTATATTAAGCACTGATGTTGACAGGAAATCAGAATAGTGGCTTTAGGGTTACCAAAGACAAATATGGTTTAAGACTTAAAACCAGGGCCCAAATGACCCTAAAATTCTGAATCTGGAAACACACTTAGCAAGAGAGAAGGATCAAATTTGTCTTTTCCAACCTAAACATTGCATTGTTTTATGTATATAGCACAAAGTTGAATAATTTATATTGTACACAATTAAGGAAATCCCTCCAGATCATTTCCCAATGTGATTATAACATAGCAGAAAAGTAATGAAAAAACATTAAAAGTTTTTTGAGCATGGAAGTAACAATGTCAAAGTAGTGATGTAGGAAGATTAAACTGATTGTATTATTTATGATGAGACAGGAGGGAAAAACTCAATATAGGGAGATTAGTAGGTTATTGCAACAGTGCAGGTGTGAGATGTCAAAGACCTGAGGTAGGGTAATAATTTAGGAATTGAAAGCAAAAGCTATGTTCTATACAGAAAGAACTAGATAGTTTTTTGGGGATGGAGGGGGAGGGAAGAATGCGGGGTATGATTCAAAAATGACTTTGGAAGGTCAAGCTTCAGTAATTGGAAGAATAGTGTTGTTATTATCAAAAATTAGGAAGTGAGGACAAGGAAGAAATTTAGAGAAGCAGATAATTAACTTGAGTTGTTAGAGTAACATATGGGTGGGGATGTCCATCAGTTGAAAATTCAGAACTGTAGTTTGAGAGCAGTTTTGAGGTTGAAGAAATATATTGGAATATCATACACAGAAGGGGTAATAGCTAAAACTCTGGAAATAGATAAATTTTCTAAGGAGAGAGTACAGAGAGAATAAAAGAAGCTTGAAGATAGAATCTTGGGGAATGCCTTTGGGTTTTGTAATCTTTTTAGACAATCACAGAATAAACATTTTCTAGACTCAATGCCCATAAAGCAGATAACCTTAGTGAACTTACTTAGCTGCATATTCAGAGATGATAGCCAGAATTGGTTAGGTCCTATCTACTGATTTTAACCTTTCCCCCCCTAAACTTGCCTATTTTACTATCTTTCTTATCTCTGTTGATGACACAATCATTCCCCAGTCACTGAGGTTCACAATCTTTGAGTCACTGCTAACTTTCCCCTCTTCCTTATCCCCTCCTGCTAATCAGTTGCTGAGACCTTTTTCTTCTACCTCCTGTTGCTCAAATCTGTCTTCCCATTTCCATACAAACTGTTACTATGTTCAGATATTTCTTTTTTAAATTAAAAAAAATTTTTTTTTCAATTACAAAGCATCTTTCTCCCTTCCCCATCCCCCTGGGGAAAAGAAAGGAAAATAAAATCTTTCTAACAAACAAGGCTGAGAAAATTATGGCATATGAATTGGATGAAATACTACTGTACCATAAGAAACACTCATTAATTCTTCTGTGGCCCATTACAATGACATCCTAACTGTTCTCCCTTTCTCCACTTTTCTTTCTTCTTTTTTTTTAAAAATTTAATTTAATCAAATTTTTGTTACATTTTAAATTCCAAGCTGTCTCCTTCCCTGCCTTCCCACCTCACACTAGAGAAGGCCACTATTTGGCATGTATGTACACACATATGTATGTATATATGTATAAAATCATACTATACATACTTTTATTTATAGTCTGTTTTTCTCTGGAGATGGGTAGCATCTTCCTCATGGGTCCTTGGTAGTTGATCTGCATGTTTATATAACTCAGAATAGCTTAGTCATCCATAGTTAATCTCCTAACAATATTGCTGTTACTTTATGCAGTGTTCTCTTGGTTCTGCTCATTTCACTCTTCATTATGTCATCAAATCTTTCCATGTTTTCTAAATCAACCTGCTCATCATTTTTTATAGCACAATAATATTCCATCACAACCACATACCACAACTTGTTTAGCCATTCCCCAATTGATAGATGTCCCCTTAATTTCCAGTTCTTTGCCACCACAAAGAGAACTGCTATAAATATTATTTTTAATATTTATATTAAATAAATAAAATTTATATTATATAAATATTATTTCTTTTAGCACATATTGGTTCTTTTCCTAAACACCTTGGGAAATAGATCTAATAGTGATATTGCTGGACATTTTTTCCCACTTCTCCAAGCTGTCCTTTATATTCTAGGCAAACCAATCTTCCTAATGTGTAGGACTTAACATGCTGCTTCCTTGTACAAAGACCTTCAGTGGTTCTGCATTGCTTATGGAATAAAGTGAACATTACTTATCCTGCTGGTCAAGACTTTCCACATCTGGCTCCAACCCATCTTTCCCACCATATTTCATACTATTTTGATGAGTACACTTAAGTTTTAACAAATCTGGACTGCTAGTTGTTTTTCTGCTTTATATTTTCCTCTCTTGCCTGTGTACTTTTGCATATACTGGCTCCTAATCCTAGAAATAGACTTCTTTCACATATCTCCTTCTTTTAAAAACCCAGCTCAAGTGTTGCCTTGTCTTTGTAACTCCCCCTCATTCCCTATCTGGCTGAAAGTGATCGCATATGATTCCTATGTATTTATTTATTCCTTAATTAATTAATTAAGTTATGGTGAGGCAATTGGGGTTAAGTGACTTGCCCAGAGTCACACAGCTAGTGAGTGTTATGTGTCTGAGGCCGGATTTGAACTCTGGTCTTCCTGACTCCAGGGCTGGTGCTTTATCCACTGTACCACCTAGCTGCCCCATGATTCCTATTTCTTATAGCATTTCATTTTGATTTCTTTGCACTCATCACATTCTACTTTGTAACAATTATGTTTACTTGAGTAATGTCTCATCCCCCTATGAGATAATAAATTACTTGAGGGCAAGGATTATGTCATGTGTCAATTAAATAGAAATTATAGTGACTTTTCAAATGAATGGGCCAATCCTGATTCTTCTAATAGATATTTTGGTCCTACCTCCATGATAACCATTGCTCTAGTGGATAGGTTCTTCTTCCTTCACTCACCACCCCTCACCCCCATCTACAGTTTCATGGATGGCATGTTTCTCCTTCATAGGATGGACAATGTCCAGAGAGCTGGACATGTAACACAGTTCTGTGGTCTCATCATAAAAGACTCTACCCAGAATCAGAGAATTGGATTTTCTATTCCATCTGATCAGGACCTATGACTGTCTTTGCATCTATTCAGTGCAGCATTTAGTGTTGGATATGGATAATATATTTACATTGGTTGAACTTCTGTAAGAAATTATTAAAATTAATTGTCATAACAAGGAAATCAAAAGGAACCTTACATACCTTAGTCAGCAAACTTCACTTATCAAGCAGAGAGATGTGGTAGCCAAGGACACTGTGGAAATTTAATTTGTAAATTCTTACAGAGGATGATGGAAGATTTTCTAGTATTACTTATGAAACAGAAACAATAGAATGTAAAACTAAGTTAAACAAAAGACTAACTATCTGAAGGACCTTTAAAATGATCATCCTCTATACGAAAGGGGAACTTCTTGAGCACCTCACGAAAGTGAAAAGTAAGCAACCGGAAGCTGGGAGTTTCTGCTTTGCCATATATGCTCTCAAAGTTTGGGCCTGCTTTCCCTCGGCCTGTCTATGTGTAAGAGTATATCACAGATTTAGGGGGGGTTGTTTTATACCAACTGTTCTTACCTTACCACCTTAGTAAATTCCCCTTTGTAAAAGCTACGTGAAGATTTCTCACTAAATTGATTCTCAACTGATAATATTGGGAGGAAGCACATCATGAGGTATAGTACCAAAAAGACAACCACAACCTCTCTCCCCTCAACAACTCTGCCATATGTGAAGGAAAGAACGTGAATAAGGAATACTCATAACCTATGATAACTCATATTTTTAGTGCTGCATTTCTACTGTAATATCTCTTTGTCCCCAAAGGTGCCATTTTGTTTTTCCTTATAGAACTGCTAATGTTACCTGCTGGTCACCTTTCTTTTCTGTATGGCCATCTTGGATCTCTGCTGTGCTGATACTGCCACCCTGCTGCTTCTGTATTGACTTGCATTTGCTATGTGGCATCTTTTTTGCTGGAGAATGTTGACAGCTTTTTTTTTTTAAAGTCTAGCCAAAAACAACAGAGAAATTTCAGCTACTTTTGTGAGTCATTCCTTCAGCTACACCCAGCCAGCACAGCTAAAGTCCCTTAAGCCAAAACTTTTTTTTTTCTAAATGACTTTGTTTCTATGTCCAGTGGCAACTTCTTTAGGTCCCTCTGTTATTTGAATTGAGATTAGTAACTAACTACCTTTCAATTCCCATTTTGCCACTGGCATTTAATGCTAGGATTGTAGATGACCCCTGAGGCAACTTGATGTTCTAAAATAATAGCAGATAGCAGTGTCACAAATCACTCCAAACAGATAATAAGATATAAAAGTTAGAGAGCCAGCCTTAAAGCTAAGAAGACCTAAGTTCAAAATCTGCTTCTACCACATACTAACATGGTGACCCCAGGCAAATTGTGCCCTGGTACTCTAGGCAACTCTCTAAGACTATAAGTTACATTGATGGTGTTGACCTCCCCTGGAGCTCTCAGTACCAGTGAAATCACATGTTCAATCCCTCTCTCTAAACAATCCTCCTCTTTTTCCTCTGAAGAATCCCATTAAAACAAATACAGACCTAAAAATATCTTGTAGAACCAATTGTTGTTGGTTCAACAGGAACCTGTTGTCAAAGGCATTGTTGTTTACAATCCATCAGACATGATATTTGTCAATAAAAAACTTAAGAAAAATGTTTTTGATAGATGTTGCCATTTCAAGTACTCATAGTCTCCAAGCTACATGGAATGATGAGCTTGACCAAAGAGATTAAAATCCTGTGGGGATAGGATGAGGTACATGTCTTTCTTGTTGTCCTGTTTGCTATTGAGATTGTACCAAGGATGCTTTCAGGGAGCTTATAGAGAATGAGCTTATATCCTATTAATTTTAACTTTAAATTGAACTACAAAAGTGATTCTTTTATTGACTAGTGCAGCAGTCCATAGAACATTGATCATAAAGGAAAAAATATCAGAATGGCATTTTGTCCCAGGACTATTTCTATCTGAACCCATCAAAAAAGATGAGAAGAATGAGATAACAATAACAACAATAATAAAAATAATAAATTTGATTATAATTTGCAATAAGAAACAGATTATGTACATGTATTGATAGTCACACTAAGGCACGTAGAGACATATCTCCTGTGAGCCCAGCTTTGACCCCACTCAGAGTTTGCTTGTTCCATCAGCAGTCCAGAGTGATGATGATGAGAAAACCACAGATTTTTCACCAATGGGATAATGCATTTGTAGTTAATTAAGAGTTGGCCATATCAGGCTACAAAGTGAATATGTCTAATTTCCTTTTCTGGAATCTTTACAATGGCACATTCTTAGGAGACAGAAGCATATGTGCTATTTTGAACCATGTACATGCCTCAACTCCAACTCCTCTTTCCATATGAACTTAAGATTCCTGTGGGCATCTGAGACTATGTGAAAGAGCTAGATGTGGAATGTGTACCTGGACTTGTTTCCTGAACTCAGGAAAAGGTTATGGGTAATACTTTGAAATATTATTGTTTAAGGTCTGAATGAAGTGATTTACATGGCTCCAATTCCTCGCCCCCAAAAAAACCATTTCCAGTAAATAATGATGAAGTTCATGTTGAATTTTTCTTTTAGTTTGCAGCTTGAAGACTATGCAAAGTAGGTTAATCAGTGTGGCATATATCATATGCAGTCAATATAAATCAAATACATCTTAAAAATGAACTTCATCTGCAAAAATGTTTCAACAGTTTAGTAATTCTAGAAAGATTATGGCACATCTTCTGAGGTCGTATGTTTATTGAGAATGAGACAATAGTTAAAATGATGAGATTTGATTTATTGATATCATTTTTAAAAACCTCCATTACCTCCTCCTTTCCTGTCTTTGTATTCTTCTTAAATCTTATTTCCCTCCATGATTCAGTGGAACTGGACTGCTGACTATTCCTTGAACAAGACACTCTATCTATCCATCTCGGGCTTTTTTACTCAGTGTCCTCCATGCCTGGAATTTTCTCTTTCCTCATCTCTGCTTCTTGTCTTTCCTATATTTTGTCAAATTTTAGCTAAAGTCCCACCTTCTTCAAGAAGTCTTTTCTAATCCTCCTTAATGTCAGTGCCTTCCTTCTAAGATTATTTACAGTTTATCCATCTAGATCTATATCATGTTGTTACATAGTTATTTTCTCCCCCCATTAGCATGTGAACTGTCTGAGCACAGGAACTGTTTTTTTTTTTTTTTTTTGCTTTTCTTGTGGTATCTTCAGTACTTAGCATAGTGCTTGGCACTTAGGATGTGCTTAATAAATGGTTTTTGACTTTTTTTTTAAGGTAGTCAGCGCAAGCCCCAGTGTTTTGTTTTGTTTTTTTTTAAATCACATTATTGAGCAGAGTCCACGAATTTTCTGTCTGGACTCAATCATTGAGCCATACTTGAATAAGTAAGAACTTCCTTCATGTATGGTTTAGACTAGATGGCTGCTAAGGTCCTCTAACTCACATTCTGTGATTTTGTATAGGATCAAAGAAATTCAAGCTTGAAAGGTAGTAGAGATGATCTAGTTTAATATCCTTCATTTTAAAAATGAGTAAATTGAAGCCTAGAAAGGACAAGTGACTTAGAGTCAAACATCTTGGTATTTCAAGTTGGAAATGACTTTGGATGTAAATATGGAGATGGGGAAATGAAGGTCTAGAGAAGTGAAATGACTTGTTTGAGATAATAGAACTAATTAGAGACAGGACTAGGACCTGACCCAAGGTATCATGACTTCCAGTCCAATACTCTTTCCACCACCTCACACAATTTCTTGTTACATTAGGTCTCTGCCACTTTATTGGATGCTACTGATTCACGGAAAGTGGAAGAATACTGAGAATTAAACATTAAAATACTTGTTGATAAGTAATGACCATTTTATTTCTTGCTGCAGCTGATGATGAAAAAGAATCAAGAAACTGTGGCGTTAAAATAGCAATTCATGGAAGGTCATTAATTTCTAATGAGTCAAATCTCAGAGATATCTGAAAAAATCTTTGGCCTTTGGAAGTTAAGCAGCTGAAAGGATCTTGTCCCAATACTCTTGTAATTCTCAATGGAAAAGTATGTTCCCTTTCTGGTCTGAGATGTTACTGAAGGCAGTGTGTGTGTGTGCAACCAATAGAAGCTCAAATAACACATGTATAATTAGATTAGTGAGTGCCTATTATGTGCAAGACACTGTGTTAGATGCTGGGAATACAAGAGAATATGTATCAAAAAGATCTATGTCCTCTAGGAATTTATGATTTATTGGGTAGTGTAGACATATACATAGAAAGACAACTAACAATATAAGGTAGTATATGTTAATTGTTCAGTGAGCAGAAATGGAAGACAGATATTATAGGAGAGGCAGTAAGTACTATATTATCAGTTCTGAGATGCAGTTATCTTTATTTCCCCTGATGAACAACATCTAGTCTATTTATTCTTTCTTTCCAACTCTTACCTTTTTTCTCCCAAAATTCTATGACAGCAGTTCACCACTGTTACAATGTTTTCTGCTCCCTATATCCTTTGCTAGGGTTGAAGTGTGTGGGCGACATTAGCCATATACCATGTACTGGCTGGAGCCAGCTCTAACTGGCTCAGAAGAGCCAATTGTTAAAATTGCAATGTGAGTATTTACATCTTGGACATATGCAAGCTACAAGATCCTGACTTGTTTTATTAATTGTCTAGACTTAAGAAAATGATCGAGAAAGTGTTAATAATGAAAATTAATCTTAAAAGTATGTCAGTATTGCTTTTTGCAGGATAGTTTGTTGAATATTTACTAGAATGTCTAGTTAAAGTCTGTGAAGTTGGGGTTATTCTAGTCATTAAGAGCAATAAGAGTTACTCTTCCCATAGACATGGCCGTGATTATAGCCAACCATAAGGTACTATGGGAGGTGTACCAACTTTTTGGCCCTATTTACATAAGATTGATATATTCAAAGTTATGGGGACCTTTGCTTTCACTAGACTGGTATATTTTTAAAACATCCTAAATAGCTTGGATGTCCTAAAGTACAAAAGTATGCAAGTCCTGAGGGGAGTGAACCATTCATATCCATCTATGACACTGAGAAGAGTTGATCAGTTCCTGAAACAATACATCCTAGGACCAGAAGAAGCTTAGACCTAGGAGTTAGCTGTGCAGCTAATGTTGTATGTTTGTGTGTATGTATGTATATACACACATATGTGTGTGTATATATGTATATATATATATATATATATATGATGCATCCTTTTACTACGGATTTATCTTGATATCAATATATATTAGTAGGGTAAGTTCCCTGACATTTGTTCTCTTGAATTCCTAATTAGACTGAAGCACTGGAGAATAATATGCAATTCTTGAAGTGGTAAGTTGGATCCATACAACCCTATTACCCATCATTCCCTGGAGAACTTTATATGCAGGTTGATGGCAAGAAGGGAGATTCTATTGTGACCCTTACTTCAGCTTGGACTTGATGATAGGTGAAGTACATCATTAATGATTTATTTAGTCAATATTGGGCATACTGAAGATGTCATCAATTAACATGCACCTAAATACTTAATATGTTCTAGGCACTGGGGAATATACAGATAAAAATGAAATAGCCCCTGTTTTCAAGGAGTTTACAGTCTTTCGAAGGGGCCAACATGTACATGTATAAATATATACAGTGTAAATGAAAAGTGATTTTGGGGGAGGAGTACTATAGCAGTTGGAGAGATCAGGAAAGTTTTTATGTAGGCAGTGGCTCTTGAGTTAGGCTATGAAAGACACTAGGGATTCTAAGAGGTAGTAAGAAGGGGATACATTCCAGGCATGGGAGGCAACCTGCACAAAGTTAAGGAAATGTGGGATGGAATGTCCTGTGTAATAAACATCAAGAAGGTTGCTTTCATTAGGTCAGAGAGTACATAAAGGGGAGCAATAGATAAAGTTTCTGTAAATATAGGTTGGAATTAAGTAGTAAAGAGTTTTAAATGGCAAACAGGAGTTCGTACTTAATTCCATGAGTAATAGGGGCTGTTAGAATTTAATGAATGGGAAGGGGCATAGTCAGAGCTGTGCCTTAGGAATGTCACTCTGGTGGTTGCGTGGAGGGTGGATTGGAGAAGGGAGAGACTTGAGGCAAGGAGACAAATGAGGAGGCTATTTTAATAGTCTAGGCTCTAAGTGGTAAGGGCCCAATCTATAGTGGTATTTGTGTAAGTGGAGAGATGGGGACAGATATTGGAGAAATTGTGGAGTTATAGAATCTAAGACTTAGCAACTGACAATATGAAGAGTGAGGAGTTAAGGAGGACGCTGATGTTGTAAACCTGGGTGACTAGAAGAATGGTGGTACTTTTGACAGAAATGGGGAATTTTAGAAGAGGTTCATGTTTGGGGGAAAAGATGACTATATTGGGTTTACTGATGCCTCTTGGACATCTACTTCAATTGTCCAAGAGGCAGTTGTTGGTGTGGAACTGGAGCTTAGGACAGAGACGAGGACTATCTATGTAGATCAGTAGTTATATTCATAAAGACAATTGAATCACAGGAATTGATGAGGCCACTGAAAGAGTGTATAGAAAGAAGAGAGTCCGAGACAGAGGTTTGGGGTAGAGCCAGAGTTAGTGGGTGAGATCTGCATAGACCAGCCAAGAAAATTGAGAAGTGATCATACAGATAGGAGAAATGTAAAAACCAGTGACAAGAGAGTAGCCAGGAGGAGGGGGTAGTCAAAAATCAAATGCTACAGAGAGGTCAAGAAGTACTAGGATTGAGAAAAGGTCATCAGGTTTGGCAATGATGAAATCTGATAACTTGTAGAAAACTTTCATCTGAATGATGAGGATGGAAGCCAGATTATAGAGACTTTGGAAAGATAGTGAGAAGAGAGGAAAAGGAGTGATAAGTAGAGAAAGCTTGCTTATAGCTTGTCAAAGTACCAGAGTGATTTATCGAAAGGAAATAATGTTAGAAATGTATGAAATAGGATTGTAGCTCTAGGAGTTTGGCTGTGAAAGACAGGAGAGATTTAGGATGCTGGATTGAGGGGATGGTAGGTTTTTTTTTAATATGGAGGAGGTTGATTGGGTGGTAAAATACTTGAGGAGACAAAGAAGATAGGATCAAGAGTATGAGTAGAGAGCTGAATTTGGTGAGAAAATGTCACTTTTTCATTAGAGAATATAATAAATGAGGAGTGATTTAGGGAATTACAAGGGGTTTTGAGATGTAGTTGGGGAGAAGAGGAACTTGGGCCAAGTGGCTTCTACTTTCTCAGTAAAGTATGAAGTGGAGTACCCTACAAAGAGAGTAGAGGAAGGCAGTGTAGGAGACAAGCAGAAAAGAGAAGGCTTGGAACAACTTCTGTGGTGAATGTGATAATAAAAGACAGATAAAAAGAAAAAGTCTTTATTAAGTACTTACTATGTGCCAGCAACTCTGCTAAGTGCTAGAAATACATAATATAAGCAAAAAGGAAGGTGGTTCTTTCCATCAGGGAGCTTACATTTTATTGGAGGAAGATACCATATAAAAGGTCTCTGAAAAGCAGGGTCAACAAGGTGTAGAGTGAACAGGTGGTACCCAGATGGGGGAAAGTTCCAGAGGGAGTCTAAGAATTCAGGAACTGAACCAGATTTAGTGAGAGCATGGCTGATGTGGTTGCTTCTTCAAATGAAGATTTGGGGCTAAACTTACTAATAAAAGGATTGCTTTCCTCAAGTAAAGGTCTAGTTGAGATCAGATAACAATAATTTGTAGAGGGTCCAGTCAACAGGGTAGTGTGACTAACTCCAACACTGTTCAGCAGAATGGACATGGGGACACAGGAGGTGGGTAGATGGTGGGAGTAACCAAGGGTTGGAGTTTGGCGAGATATGAGTGATAATAACACAAAAGGGCAAGGGGTTCAAGAGCACAGGACAGTGTGATGTTGAAATGATTGATTATGGCTTCAAGATTAGGAAGAAAGAAAAGTGAAGCCAGGGCAAAGGAAATGGCTTGGAAGAGTTCTGAGTCCCGTTGGAGGTCCTAGTGAGGGCAAAGAATAGGACACGCTTTGAACATTATATGTGTGTATGACAATACCTCACAAAATACTTTTTAGTTTTCAAAATATTTATATAAATTATGTCATTTTAATGTTTTTAAGTAGGTGGGATAAGTAGTTTTGCCTTTATTTCATCAATTGAGACTAAAGTTCAAAGAGATTGTGTGAATTGCTTAACGTCACATTCCTAGAGGGTGGGAAAACTATTACTAGAACCTATATGTTCTTCTAACTCTTAGTGCAACAGCATTAAAATAATTAGCTCATTTTAATGCTAGAGGGTGATATAATAACCCACAAAGTCCATGTGGTTTCTGCCTCTTAAGCTTTAGGGAGTTTAATTTAGGTGGAAAGTTGTGAGTGTACTTACAGTTACTCTGAACTCCCAGTTAGGAATTTCCTAACATTTAGGCAGAAGTTTGTATCTGCCTAATTTTATATTTATATCTATCTCTAGATAACCCGTGGTCTCTCAAAATTCAAGTTACTAGAAGCAATTGGGTAATGAAACATTATTTTATAGAGTCTGTGGATAGATAGGCATTGGGAATCACGGGGCTCATTCTGGGTCTTTTGCTCTGAGATGCCGGTAGAGTTGATGACCCTTCTTGATATCTATCTCCCTTCTCTGTCATAGCTCAAACCTACTTTTGCTTCTCGGAGGTGTGATTGGATACTATGTTTGCTCCAGTTTTTCTACTTATAGACCCTCAGAATCTCTTTCCTGTTCACAGATATTTCTTTCTTTCTATTCAAATTCCTTAGGACTTGACCAAGTCTCTCACACAATTGCTTTGATTGATTAAGGAGATGTACAAGTTCTGTTCATACTTAGTTATAACTGATTGATTGATTTAATCATGACATGTTACTTTTAAGTAAACAAATGAAGCCCTTAGTATAATGCTTCTCCCAAAAGATCTTTGTTGCTTCTATTTTTTAGGAGACTCTAGGAATTATTCAATTTTATACAGTTAAACAGTTCCAAGGAGAATCATCATTCTGTAACTTCATAGGGGGTAGAGAAAGTAATTTAGTCTTAAATTAATAATATTTGTAACAATTCTATTTACAATGTCTCAGAAGGCAAGAAAAACCTTCCACGATGTTCACTTCAGTGGAAGCTTTTTGAGGATTGCCTAAGTAGGGTTTCTATTTTGCACTTAGGCCTTTGAACACAAGGTCAAGATCCTAATATCAGAGATAAAAGTTTTTACAAGGAGGAAGTCCTTTAGGCAAATCAGGTTAACTATATGTATAAGGTGATTATTAGGATAAAATCCCAAGAGAAAAACATCTTGAGATTCCCACTTATTAAAGGCTATTTTTATTTTTTGCCTAAAGGTATCTCTAGCTCTTGTGAACAGAGTCTTAAAAATTTCAGTATTGTTGTATTCAGCACTTTAGTTCTAAGGGCTCTCAACCTTTTCTTAGCCTATCTAAATGCTCATAACTTTCTGAAATCTAGAAGGGGAGGTCCTTATAGCCAATGGGGAAAACTGATGTAGGTGCAGGGACCTATCCAGAATGGGTGAAGGTGGGAGAGAGACAGAGGTAGCAACTTTTGAAAATGATAAATAAACAACTTTGAAAGCCTTAAAACTCTGATCCATACAATGATAAAACTCATATTCAGAAGACTGTTGATAAAATATGTTACTCAATCTTTTGCCAGAGAAGTGAAGAACTTTTAATTTTGGACATGGATAATATGGGAATTTTTTTTTTCTGGACTATACATGTTTATGATAGAGGTTTTCTTTTTCCTTTTCATTGAGGAGGGAGAGTAGAAGGGACAGATTATAAATGCATGCAAAATAAAATAGATTTTTTTTAAATACCACAGAAGGACCTTCAGCTAAGTAGCTTAGATTTTCAGCTCTGTTACCCAAGGATACGAAATTGTCTTTATTTTAGAGATGGCTGAAAGAGGAAAAATAGACTAAAATACTTCAACAATAATTCTACAATATTTACTGAAATGCAACATTTGCATTTCTACGATTCTAGTTAAAATTAAAATTCCACCATACAAAAATTAGAGCTGGGGAAAAACAAAGAAATAAAAAAAAAAAACCCTAACCAATGTACATGACTATTATTGTGTAGAGGCAGTGTGGCATACTTGATAGAGAGCTGACCTTTGAATTAGGAAGCTCTATGTGCAAATCCTACCTCTGAAACATAATGACTGTGTGACCCAGGATGGGAGGCAGTGTGGCATAGTGGAGAGAATGATGGCTTTGGAGTCAAAGAAGCCAGGTTTAAATCCCAGCTCTGCAATTTATTCCCTGTGTGACTTTGAGCAAGTCATTTAATCCCTGTTGGCTTTAGTTTTTAATCTATAAAATGAAGGATTTGGGCTAGATGACCACTAAGGTCTCCTTCAGCTCCAAATCTATGATTCACCCTGGACATGTCACACAATTTTTCAGTGCCCTGGCAACTCTCTATGACTATAAAATGCCAATCAGAGGTTAATTTGTTTAGGTAAAAGGAGTTGGCTATGCCAATATAATCATAAGTGCCTTCCAAAAATAATTATGAAGAGGAGGGAGAAAGGAAAGGCAGACATGAATGTGAGAATGTGTAGGGTGGGATTGAGTGGAGATCCATAGGAACTTAGATTTAGAAGGGACCTATAAGGCATTTAATCCAGTTCCCTTATTTTACAGATAAAGAATACTTAGGCTCAGAGATAGAAGAAAAATCCAAAGATACACAGATGTGTTCAGAACGAACTGCCTTTTAATTCAAGAGTGTGGAGGGAGCAATATGGATTGCCAAATAAAGGGAGCATAGGTGTATGTGGTCCCTATGTAGGGGAAGTTTTGGAGCTGTAATATGCTGTGTCTCTGGTGTGTCCTTATATGCTGGTTAGAAAATACTGATTCTGATAAAAGTAAGTTTTTAACTAGGATAGGATTGATTTCTACCTAGACTCTTTCTTGGTTTTTGGAGAGGCATTGTGGTTTAAGTACAGTGGATCTTATCTTACAAGTGGATAGAGGTGCTGGATTTGGAGTTAGGAAGAATTGGGTTCAAAAGGCTTCTAGATGGTACAGTAGATAGGGCCCTGGACCTGAAGTCAGGAAGATGCATCTTCCTGAGTTCAAATTTGGCCTCAGATACTTAATAGCTGTGTGACTCTGGCCAAGTCACTTAACCCTGTTTGCTTCAGTTTCCTCATCTACAAAATGAGCTACAGAAGGAAATGGCAAACCACCCCAGTATCTTTGCCAAGAAAATCCCAAATGGGGTCATGAAGAGTCAGACACACACAACTGAAAAATGACTGAACAACTAAAGTGTGACCCTGAGAAGTTTTACCTGGAAAACTTGAGAGTGGTGAACTTGATGGCCTCAGAAATGCTTTCCATCTTTAAATTGGTGATAAATATATAAATAAAACATTTTTTAAAGTACTTACGGTGTGCCAGGCACTGTATTAAGTTCTGGGCATGCAAATACAAGTAAGCAAAGCCAGTCCCTGCCCTCAAGGAATTTACACTCTAATGGGAGAAGACAACATGGAAAAGGGAGTTAGGAAGGTTGAAGAGGGAGACAGGATAATTTGAGGTGGAGGAGATCATTATAACACTCTTTGTCATGGCATCTATGCCAAGAAGTGTCATGGAAGCCTGGTTGGGATGAGATAGAACAAAATCTCACCTGGATGTCTAGGGGCAGAGTCTAAGATTCTCAGGGCCTGAGTAGGATCTTATGGTTTCTTTTGTATTTATAAAGATAGGGTGGGTAAGTAGAGAAATACAGCTACGGTACTTTTCATGCCTTTCCCCTTTCTGGGAATCCCTTCCTCATCTACTGGCAACATGGTAGATCTTTATGGATTACCAGTGACCCTCAGATTACACTTTGAAAAATAATTACAGGGCAACATTGCAAATAAATGCCAACATGTACCAGCTCAGGCCAGCAAACATAATATTCTTTCTTTTACCTGCAGCTCCTTCTGGCCTGTCCTACCCTCATCAAATGCACCATTAGAAAGAATAAATGAAACTCACCTTCTTTCCTACTTATCTGAAATAGTTGTTATATTAGTTATTATTTGTAAAATTACTTTAAAAAACAGAGAATTTGAAGACCCCAAACCTGGCTCATATCTAAAAGAATCTAATTCCTCTTTTTAAGCTATATAGTTATGTAATATAGCAACATGAAGTAGTGTGGCTCTGGGAGTCTGAGAAAGCCCGGAAATTGTCTTTTTTGTATCTCCAACATTTATTATAGTGCCTGGCACATGATAGATGCTTAATAAATGTTTATTAATTGAGCGATTATACCCACTTCTCAGACCAGCTCCTATACATCTGAGGGCCACATTCTCAACTATCTCTGTGGACATGCCACACAATATCTTTGAACCTCTAAGAGGTCAATCGCAATCACAGAGTGATATTGATTAGAAAGAGGACCAATACTAAAGCTCAGGTGGACTAACTAACCTTTACCTGGTGGGATGTGAAGGGCAACAAATGTCCCTGCCAATGGCTGGCCCTACTTACCTATCATCATGACTGATACTCCCACCTTTAGAGTCCTACTTGTGGTGTGAGGCCTTGTCTCCTATAGGATCTATTAAAATGCAAATATATCACCCTAAAAAGGCAGCAGAACAAAGTATGGAAATAGTTCATTATTTACTAATGTGGAAAGGACATCACTATCCTTGTAGACACCCACTTTTACAACTTCAGTCATTCTTGACTATGTGGCTCTTCCTCTCTATTTAATCAATTACCAAGTTGACCTGAGCAACATCTCTTTCAGATTTCCCCTTCTCTTTACTCCTGAAATTCCTACAATAGGTCATTTCCTTATCACCTCTTGTTCAGACTGTTAATTGAGCTTCCAGCATGTAGTTCTTACCTTCTCTAATCAGTCCTCCACATAGTTGCTAAGGTAATATTGCTAAAGGGCAGCAAGTTGGCACTAGAGTGCTGGCCCTGGAGTCAGGAAGACTTAGTTTCCTGAGTTCAAATCTTGCCTCAGACACTTACTAGCTGTGTGACCCTGGGCTTAATACTTAAAATGTAATACTTAAACAATACTATTTTCTCATCTGTAAGATGAATTGGAGAAGGGAATGGCAAAGTACTTCAGTATTTTTGCCAAGAAAACCACAAATGGGGTCATGAAGAGTTGGATGCAGTTAAAAATGATGCAAGACACTAGGAGATATATTAAATACTTGTTGAATGTAATTGAAACCTTGTAAAGCAGAGACATGAGGAAATGGGGCACTAAGTAGGCAAGTAAAATAAGTTGAGTAAGACCTGGAGCAAAAGAACCTACCTAGGGAAGAGAGATTTTGGTGAGATTGGAGGCCTTTAGTGAGGGACTCTGCAGGAACCAAAGGATGACATCATCATCATCATCATCATCATCATCATCAATTCCCCATCCTCAACTTTCATATAACACTTTAAAGTTTACAGAGCATTTATCTTAGCAACAATCTTTTTAGGTAGGTAATATGTTATATTATCTCATTTTGCAGTGAGAAAGTAAGGCTCAGAGAAATCCACTTTCTCTTGAGAGAAGGCCATATCCCCAAACTCTAGTGCTTGATATTACTCAGAAGGCAATTCACAAAGCTAGAACTGGCTGGGAAATCCAATGTTCCCCATTACCCCTACGTCTCTGGTTGGAAGGTTTAACTCCAGAACGATGCTGCATAGAGAATACCTCTTCTCTGGCTAGAGGGATGGGCTTTCAGACCTGGGGCTATGAGAGAGTCTATCTAGCCTCAGAACTCTCCTAACTTGGCCGCAGAGTTACTTGTTCCATGGTCAGATAGGGATAGGAATTCAACGTTATTCAGGCATGGGCTATGTGGGCAAGAGCATGCTTGTCTCCTTTTATCATATGTGTCTAACTCAAGGCAGTGATTGAGAGCTCATGCCCTGCTACATTCTGACTCCTTCATCTGCCCTTGCTCCTTTCCCTCTACAGCAACCATCTCTCTTCTTAACTTTGCTGTGAAAGGCAGAAAAATTAAGCAGGTCTGTTAGCTCCCTTTTCTAGGCCAGGACAAAAGGACTGGTTTCCCCAGCAAGAGCTGATCCTCTCAATAGTTCAAGCTAACTAATTCATCTTGGAGGAAACCTTTATCAGTGAAAATGATCTTCTAAGAGGCACCAAGACTCATGTCCATACTCTTCCTAGGAAGATAGCATGAAAATTCAACGTGAAGGCTTGCCATCCTACAAACTGTTAGATAACTCAGATGATCATCTCCTTATGCATGTTCTCAGGCAATGCTATCATTGTAGTTATTTGAAATATGGCCAATCCATTGTCACCTAAAATCTACTTTGTGTTTTTTTCTATTCCTATTTATTGCTTTTCACCTCCCTTCCTTGCCTGATATTTCTTTTTTATTCTACTAAGGAATATTGTGTTTTCTCTCCTAAATAAATCCTAGTAATGACTGGAATAATGAACGCAATATAGAAAGAAGCCAGACTTATGGCCAGTTATATCAAGTATGAGCACACCCATTTGTGAGCTTTCATTTCAAGACTGGAACCAGCAATAGTCAGAACATAGTTCATTTTCAGGAAACATAAAGAGAGGAAACATATAGTGCCCATTTTGCTAATGCACCATAGTGAATGCTGCTCATACATTATAGAAGCCCAAGCACTCGGTACACTTCTCTTCCTGATCTCAAATGGCAGCTTGAATCTTTGGCTTCAATTCATTGGACTTACAGCCCTACTTAGCAAGATTTATCTTTTCACATGGAACCTTAATCAAGACAAATTCTACAACCGCTGGTGCCACACATTTCTGGCCATGTGCTGTGGAGTTACTCTACCCAGAGCCTACTTCAAAGGGTGATAATTTGAGCATTTCATCAATTCTGTCAGTCTGGCATTATTCGATGCCTATTTTATTCTCTAGTTTTCTCCCCATCGAAGCTATTAACACATATGGAAGTACATGTGTCTCTTTTATGCGGTGATTACCATCTTGCTTGCACTGCTCATTCCGCATGCATCTTGCAGTAAATTCAGTGTGAATGATCTTAACTAAGTTATGGCGGAGCAAAATGCTGTTGGACAGATTCATAAAAAGTAGTCAGGCCATACACTACTGAAGAGATATTTCTCTCTCTCATTCTCACACTCTCACTTTATATGTATGGTATTGATGTACCAAACTATATATACATGTACAACTGGGGAAGAGAGAGTGAAGCTTTTCCCACCCTCTGAAATTGCAGCACAGAAACAATCACCTCTTCTGGAGACCAGCAAAGTGGCTCTATATGACTATAAATAGGGATGAGGCTAGGAGAGAGTGCTGTGATTTTACTGCTATAGGGTACTCCCTGATGAAAAACTCCATTTACTGATGCAGATTGATAGCATCTCTTCAATTTATGTTCTTTTAAAAATTATATTTTATTTTTCCCCAATTACATGTAAACACAATTTTAAACATTTAAAAACAAGTTTAGAGTTCCAAATTCTATCCTTCTCTCCATTCCTTCCATTTTCCTTCATATGGTAAGCAATCTGATATAGGTTATACATATGCAATCATGTAAAACATTTCCACATTAGTCATTTTGTGGAAGAAAACTTGAACTAAAAAGGAAAAAAAAGAAAGAGAAAAATAGTATGCTTTGGTCTGTATTCAGAATTCATTGGTTCTTTCTCTGGAGGCAGATAGTATTTTTCATCATGAGTCCTTTGGGGTTGTCCTGGATTATTGTAATACTGAGAATAGCTGAGTCATTCACAATTGGTCATAATGACAATATTGCTGTTACTATGTACAATGGTCTCCTGGTTCCCTCTACATCAGTTCATATAAGTCATTTCAGGTTTTTCTGAAATCATCCTGCACATCTTCAATTTTATGTTCTTAAAGGCAACTAGGTAGCACAGAGGATAGAGGGCTGAGATGGAGTGAGGAAGAACTGAGTTCAAATTTGGCCCAAGACTCTTGCTAGCTATGTGACAGGGCAAATCACTTAATCTCTGTCTGTCTTAGTTTTCTCAAGAAACTGGAAAATGAAGATAATAATAGCACCTACCTCCCATGTTTGTTGTGAAGATCAGCTGATTGATTTGTTTGGAAGGCTGGAAGGCAGAGCAGGAGACCTTCCAAAGCCTTCTCTCTATAAAGAAGACTCAGAAATTCCATTTAACTTCATTTCCCATCAGCTGCTCTGATTAGTTTAAATTCTTTCTCCGAGCGCAGGAACTATCTTTCTTACTTGTATCCCTACTGCTTAGCACTGTGCCTGACACACAGGGGTTCCTTAATAAATGTTTATTAACTATTGACTAAATGAGATAACATTTGCAAAGCACTTAGCACAGATACAGGCTGTGTGCTCTCTTTCCCTCCTTCCCTCCCTCCTTCCTTTCCTCCCTTCATCTTTCCTTCTATCCTTCCTTTCTTCCCTTATTGCTTATCTCATTGGGAGTTTAGGTGATTTGTCCAGGGTCGCAGAGACATTATTTGTCAGAAGCAAGACTTGAACCCATATCTTCTAGGCTTTGAATCCAGTTATCTATCTACTACACTGTGCTGTCCATACATAATACGTGTGTATGCACATGTATGTATATATACACACATACACACATATGACATGTACAGTGTGGTGTAGTGGTAAGAACACCAGATTTGGAATTGGAAGTCCTGAGTTTGAATCCTTGTTATGATAAGTAATATGTGAGATCTTGGTTACTTAATCTCTCTGACCATCTGTTTTCAGAGGCCACGAGTTTGAATCCTAGTCATGTAACACATGTCTGGTTCTAGACAGATCACTTAGACTTTCTGACCCTCAGTTTCCACATTTGTAAAATGAGAGGGATGGAAAAGTCAGTGTGGCAGAGTTGATAGAGTGTTGGACTTGGAGGCAGAAAGATATTGGCTCAACTCATGCCTCTGATCCTTACTAGCTTTGTGTCCTCAGGCAAGTTTCTTGACTTCCATCTGGCTGAGAGATGACAGGTGTCAATCTATGTTGCTATAAGGGTTTCCAGCACTGGGATCATAGATTTTAATGTGAAAGGGACCTTTAGAGGTCATTTAGTCCAATGGTGTTAAACTCAAATAGAAATGGAAATCCATACATAAGGATCACTGAAGGCAACATGTTGACTTAGTTTCAAAATGTAATGTTATCTATATTTTATTGTATTTTTATTCATTTTGTTAAATATCTCCCAATTACATATTAATCTGATTCCCTACTGGGGAGTGCTGTGGGCAGCATGTTTGACGTCTGTTCTAATCTAATTGCCTCATTTGTCAGATGAAGAAACTAATGCCCAAAGAGGTATCTGGTATTCTCTTTTTTTTTAAATTTTTTTTTTTCATTTTTAGGCAATTGGGGTTAAGTGACTTGCCCAGGGTCACATACCTAGTAACTGTCAAGTGTTTGGTCTGAAGCTGTATTTGAACTCAAGTCCTCCTGACTTCAGGGTCAGTGCTCTATCCATTGCGCCACCTAGCAGCACCCTCTGGTATTCTTTCAACTGTGTTACCTACACTGATGAAATTGCATACTTTTGTGAATTGGCATACATATGTACATATGTTCACATTTGTGCATGTACACACATATGTGTGTATACACATGCACACTATGGTCCATTTTGGCCGCACATAAATGTGTCTCAAGTCCACAAGTCATTTAATACACATTCAACATCTAGGATCAAGGTATTAATCAGTAGGTATTAACTACATGAAAATGGCAATCAGCTTATTACCATGTTGACTGATCGATTTTCAATTAAAAAAGAGGACGATGAACTCTCTTGAATGTTGCATATTTGAAAAGTAAATCAGATGCTTTTGTGTTTATTTAGAACCAAAAAACTCATCTAGATGCATTTAATGGTCAGAGGAAATCACTAGGACATATGTTTCCTGGGTCTTAATTTCAGCCAATAACAAACCACAAATTCCCAAGTGACTTTGGATAAATTACATTGTATATACTTCCTTATGCTCCTGCTTAAGAAGTAGTGTGCAATGGTGAATGGAAGCCTGGCCTCAGTTTGGAAGACCTGGATTCAATTCCTACTTCTGACAAATACTGGTCTCTGATCTTGACTGAGTCATTTAATCTCTCAGTGTCCCAGAAGATTCGCTAAAAGTATAAATTATGGACCAGTTGAAGATCTGCATTTGTGGAGGCCATTTCTACATATGTCTTCTCCATTAAATTCCCAGAAAAAGCCATCTCTACCTGTTTGTTACCTCCACTTCTCAACCCCTTGCAATGTGACCATGATCTCATCACTTAGCTGAAACAACTTTTTTCAAGGATCTCCTCATTGCCAAATCCAGTAGATTTTCCTCGGTCCTTAAATTCTTGACCCCTCTGCAGCATTTGACTCTGCTGACCACCTCCTCCTCCTGAGTACTTTCTCTTTCCTGGGTTTTTGGGATGCTGCTTCCTCTTGATTCTCCTTTGAAGCCAACAAGATATGGGTTCAAATCCTGCTTCAAATATTTGCTTTGTTACCCTTGGGCAAGCCATTTAACCTCCATGGGCCTGATTTTCCTCATCTATAAAATGAGTGTGTTAGACTCAATGACTTCTAAGTTCTTCTCCAGCTTTAAACCTGGGATGCTAAGTAGCAGAGGCTGAATGTCCTCTGGTCATTCCAGAGCTTATCAGCTTCCACATCTCATCAATTCTACCTGCACACCAGCTCTCAGATCTCTCTCCTTTCTACTGGTTTAATGGTTTTACTAGAGATAGAGAGGATTAAAGGAGACTAGAGCCCCATTCAGATGAAGGAGCCTTTAAGGATCCTGAATTCAGGGAGAACATTGAAAGTATTGGGTCATACTTTTGAATGAAACCTACTCTTAGATTGTGTTAAGTATAAAACTTACCTGACCACCAGCTGCAAAGAACTATTTCTCAGAATAATAAGCTGTTTTTTTCCCTATTGCTGTTTGCTGCCATTCTTTGACTCATTTCTTACCTTGCCTTAAACCACTGAATGGGTGTTGCCTCAGTCAAACTAACACCTGGGAAAGACCTTAACTTAAAAAGACCAGGGTTTCCCACTGTATCCAGGGCCATCTCCAGTCATCCTGTTCTATATCTTGCCACTGGACCCAGGTGGCTCTGGAGGAAAAAGTGAGGTTGGTGACTTTGCGCAGCCCATTTCTCACTTAAATCCAATTCACTTCCATGTCATGGCATCACCTTCCTGATGTCATGGTACTCCTTGAGAATGAAGGACAAACAACAACAACTCCTTTCCACTAAACAGGTTGCCACTCTAGCTCAGACCCTCATTGTGCTTTACCTAGAGTAGACTATTTCAATAGACTCTTACTTGGTCTTCCTGCCTCCAGTCTCTGCTCTCTAATTAATGTTGCACCCAGCTGCCAAAGTGCTTTTGATTTTGGTCAGATCTAAAGAAAAGGTCTGTGTTACTCCCCTGTTCAGTAAAGCTCTAGTGGAGTATATTATAAGATATAATATTATGGTATATCTATTATATATGATATAATGATGTTATTATATCATATATTATATTATTATAGTAAATTATATATGCTATATAATATTACAGGATACATAAAATATATATTATAATAGTAAACTATTACCTCTGGTATAGAATGCAAACATCTATTTGACATTTAAAGGTCTCTCCGCTATCTTATTCTAACCTATATTTCCAGACCTTTTATGTATTACTTCTCTTTATTCCCTCTGTTCCAGCAAAACTGTCCTATTTGTTGTTCCTTGAACATATTCCATCCCTCATCTCTTTGTCTTTGCCAGACTATCATCCATGCCAGGAATGTTCTTTCTAATCTGCTTCTTAAAATTTCTATGTCTTCAAGGCTCATATCCAGAGGAGGCCTTTTCTGATGACTCTCCCCCATATTACTTTATTTATCTTATGTTTATAGCACTTATCTATGTTGATGCTGCTTTGACATTCCCCCCCCCCAAAAGGAAAGCACTTTGAAGGTACATAGTAGATGTTCAAGAAATATTTGATTGATGATTGATTATTGGGTTGTAGCTGGCTAGATATAGTAGACTAGTTCTGTTTTAGCTCACTCACTTGCCAATCAAGATAGCACATAATGGCGTGGGAGTTCCAAAGTTGAGTGGACCAACTTCCCCAGGTACTAGAAGCATGTTGTATGGTCCTCCAGTCTAGAGGTGCTACTATGAAGGAAGGATGCTTTAGAAACAAGTTTACTTTCAATCCCTTCTAATTTTGATAACTAAGAAATGAGTGATCTCCCAGGTTTTGAATGTCCTACTTTTTCACTGCCTCTTAGAATTTCCAGCATCCTTCAGGATTAAGTTCAGGTGACATCTTTTCCACAATCCCTTTCTTTATGCCCCCAGTTGTTAATCCTCTCTCCTTGAAATTACTTTGTATTATTTTGCATATATAACTTGCAGTTAATTAAATGTGTGTATTTTCCCCTGTGAGAATGTAAACTTCTTGAGGGCAGGGGCTATTTCATTTTTTATCTGTGTATCCCCAGCTCCTAGCACTGCTTTTGGCACCCAGGGATACTAAAAATGTTTGTTGAATTAATTTGAAATGGCTTTCTGGTCCTCCAGACAAGAAAAGGGTCCTTTAAAAGAACATCTCTAAGGAAAATCCCTACTGCCTCTGTCTCTCTGAGCTCTGATGGGCTTTTAGATTGGGTATTCTAGAATTTATTCTGGGAAACCCAGGAAAGCTAAGCCTTCAGCTGAGAACCCTTTCAATCAGATACAAACAGATGGCAGTGGGAGAGAGATCTTCCTTGCTAACTTTTATGGGAAGACCCAAACCTCCCTCAGTAATCCATAAAAAGCTCTTGTGGATTTTGAGCAGCTCCAAGTTCATCAGGCATTGATACTGGATACTATAAGTGAGGGTCTTCCTTTCTGATGGCATCCCTGAAGGCTGTCAGATATATAAGGCTCATTAAGAACATGTTCCACTATTTACTTTGTACTCAGTGCCAACTAGAGCAGGTTGTCTGTTGAGAAAGAAGGTAATTTCAGTAGCTTCAGTAGATTTAGTTCCTGAAATAGGTACCAAAATGCCCCTCATGTCTCCTTTACAGATTTATCCCTTTTGACCACACTTCCAAGTTCTTTCAGGTTCTCTGATCTGTACAGAAGCAGCCTGATACAGGCTCTAGCATCAGGGTATCTGGGGTCAAATTTCCCTTCTGATGAAGATTTCCATCTGATAATGGAGCAAGTCTGTCTTGGTTTCCTCATCTGTGAAATGAGGAGATTGAACTATTTGGTAATGAGGTGTCACAGTGGATAGAGCACTGGACCTGGATGGAGTAGAGAAGATTTGAGTTGGAATTTGGCTTCAGACACTTACTGTGTGACCCTGGGCAAGTCAGTTAACTTCTGTCTGTTTCCTCATCTAAATTGGGGATAACAAGAGTACCTCATTCCCAGGGTCATTATGAAGATAAAAAGATGTTTGTAAAGCATTTTGCAAACCTTAAAGTGCTATATAAATGCTAACTGGTATTATTATTATCTGAGGTCCCTTCCAACTTTCAGTCTGTGAGATTCTAGAATCTTAGAAGATTGGGCGGGGCACCAATCATAATTCTTTTTGCCCTTTCACCCAAAGAGAATGCCACAGGCTCTCTCTTACTGCTTCTATAGAAATGCTGTACTGGTTCTCCAGCAATGGCTTTTCTATTGTCTTTTTGGTTCCCCTGACGGGTGTGTATTCTTGGAGGGGAGAGCTGTCCATGAGACTCCACTTTCAGAATGCTTCTGGGGTGGTTAATGCTTTCTAGTTCTCTAGGAAACAGGGCTCTTTCACAATTGATCATCAAACCCTTTTTAGATTCAGAAGGCCCATTCGGAGTTGGCCCTTATCCACCACATGACTGACATCTGAAACCAGATGTGATTTGCCTGATTTTCCAGTTTCCTGTGAGGAAATTTGACTCTGTTTCATACCCAATCCCCATTTTCCCATGCTGACATAGCTGCTTTGAGGATAATTTAATTGAAGCCTATGTTAATTAAGTAAGGCTTTAACTGCATAGAAAGTTATTGTTATCTGGCTTATTTTTCAGATGAATTCTATGACAGTGATATGGAAGTGACATTTTGAAATGAAGCCAGCATATGTCCACCCTCTAGCTTTTGCACTTGTGGCAGCTGTGGCAGTAAGACCACAGTCACTGAGGTAATTGACCTTACATTGATATAGCGCAATATCTTATGTTTGAGTTTTTCTCTGAGGCCTGCATAGTGTATTTATCTTCTCTACATATGTTTTGGGAATACTTCTGTTTAGTGAACTGCACCATAGTCATTTTTGGATTGTACATGTGGATTCTGTCCAATGAAGATTAACCCTGTATAGGCCAGGGGCCATATTCTTGACTGTTAGAAAATATGACTGGGGGAGCTCTTTCTCCTAGAGTTGGTGTTCTTTGGCAGATTACTGCCATTGAGCTGATGTAGTTGTGCTTTTATTTATTTATTTTTCTTTTGAGTTTTATTAGTAACTTTAGTATGTGTGTTTTTAATTGTATTGGACCTGTAAATTCATCATTAGAGGAAACAACTCCCTGTGAGAAAATCCCCTCTACCAATGAAACTCAGCATCTGATCTGCAATTTATCGTTACGGAAGCTAGTTGGCCCAGTGGATAGAATGCACTGGGCTTGGAGTCAGGAAGACTGGAGTTCAAACCCAGCCTCAGCCACTTACCAGACACTTGTGTGACCCTGGGCAACTTACTTAACCTCTGTTTGCCTCAATTTCTTCAACTGTAACATTGGGAGAATAGGAGCACCTACCTCCCAGGGTTGTTGTGAAGATCAAATGAGATAATATTTATAAAGGGCTTGGCACAGTATCTGGCACCTAGTAGGCACTGTATAAATTCTAGCTAATTAATCTCATAATAATTACAGTTACTATTTTTATTATCTGAAAGTGTTACCAGGGGTCACTGAGAGATTAAGTGACTTTTCAGCCAGTATGCATTAGAGGCAAGAATTGAATATGGGTCTTCCGGACTCCAAGGTAACTCAGAGATTTTCATTCCATTTTTTTTATGTCATTTAAACTATCTATC
>NW_020954610.1:4888379-4965417 GCF_900497805.2 Vombatus ursinus | reverse complement strand
CTCTCTCTCTCTCTCTCTCTCTCTCTCTCTCTCTCTCTCTCTCTCTCCCTAGATTATACACATGTGGATTCTGCCCAATGAAGATTAACCCTGTGTAGGCCAGGGGCCATTTTCTTAACCCCTAGAAATTTTGACTGGGAAGAACTTTTTCTTCTGGAATTGGTGATCTTTGGATTACTGCCATTAAGCCGATGTGTGTTTGTGTCTGTGCATGTGTATACAAACACACACGTATACATGTATACATATAGATGGATATACATATATGATATATAGATCTCTCCCTTCTCTGTTTTTTTCTTCTCTTTCTCTTTCCCCTCTCTCTCCCTCCTTCCCTCCTTCCTTCCTTCCCTCCCTCCACACTTGCCCTCTTTCCACTGAAGACTCCCTTGTAACAGAAAAAACAGAGAAAAAAAACATTAAGCAAAACCACCAAAGAGCAACTGTATCCTCTAGGATATCCAACATTTTGCATCTGCAGTCCCCCAGCTCTCTACCAAGAGGAGGGAAGTGTATTTCATAATCTCTTCTTCTGTTCTCTGGGGCCAAGATTGGCAATTACATCAAATCCAAGTTTGGCTGCTTTTCAATGCTGTACTCATTTGCATGATCATAGCCATGTTTCTATTGTTCCCTTGTTTTTGCTTACTTCGCTGCGCTTCTCTGAATTCCTCACATTTCCCATTTCTTAGGGTGAAATAATATTTCATTACATTCATATGCTACAATTCATTCAGCCATTCCCTGGTTGATGGGCGCTTTTTTTTTTAAAGAGGCAGCTAGACAGTGCGGTGGATTGAGTGCTAAATCTGGAGTCAGGAAGACCCAAGTTTAAACTTACTTGCTTTGTGACCCTGGGTAACTCACTTAAACTTTGCCTCAATTTCCTCAACTGTAACATGGGGTTAATATTAGCATCTACTTCACAGGGTCATTGTAAGGATCAAATGAGATCATATTTGTCAAGTGCTTAAAGGTACAATGTCTGGCACATAGTAGGCTCTTAAGAAATCCTTTTTTTTTTTTTTGATATCACAAAAAAGTGCTGCTATGAATACCTGTGGGGCCTTTCTGCTCTTAGGGTTTAGGCTCAGGAGTGGAAGAATTGGGTCTAAGAATATGAATGGCTTAGTGACTTTTCTCCTATAATTCCAAATGGTTTTCTAGAATCTTCAGACTAATGCACAGTTCCACCAACAGTGTGTCAGTGTAAAACTATGGTTTTCTGTTATCTGTGTCACTGCTTTTCTTTGTTGTCATGATTGGTGGAAAGTTGACTGTGTCAATATATAACCATTGTTTTCTTCACTTTCTAAAACAATGGAATATCTGTTGGTTTTGGCCAGAATTCCTTGGTCAGTTTTCATGTCTCTGTTCTAATTCAACTAATAGCAGCTGTTTTCCAACATAATCTTGAACTCATGTTTTGTCAATTCATTTATTAATTCAATGTTGAAGGGTAACTGTTGATGCATAGTCTTAGCCATATCATCGTCAGCAAGATTTATTTCCTATGGAAGTACCAAGGGAACACTTTCATTCTCCTGTGGATGTAGGGAGTCTCAATTCTTGGACACCCTGAACTGGTTTTTACTTCATTGGCTCTGACATGCACTTATGACTGTTTCTTTTTTTTTTTTTTCTTAAATATCCCAAAGCTTTGTATAAACATAGCCCAGACAAAGCCTTCCTTTCTTCAAGCACATCCTCTAGGAATGGGGATATTTATGCTAAGATTTATTCCCCTTTCCTCCTTGATAGTATGCTGACAGCCATGAGAAACATTTTCATTAGGAGGCTCAGATTTATTCTTTGGAAGTCTTCTGTGCTACCTCCTGCTGAGCTTGGGCTAATTTACTTACCTAGCAAACCCCATTGATATTTCACTTCAATATAAGTGGGTCAGGCAAAACTGGCTGGGTTGAGACAAGATTTCGCCCCCCCCTCCTTGTCATAACTGCTTTTTAGAGTTTTATGACATGCCCTTTCTATGTTATGCTCTGTCTCTCTCAACCTGAGTATAAGTGGGTTCCTTAAAAGACATCAGAATAAACATGAAGGATAAAAAGAATGACAACAAACACCAAATAACAACACATTTAACCAAATTTAGAAGTTGTTTAGAAATCAGTAGCTTCACAGATCAAAATTCAACTTAGTTTTCCAATATTCAGGGACCTTTGCTCTTAATATAATGTGGTTTCCTCATTATAAGGATAATTTAAAGGTACAAAAAGCAACATGATTATCAGAGGACTCTCATCAAATAGCATATGAGTGGATTAAGTGTGATGGATTAATATTTATGATATATTTCTTACAGTAATAATCATTCATTTATGTGTTTATATTACTTTATAGCTACATAATGGCTGGATGTTGTACTTGAATAGTGGAAAGAGGAAGTACCTTAGATCTATACTCTCATAAAGAGAGTGTTTACGCTAGTTTGAGGTCAGGTTTCATTAGCTGTAACTGCTCTTAGTAATTAGATGGTCTCAGGACAATGTAGCTTCTTCCTACTGTTTACAGACTAAAACAGACATGATATTGCTATCTAGATGTGAGTCCAAATGGGTTATTATTGATGGAGGCATATTAACCTCAATAGCTTGACAACAGGTAGTAGAATCCCAATTCTGGAAAAAGGAGTCTCTGGGTTCACATGGTCCTATGAGCATAGGAAATGGAAAACTCATAAATGTTACTAACAATAACCCATTGCACCAAAATGGAACCAAGGATCGCTAGCATCAATGGAGGTTCTCCTATTGTTGATCACAGCCTATCTGCCTTCATGCATGTGGGTGTATGTATGCATGTGTGTGCGTATATGTGTATGTGTTTAGGGGGAGTGACATCAGCAGTTGGGAAACCATGCTAGAGGTATAATTGCTGCTTCTTCTTTTCCCCTGCCTTGAGATTGCAGTTTGTTTTCTTTCCATTTAAAGGCTTTTGATAGCCATCTACGGGGAGTATAGTATAATGTCTTCCGAGGCAAAGAGCCAGGGCTAAGTGTAGGTATGGCCTAGAGGTGCTCAATGGTACAGGCTGGAGCTTTGGAAAGCTATGGAGCTTGGAAAGGCTGTACCTATAAGGTCCCTATTTTGGGCAGGGCCAGATACATATGAAGGGCATATGTGACTCGGTGGATAGAGTCCTGGGAGTCAGGAAAACTGAGTTCAAATCCAGGATTATTTTCTAGCTGTTTGACCCTGGACAAGTCATTTAACCTCAATCTGCCTCAGTTTCATAATTTGTAAAATGAGGTTAATAATAGCACTCACCTTCTAGGGTTGTTGTGAGGATAAAATAGGATGATATTTGCAAAGTATTTAACCCAGTGCCTGGCACATAGTAGCTACTGAATAAATGCCTTCAGAGCTATCCATGAACTGGTAATCTATTTTTTTTTTTGATACAAGGATAGAAGCCAGAAGTGGGAGATGAGGTCCAGGTCAGAAGCATGAGTCACTTTCAGAGAAGTGACAGGGCTGAAGGAGCAGATGTAGAAACATGGTGTAGAAGTTAGAGAGAAATTTAACATGGCAAAGAAATGAGTACCTTAGTTCCATCAATCACCAAAAATTTACTAAGCTCCTACTGTGTGCCAAGGCACCATGTTGGGTAGGCACTGGGGATACAAAAACAAACTTGAAAAAGTCTTTGCCATCAAGGAGTTTGCATTCTATAGGATAGATGGCATTTACATGTTTAAATATATACAACACATACTAAAAATCCAAGACCATTTAATGGAGGCAGAAGACCTGGGTTTGAATCTTGCTTTTGCCGCTTTCTGCATGTGTGAACATGGGTAATATGATTCGCTTCTTTAGACTCAGTTTCCTAATATAGAAAATCAGGGGATGATGGTCTTTTCCATTTTCAATGTCTTATAATCCTATATTTGATGTCCTGATTAGCTGGAAGCTTGACAACTAAAAAATAAGGATTTTGTCTCTACTCCTTTGTGGTTTTCTTTATTCCAAACAATTCAATGTTATACTTTCACTTCAAATTATGATGATATGGTCTCCGATGAATGATAATTTTAGTGTTTTCCTAAATGACTGAAAAATAAAATGGTATATCCTTAAATGGGAATGTCATGTCACTGTTAGCTTGAGATTTAAAAAAATGAATCCGTAACATATCCCATATAGAGAAAATGATAAATTATGATTTATGATATAATATTTTTAATAGTTCATCTGGGAAATAGTTCATTTTGGGGGCTGGAGGTCGGTGATGAAAGAAAAGCTAAAAACAAAAAAAATCCTATAGCAAAAGAGTTCTTCCCAATAATTTTCAATATAGCCAGTTTAAGGACTTTGCTTAATATGCAGAAATTCTTGTAAAATTGTAGAGAATCTTATAGTAGGAGGGGGTTATGGACATCATGTAATATAATACTTTTATCATACAGATGAGGAAATTGAAGCTCAGAGAAGGGTGGTGATTTTCTCATGGTCACAGGGACCGTGTCAGAGCCAATAATAGAACCCAAATCTATTGACTACCAACCCAGGGCTTTGAACACACCTGCTTTCTCTGAATGGCTGAATATCAGCACTTGATTATTTAACATTTTAATGGAAAAGTAAAAGAGGTAGCCTGGCATAATGCATAATGAATTGCCTTTGTTTTGGAATCAGTTGAGTTCAAATCTTGCCTGCAACCCATACTGGTTGCATGACCTTGGGTAAGTCCCTTCACCTCATAGTATTCTAGGCAACTAAGATTATAATTGTCAGAGAAGATGCCAACTTATATTGTTTGAGGGAATTTTCTCATCTGGGAATTCCTTATATCATGAAATCACAAATCTTGTACCTTATCCCTTATTTCTTGTGGAAAAATAACTGATTTCTAGTAGTTCTGAAAACAAACCACGCTGAGAAGTAAGATTTGGAGATGTCTGATTCATCCCAACATGTTATGAGGTTTTAGGTGCTGGATATTGCATGGGCTAATAGGATAACCGGGATGTCAGAGGAAGTATGAGTTATCTTTGCAGATACTGCAATCTCTTCACATCTGTGGGTAAAAATAAAAGACAATGAAGGAGGAAGCCAGAAGAATCCAGAGAATTCCTATCAGCAATCACTTGTTTTCCTTATTAAGAAGGAAAGAGATACAAAGAAGCAAAGGGCAATACCAGAAATTCATCAAAGACATGGAAACAAAGTAGATCTCCATGGATGGCTAAACAAGTTGTGGTTTATGAATGTAATGGAATATAACTGCTAAAAGAAATTGAAGGAAGGAAAGAAAGAAGAATTCATTAAGCATCAACTATATGCCATGTCCTGTGCTAAATGCTTTACAAATATTATTTCATTTGATTCTCATAAACAACCCTGGGAAGGAGGTACTATTATTTATCCCCATTTTATAGTTGAGGAAACTGAGGCAGATAGCGATTAAGTGACTTATCCAGGGTCACAAAGCTAGTACATTTCAACTCAGGTTTTCCTGACTCCAGGCCCAGATCTCCATCCACTGTACCACCTAGCTATCACAAATATGTTAACAAAATATGATGATTATAACAAATATGAAGAAAAAAGAGAGTCATGGAAAGAAATGCACTGATGCAAAGTGAAGTAAGCAGAACCAAGAAAACAATATGAGCAATGACTGCTACAATGTAAATGGAAAGAACAATGATCACATAACAACTGAAAACCAATTTTACAAAATTACAAAGAACAAGCGAGAGATATGAGAAGACATTCTCTTCCTACTCCTTTGAAAGGTGTGTGTGTGTGTGTGTGTGTGTGTATGTGTATGTGTATGTATGGAGGGGGTTCATAGGTGTGGAACATTAATTATACCATCAAATTTTTTGATATATTGAACATATTGATGAGTTTTGCTGATTTTTCCCATTCTTTTTCCTCTTTTTAAATTAAAAAAAATTGTTACAAAGGATGGTTCTTTGAGATGTAGGGCCTTACAGAGAGAAATTTCGGCAACATAAAAACAAGATATCAAAATTTTATTTTAAAAATTATATAAGCTCATTTATCAAATATTTTGGAAGGAAGGTGACAGAAGATTATGAATAACATCTCAAAAAAGTAAATACAGTAGAGAGGAATACAACCCTGAAAAAAGCTTGACATGAGATGCAACTAAATCAGACCATTTTAAGAAACTGAATACACATAAAACTGGATAAAGGACAATAAATGGATGGGAAATGGAACACATATACCAGTGTTTCTATAGTGATCTATTTTTGACATTGGTAACAGCTGACTATACTGGATTCTAATAGAGCATAGAAAATTTTAAAAAATGAAGTTGGGAAGATTGTCTGGATCAGGCCAAATGTATACAGAAAAAATCTGTGCGACATAATGTTAAAAGCACTTAGGGGTCAGTTTTCAAGATATTTCAAAGAGAAGATTCCTAAAGAATAAAAGAAATGAAAAATATTTATCAATGGAAAAGCATCTATTGTGTACTATGTCCCAGGCAATGCAGATGCAAATACAGAAGTGAAGGTAGTCCCTGAGGAGCTTACATTCTAAAAGGAGACAACAGAAGTAGTGATCAAGGAGGGATATTTCGGTTCGAAATTTCCAGGGACAGTGAGTGGAGCCAAACACACCTCTTTCTAGAACAGAGTTGATTTTATTATGGTTGCAGAACTATAAAGAGGGGGAGAGAATCAAAGATTATGCATGGAGCAGCATGGCAGCTGGTGAGGAGATGGCCGAGTAGTGAAGTGTGGCTGGAACTAGACTATGATGTAGTAGGTGATAAAGGCAACTACCAATTAGGACAGCAGTGCCTCAGGGGCACTGTCTCACCAGCCACAGGCTACTTGGTGGCTGACTACCAGTAACTACTGGTCTATCCCGCTAAGAATGGTCTATGCATGAATTGAGGATACCCTTGATAATAAAAAAAAAGCCAGCTTTTGTAGCCGATTCCATACAGTAGTCCACATTTTGCATTGAAAGGTGCAGAGTTCCTCACACCACTACCCCAAGTGCTGCCATTGTTTGGCACGCGGATAACAGCTATGCTGGAGCAGCAGCAGATACCAATCAGGTGAACTTATTTAGGTCACTCCTCTGTGAAACAGGCATACTAATACCTTTGGCTGTCCTACAGACTTATTGTGAGATATGAAATAAAGTATAAGAAAGCAAACTGTCAAGTACTATATAAACTTAAGGTATTATTACTAAGGGAAATTGTTAATATAAAATCTAGTAACAGAGAATTATTATGATGTGGTGATAAGCTATATATAATTTAATTATATTTATGAGCATATACAAGGATATATACAAATATTACTATAAATCACATTACATTGTGGCTACCTAACAAAATTTCTTCTGATACATATATTTAATCCCTATGGACAGTTTTTTCTTTTAATCTATTTTCATTGATTTTGTTTGTATAAAAGTTTTAAATTTTATATGATCAGAATTACTCTTTTTTCTTTTATGATCTTCTCTAGTTTTTGTTTCTTTGAGAATTCTACCCCAGCCATAGTTGCAAAAGATACTTAATCTCATTTTCTTCAATTGAAAAACAGACCTTTTATAATCATGTGTGTATAAAATACACACAAAATATAGTTTTTGTGTATAAAATATAGGCCTAAATCTAATTTCTTCCAAACTGTAGTATTTCTTGTCAAAAAAAGGAGTTCATTCCCTAGTTATAAAGTTTTTCAAATGCTAGAGTACTGATTTTGACTGCTTCTATTTCTTGACTATCTGGTCTATTCCATTCTTTTACTTTTCTGTTTTTTTTTTTAAACTAGTAATTAATAGATTATACGACTGACACTTGACAATACAGTTGGACATCTGCTATTCACCCTTCTTTTCTACTTTTTTCTCATTTGTTTTGAAATTCTAGAGATTTTCCCCCTCCAAATACCATTGCTTTATCTAATTCTATAAAGTATTTCCCTGATAATTAGATTGCTATAGATCTAAACTAGTAAATTTATTTTGGTAGTATCATCATTTTTATTATATTGGCATGTCCTGAAAATGAACAGGGACTATCTCTTCAATTATTTGTCTTTCTTTATTTCAGTAAATATTGTGTTGTGCTAGTATTTACTGAAATTTTGTATGTGCTTTGGCAGGTTAACTGTGAGATATTTTACCCATTTCACTGTTATTTTGAAAAGATTTATCTTTTCTTTTTGTTGGTTTTTGTTAGTACTGTATAGAAGTACTGATGATTTTTTGTGGACTTATATATCCTGATAAATTACTGAAGATATTAATTATCTTAATTAGCTAGTTCACTAATTCTTTGGGTTTTACTAAATATATTATGTCATCTTCTAATTAGGATAATTTCAAATCTCTTGTGCTGACATTTATAACTTTAATTTTGTTCTCTTGTATTATTGCTGTAATTACCATTTCTAGAACTATGTGATATAATAGCACAAAGAGGGAACATCTTTACTTGACCCTTATTTATACTTTGGAAGCTTTTTGTGTTTCTGTATTACAGATAATGCTAACTCTTGGATATATACATATATACACACACATAAATATGCATATGTGTGCATATATATACACATATATACACATACACACATATATACCTATATATATATACACATACATATCATTATATTAAAGAAGGACTCTTCCATGCATACTTTTTTAGGCTTTTAAAATATGAATTTTGTATTTTTTCATAGGTTTTTAAAAATGTATCAAAATAGTTATATATGTTTTCTTATTTTTCGTTAATTATGCTAATTGTTTTCATTCAAATAAAAATCATCCTTGCATTCCTGATGTGAATCCAAATTAAGCATAGTAAATTATTTTCTGGATACATTGCTGTAGTCTCATTGCAAGCATTTAATTCAAAGGAATTTGTATTCATTAAAGAAACTGGGCCATAATTTCTCTTTCTCTTCTTTATCTCTTCTTGCTTAGGACATTAGGAGAATGTCTGACTCATAAAAGGAATTTGGTAGAATGCATTCTGTTTCATTTTTTTCAGAAGGATTTTTGTAGCACATTGGTATTAATGATTCCTAAGTGTTTGCTGTAATTCACGTCAGTTCCTATTACTCACCATTGTTTTTCTTTGCCAGTACATTTATGAGCTCAATTTCTTTTTCTGAGATTAGTTGTTTAAAATATTGTTTTGTTAATTGGGGCATTTCATATTTTTGTTGTTACTCATCTACTTCGTTTGTATCCTCAGTTTTGCTGCAACGTAGTTGCATATGGTTGTTTTTCTTAATTCTTATTATTTGCTCTCTGTTGTAAATTCAATCTTGTTAATTTTGATAATTTGTTTTTCCCTCTTCTTTTTCTTGAATTAGTTTAGTTAATGGCTTATCAATAGTGGTAATCTTTTCACAAAACTAGTTCTTGGTTTTTATTTGTGAGTTTTCTAGTTTTTTTTTTTTTATGCTCCTCTATTTCTCTCCTAAAAGAGACAGCATAGCATGGAGGATAGAGATCTGCCTTAGAATAAAAAAAAGACTTGAATTTAAGTTCTTTCACACACACTGGCTGTGTGAACTCGCGTTAAGTCACTTAGCCTCAGTGTCTCAAACAATTGCATAAGGAACTCATCAGTTGCTAATCTATATTAGTAGTAGCAATACTATCTCACTTCTAATTTTTATTGTTTCTTCTTTTGAATTTGTTTCAGAGCTGCTGATTTGTTTATTTTCTAGGTCTCTATGTTACATTGCAATGTGTTTTAACTGATCATTTGTTTTTCTATTTTTGCTAATCTTAAGTTGTTTGAACTTACTTTTAGTATTATTCTTGCTTTCCATTTCCTAGTTCTGATAAATCTGAGGTACCTGTTGTTCAGATGGTCAGTCATGTCTGATTCTTTGTGACCCCGTGGAGCATAATATGTAAGGTCTTTTTATCCTCCACTATCTCTTAAAGTCTTTCTTATTTCTATCCAACTCCACCCATCCATTACTCTTAATTTTATTGACAATAATTTGTAATTTCTCTTTCTATGAATTAAGAAAAATCTATCTTCTCTCTTCTTCCTTTCTACTCCTAGTATTCTGTATGATTTATTTCCAAGAATGTTAATTCTTGACAAAGGAATAAGGCACAGTAACAGGGTACTCTCGTCTGAGTCCATATGTATAATACTATTCTTTGCTTCCTCCCTCATCTCTTGCACATTCCTTTTCACTTATGATCCCACTTTTCAAACCTCTCTGAACTGTGCCCCATCTAAGTTTTCAAGCCCTTCTTTTTCCTAGTGGAAGTAAATGCCAAGAAGCATGACCTTGAAGAAGCTATTTTTCTGAAGTGTTCAATATACGGTGATAAACTTGGTGAACAGAGTTAGTTGAAAGAACCCCTGGCTCATCCTATACTATCTGTGAAATTTCTTCACCAAGTTGCTAGATTCTTTCATTTCTGTTGGGAAGGTCCAATTTTCACTTTATTCTCTGTGATCTATACCCCAAGGTTCTGTTCTTCCTGTTTTACCACTCTGAAGGCAGAGGTAAGAAATGGAAAGCCTGTCAACTTTTTCTAAAGTCTTCACCACTCTTTTCCTAAGCCAATCTGACCTACCTTTGTATTGTTCTTCCTCTGGTCCCCAACATACATATCACAAGAATATTAATTTACTATAAAAGGAATGAACTTTCCTCCCTAAAACATAAATTCACTTCTCCCTACTATTCTCCATTTTCCATTTAGATCTTTTGCTATTTTGATTTTTAAGCCCATAGAAGTTCTTCTGGCCTTCTCATTGTCTCTCAGATAATATTCAAATTTTGTATTGTTCTTTATTTTTTATTTTTATTTTTTTGCTAGGCAATGGGGTTAAGTGACTTGCCCAGGATCACACAGCTAGTAAGTGTTATGTGTCTGAGGTCGGATTTGAACTCAGGTCCTCCTGAATCCAGGGCCAGTGCTCTATCCACTGCACCACCTAGATGCCCCATGTTCTTTATTTTTTAAGAATGCCAAAGAATGAGGGAGTATTTTGTAGTGTCCTAGAGTCAGGAAGACCTAGGTTTAAATCCTGCCTCTAACACATACTGACTCAGTTACCATTTGCAAGTCACTTAATTTCTCATTGCCCCCAGAAATTTCTCTAAGACTGTAAGTTTCAGAGCAGTTACTTATCTGAGGGAGTTTCCTTATGGGGAGTTCTACATACAAATGAAATCAGTCTGGACAAATAATCAAACCACAAAAGGATGATTTCCCCTCCCTGGACTCGTTACCTGGTATAGTCTTAGTCACATTTAAACAAACATTTCATTTCTTAGTACTTTATTGTTATCTGAAAATTATCATATTCCTTATTTTTGATCATTTGTATTTGTAATGTCTCTCTCACCTCTGGTTTCCTGTGAAATAATTATTTAAAGTCTTCCCTTTTGCTGAATATCCATTTTTATGCTTACATGTGAACCACCATCTCCTCTGGGACAACTTCTATTTTGAGGACCTACTTATTATCATTTCTGGGCTTCTGGTGATTGCAACCAAAGAGGGACCCCCAAATACAAGATTCTGGTTGCCCTATTTCAGAGGTATAGGAAAAGATCTTTAGGTAGGAGCCAGCTGCTGTCACCAGAAAACACTACCTTATAGTTACTTGTATATGTCAATTGTTTTAATTTCCTTCAGCATAAAGTTTAAAATGTTGAAAACTGTGTTAGCTTTGTGGGATAAATGATTTTGGGGACCAATTGATCTTTACTTTTTGACTAATTCCAATCTTTCCTTTGATTTCTTGTAAATGTGAACTAGTCCTACATTATTAAGAGTTAGTTTACTTTCCTTGCTGATTATAAAATTATTGCTCAATGTTGTATTATGAAGTCTGACTATAATTTTTTTTTTTGGTGCTTTAAACCTGGGATTTCTTTGTAACTGCACTGCAGACCCTCTTGATTTATACTGTGCTATGTGCTTCTAATAATTCTGGACAATTTTCCTATGTTATTTCCCAAAGTAGTGTATTCAGTTTTTCTTTTTGTGTATGTGATTTTTTTCTGAAAGATCTATAATCCATAGATTATCTGTTTGCATCCTCTCTTCAAATACAGTTTTTTTTTTCTGTAGCAGTCTCATTTGTTATGGCAATCTTATCTTTTTATATTGTTTGATTTTCATTCTGTCTCTTCATTTTTGCATTCTAATTCTTTCATCCTCTGTATCATAGAATCTACTGCTTTGGAACATGCCTCTGCCTTTTATTCTAAATCCTCTATTTTCTTGTTAGACATTGATTTCTTCTTTAAGGACTCTAATTTTGTCCTTATTTTCTTGCTATTTTCCCTTTACTTTTGAATTGCTCTTATGCACTATTCTCAAGATTCTTAGAGTTTCTCCATTGTCATTTCAGAGGGATTTGCAGAATTTGTTATAACACTTTTCCCTTCATCAGGAGATCTGGAGTCTATTTTCTTTGTTGCAAAGTAGTCATTCATTGAAATGACTCATTTCTTTTAATGTTTGTTCATCTCACCTCCTCAGTCAACTTTTATCTGTCTTTATCAGTTATTTTTCTAGTTTTACCATGATGTCCTTGCTGTGAACATGCTTTTTACCATCAATCCTTCCTCTTCTTTAGGCCTAGCATTATTTTATCTCACTCTTAGCCCTTGGTGTCTGTTGTCTCTTCTTTCAGATTACTAGATTGGATGAGATCTATGACCTCCAAAGGGTAAGATTGACTGTATAGTAATTTCCAATTCTGCAGCTCTTCTCTATTTTACTTAGAGACTTCTGAATGTTTGTCTTTCAACTACAGCTTCTGCCTGCTGCTACAAGTCTATGACTTTTCTCATTGCTGCTCTCAACCTCCCACAAACTAATCCTTTTGCATACATGGCTGCTTCTATTCCCCAGAAGTAAAAAATTTCCTTGAGAAAGCCCTTGCTCGTCTGCTTTGTGTAAATACTCTGATCTGCTTTGTGTTAACACTTTGAATTTAGAGAATTATGGGAAAACTAGTCCTTTCCAATCATGTGGAGTCCCCCACTGTCTCTTTCCCCATAGAGATGGATGATGAATATGAATGGATAAAACTTTGCATGCACTTTATGTCTCCAATTATGAGTGTTCCCCAAGTCTCTGTCCTGGGCCCTCTTCTCCCTTTATTCTGTCTCTTGGTGTTTGCATCAGTTCTCATGGATTTAACTATCATCTCTACGGTGATGACTCCCAGATATAAAGCCAGGCCCAGTTACTTGTGCTTTAGTCCTATACCACCAATTGCTCATTAGACATTACAAACTGGATGTCTCAGAGATATCGTTAACTTAATTTGTCTAAAATTGAACTCGACATTTCTCCTCCTTTCCTCTTGTATTAGCTATTTCTGTTCAAGGAATTGCTATCTTTCTAGTTTCCCAGGCTTGTAACCTCAGCTTTATCTTGCAGCCTTTACTTTTCCTTACTGTACATATCCAGTTAGTTGCCAAGTCTTGTCATTTCTATTTTTATCTCTCTTAATCTACTTTATCTAATATCTCTCATAACCAATCCCTTCGATTCAATCACACAGCCACTACTTCAGTTCAGGACCTCATCACCCATTGCCTAGATTATGGGAACAGCCTCAACAAATGCTTGAGCTCCATCCTACACACTTCTGCCAATATATTTTGCTTAAACGCAGACCTGATCACACGACTCCTCTATTCAACCAACTCCAGTGGCTTCCTATTCTTTTAAAGGCCAAATATGAATGCTTCTTGGTTGTTGTCTTTCCTTCTCGAAGAGGACCAAAATGACATCGCTATGCTAGAGTCAAGTTATAGTCCAACTGTGGCTGATCAAACAAATACAAGCTCAGAATGTTCTGCCACAGGTCGGACACAAAAAGTTCCATGTGAACATTTGAGGCGGATTCTTTAAATTTGTGCATCTTGCATTTCCTTTGAGCTGTTTCAGTTCTTCTTTGCTCATAGAGCACAGCACCTTCCCTGATGAGAGCATACCATGATGGGTGGTCCTATGCCAGTCTCTCCAATGTCACACAATCAATTCCAAAGTTCTCTAGACAGAGCTTGAGAGTGTCCTTCTATCGCTTCTTCTGTCCATCATGTGGACGCTTGACCTGTGTGAGTTTTCCATGAAATAGTCTTTTTGGCAAGTGTATATTTTTCATTCGAACAATGTGGCCAGCCCATCGGAGTTACATTCTCTGCTAAAGAATTTGCTTCCAATTCTCCTTTAAAGAGACCCTGTATATATAACCTGTTCCTAACTTATCTTTTGAGCCTCATTAGATATCATTCTTCTTCTTTTACTCTGTAGTCCATCCAAACTGGCCTTCTCTCTTTTCCTCATTTAGGGCACTTCATCTCCTATCTCATGCCCTCATCCTAGCAACCCTCCATGCCTATAATGTGTCCCCTCCATGCCTCCAACTGATAGAGTCCTCTTCTAACTTAAAGATTTAGCTCTAGCACCAATTTGTACATGAAATTTTTCCTGATCCCTCAACTACTAATGACATCTCTCTCGAACCACCTTGTATTTAACTACTTTATGTGTGTATGTACTAATTTATACCTATATACATTTTATGCGTCCTTGTCTCCCTCACTAGAATTATAAATAGGAGTTATTTTATTCTTTGTACTTGTTCACCCAGTGTTTACCACACAGTAGGTGCTTAAAAAATGCCTATTGATTGATTGATATAGATTATATGAATTTTAAACATAGGATTTTAGAGTTGGAAGAGAGCCTAGTCTTGCTCTAAGCCATCCTTTTAAAGATGGAGAAATGATTTATCTGTGGTTATGCAGCAAACTTGCAGAAGATAAGAACTCAGATCTTTTGACTCCCACTTCCCTGTACCGTGAGAAATCAATAGAAATTCAGGTAGATTATTGTTTCATGACAGACTCTTGTAACTTCTGGAAGGAGACTCTCCCCTCATTTTGCAGTTCAGAAAACTGAGGTAATAAGGAAAAGAGCTAGGATTTGAACCCAAATCTCCTGACTCTCAAATAATCATCTTAACACTATACTGTGCTGCCTTTAATGGAGAGAAAGGAATGTTGTTCAAGCAGATGATCATAGTTGACAATAGACTGATGAACAGATTTCTAATTAATTTGTTGGTGTTCTTCCTGTTTGTTTCAGATATTAATCACAAACATTCATTCAAAAAATATTTACTACACTGTGTGTGGTGCCGTGATGATATACAGATGAATAAGACAGCCTCTGCTCTTGTCTTGAACAATCTAATAAAGGGAAATAGGACATCTACACAAATAACTACAATATAAGACAGGATATGATAAGTGGCATCTGAGTAGGACAAAGTGCTCTGGGAGTTCAGAGAATAGAGAGCTATATCTGGCTGGGGTAAGCAGGGAAGTGGATGTTTGAGTTCAGCCTTGAAAAATGGTTAGGATTTCATCAGGTCAAAATGGAAGGGGGCAGGGAGATGATTTAGAGATGCAGAGAATTTGATGGAGGGAATGACATAAGCAAAGGCATGAAAAGGTAAAGGGGGATTTGGGGAAACTACAAAGAGTTGAATTAGGCTGGAGGTAGGGCGTTACAGAAGAATAGTAGCTTGTAAGGTAGGTTGAGGCCAGGTCAAAAAGTATCCTGAATGCTAGGCTAAGAAGTTTGAACTTTATTTTAGAGGTTATGGGGAACCATTAAAAAGATTTTGTGTAGGGAAATGACACTATAGAAGAGTGGTTGGTAGATCATAGTCGTTCCCATTAATATCATATTTCATAATTTACAAAACATTTTTCTCTCACAAAAACATATCAGATAACATAAGTATTATTATCCCTGCTTTATGGATTAGGAATCTCTTGTCCATGGTCACATGTTAATTGTTAAAATTCAGAATTGAAAATGGGTCTTCTGATCCCATGTCTAATGTACTTTATATCACATCATGCTGTCTCTGTTTGATTAACTGGGCAATGGTTTGCTGGATGGATCATAATCAGGAGAGCCTGGAGCTGGAAAAGCCAATAAGAAAGAAACTGCTATACTATAGTTCAGGCATGGGGTAATAAGGGACTAAACTAGGGTTGTGACGGTGAGAATGAAGAGAATTACATGGATATAAGATATTTTGCAAATAAGGGAGACAAAAGAGGTAAAAAACAACTTCAGGATTTTGAAATTGAGTGACTAGTAGAATGGTGGTGCCATTAGCAGAAATTGTGAGCATAGATAATGATTTTTTTTTTGGTGAAGCAATTGGGGTTAAGTGACTTGCCCAAGGTCACACAGCTGGTAAGTATTAAGTGTCTGAGGCTGGATTTGAACTCAGGTCCTCCTGACTCCAGTGCTGTAGCTTTACCCACTTTGCCACCTAGCTGCCCCAACTTTAGTTTTAAATATGTTGAGTTATACATGCTTAGGAAGCACCCAAGTGGAAATTTCTAGGAAAACAGTTGAAAATGTGGGTCTTGAAGTGGTTCTGAGATAAACATTTGGAGTAACCTGCTTAGAGATGATATTTGAAGTTATGAGAATGAATGAAATCACCCTTAGGAAGAGCATAGGGAGAGAAGCAGGCTGAGGACAGAAACTTAGAGGAACACCCGCATTTAAGGGAACATGAGAAAAATGAAAAAAGAGAGCAAATAATGAATTTGGGTTTGATGTGATTGAGACTTTTTAAGGAAAAGAGGCAAGAGAGCTACAAAGGCTGCTGAAAACCTTCAAAACATTACTGAATCTATGGGTCAATTGTCTCTGGCTGCTTCAACTTGGCATTTAGAGTTTCTACTTCAGCCCATTCTGTATTCACTCACATTCAAATCTGTTGATTTGAATTTAGATACTTGGACTTGTTCTTTGGCTTTATTGATCTTGACCCCTTTTCCATTCTTCAGGTTCCCAATAATGTCTTTGACTTGAGTTCTGCCATTATCAATATCTGGGTTTCAGGTTCCCTTCCAGTTTAGGACACAATGCAAGTGTCATGCTCCCTTTTTCCCTCTGTTGGTCTATTTGGGCTCTTTCAACTACAATCTTTCACCTTAATCTTTCGCCTCAGTTAACCTTTAACTCTGGGTTCCATTAGGCCCAGTTTGAGAAGTAAGGAGAATATGCAATAGTGCATTGCCATGGAATCCCATGGAGGAGACAATTTCAAGAAGGAAGAGGTGTTCAGCAATGTCAAATACTGTCAACAGGTCAATAAGCATAAAGATTATGAAATTTTACAGTTAAGGGGGCATTGATGAACTTCAATAGAGCATTCTCTGTATGGTGGTAATGATGGAAGACAAATGGAAAGGGTAGAGAAATTAGTGGGAAGTCGGGACATTTTTTGAAAGACAGCATAGTAGAACTTAATCAAATGAAGGAAACAGGCATTTATTAATTGCCAACTATGTGCTGAGCACTGTGCTGAACACTTTATAATTGTTACCTTATTTGATCTTCAAAACAGCCCTTGGACATAGATGCTATTATTATCCTTATTTTATGTTTGAGAAAACTGAGGCACAGAGAAGTTTAAGTGACTTTTCCAGGGTTACACAGTGAGTGTCTGAGGCTGGATTTGAACCCAGGTCTTCCTGACTCTGGGATCAGTGCTGTATCCATTGTGTGACCTTGCTTCCTTGAGTAGTAGGGTTTAGGGAAGTCTTTAACTTTTTTTTTTAATTTTAAAGATGGGGGTATTTGAATGTATTTGCAAGCAAAAAGGATGGGAGCCAATGAAAAGATAAATATTGAAGGTACAAGAAAAAGAATAGATGATGGATAAAGTTTCAGATTCTTGGAAGAGGATAGGAAAGGATGAGCTCAAGGACATAAGTGACAAATCAGCCTTAACAAGGAAGAATCATAGAATTATAGAAAGCCACAGCTGGACCCCAGAGGACACCTCTAGTCCCAGTCGAACCTGACCAAGAGTTCCTTTTGTGATATTCCTGATGAGTTGTCTCCACACTTTCCTTTTTTTTTTTTTGGTGAGGCAATTGGGGTTAAGTGACTTGCCCAGAGTCACACAGCTAGTGAGTGTTATGTGTCTGAAGCTGGATTTGAACTCAGGTCCTCCTGAATGGAGGGCTGGTGCTCTATCCATTGCACCACCTAGCTGCCCCCACACTTTCCTTGAAGACATCAGTGAGACAGGATTCCTAAGACAGTTCAATTTCATTTTTAGATTGCTCTAATTGTTGGGATATACCTCAAGTCAAAATCTGATTATCTTAAATTTTTAACAGTTGTCTGCTCTCTCAAGTTAAGAACAAGTCTAATCTCCATTCCACATGACAATCCTTCAGCTACTTGAAGAGACCTACAATGTGCCCCTTTGGTCTCTTAATTGATTCTGGTAAGACATATTTTTCGATCTCCTCCTCAATCATTTTACTCTGTTCTCTCATTGAGCTTGCAGTCCACTAAGATCCCTGAATCTTTTTCATAGTAAATGTCTTCTACCCATACTTTCCTATGCTACATTTTTGAAGATGATTTATTTGAAACCAAATGTGCATCTGTATTTTATACTTAATACATCTAATCTTCTTCGGTTTGTCCCATTGTTTTTGTCTGTTGAGATATTTTTTGGGTCTGTCTTCTAACATTAAATATTCTTAAAAAAAAAAACTTTGAACAGGTAGGCAGGGTTTCAGGGTTTCTGGGGCAGTTAGGTGGTGCACTGGACAGAGTGCTGGGCCTGGAGTCAGGAAGACTCATCTTCCTGTGTTCAAATCTGGCCTCAGACATTTACTAGCTATGTTACCCTGGGCAAGTCACTTAACCCTGTTTACCTCAGTTTCTTCAACTCTAAAATGAGCTGGAAAAGGAAATGGCAAACTGCTCCAGTATCTCCGCCAAGAAAACTCCCAATGGAGTCATGACTGATCAAACGAGTGATCCAAAAGCAGGGTTTCAGGGGCCTCCTGGCTGGAGGCCTTAATCTCTGATAGAGATTCTATATGCAGTTTCTTTATGAAGGGCACCAATTCTTGAGGAGTTCAGGCACTTGATCTTGAATGTACAATTTCCACTTAACATTAGAGGCCTCTTGTGCCCTTTTCACTTTGTGAGAAGGCCCATTTTTCATCACTGAAAACATAATAGGCAGCTCTGGGTGAAGGGTAGTAGTATGACCTTGCACCATCTACTTAATAGTAACTAGGGCCCAGCAACAAGGGAGTAACTGCTTTTCGAAAGTGGTCTAGCAAGTGGATGCTTTGGGTAGCTTTCAGCTCCAGAAACCTAATGGACTTTTGGTCTGGCTACTTCTGGGTGCTTGCCAAAAGCTCCACTCTGATCTTTGTGGACAGAGACCTTTGAAAACAGGGACCTCATAGGATCACAAGGGGTCCAGGGGACAGATTGCTGGGTGACTGCTTTAGGTCTTCCAGTGCTGTGGTCTGTTCTGGGCCCTATCATCTGCAAATCTGATAAGCATGTCATCTATGACTTCATGCAAGACATTGATAAAAATATCCAACAGCATGGGATCAAGGATAAATCACTAGGGTGATTTGTCCTCCAACACCAAGTTGACAATGACCAATAATAACTACTCTTTGGGTCTGTTAATTCACCTAATGACAAATCTATCTATTATCTAGGATTCACCCTATATTGCTATATTATCAACAAGGATAGCACTAGAGACTTGTTAAATGCTTGGTTGAAATCTGAGTATACTATGTTTATGACATTTCCCTGATCATCCAGCCTACTTGCCCTGGGGGATAAAAAGGAAATATGAATAGTCTGGCATGCCCATTGACAAAGTCATACTAGCTTTTAGTCATCACTGTTTCCCTTTCTAAGTACTCACAAATCATCTACTTAATAATGTATTACGGAATTTTTGCCAAGAGTAGAAGCCAAGATCAGTAGTCAATAGTTTGCAAATTAAACTCTCTTCCATTAAAAAAAATTGGGACATTTGCTCTAATCCAGTCCTACAGCACCTTTTTCATTGTACAGGAGCCTTCCAAGGTCATTGACAGTGGCTTCACAATCACATTATTTCACTCCTCTTAAGGTGGTGTTTTTCTTTATTCTGAGCAGCTTGATGCTGTCCATTTTTACACCTAGCTTGAGTTTCCATTTTCTGTTAACTTTTTGATTCTATTCTTCCCAATCCAAATATTGTTTTCCTTGATAGAAGTGACATAAAAATAGAATATTTTATCCTTTTTTTTACTGGTTTTCATATTATTAATAAAGAATTGTTTGGGAGAAGTAGTACACACATGATTATTAAAAAAACAAACCAAAAATAAGACTGGAATAGTGAAGGATAACTGAACTCCATTGGTATTCATGCAATAAGAAGAGCCCTAGAGGAAGGTCCCAAATATGTTAGGTAGAGGAGATTTACAGGAAGATATGGACAAAACGAAATGCTTATTGACTGACTGCCTGGACTGCTGCTAAAACATTGGAGAGACTACTAGCACTGATAAGAACACAGAGTCATTATCAAAGAATTTTCAAGTATCATCTTCTTAGTTCTTCCCTTTCTAAATTTTCCTTTCTCTTCTGATTCTCCTACCTTCAATTAACAATAATGTTGAAAATAATACCTGATATTTACACATCACTTTAAAGTTCCCAAAGATCCTTACAAAAACCTTGTGAAGTATGTACTATGGCTATCATTATCCCCATTTTACAAATGAGGAAACTGAGATTCCCAGAAGGTAAGTGACTTGCCCATGGTCACATAATGAGTGTCAGAAGCAAGATTTAAACTCAGGTCTTGCTGACTTATAGAATACCACTATGTTGTGTTACCTTCCATATGCATCCCCCAAGTCATCAGATTTTGCCCAAGGCAGAGTGTTCTTAGTGATAATTTCTAGGTGGTGGTATCATATGTTCCTCAAGTGAATTAATACAAATGAGTAATTGTCATATTTGGTGATTCTTGGGAGTTTCTCCATCACATCCTGGATATATCCCCTCGAAGGACACTAGATGCTCCTCTGTTGATTACGTATGGTTAACAAACAGATGGACTAGACTAGAACCTTTAACAGGAAGTTAACTAACATTGCTTCTTCTCTTCTTTCTCTGTCCTGAAATAGGAGGAGAAGAAAAAGAGTAGGTAAAAATACAGGGAAGATTCAATGTGAAGAGGAGGAAAGCCTTCCACAGTCAAGGGAAGTCATACATGATGTTTTCTTCTTTGTGATTTGGAGACAAGATCATCTGCTGAAAGCTAGGAGAGCTAGTGGAGTTGGAGGCATAAGGTGTGTGATAAAAAATTGGAATAGCTACTCTAGGAAGTCAAAAAAAATGAATGAAAGATTGCTCAGTAGTAATAAAACAGCTGCTTTGAGAAGAAAGTGCTTTGCAAACCTTAAATTGTGAATTTGTAGTAGATCCAACTGGTTTAGTTTCATGACTTTGCCCTGTAGCACTTGGGAGTCCAGAAATGGGAGCAAAAATGGGAAACAAGAATAGTGGTTAGGACCCAGGCTTAGAGTATGACAAAGTAACCATTATGTAAGACCATTTGATCATATATATATAGCTAGAAGGGTCCTTAGAGGTTATCTAGTCCAACTCCATTTTATAGATGGGAACCCTAACTTTCAGAGAGGTCATACAGGTAGAAAGTGGCAGAATCAGGATTTGAACTCAGGTTTTCTGACTTAAAATCCAGTATTCATTCTAATATACCAGGAAAAGAAAGGCAGACATTCTTAGAGACACAACTCCGTCTTTGAAATGACTCACCTTGATATGACTTCCTCAAGTGTTCAAGGAGAATGAACATATATCTGAAAGTTGGTCAGATTGTATAAAATGTTGCTAGCATTTATATACCACTTTATGGTATATCAAGCATTTTAGAGATATTATCTCATTTGATTTTTCAACAATGCCATGGGACAGGAAGTGTAGGTATTATTATCTCTATTTTGTAGAGGAAATCGAGGCACAAAGATTGAGTGCTTTGTTTAAGGCCACATGGCTATTCAGTGTCAAAGCCAAGATTCAAATCTAGGTCTTCTGGCTCCAAATCCACTCCTTATTTCTTTATGTTCTAATTGCACCTTGTGATGCCCACTCTTAGAATGGGTATTGGGTGACTATTCACCTTAGTCATGAACCTAAATCGTCAGACTCAGCATGGGCAACTTGGGCTATGTAGGCTATCTGGTGGACTGATTCATTTCTTAATCAATATATAAGGACAATTGTCTTTTTTTATCATTTTTTCTTTTTTCAAATTAATTTATTTTTAGTTTTCTACATTCACGTCCATAAGCTTTTGAGTTTTAAATTTTCTCCCCCTCTTTCCTCCCCTCCCTTCCCTAAGACAGCATGCAATCTCTTATAGGCTCTCAATATATATCTATTAAACATATTTGCACATTAGTCATGTTTGTAAAGAAGAATTAGAACCAATAAGAGGAACCTCAAGAAAGAAGAAACAAAACAAAACAGAATTAAAATAAAGAGCAAATAGTATGCTACAATCTGCATTCAAACTCCATAGTTCTTTCTCTGGATGTGGATAATATTTTCCATCATGAGACTTTTGGAGATGTCTTAGATCCTTGCATTGCTGAGAAGAGCTAATTCTATCAAAGTTAGCCGTCGCACAATGTGGCTGTTACTATGTACAACGTTCTCTTGGTTCTGCTAACTTCACTCAGCATCAGTCCATACAAGTCTTTCCAGGTTTTTCTGAAATCCTTTTGCTCATGATTTCTTACAGCACAATAGTATTCCATCACATTCATATACCACAACTTGCTCAGCCATTCCCCAATTGATGGGCATCCTCTCAATTTCCAATTCTTTGACACCACATAAAGGGCTGCTATACATATTTTTGTACATGTGGGTCCTTTTCCCATTTTTATGATCTCTTCGGGATACATCCCTAGAGGTGCTATTACTGGATCAAAGGGTATGCACATTTTCATAGCCCTTTGGTCATAGTTCCAAATTGCTCTCCAAAATGGTTGGATCAATTCACAACTCCACCAATAATGTATTAATGTTCCAATTTTCCTGTATCTCCAACATTTATCATTTTCCTGTTTTGTCATGTTAGCCAAACTGATAGGTGTGATGGGGTACCTCAAAGTTGTTTTGAATTACATTTCTCTAAACAATAGTGATTTAGAGCATTTTTCTTTTCATATGACTATAGATAGCTTTAATTTCTTCAGACAATTGTCTTCTTAAAGAGAATTCTGCTCCCCAGGGAATACTGTATAACCCACCTCCCTAGGGATACTGACCTATCCTCCTCATCTTAGTCAGGACACAGAGACTCACATAAGTGGGCTGGATTTGGAATTGCTAGAAGGGATGAAACCAGTCAATAGGAGGGTACTGCAGTAAATAGTGATTGCCAAGGTAGTCATTACATACTCAGTGCAGTCCACTGGAGAGTAAGTAAGCAGCTGGGGGTATAAGGGAGAGAGTGCTGGGTCTGGGAAGACCTGAATTCAAATCCAATCTTAGACACTTATTAACTGGACACTTAACAGCTGTGTGGCTCTGGGCAAGTCATTTGAGCTGTCTGCCTCAGTTTCCTCAACTGTAAAAAGGGGATAATAGCAACTACCTACAAGTAGGAGGATCAAATGAGAAAATTCTGGTACATAGTAAGTGCTTAAGAAATCCTTCCTTCCTTCCTAGCTAGGGTTGCGTGACTGCATGTGTGTATATGTTGGAGGGAGGGGAATAGTTAGTGTGAGACAACAACCAGCATCAAAGTAAACCCCTTGCTAGTTGTTTATAGCATTGCTTTTCTGATCTCCCCAATATTTCCATGGCATGGACACAGGTGCCCCCATGAGGTGCCTGCCCTACAGCATCTTCTGCTGAGCAATTGACATAGCTGCCTGTTGTGATTGGTGATGTGAGCAGATGGCTGGTGGATTAGCCCATGTTTATCTTTAGCTGAGACATATACAATATAGATAGTTACAGTACAAATACAAACTCTTGTTAATATTAGTATGTGAAACCTGCTAAAGAAGAGTTTGCTCATTAACTGATTAATGGAGCTAAGAGAGATGTCACCTACTAGCCTGATGTATTAATAGTTGCTGTACTTTTATAGTGCTAATTTAATGTTAACAACTTTGAAAATTGCTGCTTGTTTACAAGGACTCAATTGGTCATATAAATATAAAAGTACTGTACAATACACAATTAAAAAGTATTCAATGATGCTAGCAGGAAGCTAGGTGATACCTTGGTTCTTTAAGGCAGAGTGAATGAATATCAGACACCAACTACCTGAAGGCTATTGTGTCTAAAATCCCTATCAGTCTTGTAGTGGTTCAATTCAATGCAGCAAATATACGTTAAATAACTACTATGCACAAGGTGAGAGGCAGCATAGGCAGTAGATAGAAAGTTGGTGATGGAATTAGGAAAACCTGGGAAATGAAGTCCTAATTTTGACACCTCCTGGCTATGTGGTCTTGGGCAAGTCACTTAACCTTGTCTAGCCTCAGTTCTTCATCTGTTAAATGTGGATAACAATAGTGCCTTCCTCACAGTGTGGTTGTAAGGATCCAATGAGATCAAAAATGCTTTGTAAGTCTATGAAACTATTTATTATTACTATTACTACTATTGTTGTTGTTATTTTCATAATATATGACTTTAATATACTTCAACTCCTACACTCTAGAAGATTGGTATTGGGAGCTCTCTACATAATGCATAATTCCAATTCCTCTATACTAAAGTGTAGAACATGGATTCTTTACCTTTTTAATGTCATAGATCCTTTCAACATTCTTTTGAAGTCTGTGGAGTCTTTCTCAGAAATGAGCTTAAATACACAAAATACACGGGATTACAAAGGAAACCAATTATACTGAAATAGAATTATGGAAATATTAATATAATATAATGAATAATTAATATAATAGGCCTCAGATTTAAAACCTCTGATGTAAAGAAAGCTCCTTCTTCATTATCATGAGTTGCTCTGGTCAAAACAATAAATTCATTAATTGGTAAATGTCATTTTAGCATTCCTTCTGGGCTCACTTCTCTAACTTGCATTCTTCTTGGCAGGTTGAGGTTCCCCCCTCCAAAGGTAGCTGTTTCCTTTGATCCTCAGAGCAACTTGTGGGTGACTAGTCCTAATACTGCAGCTCACAAGCCCCTACTGGTGTATTTCTTTTTAATAATCAGATAATAGACTCTATTAGTTCTTAGAAAAGACAATTACTTAAATGGAATAGCAAATAAGTAGTAAAAAAACATTTTCTCTCCAAATTTTGGGCTCATACTCTCACAAAAATATATAGAGTGTAGGATGGGGAGGAGTAAGAACAAAGTACAATGATATTGAACCATATATGTAGCAAACACGTGTGGTCAAAGCAATTCATTACTCTGGAACATCAAGGACTCAGTGTTTTTTTTTTTCTTTAGAGTCCTCATGAAATTCACTGTAGGGTAGGGATTTAGTGCCATGAGTCACTGTTTCTATTCTGAGCTGGCCTTCAGTTACATGAGTGGCTCAACTGGTCTTGCTCTTCACAGATCATGGCATCTTTTCTGTATGAATCAATCTGCTACTGAGCAGGGCTGGTCAAGTCATTTGGCTGCTGGGCTGCCTCCTTCCAGGGCATAGCATCTCTGCTGCATAGGTTAATCCACTGGTCCCCTTGGGGCTCACTTTTTGATGGGCAGCTGTAAGCTCCATTTCCTCCAGCCTTAGGCTCAGCTGGAATTCTTCTATGTTCTTTTAGCTGGGGTGTTACAGTGCTCTTTTCAACTAGAGTGTTTTTCTATTCTTTCATAAAGAGTAGAGACCCTTAGCTTAGGATTGACAGAAGCCTCTCCAACTGTTTCCTAGGACCTCAGCTCTAATGTTTTTCACCTTCCAGGCAGGACTTGACAGAGGCAGAGACTCTTCTGTTCAACAATTCCTCTGGGTTCAGCAATGAGTTCCTCTAGTGAGGGACCACCTCTTTGCTTATAAAGACCTACTTAGTACATTCCTTAGATTCCTTTTGGGTCCTAAAAGACCAGTCTGTGCCCTGGGAGGCTGCGGGTGCTTAATTTACATCCCAAAGGGCCTCCTTCTTATATTTCAATGGTTTTGTCTTTGTCCCTCACAACCTTCACCTTTACTGAAGTTTAAATAAGGCACATACTTAGACTACCCTCCATAATGAGTGGAATTTAGGGCATTAAAATATGTGTATTTATAGAAAGCCCTATTAAAAATGTCCCTTGTTATATCTACTTCCTTGTGCCCTAATCATGTTATGCCTTAAGTAGATATCTAGTTTGTATATCCCAGTACCAGTTCTGGCTCCATAAATGTAAAGCGCTTTGCAATTCTCAAGGGATATAATCATCATCATCATCATTCATATTAGTATAATCATCACCATCATCATCATTGTTGTTGTTACTTCTGGATCTTTGTTAGTATAAAATTCTTGAATTCATCTTGAGAATATCTAATCTGTACTCTGAAGGAAGCAATTTCAGCTTTTAGGTGGGTTTTTGGTAGGTGGGGCAGTTTCATGACCCTTAAATCACACCAGATATTCAGAAGGCAGGCCTTCCTCTTGGAAATGAAATAGAGGATCAGATTCAATTAATACACCAATTAATCAAGCATTTATTAAGTGCCTACCATGTTCCAGGCAAGGAGGCAACCCAGTAAGCCAAAGCTTGGCTTTGGAACCAGCTAGCTCCAACTTCTGCAGTTGACACATCATGGCTGTGTAACTCTATGTAAGTCACTTAGCCTCTCAGAGCTCTAGGTAACTCTCTTAAGACTACAAGTTGAATAGAAAGTGCTAAACTGAAATAATAGAGGGCCTATTCTCCTCTAGTATATTCTTATTTCTTTTCTTTTTCTTTTTTCTTATTTTTGGCTAGGCAATGGGGTTAAGTGACTTGCACAGGGTCACACAGCTAGTAAGTATTTGAACTCAGGTCCTCCTGACTCCAAGGCTGGAGCTCTATCCACTGCTCCACCTAGCTGCCCCTAGTATGTTCCTATTTCAATGAAATCACAGGTCCAGTCCTTAATTCCAGTCCTTACCTCCATCCCTATCTCTAAGCATCAGGCATTGTGCTAGGTCTAGAGAATTCAAAGAGAAAAGTAAAATTGTCTCACTCTCAATGAGTTTCCATTAGTGTAAAGAAAAATAATAGCTAATATTCATATAGCACTTTAAGATTTTCAAGATACTTTATATAATATTATCTCTTTTAATCTTCACAATAATCCTGTAAAGCAAGTGCTATTATTGTGTCCATTTTACAGATGAAGAAACTGAAGTTGTAAGAGGTTAAATAACTTGCCCAGAGTCACCAGTTCATGTCCAAGGCATGATTAGAATCCGTTTCTTCCTGACTCCAAGTTTAGCTCTCTTGTTACTAAACCAACAGCCACTTGTAGTATGTGGGCCTGTTGGAGAGTTGTCCTTTTGTTTAGAGCCTCCAAATCACATATCCAGGGCAAGAGAGCACAACTTCCTGATAAAATAAAACCAGCAGGTGTCTTAGGAGCCAACCCAAGCTCATGGGACAGCTCCTAAATTATATTACCACTGAGCACATTTGGAAAATATGATCAGCACTAGCATATCCATTCTGAGACTTTCTCAGAAACTTGGGGCAGACTGGATGAAAAGATGATCCTGATGGGCACAGGAAGTCTATTGGGTGATCTTAAGCATGGAGAGGACCACTTACTAGTATTGCTTCCTTCTGACACAACTCCCTCCTGATAATGAGTGGGAGAATTCTTAATAAAAAAAGTCAAACACAGAGAAATGAAACCTTTCCTTAATGCACGATCCACATTGATGCCATCAAGATTGGCAACTTTCCCAGATGAAAAGCTTCTAATAGCACACTCTGTTTCTTTAACGAATATATTTTGGTTCAAATTATCCATTGTGCACTGGCGTGCAAGAGAAACATCAATTTCTAATAAAGTATGATCTGATACTGTCTAATGAGTTAAATCTAGGGGTCATCTTGAGAATATAGGGTTTAATAGCACTCCTAAAGTACTGGACTAAATAAAATCTCCTTCTTTGCAGCAACCTCATGATCATATTTATTTTTAATTGCTGGAATAAACGACTTCTGCTTAGATGGTTTAAATAGATTCGCATAGACTCTGCTGGGTTTATTACTTAGTATGAGTGCTGATGTGAAGACTGAAAGAACCTGAATGCATGCATAATCAATAATGCATCTAGAGACTCTCTGACTGTGTTCAACTGTAGATCTATTAGACCTTGTCTCCCAATATCTTGTCTCTGGATAATTATTCAGATATTCCAGGGAAACTCTACTTCATTAATTCCTTTTCCTTATGGTACCTGGGGGAAGGAAATTACCCTTGAGGGAGAGCAGATAGTTTTCTACAGTGCCTCCCAAAGCATAATAGGATCCATGTCTCCATTATTATGCATTATTAGCAGACCTTCAGAGTTGGCTTTTCCCTTCCTTCTCTTCCCCTCTCTTATTGTGTCAATATTAATAGTCCCTCATCCAAGGCACTCACGTGCATCATGGCTTTTCTGAATTTCTTGCTCTTGCAAAGGGAGATTCTTTTGATATTTCCAACTATTCCTAGGATGCCTCTGTCCAGATGTCACACTAGCTCCTCAAATTTGATATAGTCTGGAACAAACTAATTATCTTTCCTCCTAGACCTATTCCTTCATCTGACTTTGATATGTCTCTCAGTGACACCACCATTCGTTCCAGTCTCCAACATCCAAAACTTTGGTGGTGTTTTCATTCTTCCTTCTCTTCCATACCTTCCCCATGATATCCAACCAGTTAACGTCTCCATAATATCTCTGCCATTTATCCTCTCTTCTCTATTTCTGCTGCTGTTACCCTGATTCAGAACCTCAACAAACCCTCTTGGATTATTATAATAGCTTCTTTATAGGTTTTCTTGCCTTAAATCTTTCCTTACTCTGATTCATCTTTCAAACTGCTGCCATATTAAGGCTTCTTATGCATGGATCTGATGATGCCCTTTTCTGGTTGAGAATCTCCAGTGGTACCCTATTAATGAACAAAGTTCAGACTATTTTCTTGGCATTTAAAGTCTGCCACAAACTGATGCCACCTTAATTTTCCAGTATTATAATAATACTACTTCTTTGTGTATCCTATGCTTTAGTCAAATTGAATTGCTGTCTACTATTAGAATAAATTTGTGTTCTCCCACCTCTGTGATTTTACTGGTACTCAATGGCTGAAATTTTCTCCACCCCTTTTCTATGTACCTTTCAAAACCCCACTCAAATGCAACTTTTTTTTCCCCCATAAAATCATTCCTTGTTTCTCCATTCAATAAAGTCAGTAATGACTTTCTCACTTGGATCCCATTTTTGTTTTGTACTTTACTAGCAAACTTCTCTTCCAATATTGCACATTAATGCTCTATATCTGTATCTAATTCATCATCTTAATAGACTATAAGTGTCATAAGATCAGATCTTGTGTCTCATCTAAACCTTGCATCTTTTCCAGTATCTAGCAGACTAGTATGGGCACAGTAGGTATGTAATAAGTATTTGGGCATAAATGAACTGTCAAGAGGAGTCATCATGTCTATTAGACAAAAAAAAAGGATGATGTTATGGAAAGAGCTCTGGACCAGGAGTCAAGGAATCTGAATTCTAGTACCAACTTTCCCACTGATTAGCTCTGTGACCTTGGACAAGTCTGAATCTCTCTAAGCCCCAATATTCTTAACTGTAATGTGGGGATGATGGTTCAACAGGATAGTTGTGAGGTTAAGGTGAAATACTACTTTATTTAAAATGCTTAGAAAATTCTAAAGTACCATAGGAATATATTGTTATTAATGGGCACTCTTAGGTCGCTACTTAAAAAATATGGATGACAGTATATCTATATTAGCATCTCTAACAGGATACCACCTAGAGAGGAGAATGATTTAATTTCCATAATATGACATAATTTTATAATACAGTGTTTTGGTTAACAAAGAGTGAATTTTTAGAATTCAGGCTGTAATCAAATTATGAATAACCCTAGACATTTGGGATAATCATATACACATATGTGTATATATATATATATATACACACACACACACATACATATATAAAATATACATAATGGTTTCATGTATGTTATATACGATAATTTTATTTATATAGGTAAACACATACATATATATTCCAAAAGTAAGATGCTTAAAAGTAGGTTTATAAAAGCAAGTCAAATGGAAAATAGGCTAGGTAAAGAGACTGATTGTGACATAATCAAAGATGGCCAGAATTCATGGCTGGAGGATGGGGAGGGAATCGGGGAAAGAGAGAAGAGAAATCACAGAAATACAAAAATTATGGAATTTTTTAAAGTTGACAAGAGCCTTGGATACCATGTAGACCAATCTTCTCCTTTTGCACAGGAAAGTTGAAGTCCAGAGAAGCTAAGAGACTTGCCTAACTCCACACAGATAATTAGTGTCAAAACAGAAACCAGATATGTTTTCTGTGAGTTCTATTGGGGGAAGGAGTTTTATAAGTTATTTAGCTAATTGATTTAGGTTCAAAAGAAAAAGGTAGTATCGGGACAAAAGCACACTCCAAGGAAAGGTGTACAGGAGACTGTTTCTCAATGGCAGTAACAAAAGCTTTCTGGGAATCTGGGAATAGTAATTACTTACATTTATATATCACCCACTTCCCTTATAATAACCTACTAAGGGTAGGCAGTTCTCAAGTTATTTCCCCCATTTTATAGATGAAATGGTGGCTCAGAGTGAGCATATGATTCACTTATGATCACATAGCGAATAAGTACCTGAGGTGGAATTCAAACCTAGGAATCTTGACTCTCTGTCTGGCACTTTATCCACTTTACCAGACTATATGCAAAGAGTATTAGAGAGTCAACCACCAGTGTTTTCGTGAAACAGTAAACAGATCAAACTTCCTAATAACAAAGTTTACAAGCCATCTAGATTTTGATCTTAATTGAATTTTGCTATGATGAAAACATTGCTGAGAATCACATCAATTCGAAGAAGGGTCTGGGTGGAAAGGACACTATGCCCAGCTTCTCCATTGTATATTCATATCTGAGAAGGATGTTTCTGAGCGTAGGAGGAGATAGAGGATGGTGCCATAGACATACCCCTTACATCTCCTTTTTTTTTTAAAATTTCCTCCCTCACTCAAAGCCTCTGGTGTGTGTGTGTGTGTGTGTGTGTGTTCTGAGTTTTATTGATGGGTGTGGTGTTTTGTTTTGGTGCTATGGAGTTCGGTAGTTTTGTTGGCAGAGATGGATTGGATGTTTGAAGGGTAATTGCTGCTTGATTGCAGAACCAATGAGGTGTGAACAAGCTCAGTTCTCTTCTTCCGAGCACACCATCAGGTATTTACATTTTAGGAAGTGACTGCTACATGGACAGGGCCCAGAGAAAGAAAATTGTTTATAATCATCTCAACAAAGCAGTGTTATCATGGGCCATCTGCCTGGGCATGGGAACAGGTTTTGGAAAATGGAAGAATGGTTTGTTGTAATCATGTTCATTGCAATGGAATATTGTGTGGGGAAGCACTAGCTGCCAATCCAAATCTTACATTCCTTCAAAGACTTATTTGAATCCCAGCTCTTCTACAAAGCCTTCTATAATTACCCTCAGGCCAAAATGATCTTTCCTTTCTCTTCATTCTTAGAGCATTTAAAATCTGTCTTAAACAGTCAAGCACTTATTAGTATACCTTCTACCTTTCTCTCATTGATTTATACACGGTTACTTCATCTCCTCAATTAGTCACAAACTCCTTGAGGGTACAGACTGTGAGTTCTATCCTTGTCGCATATCCCACAGTGCTTATCACAGTGCTCGAAACGTACTAAATCAAAGAAATACTCTTGGCTTTATGTGGGGTAGGTTTCCAAATAAGGACTAGAAGAAAGGAACTGGTAGCCAATGAAAGAAAAACAGAAATATTTTGAAATGAGGTTTGTTTTTTTTTAAATGTAAAGGACAGCAAAATGAATAATAAATAGCACACATTTATATAGTGCTTTAAGCTTTATAAAGATTCTATAAGATCACTGTGAGGTAGCCGACATGAGTATTAATTAGCCTTTTTTTATCATAGAGTTAGGCTCAGGTATTAAGACCAGAGAGTAACATTGTTCTCCCTCGCTAGAGTAGGCTCTTAAGTTTATCTTGAAGGAATAAAATGATCTGACTAGAGTAAAAGAGTTAGTTTCAAAATTAAGGATAATAACATAAGAAAGAGTATTTATACCAAAAGCAGAAAGTCAGAGGAAATAAAAAGATGGAGGGGCAAAGAATATTTGTTTCATTATTTTAAAAAACAGCATTTATTAAAGTTTTGCAAAGGACTTTACTTATGTCATTTGACATTCACAACTCTGGGCAGTAGGTACTATTATTATCCCCATTTTACAGATGAGGAAGTTGAGGCAGGTAGAGGTCAAGTGACTTGCCCAAGGTTACAAAACTAGTAAATACTTATCTGAGGCAAGATTTGAATTTAGGTCATCTTGACTTTAGGTCCAGTACTTTCTCCATTGTGCTATGTAGCTGCCTCAAATACTTTTTGTAGTTATAGTACCTCCTACTATGTTTAACCTAGCTATTTTGGGGGTAATAATCAGTCAACTTATGCCTTGAGCCTCTATTGCTTGGATTATTCTACTGTTAAAGTTTGCCAAAAACACACATTCAGAGCAAAAGCATATAAGTAAGACACAAAAACAATATAAATAACAAGGAATGGCATCAAGTTGTAAAATGTCCTCTGTGTCCGTATACAAAAGTGTCCATATACAAAAGTGTCCATATATACTTATACCTTCAGGGAAGGTTTAAGTGATGCCTCTTCAATGCCTCTGATAACCAGAGTCCTTCCCTGATGACATCACCATTCTACAGATACACACACAGCCCAAGCATTATGAGAGACCACGTCCAGAGAATTTATCCAACTAACGATAGTTTTTTTGTGCCAAGAACGGTGGGAGATGGAGTCCTAGAGACATAACCTCTATATACTAATGCTTTCTGAAGTTTCATGTGAAACTGGTAGAATTTGCAAAGATAATAATGTAGAGAAAGGAATTTTGCAAATATAAAACATTTCCAAAATATTTTAAGCAATATTCTCTATAGAAACAAAAAAATAGTTAAAAGGGAATCAGTGTGGTATGGCATTATTGGAAGTCTGCTGGATTAAGAGTCAGGGGACTTGAGTTCCAGACTTAGCCCTACTACTTACTAATCATGTTACCTTTGGCAAGTGATTCTAGGTATCTTCTTCACCCCTCTCTGCCCCCTGCTTTTTAATTCCCTCTTACATGTTGTTTTCTCCCATTAGAATGCAAGCTCCTTGAGGCAGGGACTATCTTGCTTTCAACTGCTATTTATTCCCAGTGCTTAGCACAATAGCTAGCTTATTGACTGACTACCTTTTCTGGGCCTCAGTTTCCTAATATGTAAAATGAGGCCCTTGAACTCAATGACCTCTAAGGTCCCTTCCAACTCTAACATTGTATGAGAAATCTTTTTATAAGGAGAATGAATTAAATTATTGCAGCAAGGAACCCAGTTCCCTTCACAGAGAAGCTCTGAATCAATACAAAGTGTTATTTATTATTACTAAAATGAAACCAGTGTTTAAGTAAAGAATTATAGCAAGATAACCAAGTTAAAGAATTTAATATAAAAATGATGATTTGGGGGTTTCACAGCCAATAAAGAGAGGATATTGACTATTGACTGATAGAAGGCTAAATTCCTAGGGTACATAATGGATAGAACCCAGCTATAACAGGTCTGGTTTTATGCCATATCTATGATCATAACTTTACCCAGGAATTTTTTTCAGTATTTTTTTATGGCTGTCTCTCTTTCTCTCTTTTATCAATTATACATCCTCATAAAGCGAGACCATGAATAGCCTTTCTCTCTCTCTCTCTCTCTGTTTTATATCTGGGTTTCCATGTCCTTTAATTTGCAGCAGCTGCTAGTCTGCTACAGCGACGACTGAAGTCTGAGGCCTGAGCAGCATTACTGAGCAGTCTCTTCTTGGTTTATACCAGATTTTTATCATTCCTATAACTTTGTTTAGTTTCTGTTAATATTCAAGCAGAAAGAGCTTAGACGAAACCCGCCATGAATGGGCTTATGCTGTCTAGCTTTCAAATAAGTATCTTGGCAATATTTGTAAACTTAAAGAAGCATCATAGAATCATAGACCGAGAGTTGGAGGGGATGTCAAAATCTATATATTCCAATCTTCCTCATTTGGTAGATGAAGAAACTGAGGCTCAGAGTGGTCAAGTGACTTGTCAAAAGTTACATGGCTAGTTAGCATCAGAGACAGGATTTGAACCCACTTCCTCTGCTTTCAAAGACATTATTCTCTCCAATGAACCAAACTGGGCCAAATGAGATAAAGTGATTAAAATTAATAGGTGTTCCTCCTCACTTCCCCTAGTCAAGTACTGGGTTAGGGAAAATGGTAAAAGGTAAAGGATAAATTCATTTTGGGCAAGGAGAATTCAGGCCTCATTTTGATGCCCTCATCTGCCTGTCTCTGTCTTACCCAACTTTTTCCTCTGTGCACCAGGCACTTGCTTCAATACATTGCATTTCTATTCTAGAGGCTAGCCACAGGAGTAGGACGGAGTAGAATGAGGTTTAGGAATCAGAAGCCTGGGATATAGATTCTGACTCTGGCATTTACTACCTGTATGACCCCGGACAAGTTAAACAACATCCGTGGGCCACAATTCCTTCCTCTGTGGAGAGATGGGGTTGGCTAGTGATATCTAGGGTCTCTTATGGCTCTAAATCTTTGGCAAATGAGATAATGTATGTAAAGTGCTTTGTAAACTTTGAAGTACCAAATAAATGCCAATTATTAGTAGCATTATTTTAAAAGGCACCATTTAGTGTAAAGTGACTTTAAATAGGGGGATGCTTTAAGTGTCTGTACTCTTTGGTATATACAGATTAAATAAAGTAGTTCCTTTGCATGGCCATGGTCAGGGCTGCAACTTGCCAACAACTCCATACCTGGACTTTTTCTGAATCTTCTTTGTATGTGAGACCACGTTCCCATGCCTGTGTTAGTATATGAGAGTCAGGGACGTTAAGAATACAGGAGCAAGAGAGGAGAACGCTTAGTTGGCTTCTAAACCCAGAGGGGTTTGTCCTGATGACCAGTACATGCCAAGTCTAGTTACCACAATGTATATTACTTTTATGGCTTTCATCCTGCTATTTCAATGAATAAGAAATATGATCACAGGGCAACTGGAGTTAATAGCCAATTTAGGAGGATATTGCTTAAATGGCTTCTCAATTAGGTTCCAATTGGTTACTTGTGTTGATAAAACCCAACACTCCCTCCCTGAGTAGGGCAGCTCTGCTCTATAGCTCAGTCAGAATATGAAGATTTCCTGTCATCATTCAACATTTAACTGTGCCCCTTTTTCCTAACTCATACTTTTGACCCAGTGTGCCATGTTTTTTTCTGATACCAAATACATTCTATGCTTATACCTTTCTTCTGGATAGTATCTAGTTTTTGGTTCTAGGACCCCCAACAGGTTGTTTACCTAAGTGTCCATTATTAATCTAATGAGCTTGGTAGCACTCCCTTTTTTCATCGGATGGTGCTAGAGATGGAGGATGGGGTTCAAATGTCTCTTCAGCAATGATGAAGAGTCCCTGTCATCAAAATGCCATACAAACAGAATTTGCAGCCAAAATTTATTTGTAGTCCAAATATAAATTCTTCTAATTAGGAGTATGTGATGCTATAATGAAAACATTATCTAACCAGCTGTACTGTGTGTACAGATTTCTGTTTTTATTCATGTGTGTGCATCTATTACAAACATAACACAAATAGAATATAAAAATAAGTTAACACTCACAGCCAAACCTGTTAAATTTAGTTCAACAAATTGTATGAAACCCTCCATCTGTTTGCTACATTATCCTCACCATGATAATAGGCAAGGCAGATTTGCTAGCTGAGTTTTATAGAGAGAATAGCTTGTTCAAAAAATATATGCGACAAACTCACATAAATGAAACTAAACTCCACAGTATTATTTCCTTCTCTGCGGCCCTGAGTGTTTATGTGGTGGTGTTACATTTATGCAGACCTTGTTCCTGATCACTTGCACAAAATTTTGGTTTCTAGGCTGATTCTGAAGTTCTTTTGGATGAAATTATTGCTTTGGCCAACACAAATGCTCTCTAAGGGCAACAAGTACAAGGAACGTAAGAAAATTATTTCCCTAGCTTTCTGTCACAATGGTCATGAGGTAAAAATGTCAGTTTACTCCCTTTAATACCCTGTAGTAAGGAGCATAGAGAGTTCTGGTCCATCAGATTTCCCTTTCAGAGACAAGATTTTTTTATATTACAGAGAATTTTTATCTGAGATTATAACAGGTGCCTCTTAGATGGCAAACATTTCCAAGCAAAGGTATGATTAGAGTTGTTCAAAATGAATTTGAGAAAATAACGTGTTTGGTTTGGATAAAGCATGGCTTCACATAGTGGATAGAGTGCTGGATTGGAATAAGGAAGACCTAGTTTTAAATCATGGTTTTATTGTATATCAGCTATATGACCCTATGTAAATCATTGAATGAATGAATAAATTAATGGCAAAGGCATTTATTAAGTATTCCTATGTTTAAGACACTATGCTAATCTCTGGTGAGAGATTATTTCTGCTCTAGAGATTCTTACATTCTCATAGGAGAGAGAATGTGGGAGAAGAACATGCCCAGAAGGCATATTTATGCTTTGAACATATAATATTTTTTCATCATCTTAAAAAATTATTTTTATAGATTTCACTATTGTGGATGAGTCTTCAATATCCCAGATTATGTTTCGACCATATCTTTTTCATCTGTAAGCTTCTTGTCTATATTTCCATAAATTCTCTCTCAATGACCCATTTAAAATTCTGGAGGCCTTCTTCTGGGGCTTTTAATATCTGTAGGTGCCAGTGTAATACTTAGGATATTCATCTGTTGTCTTTCACCATATCAGTTCTGCATCGTAGATATATGCTCTTAAGAATAGTGACTATGGACTTTCAATTAATATCTAAAATAACTTTAGGGGCAGCTAGATGACATAGTGGATAGAGCACCGGCCTTGGAGTCAGGAGGACCTGAGTTCAAATCCAGCCTCAGACATATAACACTTACTAGCTATACGACTCTGGGCAAGTCACTTAACCCCAATTGTCTCACCAAAAAAAAACAAAACAAAAAAATGTCCATTTGGGGCAGCTAGGTGGTGCAGTGGATAGAGCACTGGTCCTGGAGTCAGGAGGAGTGGAGTTCAAATCTGGCCTCAGACACGATACTCACTAGCTGTGTGACCCTGGGCAAGTCGCTTAACCCCAATTGCCTCACCAAAAAAGCCAAACCAAAACAAAACAAAACAAAAAAAAAAACTTCAGAGTGAATTGAGATTGCATAGAAATGGTCAAATTGAATAAATTAATCAGATCTTTAAGAAAAGTAGGAGTTATCATGGACAAAGTTCCAAGGTAAAAAAAGTCACTCTGAATGTTTGGGATCCTTAATTCAGAATTATGATTTAGTGGCAAAAGTCAATAGCCTAGGAATGAGAAGAATTATATTTAATTCTAGTTCTGAATCTGCTACCAAGTATCTGTGGATTCTTTCTGTGACTTAACTTTCCTCATCTACAATGAGAAAAAAAGAGACAGAGGCATAAATACTTTTTTATGATTAAAATGTTTTTGGTATTTTTTGTTTTTATATCACCTTCATTTCCAACTATATCCATTACTTTACCAATCCTCAGAGTTATCCCTTATAACAAGAATTGGAAGAGAGTGAGAGAAGGAGAGCGAGAGAGAACAGTTCAGTAAAACTAACCAATGCATTAATAGAATCTGATGGTATATCAGTACATGCAGAGTTCTACACCCATAGTCCATCACCCTCTGCTCCAACTCTTGAAAAGAAAGGAGGGGTGATGGTGAATTTTCTTCTCTCTTCTTTGAGGCCGAGCTTGATTGTTATACTTAAATAGCATTCTTTTTCTTTTTTTATTCTTTCCATTTACATGGCTGCAATAGTTTTCCAGGGACAGCTAGGTGGCTTAGTGGATAGAGTGCTGGGCTTACTTAGGAAGAGCTGAATTTAAATCCGGCCTCAAATACTTACTAGCTGTGTGACCCTGGGCAAGTCACTTAACCTCTATTTGCCTTAATCCACTGAAGAGGGAAATGACAAACCACTCCAGGATATTTGTCAAGAAAGGACAGTATTGGCATGCTATGGTACATGGGGTCATGAAGAGTCAGACACAATTAAACAACCGAAGAACAAATAGTTTTCCTAGTTATTTTCTCAGTTCTGCATACTTCACCTTGTATCAGTTATAAATGATTTAAAAAATAGTGTCAGACAAATTATGGTATGATTGAAATTATTGTCGCATCATAGATTTAGAGTGCAACAGAACTTTAGAGGCCATCCAGTTGAACCTTCTCACTTAACAGATGAGGTTATCAAGGCCATAGAGATTAAATGATGGCCACATAGATATTAAGTGACAGGTAGGATTTGAACTCGGGTTCTCTGATTCTAACACAAATACTTTTTCTACTATACAGTTAGAAGACTTGGGTTCTGGTCCTGGCTTAGTTTACTCATCTTTAAAATAAAGAGATGGTCTCTAATGTTCCTTCCAGTTTAAAATATTCCATAAAATCCAAGATGTTTTGTTTGTATTTTCCCCCTTGAAGCAAATACATTACTATAATCATTCTTTCGTAGGGATAGAAATCACCTGGCAGCATTGGAAGTAACTGGTGCCTCTTCTGTATTGTTGCTAAACCAATATTTATGAAGCTATTTTAATTTCTGAGATAATTGAATTGTTTGTTTTTCCTTCGTTTCCATTTTTGCTTTTATCCCTCTGTCAGAACTTCGTCTTTGTTTTTGTTTTCTTTTTTTTTCACAAAGGATTTTGATGTTTTATATTGATGTTATGATGATATTTAGGTCATGGTGGTCAAAACATTGATAGATGATGACTCTATTCTTACATTGATTTGTCCTTAACTATTGGACATGGACTGTTTCTATGGCCGTGGTCACCCTCTCTTTTTTTTCTTTCAGCCAAAGACAAGGTTTATTAAAGATCTGCCATATTAGCCCAACTCTTGAGGAATCTGGGAGTCTGTGAGATATTGGCTAGATTCTAAGAATCTGAGCAGTGGCTAGATTTTAAGAATCTGAGCCTCAGCCTCCCTTAAAGATCCATCTGTTTTAAACCCACTGTTCTCTTGGTGACTCCATTTGACCGCAAATGATGAAGAATCACAGTCTTGAAAGAATCAAAATTAGAAGTAATCCAAAGGGTAATGGAAAGATGTACAGTAACCACAGAATGTTTTCAACAACTGTTTGAACACTATAAATGAGATAAAATATTTTTTTTTAGACAAGTTGGATCACAAAAGAAAGTAGGCTGTTCATACATCAAGAATGAGACAAATCAGAGGCCAAGTACTACACTGGTAGTTTCAAGATATTTAAAGAACCAGAGATAGGGCTCCAATGCTTTGTATGAATCATTTATGGAAGACTCACAAACATGATGCATAGGATGAGAAGTTGGTGGAGGTGTTGGTATTCCCATTGGTAGATGGATCACCTACATCAATGAAAACATGAACTCATCAAAATATTTCCTTTAAAATTTTCTTAGAGTATTACACGGCTAGTTAGCATCAGAAACAGGATTTGAACCCGCTTCCTCTGCTTTCAAAGCCATTATTCTTTCCACTGAGCCAAACTGGGCCAAATGAGATACAGTGATTAAAATTAATAGGTGTTCCTCCTCACTCATTTATCAAATAGAAGAATGCCAGCTCTGCTGCCAGGATTTGCTGATGTGTTGTTACATTCCTATCCTGGTATACCTTGTAGACATTTCCTAAAGTATTCTTAGATTCTTACTTATAGTACTGTGTGAATCCATTCACTTACATACACTTGAGGTCTAATTGCTGGTCTTGCTGACATAATCCATGCTCTTCTGCTATTTGGCATAATCCAAGGCAGCCAAGGTGGCGCATGCTCCAATTATATGTTAATTTGTCTCACTATTCATGAATGTTTTCTGTCCCTACTACCAACCACATTATTGTTGATATTATTATAACAGAATTAAGAACAGAAAGAGATGCCCTCATTTTCTTTATTTGGTTTTAATTACTCATTTTATAAAGGCCAAGGATTATGATATATCTTTTTTTCAGTCTGAAAAACAAAACGAAACAAAACACAGAGTTTTGAGTCAGATGTAAGTGCCTAATTCTCTGTTCTGCCATTAAGTACCTATGGGACCTTATGCCTCAGTTTCCTGACCTGAAAAATAGGAATAATAATCCCTGCCTTGAGTGCTTCCCAGGATTGTGAAGAGGGAATGATGCTGTGATAGATTCAAAAGTTTTTTGAAATGTTGAAGGTAATGGGGTTGGCGGGTAAAGCCAAGATGATGAAGTTGTTAAAACACTTAGCTGAGCTCTCCCAACATTTCCCTCTAAATAACTTTAAAATAACATCTCAAGTAGAATTCTGGAGTGGCAGAGACAACAAAAAAGTCAGGTAAGACTTTCTTCCAGACCAAGGTAACATAGGAGGTCAGAAAGAGAGATCTGTGACATGGTGGAGGAGGCTGACCTCAGAGCCCATGTGGATGAAACACCAATGGTGGGACTAAGTGGTGGCAACAGAAGTAGCAGCAACTTCAGGAATTCTCAAGTTGGAGATGGTAAGGGGACTTGGGAACTATTCAGAAAGAGACTACAAAGGACCCCTAAGACTGCAACCAAGACCAGACACTCCTTGGCAACTCCATTGACTATAACCACTACTGGCGCATAGTTCATGGGTGAAAAGGAGCACTTTTGGGTCAAGAAGGAGTGGGAGCTGTGAGGGGCAAAACTGTTCGGCAACTCCATTGCTTATGCCTATTTCTGGGTCATAACTGAAAGCTATGGAGGAGCATTTTTGGTCAAGAGTGAATGAAAGTCCTGAGGGACAGTATTGCTTCTAGCCTTAAGGAATCAGGGATCCTGAGGAACAATATTGTTTCTGGTCCTCCTTCAAGGAGCAGTGTTAATTGGAACCCCAAGGAATCAGGGGCCTTTTTTAGGTAAAGCCAGAGTACAGACCAAGGGAGTAGTGACTATACCACTCCCCAAATCATATCACTCTAAAAGCATTGAAAACTTCTAAATACCCAGAATTAGTCCTGAAAACAGCAGTGGCAAAGAGCCTGAAGCTTGAGACCCCCTCTCACCCAGGCTGGGAACATCACCCAACATTTACATAAAGTTCCAAATCAGGAAATAGGGTGGAAAAATGAGCAGACAACAACAACAAAAAGAACCTGACCATAAAAATCTACCATGATGACAGGGAAGAGCAAGACACAAACTCAGAAGACAATGAAGTGAAAACAGCTAAAAGCAAAGCTGCAAAGAAAAGCATGAATTGAACACAAGCTCATCAAGAATTCCCAGAAGAGCTAAAAATTATTTTCAAAATCAGAGTGCTAGAAGAAAAAATTAGGTAAAGAAATGAAAGCAAAGGGAGAAAATTATGAAAAAAAAACAATGAATAGCTTGGTTAAAAAAAGAGGCACAAAATACTAAAAAAAAAATAACACCTTAAAAACAGAATTGGCCAAATGGAAAAAGAGGTACAAAAATTTACTGATGAAAATAATTCCTTAAAAATTAGAATTGGGAAAGTGAAGCTGATGACTTCACATGACACTAAGAAATAATAAAACAAAGTAAAAAGAATGAAAGAAATAGAAGAAAATGTGAAATATCTCTTGAGAAAAACAACTGACCTGGAAAATAGATCAAGGAGAGATAATATAAGAATTATTGGATTACTTGAATGCTATGATCAAAGAAAAATCCTAGATATTATACTTCAAGGAATTGTCAAGGAAAACTGCCCCAATATCATCAAATAAGAGGATAAAATATAAATTGAAAGAATTCACTGATCACTTCCTGAAAGAGATCCCAAAATGAAAATTCCCAGGAATATTATATCCAAATTCCAAATCCCCTAAGCCAAAGAGAAAATCCTTCAAGCAGCCAGAAAGAAACTACACAAATATCATGGAGCCATAATCAGGATCATGCAAGATTTAGCTGCTACTACATTAAAAGAGCAGAGGACTTAGAATAAAATATTCTAGAAGGTAAAAGAGCTGGCATTACAAGCAAGAATAACCTACCCAGCAAAAGTAAATATTATCCTTCATGGGAAAAAATGGATAATTGATGAAATAGAGGACTTTCTAGCATTCCTGATGAAAAGACTGGAGCTGAATAGAAAATGTGACTTTTGAGTACATGACTTAAGAGAATCATAAAAAGCTAAACATGAAGGAGTATTAGTAAGGGACTCAATAGGGTTAAATTGTTTACTCTTCTGTATGTGAAGATGAGACATATAATCTAAGAACTTTATCCTTATTAGGGCAGTTAGAAGGATTCTACATAGAAAGAGTGTGTAGGAATGAGTCAATTATTTTGGAATGATGTGCAAAAATGGAGAAATAGTATGAAAAAAAAAGAGAAACAGGGATGCCCTGGAAGAAGGAAGGGAGAGAATGAATAGGGAAAATTATCTCACATAAAAGAAGAGTAAAAGGAAGAACTTTTACTGTGGAGGGGAAATAGTGGGAGGGGAGTTTTAACCTCAGTCACATCTAAATTCGGAGGGAAAATGTATATACATACTTAATTGGTAATAGAAATTTATCTTATCCAACAGGAAGTAGGAGGGGAAGGGGACAAGAGCAAGGGGGGGTTTGATAAAAGGGAGAGCAGAGTAAAAGAAGGAAGTGAGCAAAACAAATGAGAGAAGGGACAGGATAAAAGGAGAGAGAGAAGGATAAATAAAAGCAAATTGGATGGAGGAAAATGCACTGCTAGTAAGCACAACTGTGAATGTGAATGGGATGAACTTACCTGTAATACATTAGTAGAGAGCAGAATGGAATAGAAACCTGAATCCAACAATATGTTGTTTAAAAAAAACACACTTGAAACAGAGAGAAAGACACACAGAGTTAAAATCAAAGGCTGATGCAGAATATATTATGCATCGGTTGAAGTAAAAAAAAAAGCAGGGGTAGTAATCATGATCTCACATAAAGCAAAAGAAAAAAATGGATCTAATTAAAAAAGATAAGCAAGAAAAAACGTCTTGCTAAAAAGAACCATAGACAATGAAATAATATCAATACTAAACATATATACAACAAATTGCATAGCATCTGAATTCTTAATGGAAAAGTTTAATGAATGATTGGAGGAAACAGAAAGTAAAACTATACTAGCAGGGGATCTCAACCTTCCCCAATCAGAGCTAGATAAATCTAATCTTAAAATAAGAAAGAATTCAAGGAGATGAAAAGAATCTTAGAAAAGTTAGATATGATAGATTCTGGATAAAACTGAATGGGAATAGAAAGGAGTTTACTTTTTTCTCACTTGAACAAGGCACCTTCACAAAAATTGGGCATATATTAAAACACAGGAATCTCACAAGCAAGTACAGAAAAGCAGAAATATTAAATGCACCCTTTTCAGACCACAGTGCAATATGTAATAATACACCATTTAATAATTTAATAATAGACCATGGAAACATAGAATAAAAATAAATTGGAAACTAAACTAATCCCAAAGAATGAGAGGGTCAAAGAACAAATCATAGAATCAATCAACAATTTTATTAAGGAGAATGACACCAATGAGACAACATTCCAACATTTGTGGGATGCTCCTACACGGCACTTATGAGAAAATTTATTTCTCTAGATATGTACATTGACAAAAGAAAGAGCAGATCAATGAAATGGGCATGCAACTACAAATACTAGAAAAAGAACAAATACCCCCCCCCAAATTAAACGCCAAAATGGAAATCCTGAAAATCAAAGATAGATTAATAAAATTAATAAAATTAAAAAATGAACTAATAAATAAAATTAGGAGCTGATTTTTATGAAAAAAAAAACTCAACAAAATAGATAAACCATTGGTTAATTTGATTCAAAAAGAAAGAAGAAAACCAAATTACCAATATCAGAAAAGAAAAGAATCCACCACCAATAAAGAAGAAATTAAAGCAATTATTAAGAATCATTTTGCCCAATTACATGCCAGTAAAACTGACATTCTAAGTAAAGTGGATAAATATTTACAAAAATACAAACAGCTCAGATAAACAGAAGAGGAATAGGAATACTTAAATTACCTATTTTAGAAAAATAAATTGAACAAGCTGTAAATGAGTTCCCTAAGAAAAATCCCCAAGACCAGATGGATTCACAAGTGAATTATGTGAAACATTTAAAGAACAATTAATCTCAATATTATATAAATTATTTGAAAAAAATAGGTAAATAAGTCTACCAAATTCCTTTTATGGCACAAGTATGGTTTTAATATAAACCAGGAAGAACTAAAACAGAGAAAAAAAGGCTATAGACCAATTTCCTTAATGAATATCAATGTGAAAATTTTAAATAAAATATTAGCAAGGAGATTATAGCAATATATCACAAAGATCATACAGTATGACCAAGTGGTATTTCTATAAGTAATGCAAGGCTGGTTCAGTAGAAGGAAAACTATCAGCATAATTGACCATATCAACAGCAAAAACAACAAAAATCATATGATTATATCAATAGATGCAGAAAAAGTATTTGACAAAATACCTATTCCTATGACAAAATATCCATTCCTATTAAAAACACTAGAAAACATAGGAATCAATGAAATCTCTCTAAGTTATATCTGTCTAAAACCAAGAGTAAACATTATCTGTAATGAGGATAAACTTGAAATCTTCCCAATAAAATCAGGAGTGAAGCAAGGATGTATATTATTTTAACTATTATTCAATATTGTACTAGAAGTGTTAACTATAGCAATAAGATGAAAAAAATAGAAGGAATAAAAATTGGCAATGAGGTAGCATAACTCTCACTCTTTGCAGATTATATGATGATATACTTAGAGAACCCTAGAGAATCAACTAAAAAACTAGTCAAAGCACTCAACAACTTCAGCAAAGTTGCAGGATATAACATAAACTGACACAAATCATCAACCTTTATATATATATACTACCAATAAAACACAGCAGTAAGAGTTAGAAAGAAAAATTCCAGATTACTAATAGTAATCATCACATTCACATACTAATACTAACGACAGATAATATAACATATTTGGGAGTTTATCTGCTAAGATAAACCCAAGGGTTATATAAACATGATTACAAAACTTTTTTTTTACATAAATAAAGACAGATCTAAATAATTGGAGAAATATTAATTGCTCATTTGTAGGCCAAACCAATATAATAAAAATTACAATTCTACCTAAGTTGATTTGTTAATTTAGACCCATACCAATCAAACTGTCAAAGAATTATTTTGTAGAGCTAGAAAAAATAGTAAAAAAAAAATCATCTGGAAGAACAAATGGTCAAGAATATCAAGGGAATCAATGAAAAATAATGTGAAGGAAAGCAGCCTAGCGGTTCCAGATTTTAAACTATATTACAAAGTGGTTATCATCAAAACAATTTGTTACCAAGAAATGGAGTGGTGTATCAGTGGATCAGATTAAGCACACAATACACAGTAGTAAATGACCATAGTAATCTGGTATTTGATAAAGCCAAAGATTCAAGTTTTGGGAGTAAGATCTCACACTATCTGACAAAAATTGCTGGGAAAACTGGAAATCAGTTTGGAAGAAACTAGGTATAGACCAGCATCTCACACAGTATACCAAAATAACATCAGAATGGATAAATGATCTTGATATGATGTAAGTAAATGATAAAAAATGATATAAGTAAATTAGCAGAGCAAAGAAACTTATACCCATTAGATCCATGGATAAAGGAAGATTTTGTGACAAAATGATAGAGAGCATCACTTGCTATAAAGTGAATAATTTTGGTTACATGCAATTAAAAAGGTCTGGTACAAATAAAACTAATGCAGTCAGAATTAAAAGGAAAACAGAAAACTGAAGAAAAAAATTATAGCAAGTTTCTCTGATAAAGGCCTCATTTCTCAAATATATAGGGAACTGAGCCAAATTAATAAAATAATTCCTCAGTTGATAGTCAAAAGATATGAACAAATTTCAGAAGAAGAAATCAAAGTTATCAATAATCACTTATAAAAATTCTTTAAATCATTACTTATTAGAGAAATACAAATTAAAATAACTCTGAGGTACCACCTTATACCCATCAGATTGTCTAACATGACAGAAAAGGAAAATGATAAATGTTGGAGGAGATGTAGAAAAAACTGGGACAAAATGCCATGTTGATGGAGTTGTGAACTAGTGCATCCTGGAATACAATTTAGAATTATATCCAAAGGGATATAAAACACTGCATACCCTGTGATCCAGCAATACTAATACTAGGTCTACATGACAAAGAAATCAAATAAAAAGGAAAATTACCTATTTATACAAAAATATTTATAGTAGCTCTTTTCTTGGCAGCAAAGAATTGGAAATTGAGGGAATGCCCATCAATTGGGGAATGGCTGAATAAGCCATAGTATATGATTGTGATGGAATGCTATTGTGCTATAAGAAATGATGTGCTATAAGAAAAGAAAAACCTGGGAAGACTTGTATGAACTGATGCAAGGTGAAGTGAGCAGAACCAGGAGAACATTGTACATAGTCACATGTTATAAGGCTGATCAATTGTGAAAGATTTAGCTATTCAGATCAAGACGGTGATCTAAGACAATTCCAAAGGTACCACAATGAAAAATGCTAATCACCTCCAGAGAGACAACTGATGATGCACATTGAAGCATACTTTAAAAAATCCCTTTATTTTTATTGTTTTATTCTGTGTTTTCTTTTGAAACATGGCTAATATGGAAATATGCTTTATGTGACTTCACATGCATAATCAATATTAAATTGTTTGCTTTCTCAAGGAGGGGTGAGAGGCATGAGGGTGGGAGAGAATTTGGAACTCAAAATTTAAAAAAAAGATTGTTAAATTTTTTTACATATAATTGGGAGATACTTAATGAAATAAATAAAATAATTTAGAAAACAAAAAAACACTGAAGATACTCTAGTAAGGCAGGATGGAAAGGGAGAGAATCAGTTCTATGGCATTATTGGCATAGAGTACTCCTGCTGAAGAAATTCCATGTACAAATGTAGACTGGCACTTTCTCTGCAGTGTATGCATCAAAGTTGCATGGACATGCGTGAGAAACATGAGAGGATCAATGACTGGCCCAGGGTCACAGAGCCATTGTGTGTCAGTGTAGGTTCTTGAATTCATGCCTTCTTGATCCCTACACTAACTTTTTGTCCACTATGCTGCTCTTCCTCTTTATGGCAGCATAAGGAGGTAAATTAAGATAGTAAGAGCAAAACTCTATTCCTCATATAATGAGATGGAGCTATTATTAAGTTGTGTGTGCATGGAAAAGTGACTTTGAGCTGTCTTTTCAGTCTCAGTGACAGTTTTGCATGTTTGTCCCTCATGCTCTCTAGATCTGTCCCCTTTATGACCAACATCTATGAGATAGCTCTCTGAGTTAAAGGGATTGCCAGCAGCTATGAACTAGATTTCCCTTCATCATTCCCCAAAGAACCTATGAGCATGATCTTGTTAAATATTACACTCTACCTGAGGATAAGGCCAGCATAGGGACTGGACCTATGATTGTACTGATATAGGGAACATCATTCCCTATACACTGATAATAGGGAGCAAATATAGAATGAGGAAACACCTTCTACCAATGCAGTTTGGCACCTTCTCTGTGATTTATAGTCCTAGAGAGTTGCCTCAAGCACTAAGTCAAGTGACTTGCCCAGGGTCACACAGTCAGTATGTGTCAAAGGCAGGACTTGAATTCACCGTATATCTTATTCCATGATGCTTCTTATGCGCATGCTAAAATGAAGATTGAGTTCACAGTCTTGCTGATGGTAACAACCCTGGTACTTCAGGGTTCAGGTTTTCATTCAGTAAAATAGAAAGCTTGAAGTATATGAACATGGGTTTTATTTTCTCAATTTGTAAAGGGAAACCTATAACAGATTGCTTACCATCTCAGGGAGGGGTAAGGGAAGGATAGAATTTGGAAGTCAAAACTTTCTTAAAAATGTTTAAAAGTTGTTTTAACGTGTAATTGGGGAAAAATAAAAATATTATTTTAAAATATGTAAAGGAATATAGAGGCTTACAATCCACACACCTATGTACATGAGGGCATATTTTCCTCCTCCAAATATGTATTTTAAAGTAAATAAGGGTGGTGAGATAAGAATTTCCCCTCCTATTTTAGAGATGGGATAGACTCCCAGCTTTTATATTTATTTATTTTCATTGTTTTTATTTTTAAGGGAATAATGGAATGCATTTTCTTGTCTTTTAAAAAAATTATTGACACACCTTGTTCGAATGCCATGGACACTTAAAAAAAAAGAAATGGAACAAACTCCCCACAAAGTACATTCCCCAAAATAGTTATACAAAACCAACTTCTAGTGAAAGGTTATGACTGACAGAATATGCTGCTTTCTCCTTCTGTAGTTTTATGGATTATTAACAGGAGGGAAATCTGGCTAAGTGCTTTAACTTTGAGAACAGGGTCTCAATGTTGACTGTTCTGGGTGTGGCATAGTGGATAGAGAACTGGCCTTGGAGCCTAAAAGATTAGAGTTCAAATTCTTTCTGGTTGTGTGATTTATCTAACTCTGGGTAGTCATTCAATGCTCATTAGGAAACTCTAAGACTATAAACTGCAAAAAAAGGAGCAGACTTTCATTGATAGATGGGAATCTAATAATTGGAATTACCTATACTAATGAAATCAAGGTTCAGTTCCTATCCATAGTTGATCTGTTGACTCAGTTTTTCAAATAACCCCTGGTTGAAGGCACTAATTAGTGTGTCACATAATTAATAAAATGTACTTTTTTTTCTTTTACCAGCAAATATCTTTTGAGAAAGGAGGCAGCCAGCCCATTTGTATGAGGCTTGAATGAGAGGTTCTGAAGTCCTAAAGACAGCTTCTGCATCTTGACTAGTGCCCTAACTGGGTTGGGGTAGAAGAGAGAAGCATGGAAATGTAGAAGAGAGACAGTAGGCTTTATTAATGATGATCAGTCCAATCAAACACCAGCATGGGTGTAGCAGATGTATGCCATGCACATTGCAGTGTGCTATTTTAAATTTCCCGGGGGTAACATTTCTTACAGGAGAGCAGCACGTCTTGCTCATCAGGCTTCTTAGTAATATGTACCTAGAGCTCTCCACCTAACTGCACCCGCTGTGTTAGTGATTATGCTGTGAATAATGACAGGTCTGCCTTGGGAGATTATGGATATGCTACAGATGGGGGCAACTGATCAGCTAAGGTGTATAAATTTCAAATTGCTAGTTGCATCACAGTTTCATAAGGACTAAGGAAGGCAGGAGGAAGAGAGCCACAGCAGGAGAGGCACCCAAAGCAACAATAACTTCCAACAGTTTGCCATTGGTTTTAAAATCAGCTATTTATGTATGTCTCCATAAGTATAAGCAAAATGATTGTTTTCCTCTGTGGAAAATCTGGCTCCACAAAACTCTAATTTTCCACATAGGATACCAGAATGCTTCCAGCAGTGGTACTTTCCGGTTGCACACTGATTTTTCCCCTTCTCTTCCTCCTCCTTGTTCCCCTTAAGTTCCTTCTTTTCCCTCCCCTTTCTCTTTTTTCCCCTCATTTTTCCATTTCTCATTTTCCTTTTCTTTCTTTTCCTCTTCATGGCCTCCTTTTCCTCCTTGTTATTTTTCTTTTTTTCTATCTCTTTTTTCTCATCTTTTCCCTTCTCTTTTTCTTATTCCTCTTATTCAACTTTTCTCTTATTCTCCTTTTTTCCTCTTCCTACTTCCTCTTCCTCTTTTTCTCTTTCTTTATTTTCTTTCCCTTTTTTGATTCCTTTTCCATCTCTTTTCCTTCTTCCTCCTCTTACTCTTCCTACAATTTTTTCTCATCCCCTTTTCTTCCTCTTCCTCCTCCTCTATTCTTAGGATAGTGCCTGGCACATTGTACTTAGTAACTATTTCTCTGTTTTCTCTCTTTCTCCTTTCCAACATTTCTTCTTTTTGCTTCATACTCCCAAGTGTTCTTCATGCACATGACTTCATGACTTCATTTCCATATGGGTGTGGAGTCGGTGATGAATGTTATGCCTTCACTTCACTAATGTGATGGACTGATGGCATTTGATTGCAGTAGGTCCCCTGTAGAGATAAAAGAGATTGGGTGCAGCTGCAACATACCTTAGAGATCATAGGCTCGTAGATCTGAATTGGGAAAGGACCCTTTCTTTTTTGTTTTTTTGCATCCCTATTGCCTAGCGTGGTTCCTGGCACATTATAGGCAATGGAGAAATACTTGTGGAATTAAATTGAGATTTAACATTGGAGCAACAGATAGATTATTTACTTTTTGATCTTTACAACTTCTCCCTACTTCACATTCCAACCAGAAATTATATAACATTACCTTTGAGAAAGGACACAGAACACCCATAGAAGAAGAAATCCTGCAGATAGAGAATTTATGAAAGGTTTTGGTTTAGAGAGAGCTCTTTCTCTTTCAGCTTTTGCTAGGCAGCAGGCTGCAATTTGGAGTAAGATAGGAGTGATAACTGGGACAAAGACAGGAGGAGGTCTGGTCATATATTAAGTTGAAAGCCAGACTTGGGTAATGTAGAAGCCACTGTCTTTTCAAAGGTCTGATAAACTCTGGAAAGCAGCTTTGAAGTTTCCCTCTCCCTCCCCCTGCAGCCTACAATTCCCTCGTTATCTCTAATTCCATTATTGGACAGAAGACGACTTTGGGGCTTGGGCGATATGAGTGAGGAAAGGGATGGAGGGTTCTCCTTGCCGTAGGACGTCCTGTTAAAATGCATCTGAGTTCAGACAGCATTGTACTGGCTCTTTCTGGTTGCTTCAGACTTTGCTTCAAGTTAAGTGGATCCTCACGAAAAGGATGTTCCCCTTGGCAGAATTCCATGCCCATTTGTCAAATAGCTGGCTTAGGGAACCAGTGTGCTTTGGGATGATCCAAGGACCATATTTAGCTTGGATGTGCCATCTTGTATTACAGCCACGTTGACACTGGACTAATTTTAAAACTTAATCAAAGGAAAAGAAAATGCCAAGCTGCCTGTCATGCAAGAAGGCTCTGTTTGAGCCCGCAGTCACTTGACACAGAGCAGAAGCTGAGTAAATAAACAGAGCTATAGCCTCAGAGCGCCACATTGGAGACTCCCATCATAGTGCCAGAAAGCCTCAGACGGGGAGTTGAATAAACATTCGGGGGCTCAGAGAATGCCACACTGCAGAGAGGAGCACCAGCTACCCAGGGATCCAAGGCAGCGAGCGCCACAGAAACAAGGATGGCCTCAATGTAAGCAGCTTCCCCCATCACTCTGTCTTGCCTCAGGATCTCCAAACTTTCACATTTTTAATGACAACCCCATATGTAAAGTGTTTCTTCCAGAACATCCAACCATATCACCATTTTAAATCATATTCAATTCTAGCATGTATTACATATGGGGAAAAACAGAGGAATAATAATATCAATAATATTTGTTCATATTCATGGAGCTCTTAAAGTTTTGCGAAGGTTTTTCCACCTCATTTGATATCCCCAATAAATCTTTGATGTAGGTTACATTATTATGCATAGTTTACAAATAGGGAAACTGAGGTTCAGAGAGGTTTAACTGGCTTATCCAGGGTTATCCAGATATTGAAGTGTGTGAGGTGGGATTGTAATACTAATGAAAAGTATTCAGTTTTTCAGACTCCACTGTTGACCTTTATCCAAGACATTAGGGTGTCTCTCTCAGTGTAGGTCTTTAGTAGAGAAATAATATAATGCTCACAACTTAAATTTACATAACACTTGACCATTTACAACATGCTTTATATATGTCATTTCATCTGAGCCTCACAATAATGTTGTAAGCTATGCAAGTAGTGCAGACACTATTCCCATTTTAAAGATGAGGAAAGTGAGACTCTGCTGAAGTGATTTGGGCAGAGTCAGGACTGATATCCAAGTCAGCTGACTCCCAAGTCCAAGTGCTAGTTTCACTATACAACATTGTTCAATTTCAAAATATTTAACTTGGTATAGGTGAGCAGAGTGAATTATCTAACCTCAAATTTGTGGTTGTCTGGTTATTCAAACCTCAGTCAATTGATTTTCTTTTCATCTTTAAAGTGATTTTTTTGTGGCCCTTCTACATTCTCCAGGTAATAATCTCCAGGAAGTCTACAAAACTTAAGCAGACATAGCATAATGCATAATGGAACACTATAACTCACTTTGGTCTGTTAATGTTGTTGCCTTTGGATTTCACTGAGTAAAAATATCAGAAGGAAATTTAAGGAAGAATAATCTATTCTAGTTCTACAGAATGGCTTATTTAAATCCAGTACCACATAAACGAATAAATGGGGCAGCATGCTACCAGCTTCCAAGGTAGATTAGAGATAAAAACAAAGTAACTGGCCTGGGCCTATATAATACTCTAGGCTAGAGATTCTTGTGCGGAGAGAGGTAAGAATATGATAGCAACTCCTTGAAGGGTTTTTTTCTTTGGAGGGGGGGTGTCATGAGGGTGGAGATGGGTGTAAAAGACTGTCTCGTAGTAGTTCTCAAGCTAAAGTTCTTCTGAGGCGCCCATGAAGTTATCTCTGACATCTGCTTAGTTTTTAATCCTGAGTTGAATCAGCATCTCAGAATTTTTGTCTACTTTCAAGGCTCAGCTCAGGTGCCATCTCCTCAGTATCCCATCTCTGATCCCCCTCACTTGTTAGTTCTCTCTCCCACCTCATGTTTTTGGTACTATATCTCCCCAAAAGAATGTAAGTTCCTTGGGGGTAGGTATGTTTTTTTTGTCTTTGTGCCTTGAACATAGTAGGCACTCAATAAATGTTCATTAAATTAAATTGCTTTTGAGAGAGCCAAACTTAAATTGACTGTATGAAAATGTTTAAGAGCCTTTCTTCCAAGTAACTGACAACAATGCACAGATAATAGACTCCCAGGGGCCTTACTAGTGAATAAAATATTTATTAAGTTCTTATTATGTGCAACATGCTATGCCAAACTCTGAGACTACAAACAGAAAAGTCACATAGTACCTGACCTCAAGAAGTTCACATTCTAATGGGGGAGACAGCACTTCTGGAAGGTTCTAGTTGTAAGTCAGATAGAAAGGTCCCATGGTTTTTAGGATATAGTAACAAAACAGATGGTAATGTCATTTTCCCCATCTGCCAGTGCCGAGGACTTCGGTGGCAAGAACTTTCTGTTGTGGTCTTCAGTAACTGTAGCTGTAGTACCTTCAGAAGCAATTGCCAGACTGTATCTCAAAAGGGTTGCTTCCTGGGGTAATGGCTGTGTTCTCTGGTATGGAAACCCAGGTATCTCCAACTCACTATATCCAAAACTGAACTCATTATGTTTCTCCAAATCCTGCTCTCTTCCCAATTATCCTAATATTATTGAAGATACCATCATCCTCCCAAGTCACTTAGGCTTACGACCTCAATGTCTTCCTCAAATCCTCATTTTCACTGATCCCACACATCCAATCTGTTGTCAAATCTTGTCATTTCTGTCTTCACAACATCTCTCGTATATGTTTCTTTCCCCACTCACACAACAGACTCTCATCACCTCTTGCAATAGCCTTCTAAATGGCCTCTTTGCCTAACATCTCTTCTCACTCTGATTCATCCTCCGGTTGGTTGCCAATGTTATTTTCCTAAAGCACAAGTCTGACCATATCACTCCCCTACTCAATAAACTCCAGTGGTTCTTTATTACCTCTAGGATCAAATAGCAAATTCTCCATTTGGGTTTTAAAGCTCTTCATGACCATTTTCTATTTTTTCAATCTCCCTACACTGCATTCTCCTTCAGGAACTCTATACTCCAGCTACACTAAATTATTTGCTGTTCCTCACACATGACACTCCACCTCCCAGTTCTGTATATTTGCACTGGCTGTTCTGTCCCCCTGTGCCTGGAATGCTCCCCTTCATCACCTCTGCTTTCTAGCTTCTCTGGGTTCCTTGAATGAACTCAATTAAAATCTCATCCTCCATATAAAGTAGAGATAACTTGTTGACACAGTGGAGATAGCTTGTACAGTAGAGATAGAGATAGAGATAGCACAAGGTCCTTTGCATTTGTCTCCCACATTAGGCTGTGAACTCTGAGGGCAGGAACCATTTTTTTCTGCCTTTTGCTTTTAATCTTTAGTGCAGTGCCTACAACACAGTATCTCCTAGTACAGTGCCTGGCATATATAGTAAGTGCTTTTGTTGCTTGAATGGCTAAACCACTTGAGGTCAGGGACTGCATCAGAGTCACCAGAGGCTGTGAACCCAAAGGCCCAACACCTAGGATAGTGCTAAACAAATTCTATAATTAAAAAAATATAAAAGGATTGATTTGGTTAAAACAGCTCCTGCAATGAGGGATCTCAAAAATCTAATTGAGGGAGATATGTACACAACTAGTGATAATCCATCCTACATTTGTCCTCCAACTGTCTCCTACTCTGCCATTCCATGTATTGTGTAAGTTCCCAACTTGCCCTTTCTGAGCCAGGCTCCAGCTTGCCAGGGAATTTATAAAACCTAACTGCTGGGGCAGCTAGGTGGTGCAGTGGATGGAGCTTTGGCCTTGGAGTCAGGAAGACCTGAGTTCAAATCCTGCCTCAGACACTTGACACTGCCTCACCAAAAACAAAATGAAAAAAAAAACCCCCAAAACAAAAAAAAAACCCAAAACCTAAATGCTACTCATACCCCGAGCAGTGGCTGTTCAATTGCCACTGGGAGAATTCTCCCTCTCTCTTCACACCCTTCTCTTCTCCCCAGCCTGGCTGAATGTTTCACTCAGCACAGATACTTTAGGAGATTGGGGGGAGCCATGGGGACTGTACTAGAGGATAAACAAAAGAAAAAACACTTATTAAGCATTTACTATGTACTGGGGATACAAAGAGAAAATCAAGCTCACACTCTAATTGGAGATGACATGTATAGGAAGCTTCAGCTACAAGTGAGATGGAAAGGTCCCAGGGCTCTTTAGAGAAGAGAAGCAAAACAGGTGGTAATGCATCTTTTTTTTTTTTTTTTACTGTCCATTGATAAAACCATCTCTGTTTCTGATATCGAACTCTTTGACAATGTCAAGGACTTTGGTGACAAGGATTACTTTTTCCTAATTCTTCAGTATCTGTGACAGGTGAAGAGGTAGGGACAACATGGTCTGCAGAAGCAGCTGCCAGGTCATTTCTGCATAAGGGTTAGTTACCTGTTGGTGTGGGAGCCAGTGTAGAACCAGGGCTGATAATCTTGGGAAGTGCTTCCATTCCTGGGCTCTTGAACTTACCTACATTAGGGTTATCAAGACCCTGCTAAACTGGTTGTCTGAGTTACCTTGGCAACATGTGGTCTTTATTTATGTGTCCAACTACCAGTATTGTGTCCACTCTAAGTTTGTGCCCACTCTTCCCATAAGTGTTATATTTATGAGAGAATTCATCTCACGTTTATGGGGTGAGTATTTTCTATTTTACTATGTCATCTTAAGAACTTTCTCTGCTTTGAGTTAATTGTATCTACTACTGACAATAAAGTGGGTGAGGGTTAGGTCATGAGCTATAGTTTTAGGAGTGTAAGCAGAGTATTCCCTTGGACCTGAGTTAGCAGTTGCTTCTTGGCAGACCCAACTTATAAATGCAAGTTTGGAGAAATAGTCCCAGATGAGGTGGTGCTATACTGGTATGTAACAGGTGATGCATTCTCTATTAGGAAAGTCAATAGAGAATGAGATTAGGATGCAACAGTAATGCTATGGACTAGATGTACTGAAGAACATCCTGTATGTGAGGACTGTGACCCAAACTGATCATGAAAGCTCTTTTCCTGCAGATTGGATGGAATAGTCCAAGCTGCCCCCGCCTTTTGGAAGTGGTCCATAGGCAGGCTATGCTGGATGTATTAGGGTTGGGTAAAGGAGGTTCTGAAAATTTTTCCTAAATCTTTGTCTTTTGATGATTTTATTTTAAAATTTCTCCCTTCTTTTGCTACTACCCTTATAACTTCCTTTTGCTCTCCTTTTTCTTCTCCTTCTTTCCTTTCTTCCCCCTTCTATCTCTCCTTCCCCCTCTCCTCCCTTGCCCTGCTTCCTTTTCCTCCCATCCCTGGGTTTCACCCTTCATCTGCCCTCCTTTGTCCATCTTCCTTCCTTTTTCCTCCTTTCTCTTCACCCTGCCCTTCTTCCCCTCCTTTGTTTTCACTTACTTTTCTGTCCTTGGCCTCCCTTTCTTGCCTTTTTTGTCCTTTTCCCCTTTTACTCTTTCTTTTCCATGGCCAGACTTTTATCAGTTTGAACTCAAATGAAATTTCTCATTTGATTCAAAATCAGGCCATTGTAGGCTTTTGAAAGGCTCAAGGATAGCTTTCTATTTCTTTGCATTGGAACACTTAAAGATCATTTTATTAAATATAAAGTCAGGAGATCTCCTTTATCTGAGGTGTCCATCAGTATAAGCAATGTGCATACATTCTATATCCTGCAGGACCTTTCTTTATGAACATTTAAGCATGGAAATCACGAGTTTCCCTTTCAGTCATGCAAAAGTCAATGATTCAAGTGTATGATTGTTTTTTTTTTAATGTACATTAATAACATAGCTCTGTGAGTATCTCATTGAAAGGGATTAGCCCTTAGGAGAAATGGGATTTGGATTCTTGACGTTTGCTGATCAGCACAGGATGAAAAGTTAAGGACCATTGGTTAAGGTTATGGGAAACTTGGTCACCCTGTGTGTAATCCCACGTGGAAAAAATTTGTTCGGGAAGCAATTATCAGGGTTAGTTTTCTTTCTAATCTTGTCTCATTTGGGGGACTGTGCTGTGGTGGCAGAGATGTATACATTTGATAGTCAAACTCTATCTGTGAGGCAGACTGCCTGCCTCATGGCTCAGTGAAACCCTAAATCCCCTCAATCTCTTTAAGAACAATGTTTCTTTCAGAAGTGCCAGAGGCACCAAGAATAGGAATCAACATTCCGGCCTTGTTTGCTGTTGGAATAGCCTTGTCTATGATGGGGATGGAAAACGACTCCTGTTAACAATATCCCTCCTCACATGACATTTTACCACTGTGGACAAGAGAATTCCTATTACAAAGTGGACTGGAAAGGCAAGATGGCAGCATGACTCTCTAGCCAGAAGTCATCTCAGGGGCCACACACATTTGTGTTTTCCATAAATCCTTAAGCCTGCCAAGGAAGAAAAAAAGATAAAAAATGAAGTAGAGAATTTCATATAACTTCTCTAAATCTATAGGATTGTCTGTCCCTTAATCTTAAACCATAGCACTCCCAAGAGAATGTAACTGAAGAAAGTTAAATACACATACGCCCACATTTTTTTCTTTCCAATCTAGTGAAAGCGTGTACAATGGAAACAAAAAATTTGTTTTAAAAGTCCATTTGGATGTGGTCTCAGGGTTGTGAGCAGACTCAAAGAATCAGCCAAGAGGCAGCAGCTCAGAACTTATCAGAGCCAAGCAGAACACGGAAATAAATGAAAGACTTTGAGTTTTGATCAAAATTTGCAAACTGTGGTCTCTTCAGCAGGTCCAAAAGTTGATCAAAAACAAGTGCTCTCAGATTTAGTGGCTAACCTGGCTTGATAATCTTGAGACTGAGCTCAGTCATGGAAGAAAAAGAAGAATTTTCCCCTTAATTTCTAAAGGAGCAAATTTTGGCCCAAACCATGTCAAGAATCTCATGAGCACACTGCTAACCACAGTCATGCTTGACCCTGTTTATGGATAGGAGGGTTCAACCTCCGACATGTCCTTGGTCTGAAACCTACAATTTTAAAAAAAGGATTCTCTAAGTAATAAAACTAGGTCTCCTTGCTTAAAGAATTGGGACCTTTCCTCCCTTCATTAGAAAATGCTTTGAAGTATAGGTCCTCACACATTTATAAACGTTCCTAGGCTTTTGTGTGGCTGTTCTTGGGTTTCAGGCAAATTTAACAATTTCTACAGCATGAATGTCTCATTGTTTCCCTAAAACCTCAGGATTAGAAAAACATATCACTTTAATTTTACTCTGTTTCAAGCAGCACTATGAGATTTTCAGAATGGTCAGAAAGAAGTATTTCCCAAAAGCAACAGCAAAAAAAAAGGAGGATTTTAAAAATTATTATTTTATTTTTCAGCGCAGCATGAGGGGAATTGGATAAGTCTCATAAATATGGACTGATAAAAGGGGAAGGAACATGTTTTGAGTTTCTTGGCAAAGACGACTCCTTCTGTCCTTGGTGTTGTTGTTGTCAGGGTCCCAAATCCATCCATGGAAGATCCAAAGTCATATTTGGATTAAACCAGGGGGCCACTCTCATGGTTATGCTTGGGTGGTATCCTTTGGTTTTGTCTGTGGAACACTTTCTTCCCCATAAGTAGGAGGTTTATGAGTTCATCTGAGTAAGTGAGTTGCCTATTCTATGACTTTTCACTCAAAGAAACTCAATCCACACATTTTACAGAATCTGGCAGTTGTCTTTCCAGTCTGTCTGGGAAAGAATGTATAGTGGCTAACATTAGGCCACCTGAACAAACAACACTCGGCTGCTCTCCCTCAAAGGTCTTTCCCAGGCTGGAGGAGGGAGGAGAGAGAAGGACTTTGTTTTCATCTCTTTCTAAGCAAAACTGAGAAGAGTTAGCTTTCTCAAGGGAGATGCAGGTTCCAATTTAGGCCTGACTTGTGTCCTGACTCAATCTGTGGAGGAAAATAGGTGGTAGGTGTGGTTGTCAGATCAGCTGCAAGTCATCAAAACCGCCTTGGTGAGGAGTGAAAATGCCATTTGTGCGGACCAGGTATTGAGTTGTTTAGGATTCACACAAATCCCTCTCTCTCCACCATTTTGGGTGGCTACAGGGAGAAGGATCAGGGAAATTTGCCCTTCATCATAGTGAGGGAAAAGCTTTGGCTCTTCCTCATCCTTGCTGCCTCAGGAGTAGAAGAAAAATAGCTGCAATAGTAGCAGAGGGAGCTTGACATTGTTGGGGGAAACAGCATTGGACAAGAAGCTTTCATCATCTGATCCTCCTTCCTTTCTATTGAATTTCCTAACATCCATATCATGGACTGCCCTAGGAAGGAGCAGGTAGTAGCAATGGTGCCCAATGAGAACTCTGACTGAAATCAATTGGTTCATAAACTTGTTATTAATAGTCATAGAAACAGATAATAACAACAAAAATTAAAAAAGTTAAGAATGTTTTGAATAGATGTTGTTATTCCAAATCCTCAAAATCTCCAAACTACATGGAATTAAAAGCTTTCAAAATATAGAGACCTAGCAGAAGTCAAAATCATGTGGGAATAGAATCAGGTTCATATCATTCACATTATCCTGCTTTCAGTCAGCTTACAGATGAGCTTTTTTTTTTTTCTCCAATTATAAAAAGCAGTCATTCTAGCCACTTCTACAATCATTACCACAACATAAAATAGAAAATAATAGTATAAGAATAACTTGTCCCAGAAATGTTTCTACACAAACTCCATTCAATAAGAGGAGAATGAAAAAATTACAATAAGAATAACAGTTTTATTGATGCTTTTTGTTTTTATATCACAGTCATTTCTGAAAACATCTCCTTCCTTCTTCAAAATTGAAGTCTTCTTTGTAATAAATAAAAGCAGTGAAGCAAAAGCATTTGATCTAATAGCTTTGACCTGAAAAAACGTATACAGTATTCTGCCCTCATGATCTTCTACCTCTCTGTGAGGAGAAAGGAGATAGGTTTAAGATTGCCTTATCCAGTCACTCTAAACTGATTAGATGTTTAAGCCCTGATCCATCCTTCTTTCCTCTCTCTGAAAGCCATGCATTTGTATTTCCAGTGCCTAGTTCAATTCCTGACACATAGTAGGTGCCTAATAAGTGCTCATCGATTACTTGGGCTCTATTCTCACTTTTATTTCCTTGCTCTCTTATTGTTTTTATTACTTGAACATGTAATCCACATCCGGCATTTAAAGAGTGACATCTTTGTTGGAAAGGTGTAATAAATATGAAAAGGAAGTCCTAACATAAAACAAAAGCTCAGCTTCAGACAAACTAGTTGAGCTCTGAAACTCTTTAGAGCCATAATATTAAGGACACCAGGAGGATCAAATGATTGATATGAGGTCAATAGACCACTAGAAACCCTTTTTGCAACTTTTGCCACCTGGCCCATCTATATGGACATAATACTGACATTCTCCCTAGATGGATGAAATTGGTTGCTCAGTCACCAGGGAGAGCAGTCCATTAAATTGCATTTGCAATTTAAGGCAATGCTGTAAATCACTGTTGGGCCAGGTGAGTAAGCTGTTTCTTAGGTCCTCTGAGAGGTACCTAGCTCAAAGAGGAGGCTCTGATACTGTAAATATACATTTGTTATCTATTGTAATGATGAGCATAGCTGTGGTATAAGTGGGCACTCTTGAAAATATTGCCCAACACCCTCTTTAACAAGAGTTGTCTGTAAAAATAATGGGGTGACATAAATCCAGGGCTTCTTAAATTTTTTCCACTCAGGACCCCTTTTCCAGTTTCAGCAGTGTTCTTTGGCATTGCATAGCCTGAGGGCACATGCAATGTAATGTGCCCATGCTTTGTGTTCAGAACCAAGACTACAGTGAAGTTGTACACAGGCAAGCTGCCAGAAACACCTTGGATTCATTATGCATTTGATTTTGAATTAATTTTTGGTAGTTGTGCCTTCAGAAACCTTTTACTGTTGCCAAATTTTTTGAGACTCCATGTGGTGTCTTGACCCACAGTTTAAGAAGCATTGATCCTAGACGGTCAAGCAACAGACCTTTTGAGCTTAAACTTTTAATTCATCTTGTGCCATCAAATTCCAGTGTACGCATTGTTATCCTTCTCATCCAACCTCCCTTTCTGTCATCTGCTCTTTGTATGAGAGGCAACATGGTATTGTCAAATTAGTATTGAACTGGGATTCAGGAGACCTGGGTTCTAATCTTAGTTCTGCCTCCTATTAGCTGTGTGACTTTGGGTCAGTCAATTAAACCTATAAGCCACAAAATGGGGATAATAATACCTGCCCTGCCCATTTCTCTGGATTACTGTGAGAAGCAAATCAAAGTTGTTGACTTTGTTCTATCCTCCTATAGCTGGGGCCCCCAGGGACCTGAGTTACTTGAATGTGTTATGTTGTAAGCATTTGAGACAGATTTATTCACCACTTGCTGGGCGATCTATTGAAGGACTGGGATGGTACATGGTACAAGCCCAACCCAACTTGTCAGTGTCTTCTAAGATGTCTCTTAAGGAAGTCTTAGGCAATACATAGGTACTCCTACCTCTCCATGACCTATCCTCCTACAATTATATAACATTTTTCTCTTTTTGGTGTATATAATTGATTATCAACATATGCACCTTTGGCCTTGGAAATCTCCTATGTTGAGAGGTCCTAAAATTTGAAATCTTATTATTCTTGTGCAGTCATTTACCCTTCTCATCATCTTGCCCCTTTTGCTTTACTGTGATCTTAAGGTTGTTTGGGAAAACGAGACAAAACAAAACCAAAAACCAAAAAAAAACAAAAAAAAACCCCAACAACCTGAGATTTCCAGAAATTTAGGGCATACTATTCGTCTACATGATATTCTTTTATTTTGGTAGGGGTATCCTTAAGATTCCACTTCTCTGAAAATACATGTTCTTATCCAATGAATACATACGGCTTATTCCTGTCCTCTTCCCTCCACCATTTTGATAGGCTTCTAGTAGAAACTCAGTCTGCCCTTTGTAAGCTTGAGTCACTACACCCATATGAACTCCATCCCAGAGTACTTAAAAAAACTGGAATATGTGATTGCTGAGCTTCTGTCAGTAATCTTTTAAAAAATCATAGATAATGGGAAAGGTGTCTCAGGACCACAGAATGATGAATACCCCAGTTTAAACAAAAATAAAAAAGAAAGAAAATATAGCCTGCAAACTATAGGCCAGTGAGCTGGCAAAATTCTAGAATATATTATTAAAAGGGTGGTAAATGGACATCTAAAAAAGAAAGAGGAGATCATAAAGTAGTTAGCATGGATTCTTCAAATCTGGCCTCAGAGCAGACACTTGACACTAGTTGTGTGACCCTGAGCAAGTCACTTAACCCCATTTGCCTCACCCAAAAAAAAAAAAAGAATATGTCATGCCAGACTCATCTTATTTTCTTTTATTGATCACATTAGCAGATGGGTAAAGGAACATTACAGATATAGTTTGCTTACCTTTTATTTTAAAAGTACATTTTACTGATTGGTTCAATATTCCTAGTGACTTAATATTGCATAGTCAAACAGAAACAGATGGCTGCCCCCAAGATGGTAGTTTTCTTCCTCTCTTGTAATAGTGGTCCCTGGGTACAAAGAGAAGCTTGAATGCTTCATGGTGTAAACATTTATTAATGCCTTATTTGCCCATAGGTGTGTGGTTTATTGAGGCAACAGTTTGGTATGCAAAGATTAAGTCCATTTCAACTTTTTTGGTACCAGCAGTAATGCCCTATATTATTAGGCACTTTTGGGCAGCTAGGTGGCATGTGGATAGTGTCAAGCCTGAAGTCAGGAAGTCTCATCTGCCTGAGTTCAAATCTGGCCTCAGATACTTACTAGTTGTGACCCTGGACAAGTCATTTAACTCTATTTGCCTAAGTTTCTTCATCTGCAGAACGAGCTGGAGAAGAAAATGACAAGCAACTGCAGTATTTTTGTCAAGAAAACCCCAAATGGGGTCACAAAGAGTAGGACATGACTGAACAATAAAATTAGATATTTGGAAACATTTGCAGTATGGTGCCCATTTCTTTCCTTTCCTCCATGTCCTAACCCCTTTCTATTTTGTATATTGTTTCTCTCCCAGATATACAAAGTAAATCATCAACACTAATTTTTCAGTGTGGAAATCTCCTTGTTTTAGAAAGCCTTGTAATTTCTTACTCTACTCCTTACCCTCCCACTTTCTGCACTGATGTTGTCATCTTTTTTCTTTCTCTCATCCCTTTTGCCCCAGTAAGACCCATTTTGTCATACTGGAAATTTCAATTCCAGCTCCTTTGAAAAAAAGTAGGATTTTGAGTCAGTCAGAATAATAGAATCTAAGAAAAATGAAAGGGACATCAGAGGCTGTCTAATGCAACCAGTATGCAAACAAAATTCCCTCTCTGACCTCTCTGACAGAGAACACCCAATCTTCATTTGAAAACCTCCAATGAGGAGGAACCTATTACTTCCTGAAACAGCTACTTTTGAACATTTCTCATTATTATAAAGACTTTTTTTTCCCATCAAAATCCCTTTTTTGTAACTTCAACCCATAGCTTCCACCATAGTTCTATTTAGAATAAGTCTAATCTAGCTTTACATGATGACCCTTTAAATATCTGAACCAAATATTATATCCTTTGGCTAGTCTGCAGGTTCTCTGCAATCATGCAGGCTCATCCAGTTAATGTACACTAATTACCTGTTGCCTTTCTTTGATATATTTTACATTGCAAAACTGTGTACACAGTTGGGCCTTGTAGTCCAAGGCTCATTCCAACAAAATCAAATGATGTAATCTAAGTGAAAGTGATTTTTAAATGGTAAAATGTTATAAAACATAAAAAAAGAATTTTTAAGGAGAGAAATAAGGGCCTACTTCACATGGTTGCTCTGAAAAGGTATGATGAAAAGATTGTTAAAAGTCTGTGTAGTCACTGCTACTACTTTGGGATCAGATCCATAATCTCATAGTTATGGGTAGCTTCTCAACAGGCACAGATTATGAACCTTTTCATCTTTTTTTCCTTTTAGGCAATTGGGGTTAAGTGACTTGCCCAGGGTCACACAGTTAGTAAATGTCAAGTGTCTGGTCTGAGGCCAGATTTGAACTCAGGTTCTCCTGACTTCAGGGCCAGTGTTCTATCCACTGCACCACCTAGCTGCCCCTGAACCTTTTCATCTTGTGTGATCCTAGTCCATGGGTTTCCATAAGTCCTTCAGAGAGGGTTCTTCTATTGTGCTAGAAGGCATTCTTTAGTTTTACTCATATTTCATAGGTACCAGGGCAATACTCAGACTGTCCGTATGTCATTCCTCATTCTCCAGTGCTTAGCCCAGTGCCTGGCACATGGTAATATTAACAAATGCTTGTTCATGGAATGTTACATGACCAGCGACCTCTTGTTCTACTCACAGATATTTTTGACTATGTCTAATAATTATATCGTTTCTGAAGTAATTTTGTTGATGTGCTGTTATGTGCTTAAATTCACCATGAATCTTTCCCTTGCCCTTTGGGTCATTTGTGAAAATGTAATGCTAGCAAGCCATATAATATCAATCATCAAGATGGGGGTAAACACACTAATGTCATACAAAGTTGGACTTTTGCAACAATAAGCAGCTTGGAATCACTAAAAATACTATGCAGTTTCCCAAGTAATATCCAATGCACTCAATTCTAGGTCCAGCTAAGTGTCCATCTATAGTGCTGCCTGTTCTGTCTTTCTTTCCATTTTATATATATATATATATATATATATATATATATATATATATATACACACATATATATGTATATATATATAATGTACATCATATATATCAGGTGTTGTATGTGTATATATAAATTTAACCATTAACATATGCATGGAAATTTTCCATGCTTGGAGGTTCTAAAACCCCCTTCATAAATTACTGCCCTTGTACAGTCACAGATCCTTCTCACCATCTTTCTTCTTCTACCTTAGTTATCATTGATTTAGACCCAGTTCCCTATACTATGACCTTAAGGTTCAACTTCTTTGCAAAACTGAGATTTCTAGTCAGCCATGGCATACAACTCATCTATATGATTTTCTTTGAGGAATCCTTAAGACTTGACTTCTTTGAAAACACATATTTTAATCCAATTAGGACTTACGGTCCCCTCTCTCCTCCACACTTTTGACATTCTTCACATTGAAACTCATCTATATCTATCCCTCTCTATTTATCTATGTATATGTTTATCTGTGTCTATAAGTATTTATCTATGTCTATATCTGCATCTACATCTATATCTATATAAGCTCAAATTTTCACTGTGACTTTTGGGATACCCTGTGTGTACATATATACTCACATATACACAGACACACCTATACATACCTACACACATTCTCATACACATATGCTGAGAAATTAACTCAATGAACTTAGTTTCCAATCATATGAACAATATATGTTTTTCATCCACTTTATTTTCTTGTATGAATGGTTAGTCTAATAGCTTTCAAATATTGTATAGTCTTTAGAAATAAGAATTGGGCAAATGAGAAGTGCAGTTAGAATCCAAACTCAAGTCCTTTGTCTACCTCCAGATTCAGTGCTCATTTCATTATGTCATTGTAGTTCCACTTTTAACAAGCATTATCTTTGACCATGAAAGTTTTAGGTGCAAGTCTTTGATTTAAACTTACTCTCAGCTATACATTTCCTGAGGCTCAGGGAACTACATGCTCAGTCAGTGGCATGTAATGAATTTTCAGTTGCTGCTCCAACAGGGGTCTGCTCTGATTTTCAGTGCTCTGAGAAATAGTAGCAGAAAGCAAATAAGGGCATTTGCAAATGCCCTATTGAAATTTTTAATAAGAGCAGCTCTGAATGCATCGCATTCTCTGTCATCACCTCAGTCTTTCTTTTCTTTGTGATTACAGATACACTGCTTATAAAGGGCCATGTAACTCATCAAGAGCTTGAGTATTAAACACAAGAGAGGGACTACAAAGTTAAGGACATAGGACCGAGTGGGAGTAAGTCAAGGTGTGAAACTTACTTTGAACCTGGATTAGGAAGTGTGCAGAGCATGCCAGTAATTCCCATTGAGATTCTTAAGATTCCCGAAGCCAGAGAACTTCTCCCTTTGATGTTGTCATGTGTTACCTGGACCTGAATATTAAAAGCATTAATGGGGATCTGTAAGACTTTCCACAATTGCTCTTCCTCCCTACTTCCATCCATTAAATTTTCTGAAAATGGAAAAAAAAAATTTTTTGTGATATGCAAGGCTAGACCTTATTTTTATTTTTATTTATTTATTTATTTTTTTGCCAAGGTGGGGCATGGGAATCAGCAATTCTACCAGCTGAGGCAACAAATTTTTAGAGAATTTCCATCCTATGCCAAATCATCAATTTCTCCTCTATCACAAGCTATGATATTCTGTTCACTCTGAAGAAAGGCAGCCCCCTTTCCAGATGGTCACAGGGTTGCAGTGATGGACTTTGTTATTACTTGTCAGATGGCAGATTCTACCAACGAAGCAGAATAATGAGACAGTGGCAAGGGGTTAGGCTCAGGGACACTTGGAACCTAAAACTGCTCCCAGATCTTGCTGTGAGGAAATGCAGCATGTCTAGCCTGCTGAAGCATATAATGGATTAAAAGCTTTAAAAAAAGCACAAGGCTCTTTTTTTTTTCAGGACACAGGTATACTCTGAACACCAAGGTCCCTGAGGTCCTAGATAACAAATGTAATTAAATCAGAAATAAGATGTGGCTAGCCTGCAAAATGAGAAAGACAATGAGCACAGGCACAATAGTTTTCTGCTCAATTATTTGCAGACATCCTTAATAAACTCCCTCCTAAAGCAGCAATCAAGCAAACTCTTCCTGTTGGCAAGATGTTTAACTAACTACAGTACACACACACACACACACACACACATGCTGTAAGCAGGTGAAGATTGGAACAAGTAGGGATTACTTAATGTACTTCTTACATAGTGATATACTCCAGAGGCTAGAGGGTGTACATTGGAGAGTTCCCCCGAGATCTCCACAAATTAAGGAGGCTGCACAGGGCATCCACCTCATCATTCCCCACCCAACTATAATTCTGTACTTTATGATCTTCAGAAACTCATCTTCCTGTGAGATGATATCCATTCTGTAACTCATACCTCCTCAAAACATTACCCTCTAAACTGCTGGGCATTATATCATTTTGCAGTCCTGTTAGGTAACCTCTTCCCCTGGCCCTTGTTTCCAGCTTTTTTTTAGCATGTGTGATCTTCCTTTACTATGTTGTGAACTCTTTGAGTGTAGGAACTGTCTTTTACCTTTCTTTATATCCCCAGCATTTAGCATAGTGCCTGGCATGCAGGAGGTGCTTAAAAATTGTTTATTGATTCTGACTCTGCTAGAGATGGAACCTTAGAGCCTGGTATAGAAGAAATATTTACTGATGGTATTGCCATGTAGGTTGGGTTAGTTTTTCCTAAGACCTTTCCATGTAGACTGGTCTAACTTATCCCAAGATCCTACCTGATACAAACTAGTTTTTCCTTAAAAGGTTTTGAAACCTAATTGGTCCAAAGTATTGAGGCTTGAGCCAGTGACGTTGCTTCCTATGGCCCAAGTATAAAAGCCATCATAGGAGTCAGCTTCTTTCTTGGGATTGACACAAACATGCAACCATGGCCCATACAGAGGAAAAGAAACTAGGCCCCATTGAATCAGTACTGTATCCTTAGTGATTAAGCTCTCCGTGCTATGGTTAGATAAACCACCTTCTGCTAAATGTTAGATGTTCTGTGAGTGTCTTATTAATTTCATTCCATTCCTGAACCTGAACCACCAGAGTGGCCTGAGTTAAGTCTGCCTTATTAGGGAGATCATTTTACAGGGTATTTTGCAGATGAGGAAACCTCAGAATGGTAAAGTGATTGCCTAGTGTCACACAATAATAAATAATGTCATATTAAATAATATGACATTATAATAAAATGTCAGAGCCCGGATTCAAACACAGATCTTCTAAATCCAGGTCTATCACTATCCTCTATCAGGCTTCCCTTGATTCATCATATAAAACACTAAGGCAGAAAGTTTCCCCATAGTTAGACACATGTAGGCAGCACCTGGCACATAGTATAGATACTTGGCATAACATTATTTTTTTTATTTTTTGGCATATCATTATTGAATGAATAGAAGACTATACACCTTAGGAGGCCTCATTTACTGAGTGAGATATTGTATGGGGAGTACAAAGCCATCCTCTCTTCCCATTTTTAATCTTTTGTGCTTTATCTGAAACAGGACAAAATATTCTTTGTACATGTTTACATTAAAAAGCAAAACAAAACAATAGCAACAGCAAAAAAGGAAGAAAACCCCAAGACTCCATGGAGGTATAATTCTCCTTAAGTTATTTTACTGGGGAAAAATAAAGGAGGCGGTATTGGGAGAAGAAAAGAATTTTTTTTCTCAAAAAAGAAATTTTGTGGCTTTTGGCACTGTTAATAATTTGTGTGGAAAAATAATGTTTTCTTGTGTGTTTAATCCTGTGCCAAGGCAGCTGCTGGTGCAGTAGCCCTCTGCAACAAATTAGAGGGCAGTTAAAGCAAGATTTTCCACAATCCAGAACAAAGCCAGGCCAGTTAGCATGAGGACAGCTTGTCCTTGTTGGTAATGTGCTTAAAAACTTGCTGCACATAATTTGAAACAGCTTTTGTGTGAGGATGCCTGGCTCCTGTTTCTGAGGTTGAAGTAGAAATCCAAATGAAATGGAAGGAGCCGCTTACGCTATGACAAGTTAGGTGCTGACATCTCCTGCTCTGGCTACAAAGATAATTTTTCTTCATCCTTGCTATTGATATGAAAGTTAATTCCCCCTCGGTATTAAAATATTTAATGGATGACAGCTGGCTGGAATCTGAGGCTCTCATTGCCCCACACTTTCCTGAAGGAAAGCTCTCAATAACAGCATGGCGGCTTGAACACTCCAACCAATTATTTAAAGATGTATTACCTTTGCTGGTAAAGAAACAGATGTTATAAAGAGCCAGTGCCTCTTTAAAGGTTGATTTGAATCTCAAGTGTTTTAATCAATGTAGCATTTCATTTCACTGAGGTTGAACTAAATGGGGAGCCTTTGGTGAAATGCATTGGAAAGACGGATGTATGCTTGAGTCCAAATACCTTTCAGGGCCTAGGATTTAGAGCGTTCATTTGTAACTCTAAAAGACTGCTGAGAATTAAATCTAGGTAGAAGAAAAAATAGAAGAAAGGAGACTTCAAGTTTGAGTTTTTGCCTAGTGAGACACAGTCTGGGCGTATTTGCAATGTGATGAGCTCACCTAGCACTCTGAAGACTAAATATTAATGAAGATGGGAATTCAGATTGAAAATACAAATCTGCCAGAGTTCTGTTGCAATCCCCACGGGACCACTGATGCTCTCATTAATAGGATTTCACATGATATAGTTATAGCTATCCTGGCAAGTACTAATGAAAGACATTAATGGAGAGAGAGGCCTTGTAGAAATTCAGCAGACAGAATTATATTCAGTCTGGGCACAGAAGGGGACAAAATGAAACGGGTGGCTGAAAAAAAAAAGGAGAGGGACATTTTTGTAAGCAGGAAGACTTCATTTTTCATTCATTTGAACACAGACTGTATCTGTGTGAGGCCACTGAAATCAAATGTAAAATGAGAACTTAAAACAACTTCATTTGGGGGGTTTAAGTGATGCCATATAACTGAGTTATCTCACTTCTATTTTTCTCATCGGATTCATCAGTTGTTTTTGTAGGTGTAGATACAAATGTTTGGTTGTTTGAAAATTGTTTTGAGTTAGAGAAAGATAAATTAGGCTTGATTTTAAGGAAAAAACTTGCTCAAATTTAGCCATCTAAAATGGTAGTGTGATGTCTCTGGAGGTAACAGGGATGGGAAACCTGCAGCCTTGAGGCCACATACGGCCCTCTAGGTCCTCAAGAGTGGCCTTTTGACTGACTCCAAGCTCATGATTCAGTTCCCCGCCCCTGATGGTTATTGAGGTCCCTTTAGACCCTAATACTCTGCGACTGTGATTCTGTGAAGTGATTGGATCAGGGAATTTAGGGTTAGAAATCTTTCTGATAATGGACCTTCCATATAGACATAATAAGCAGCCACCTACCTGGAATGATTTGAAGTGTACTAAAGGGCCTATTTATACATAATTACACCCGTCAGGCCTGTCACAGTGCCTGTGGTTCCCAGTACTAGTGACTCTGTAAAGGCCTTTCAAAAGAGACACACGCATTTCAATAAGGTTGAGACATTGTAACATCTGGAAAGGATAATATATTAGTTCTCCTATACTCCTATACAGTTTATAGCTAAAACCTATTACTACCTCTAGTAGTCTAATTGAGACCATTGTCAAGTAATAGAAAACAGGGTGCTGATGGAATGGGATATAGGATGGCAAATTTTAGTTAGGAGAGAGGTAGAGAAAACATGAGAGGACCCAGTGAGGAATAGGCAAGATGGAGATAAGGCAAGGACTACCTATGAAAGGTAGAGCTGAGACTAGACTTGGGTAAGGCAGGCAGCCATCCAGGACACAGCATGACTACAATGAAGACATTCTGCTTTTCATGTCATGTGGGTATTTATTCTGTGATCTTACAACTAAGGTTCAGAATCTCCACTAACAAACAGGCCATGATATTCAAAACTTGTCAATATGCACAAATGCTATATCTTGTCTTTGGCGTGGACTACTATCTATTTTATCATTGTGGAAAACTCATAGCAATCAGGAGGCAAAGACACTTGGGAGGTGGGTATGTAGAGGCAGTTAGATGGTACAGTGGATAGAGTGCTGGACCTGGAGTTAGGAAGACCTGTGTTTAAATCAAGCCTCAGAGACTTACTAGCTGTGTAACCCTGGGCAAGTCACTTGATCCCTGTCTGCCTCATTTTTCTCATCTGTAAAATGGAGATAATAATAGCACCTACCTCCCAGGGTTGTTATGAGGATAACATGAGATAATATTTGTAAAGTGCTTTGCAAACCTTACAATGCTATGTAAGTGTTAGCTATTATTATTTAGAGAAAAGCCATTTCTATTCCCTTAGCCTCAATTTCCTCATCTGTCAAACAAGAGGATCAGACCAGGTGATGCTAAAGTCCTTTTTAGCTCTATCTCCAATGTGTGGAGAAGCATTGTAGACAAACTTTGCCTACTTCTGGATTTTGCCTAGGGCTGTCCTATTTTTGGAGCAAACTTTTTAGAGCAAGATTGCTAATAGGATCATAGATTTAAGGCTAAAAGGCACCTCAGAGACCAGCTAGTGCAACTATCTCATTTTACAGATGAAGAACCTAAAACCCAGAGAGAGTAAGTGATTTCCCCAAGATCACACAGGTAAGTAGGTGTTAAAATCACGATTTGAACCCAGGTCTGTGACTTTAGAGCTAGTACCATACTATCTCATGATTTCTGATGAGTTGGAAATGGTCAATGAGGATATTTTTCTAGAATATTTCCCCCCTAACTTCTTTAATCTGAGAATTATTGGGGCTTCAGAAATCTCGTGATCTGCCCAAAATCCCAAAGCTAGAGGGAGAGCTGGAAGTAGGAATTGGGTCCTCTGGCCCCTCATCTAGTGTTCTTGAAGTACTGTAGCCCCAAAACTCCTCAAAGTATCAAGTTTAATTGGACGAAGATCTGAGGGGATCATTTTATACATACTACTTTCTTTATACTTACAGAGAAATGGAAGAAATTATAAGTTGGTAATGAAAAAATTTGATCCCAGACTGGGTACATATATTTGCATAAGATATGTTTCTATGGGGCATAGGATTTTTGTAGATGGAGTTGGGCAGCTAGGTGGCACAGTGATAGAGGTCCAGGCCTGGAGTCAGGAAGACCTGAAATCAAATCCAGCCTCAGACACTCTCTAACTGTGTGATGGTGGGCAAGTCATAACCCTATTTGCCTTAGTTTCCTCAACTGTAAAATGAGCTAGAGAAGGAAATGGCAAATGACTTGAGTATTTTTTTCCAAAAAAACCCCAAATGGGGTCACAAAGGGTCAGAAATGACTGAATAACAACTTTTTAGGGAAACAAGATGGCATAGTAGATAGACTGCTGGGCTTGGAATCAGGAAGACTCATCTTCATGAGTTCAAATACAACCTCAGACACTAGCTATGTGACCCTACACAAGTCACTTAACCTAGTTTGCCTCGATTTCCTCATATATAAAATGAACTGGAGAAGAAAATGGCAAATGACTTCAGTATCTTTGCCAACAACAGATGGAGTTGGGTTCCCACCCCCCCACCCCGGAAAAGACATCCATTGTTCTTTTCAATCATACTCATGCATAATGGTAGCAACTTTATCTTCATCAGTTATGCATCACCAGTCATCCTGACCTATGTCTTGCCACTGGACTCTGATGGCTCTGGAGGAGAGAGTGAGGCAGATGACTTTGCACAGCCCTGCCTCATTTAAATCCAATTCACTTGCAAGTCAAGACTGATGTCATCGGTCCTCTTCTAGAACAAAGGACAAACAAACAACAACAACAACAACAACAGCAAACAATATACCAAATATAACAAAATCCATACTATTGTTGCAAGCTCACTACGTTTCCTTTCTCCTTCCACAAAACTAAACTAATACTGCCACATAATTTAAGGATGAGCAACACTGATCAAGTAATGATAGGTTCATTGTTTTCTCAAATGAGGGAAACAGCAGACCTTTGGTTGGGGGTCAATGACCAAAATTCAGAGAATCCGAGTTTCAATTCTTTTAAGGACCATTGGGCCACTCCTTCAGACGCTATTCTTCATGAAGGTCAAATCACTTCAGAGGATCATAGGTTTAGAGCTGGGAGAGATTTAGGGGTTCAACCCTCTCATTTTACAGAGGAAGAATCTCAGGCCCTAAGAAGTTCAGTGACCCTGAGAACACTTAAATGTCAGTTAAAGGCATGGTATCAATGTCACCTGTCAGTGTCCTTTTCTTTATGTCCCTGGGTTAGGTAACTTACAGACAAGTTTAAACAAACTCATCTAAGCACATTTTAAATATCAAGGTAGACACATTCATATATTCAAAATTAGCGAAAGGAGTTAGGGTTAATCACTAGGGTGTCCCTGCTCTCTATAGAATAATAATACAGTAATAATGACTCATACATATTTGCAAAATACTTTATGATTACAAAACATTTTACATCTATTATTTCATTTGATTGTCACAACATTCCTTTAGATTAGGGTCCTAGATTTGGAGCTAGAAGGAAGCATAATGGTCATCTAATCTAACTCCCTCATTTTACAGATGAGGAAACTGAGGCCCATGAAGATTAAATGTCTTTCCCACTGTCACACAGGTTGTAAGTGACAGAGTTAGGAGTCGCACCCAGGTCTCCTATTCCAGATCTAGTGCCTTTGTCATTATAACATATTCAATTCAAACAAATGTTTATTAAATGCCTCCTATACGCAAAACATTGTATGGTAGGCATAAGAAATGAAAAGATAAAAACAGTCTTTGTCCTCAAGGAGATTATATTCTTTTAGGAGATAATGCTATGTGAAAGGCAATGGGTAGGGATTAAATCCCACCTCAGATATTTACCAATCTATGTGACCCTTGGAAAGTCACTTAGCCTATTTGAGTGGTTTTCTCATTAGTAAAATGAGACGGTTGGATTTGTAGACCTCTAAGGCCCTTTCCAGCTTTAAATCCATGATTTTATCCACATATACATGTATATATACACACATACATTTATATATACACACATACATGTATATATACACACATGCATATATATGTATATGTATATATATATACATTCTTTATATATACATTCTTTTTTAAGGATGAGCAACACTGATCAAGTAATGATAGGTCCACTGTTTTCTCAAATGAGGGAAACAGCAGACCTTTGGTTGGGGGTCGATGACCAAAATTCAGAGAATCCGAAAGAAATTTGAGGATGAAGAGGGCACTAACAATTGTCTACTAACAACTGCAGGGAGTGAGAGGAAATAAAAACTCTATGGAGGAGATGGCCCCTGAGCTGAACCTTAAGGGAAGTTAAGGATTCTAAGAGTTGGAGGTGAGGGAAGGGAATGAATTCTAAACAGGAAGGACAAAGGACTTGTGCAAAGGACTGGAGAGAGACAGTATGTTGACTTTGGTGAAGAGCTAATAGGCTAGTTTGGAACACTGAATATGAGATGCCAGAATACAGTGGGTCACACGGCTTTAAATGTCGGCCTAAGTAGTTTTATTTTACCCTAGAGGCCATGGGGAACATTAAAGATTTTTGAGCAGAGAAGTGATTTGGTCAGACCTGTATTTTAGAACATTGCCCCTCTAGAGATTTATGAAATTCAAGTTTGATGTATAGATGCATTTATGTGAATTCAAAATCATCTAAGGTTTTTCTGGGTATTTTGTTTCTACTTAAATCTTTTGTTGAATTCAAGAAGCCTAACAAATTATCTGTGTTTACATTCAATTTGGTAGAGGTGACACCAATTCATAGGAAGTAGGGCTAGAGAAATCTTTGAAGGGGGGAGGTTTTCTCTATTGCAACATCAGACTATTTATGATCTAAACCAAGAGCTAGCAATGAGCCAGGTCAAGGCATAAAAAGATTCTGCCTGGAATACTCTTCTCCACAGGAAGAAACATCTCTTGGGGGCAGCTAGGTGGCACAGTGGATAGAGCACCGGCCCTGAAGTCAGGAGGACCTGAGTTCAAATCTGGCCTCAGACCAAGCACTTGACACGTACTAGCTGTGTGACCTTGGGCAAGTCACTTAACCCCAATTGCCTTACCAAAAAACAAAACAAAACAAAAAAAAACATCTCTCAACTTTCAATCCTCAATCAGGCAAAGCCTTCCTTGATCTCTCCCCTCCACCACCCAACTGAAAGGTATCATAGGATTATATTTCATATTTAATTTCCCTCTGCTCTCACTACCACCACATTAAGTTGCCAACTACTTGAGATCAGGGCATGTTCTAGTTTTTATTTTTATATTTTCTCCCTCTTCTCTTTCTTCCTCTCCCCTTCCTTTCCCTCTCCCCCTTTTTCTCCGTTCCCTACTCCTCTCCCTCCACTTTTCACTCCTCTTTTTTCTCTTCCTCACCTTCTGTTGATTCTACTGCACTTGAATTTGTGCTTGTCGGTATCTCTGCTCTAGTAAAAGAGTGGCAGTGGAGGGGCATTATCAGGATCAAGTTACTAATGGTCCAGTATCCTGAGTTCACTTTTATTTCTCAGGCTCTGTTCACTTGGCACAACATGGCAAAAACATTGAAAACTCCCTAGTTCCTTCAAATGATCATTTTTTACCCATAAAGAGTAGGATCAAGGATTCAGTTCCCATATGATTGATTTAGCTTTGCTTCATTCCATTGCTGCAAATAATACCCTTAATCCTGACCAGACTTCTCACAAATACGTAATACTGGTTCTAATGGGGATTGGACTAGATAACATGGATGGATAGATGACTCAATGCCACTCCTCATTGCTGGAGTAAAAAGAACCCAAAACCAGATGGTGAAGCTTAGTGATCTAAGAGTTAGAGTCATCTGAAAGAGGAATGGGTTACCTCAGGAAAGCATGCAGAGGAAATGATGATGATGATGATGATAGCATTTTTATAGCACTTTAAAGTTTGCAAAACTCTTTACAAATATCTCATTTGATCCTTATATCAATGCTGGGAGGCAGGTGCTATTATTATCCTGTCTTACAGATGAGGAAACTAAGGCAGACAAATTAAGTGACTTGCTTAGGGCCATACAGCTAGTAAATGTCTGAGACTGCATCTGAATGGAGGTCTTCCTAACTCCAGGTCCAGCACTCTATCCATTGCATGACCTGGCTGCCTCTACAGTAAAGGTCTTAAGGCCATGCCATACAATTATCAGTTGAAAGAACAAGGAATATTTTGTTTTCGGAATCTTACAGAGGCCATTACAGGAGCTGGCTTTAAGTATCTGGAACGTTATATATAATAGTAGCTGACATTTATGTAGCACTTTAAGGTATACAAAGTGCTATAAACAGAGACTTGATTTCATTTTATCTTCACAGCAATTGGGCATGTACAGTAACTGTAGCCATCATTACCGCCATTTTGTTATTGAGGAAACTTAGGCTCAGAGAGAGTTACGAATTTGTCCATAGAAAATTCTAAAAGGGAGCAGGGATGTGACACAGGGGATGGAGCACCTTCCCTAGAGTCAAGAGGACCTGAGTTCAAATCCGGTTTCAGACACTACCTGTGTGACCCTGGGGAAGTCACTTAACCCTGACTGCCTCAGAAATAAATGAATGAAATTAATTTTATTTTATTTTATTTTTTTCAATCTTCTAAGCATATCAATTTATTAAGCAATGCTTGCCATTGCCCAGCAAACCAGGACAAAGACCCTTCCTTAGCTTAGGGCTGGACTCCAAATACAGGGAGATACAGATTTCTTTTTGTTTTTAAATAGTATTTTTTCCCCAGTTACATGTCACAAAATTTACAGTTACAAAATTTTTACAAAAGTTACAAAATTTTTAGCATCAATTTTTACAAGATTATGAAGTCCAGATTTTTCTCTTTCCCTCCTTACTCTTAATCCCTTCTTCCCTTCCATTCTTCTAAAAATGGTAGGCAGTTTGATGTAGTTTATACATGTGCGATCATGTAAAAATATTTCCATATTAGTCACAGTTGTAAAAGAAGAAACAGATCAAAAAGGGAAAAAAAGAACATGAAAAAGAATAAAGTAAGTAAAAAAATATGCTTTGATCTGCATTTAGAGCCCATCAGTTCTTTATCAGGATATGGATAGCATTTACCTTCATGAATCCCTTGTACTTCTCTTGGATCAGTGTATTGCTGAGAAGAACTGAGTTGTTCATAGTTGATCATCACACAATGTTGCTGAT
>NW_020954610.1:4865879-4883379 GCF_900497805.2 Vombatus ursinus | reverse complement strand
GGATCTTCCTATCCCTAAGTCTAGTACTCTATTAGATTACTAGTAAATGTAACCTATTGATTATTGGGTTGTCACATTTCAGGGACCAAGGCAGGGGAGAGCTATATCCTTATATGCTTTCGATCCAGTTTGCTCCAGAAAGGATTGAAAATAACTGGATAATATCAGGAAGAAAGGCCCAGCACCTTATTTTCTAACTTTTGTCTGGAAAAAAGAGCAGCAGATAGATTCCTTCTGGGGAAAATCATTGTGGTTGAATCAATCCATCAAAAGAAAAATTGTTAGTAAGCGTCTGTGATTCAGTAGAAAGAGCCCTAGTTAGAGACCCAGAAATCCTGGGTTTGAATGCTGATTCAATGTTTGGTCAATGATTAGTTATGGGACCTTGGGCAGTCAGTTTGTTCATCTCTGAAATGGGGATGATAATGCCTAAGGTAGCTTGATTGTGGGAGTTGTAGTGAGGAACAAATATTTAAAGTATAGGAAGAGCTATGAAAATGACAAGGATTTTTCTTGGTCAAATGCTATGTCCCCACAAGCACTGTGCTATGTGGTCCTGGAAATCCAATCGTGCCTGGCCTGTGCTGCTCAATTGTTCTACTGTTTGGGCCTATTGCCAGTCTACTCATTGGCATTATGGCTTTGAGCATAAAAGAAAGGGGCCATATCTTATTTATTTTTATAATTCCCTCACTTCTTGGCACAGTGTTTCATATATAAGTACCCAATATTGCTTGTTGAATGTGAGCCCCTTATCTATACTAATGAGGAAGGGGGAGGAGAAAGAGTCACTCCTTCCTTTCCATTAAGTCAATATAATGATGAGAGAGATAATCATAACACAGTTGATAGATAGCTGGCCTTGGATTCATGAAGACCTGGGTTTAAGTCTTCACTTCAAGGCCCATAAATATCTGAATCAAAGTTTCCTTTCGTAAGGTGCCTATGGGAGCTGTGTTTTCCTCTCCCTCAAAATAATAAGTTTTGATCATGGTAGCACGTGGATAAACAGCTGGTTTTGAAGTCAGGAGACTTGGGTTCAAATTTTACTTCCGACATATATTAATTATGTGATCATGGGCAAATCACAACCTCTCACTGCCCCATGCTACTCTAGATAAAGTTACAGAACAATTGTTGATCTGTATTTGTGGAAGTTATGTCCACACCAGGAGTTCCCAACCTTGATGAAATCACACACCTGAACCTTTCCTTCTTCCAAAAAAAACCCTGTATTTTATAACACAGTGAGACCTAAGGGGGAAAAAAAAAACACACACACTACTCCTTCCTACTCACATTTCAGGAAAGGAATACCATGTTTTCCAGATTTCATAATGATATTTCTAGCCCTTGAAGAGAACAAAAATGTAATGACAAAGTACACCTGGCATGTTAATTGGGTGTGTGTTTGGTTCGTTGCAGGTGGGAAGTTGTTGGGGGCGGGGGATGGGAGGGACTATTGAAAATCAAGGGAAGCAAGTAATTGTTCACAAAAGAGTGAAAGATATTATCCTGCCAATTCCTTCCCCATACTGTATGCATCACGTCTTGCGTTTTGTGATATAGCACCGGGAGTCATCACTAACAATGAATAACATTACTGGGATGACAGCAGTTTAAGTGCTAAAGGAATCTGAGGTCTGACAAACCTGGCAGACAGAGGCGACACAAAATATGTATAATGCATCACCATGGCCAGGGTTGTGTCTATAGTGGTTAAGATACCAGTACTGATTGAGATGCTTATCTGTCATTTGATTTTGTCTTACGGTTTAAATTTCCCTAATGTTGAAAGCTGGCAGAGGAGGGGGGACCAGAATTAATTTGCTCTGATTGATGATGCATGGAGGGGTTTTGGTCTGCTTCTCATGTAAATGTAAAGAATAAACTTCCCTCAGTTTTTTATTGCCGTCATTGTCAGAGACTGCCCTGGAAAGATGGTTACAAGAATTCTGAAAAAAAGAATAGGAAATTAACACGCAGAAGGTTGAAAGGTGCTGTGTTATCACATCTCCAGTTTAAGAAAATATTCCAATTTTCTCATCTTATGGCAACTCAGTCTTTTTATGTTCTTTTTCCTTATTGGTATCAACTGTTCAGTAATTTATAATAATTTCCAAGTGTCCTAGTGCTGGCTCTGCTATTAACTAGCTGTGGAAATGTGAAGTCACTGCTCTTTGGGTCTCAGTTTCCCCTCCTGTAAAGTAAGGGGGTTATACTACATCAGGGGTTCTTAACCTTTTTGTATCATGGACACTGTTGCTTATCTAGTGAAATCTATGAATCGTTTCTCAGAATAATATTTTTAAATGCATAAAATAAAATACTTAGGGTAACAAAGGAAATTACATTGAAGCACAGTTATGAAGACAGTAAAAAAAAAGTTCATGGACTCCAAGTTAGGAATCTCTGGATGAGATGCTCTTCTAATTCTAAAATCTGATGACTAAGAATAAAGGAATAGTAATCCTACTCTACCTTGCTCTGGGTAGTAATGTCTAGGTTTAGGTGCCATGTTTTAGGAAGGAAACAGATATGCTGGAAAGTTTCCAGAGAAGGGCAAATAGCATGGTGGAGGGTGTTGAGAGCCTGTTGTTTGATGATAAGTTGAAGAAACTGGGGATGTTTATCCTGAAGAAGATAAGATTTAGGGAGGACATGATAGCTGTTTTCAAATATTTGGAAAGTTACAGAAGAGGAATGAAACTTGTTCTGACTGATTCCAGAGAGTAAAGAGTAACAGGTATGAGCTACAAAGAAGGACATTTAGGCTGAATGTGAGGAGCAGAGCTATCCCAAAGTGGAAAAGGTTGCCTTAGCTAGAGTAGGTTCTTCTTCATTGGAGTTCTTCAAGCAAAACCAACATGTCCATTTATTGAGTAGATTATAGAGGGAGTTCTATTAAAAACATGGGTTGGATTGAGTAACCACTGGGGTCCATTACAATTCTGAATTTCTATGACTTTTAAACATTATTTTCAGGGAATGAGTTGTTCTACATAAGTGAATTTTCGAAATAAACCAAGTTTAAACCCCCAATCCCCAAGTATTAGAGTTTTAAGTATTTGAGATGGAATACCTTGTATTTACAATATCCTATAATATTTCATGTGTACTTAATTTATATATGCGTACATGTTGCGTCTTCCCACAGAATGTAAGGTCCTTGGGGCACAGAGACTTTTATTTTTGTTCTGTATCTCCAATGCCTAACACAGTGCCTAGTGCCTAGTAGATGCTTAATAAATACTTTTTAAAAAATCAAATGATAGAATGAAAACTTTCTAAAATGCAAGATTTACTTCCCTGCCCCATTAATAGAATACTGACCATAGTTTGACATTTTCTTGATGACTGAGGTTCATTGCTACGAACACCAGCTGCCATCAGGAAAGGCAATGTGACAGAGTGGGAAGAGAGCTAGATTTGCTGTTAGAAGACTTGCATTCTATTTCCAACTCCCATCCTTACCACCTGGCCAACCACAAGTGAATCACTTAGCCTGTGAGCCTTAGTTTCCTCATCTGTAAAATGGGGATTATATTTCTTGTACTATGCAGCCCAAAGGGTTTTTGTGGTGGAAAGCACTGTATAAACCTGAAGGCTGTAAATGTGAGTTATTATTGAAGCATCTAGCTGGTGCGGTGGATAGCTCATTGGGCCTGGAGTCAGCAAGACCTGAGTTCAAATATAATCTCAGACATTTATTATCTGTGTTACTTAACTTCTACAATTTCCTATAAATCTGTAAAATGGGGATAATAATAGCACCTACACCCTAGAATTATTGAGAGGGTAAAATGGTATAATATTTGTAAAGTACTTTGCAAAACTTAAAGCATTATCTGAATGCTATCATCATCATCATCATCATCATCATCGTCATCACCATCACCATAATAATATTGTATAGGACCTTTGCTGTGCTGGTTGCCTTCCTCTGGACCTTCTCCAGGTGATCATTGTCCTCCCTTGAAATGAGGTGCCCAGAACTAAGCATAATACTCCAGATATTCTGAAATTGGGAAGCAGAGAGTGGGGCTGTTTCCTCTTTATTTCTCAAACCTATGCCGCTCTTAAGCAAGTCTAGGGTCAAAATGCAATCTATTCCATTAGCCCATAAATAAAAGTGGGTCTTGAGAGAAAATAGGATGTGGCTACTAGGGGGTTAAAGGGCAAAAAAAATGTCATAATGATGTAGAAACAGGGTGAATCTGTACTTCATTACTGTCTCATTCTCTCTCCACTTAGACAACGGGAGAGGCAGAGAGGTGCTGGTACCCCAGCTGCTCACTCTAGTGAGCCAACGGCAGCTGCTGGGAAGTGAGCCTTGTGAAGTGTTGGCAGTTTCATCTTAAAAAAAATCCAAGAGAATTAAGTGCAAAAGTTACTTGAGTGCAATGATAGGTTACAAATTTAAACCCACAAGAGCCAGGAAATGCGGAACGGAAGGTCCTAGGAGAGACATTAACTTTACCACATTTTATGGCCTTCTAGCAAGCTATGCATTTAATAGCCTAACTTGTAATCACAAATATCATGGGAAAAGCTCTAAGAGGAGCTCTGGCTTCAGTTTTCCTAACTTTACAGGGTGGGGGGTGGGGAAAGGGATGCTCTAACCTTAATAAAGGGTGGACATATTTCCCAACTCATTTGGGAATTTAATCAATCAACAGCCACATTTTCATCCTCATGCACATTTCCCCATCCTTAATGAGGACAGCAACCACTTGTGAGGGTAAAGTTCTAAAGAAGGAGAGGAAAGATGATTGATTATTTTCTCATTTGTGCTGGTGAGGAGGTGTTTTCCTTTAGAATATGACAATAGAGAGAAAGATTTTAATCACAAATTTTCAATAGATCTATGAGCCCGTAAATGGGGATATCTCCTTCTCTGATGAAGGTCACAATTCAATCATGCCTTCTCATTCTGTGTAATTTGAATCCCTTATCTTTGTAATATATTTTCCAAGCAGGGTCTTGGATGGTTGTTGTCCTTAGTGCTTGAAGAGGCTGCAAATGACATCACTAGGTTGGGGTCAAGGTACAGTGTGTCTGACTGTGGTTCATCTGACCAATACGAGCTCAGAAGGTTCTACCACAGGTCAGGCATAAATGATCCACATGAATATGTAGAGTGGAGATGTCTCTAAATTTGCACATCGCATATTTATTTTGAACTACTCTAATTCTGCTTTGCTCATAGAGCACAGGGTCATCTTTGATGTGGGCACGCCATGCTGGGCAGTCCTATGCTAGTGTCTCCTGTGTTTCACAATTGATTCCAAGGTTCATCAGAGAGACCTTGAGAGAAGATGCAGGGATGAATAACTTCAGGACTGAGAAGAAGCATGGAGTAATGTATTAGGGGCTGGCCTCCAAGTCAGAGTTGGGTTCAAATCCTGCTTCTGACACTTATTAGCTCTGTGATCCTGGGAAATTTACTTAATCTCTCAGTGCCCTAGGCAACTCCTTGAGGCTGTAAACTGTGAATCAGTTGTGAATATACATCATTAGAGGGTGTTTCCACATTGGAAGCTCTGCACAATTTATGACATCAAAGGCTTAGATAAAAAAATTCAAATGAATGATATCTTTTAATATAAATTTGCAATGGTGTATGTTGTTTTTACATCAGCTAAATTTCCCCTGAGGGCTATCCCTTATAAAATATTTTTTAAGAAGGAAAAAAGGAAAAGAGAAAAAACAAACAAAACAAATCTGTGTATTTAAAAAAAAATCAGATGAATGATGCTGAGAATTCTTTGATATTTTTATGGACTCAAGATCCTATCAAGATGAATCCCTCCAAAGGTGCATATTAGAATTCATCTACAACTTCTCGTTTTGTGGAAACTTCTGTTCATATTCTTCGACAAATTCTGAACCAAGATAATACCAAGATAATGTTTTGCAGACCTTAAAGCACTTTGTTGTTTTTGTTATTCAGTTGTTTCAGTTGTGTCTGACTCTTTGTGACCCTGTGTAGGATTTTCTTCCCAAAGACACTAAAGTGATTTGCTATTTCCTTTTCCAGCTCATTTTGCAGATGAAGAAACTGAGGCAAACAGGGTTAAGTGACCTGCCCAGGGTCACACAGCTATTAAGTGTCTGAGATCAGATGTGAACTCACAAAGATGAGTCTTCCTGACTTCAGGCCCTGTGCTCTAACCATTATACCACCTAGCTGTCCTAGTCACCATGTACTTCCCCATTGTTCTTGGGGTTGCTCATAATTCTAATTTTTCAGAGACCGTAGTGTTCCATAACTTGCAGCTATTGTAGGGAGAGTATTGATATTAAAAGGATAGGCCTTTATTCCAGGGAGAAGTCTTAAAAATCCTGTAATTTCTCAAAGTCAATCTAGCCCACTATTGTTCTTTTGATTAATTTTAGATTTAAATTATTTTTATTAGTGGCATTTACACTGATGTACCGCTATAGGGGCTGCCCACCCAACTTCAAATGTATAATGTAAGGTTATTGGTGGGAGGGGAAGGGGAAGAGAAAAAATGGAATAAGCATTTATTAAATGCCTACTATATGCCAGGCACTATGCTAAATGCTTTACAAATATTTATGTCATTTGATTCTCATAGTAATCCTGTGAAGTAGTTACTATTGTCACTCCCATTTCACAGTTGTGGAAACTGAGGCAGATAGTAGTTAGATGACTTGTGCAGAGTCATCTAGCTAGTGTATGAGGCTGGATTTGAACTCAGGTCTTCTTGAATCCAGACCTAATACTCAATCTGTTGTGATTGTTATTAGACAAGGACTGTCTGTTTTTTTTTTCTTGGTCTTTGTATTCCAAAGTACCTAACATAATGTTTTATACATTATAGGCATTTAATAAATGATTGTGGGATTGAATTTCCTTAGATAATAGGCATTTTTTTTCTACTTGGTTTTCCCTGTTTGGATAGTTAGTCTAAACACTTGGTACAATTGAATATCTCATTTAGGAGGCTCTGAAATGTTCAGATACTTGATGCAGTCAGCATAATATTTTATGCAAACAGAAACATCTGGAGGATTTCACCATCCATAGAGAATTCTTATTATACTTGGAACGGATACTGTCCATCTCCCTCAAAGTGGCAGACGTACTTGAAGAGCACATCCTTGGAGAGATCTAGTTTGTTATCAACAAGAGGGTCATCAAAGTTTATCTCAATTGCTGTATCTTTCAAAGACTCAATTTGGTGGTTCAGTAGATCAAACCCTGGACTTGGAGTCAGGAAGACCCGAGTTAAAATCCAGCCTCAGAAACTTACTAGTTGTATGACCTTAGGCAAGTCACTTAATCTCTCTGTGCCTCAGTTTTCTCATCTGTAAAATGAGGATAAGAATAATACCTCCTTCCCAGAGTTTTGAAAGGATAAAATGAGATGAAATTTGTAAAGTGTTTTGCATACCTTAAAGAGCTATATTTGTTGCTGTTTAGTCATCTGACTCTTTGTGACCCCTTTTGAGACTTTCTTGGCAAAGATACTGGAGTGGTTTGCCATTTCCTTCCCCAGCTCATTTTACAGATGAAGACACTTAAGCAAACAGTGTTAAATGACTTGTCCAGAGTCATATAGCCATTAAGTGTCTGAAGCCAGATTTGAGCTCAGGTCTTCCTGATTTCAGGCCCTGCACTTTGTCTATTGTGCCACCTAGCTGCCCAAAGTGCTATATAAATACTGGTTGTTATTATTTTTGCTGTGATTATTATATAATTTTGATACGTGCATAGGAGGCGTCTTGTGAGAGGAGATCATTTAGTGTGGTTTTTTGTTCTACCAACTGGATGTCATGTTCTCTACACTTCCTTGTCAATCATGAGCCTGTAAAGACATGGTCTGCTGTAGAATCAAGTTTGTGAAAGTCTTCATGTTGTCTTTTCTTCCCTTCCTCCAGGATGGCTTCAATTAACCTGCAGATTATCGTCATAAAACTTTTTACAGAGATGGGAAAGTAGGCATGTGGGTGAATGGTTATTGGCATTTTCACATTTACCTTTGGTAATAGCATCTTTGATTTTTTCCAAATGTTTGGCATTTTCCCTTCGTTCAGACGTCTGGAGAAATGAGCCCTCATTGCTCTCAGCCCAGGCCTCCTCTGCATATGCTTAGTCCAGCTGCTCTTTCCACCTTCACTTTCCCAAGTGCCATTTCTAATTTCTTCTGCTGCATCCTCAGGACTGGGATGGCCAAATGGAATGGATCCACTATATTAAATGCTTTTTAAAGAGAGATCTTTCTGTTTCTTAATTATTATTTGATTTATATTGTGGAAATTTTCTGTTTTTGATCTGTTCATTACCTTCCTTTAACTTTCATTTTTAAAATCCTCACAGATCCTTTGAAGTTTTTTATGCAATAATATTAAGAATTTGGTCCAGACCTGTGATTTCATTGACATAGGCGATTCCCTGTGGGTGGTGGGGGGAAATCCTACTACCAACGTGACTGAGCAATTGCTCTGAAACTTATATTCTTAAAAAGTTGCCTGGGGATGCTGAAAGGTTAAGGACTTGCCTAGGGTCGTATAGACAGAATGTCACATAAATGAGACTTGAACCTAGGTCTTTCTGATTCTGATTCCAAATTAAGCTCTCTATCTATTATGCTAAGAATAATAATAAATATTTGAAAAAGAGCCACTATTACCTTAATATGGGCACAGCACATGAAAGCCCAATGGTGCCATGATGAAGCGTTAGACTGGGTCATGGAGGACTATTGAATAAAATTTCATTGCATTTTGTATTTCACATTGTGCTTTCTTCATAATGTTCCTGGGAAGGATATCATGAAAGTATTAATATCCCCATTCTACCAATGAATAAACTGAGGATCAGAGAGATTAACAGTAGCCTCCAATCCCAAGACTTCTCATGTTATATCCAGGATATATCCGAATCTTTATATCTAAATCTTCCTTCTACCAAACCCCTTAAAATAAAAAAAAAATACTCTAGGATTAATAACCCCATTCCTCAAATGGATAACCTGAGGGTCAGATAGATTAATGGACTTGCTTTCAGCAGGGACTCAAACCCATGTCTTCTCACTTCAGATCTAGGGAGTCATATTTTCACTCTACCATACCGTCTCTCCAGGTTAACAAGTTTTCTGGGAATAGCTCCCCATAGACCATTATTTTCTCTTACCTTCCTGTGAAATTACTACATGTAGTATGGTGAATGTGATACTTCAGTTCTTTTAAAAAGGATTTTTGTATTATTTTCAATTAATTTCGTGGAAGTGAATTCACTAGGGTGGAGTGGAAAGCCAACCAAAAGGAGAATCAGGAAGCCTTGGGTTCTAGTATTTAATTTGTTATTAACAATTATTTTGACATGTAACATACCCTCTCTGACACACAATATCAATGAAGTTAAAGGTTGAAGATTGAATTAGATTCATTGATTCCTTCAGTGAGCATTTTTAATGCCTACTCTGCATAAGGCATTTTCTTGGCTCAAGTATCTCTTCCAGATCTAGTATTCTAGAATTCTTCCATGATTCCCTGGCTCTACCATTCGCTCAGCCGTTCAATCTTCCTTCTTTGTTCCTACCATCTTTTCGTATTTCTCATGAATTCTTCTGATTTGTAGAGGTTTCTCATTCAAAGGTCGTTCACACAACTCCGTATTTCAGTTACACCTGGCCATCCTCAAGTTGGCATTTAACGAAAACCCATTAGCCAATGTCTTGGGCAATTCAATCCTCCATAAAACATGTTTTAGTTTTCAAGAAATAATAATATTTGTAAAGCGTTAGCACACTGCTTGGTACATAGTAGGTATATAATAAATCCTCCCACCTTCCTTTCCCAACTGAGACAAGTTGAAGTGAGCCCTAGATGAGCAGGTGAGAAGAGATCTCAACTCCCCATTTAGAAATACATTAAAGGCAGAGAGAGTTGTTTCAAAAATCTCTAATAGTAAAGAGCACCCTTATAAGAAATTGTCTCCCTCTTATTATTCCATTTTGAAAGGCTTCATCAACAACTTGCAATTACTGCCAAAGAAGCATCCCATCTCTTCACAATGAGGATAAATAGGCTTCTCTCAGCCTAATTCAGAGGTCCCAAAGCACCAGATTCACATGCACACAAAAATCATTTCTGACTAGGAGGGTTTTTAATGATTTTATTATATGCCTCACAATCTGTTCCCAAATCTGTTCTCTTGTAGTTTGCATTTATCAATTAATAGCTAAAGTTAATGCCCATTGTATGCATCATATGAAGATGCTGAGAAGGGAAAGATCCTCCACGGCCCCAGACTTTGAGGAAAAAGAAAGGAAAATGATCTGACTAGTTTTTTTCCCCATTAGTTGTTTTGCTGTACAATCTGATTCAAGGGAAAATAATCAGAAGCAAAGGAGGGAATGTCACCAGTAAGTAATATATATATATATATATATATATATATATATACACACACATGTATGTATGTATGTATGTATATGTATATATACATACATATAAACACACACATATACATACATTTTGTATACACATATGTATTTTTTATTGAAGTTTTCTATTTCTTACATCATCATAGTTATACCAAGTATTCTTCCCCCTTCAACTCCCAGAGAGCCTTTCCACATAACAAGTAGTATTATTTAAAGAGGGAAAAAATCAGCAACTGACCAATACATTAAAAAAGTTGTAGTTACTATCGTATTGTTTTCTTGGCTCTGCTTAGTTCACTTGCATCAGTTCCTATAGATCTTTCCATGCTTCTCTGTATTCATCATACACATGATTTCTTATAGCATAGTAATATTCCATTACATTCATATACCACAATTTGTTTAGCCATTTCCCATCAATTGATGGGTATCTACTTTGTTTCCAAATCTGAGTTATCACAAAAAGGGCTGTTATAAATATTTTGATGTAGATAGGGACTTTTTTCCTTATTGATGGCTTCCTTGCAGTAAAAAGTTCAGTAATGGAGTCTCTGGTTCAAAGGGTATGGAAATTTTAGTCACTTTGTTCACATAATTCCAAATTGCTTTCCAAAATGCTTGTATCATTCCACAGCTCAACCAACAATGAATTAGTATGCCTATCATTCCACAACCCCTCCAACATAGATAATTGCTATTTTTTGGGTCATATTTGCTAATTTTCAGAGTGTGAGGTAAAACCTCAGGGTTGTTTTTATTTGTATTTCTCTTATTAGTGATTTGAAGCATTCTTTCATATAGTTGTGATTATTTTGCAGTTCTTTAAAAGAGCCCTTTGTTTATATTCTTTGACTACTATATATTTATTAATTGTTTATATAACTAGGATATAAGAGAAATCTGTTGTGATTTTTTTTTTGCTTCTAACCACTTCCCTTCTTACTCTAGGAACATTAATTTTGTCTGTAGAGGAGCTACTTTTTTTCTTGCCTTTTTTTGGCAACATAACTGATATGGAAATATATTCTGCATGACTTTACATATTATAATTAATATCATATTGCTTACTTTCTCAATGGGTAGGGGAAGGGAAGAAGTGAGAGAGAGATTTTGGAGATTTTTGAAAGAGAAAGATTTGGAGAGATTTTCAAAATGTTGAAAAACTGAATGTTAAAAATAAATAAAAGGAAAACAATCAACATAAGTAATCATATTAACAACCAAAACATAGAAAACAACACACTTATCTCAATAGATACAGAAAAAGCCTTTGACAAAACATTGTACTTTTTATGCTAAAAATGCTACAAAGCGTAGGCATAGGGTGACTTTTCTTTAATATCATAAAAAAGTATCTAAAACCAAAAGCAAGCATTATATGCAATGGGGAGACACTAGAATCTTTTCCACTAAGTACAGGCATGATGCAAGGATAGTCACTCTCATGTCTATTATTTAATATAGTCCTGGAAATGCGAGTAATAGCATTTAGACAAGAGAAAGTAGTTAAAGGAATAAAGATAGTTAAAGAGAAGATAAAGCTCTCCCTGTCTGTTGATGATATATGATGGTTTACTTGGAAAACCCCAGGGAACCAGCAAAGATACTAATTGAAACAATTAATAACTTCAGTAAAGTCATAGGCTAGAAAATAAATCCTCAAAAAATCAGTAGCATTTCTGTAAATAATAAAACACAAGAAACAATAATATAAAGGGAAATCTCATTTCAAATAACTAAAAACTGTATAAAATACCTAGGAATTAACTTTTCAAAGCACACAAAACACACAAAATACCTATATAAATACAATTACAAAGCACCCCTTAAAGAAATAAAGAACAACCTAATTAGCTGGAGGGACTCAGTGCTCATGGCTAGGCCGTGCCAATATGATAAAAATGACAATATTCCCAAAAATTAATTTACACTTTTAATGCTATGCCAATCAAATTACCAAGGAAATACTTTACAGAGCTTGATAAAACAACAATAAAATTCATTTAAAAAAACCAAAAAAATATAGAATATCAAGGGAAATGGTGAAAAGAAGTAAGGATGAAGGCAAATAGCACTGAAATGGCTTTAACTTTGGTTAATTTTTGTTTTATAGAGGTTTGAGAGATCATGGGGATCAGAGTAAATGTCTAGTCTTCCATCTTGTTGCTAATGCAACCCAGAGTAACTAATATCTTATAATTAGGTATTAGAAAATGATGGTAATTCTCTATCTTTGCAGAAGGACTCTATAGGACTGAGAATACAATTGTCAAAGTGTGGTGTTTTATTGAAAACTAAACATATTCTATGGAGGAATGAGTTGAAAAACAACTCAAGGCACTGGCTGTTGGGAATTAGGTAAGTGTCAACCTGAGGAGGGTCAAGTCCAGAATGAAAGAACAGTTTACTGATCTTTCCCTGAAGACAAGTAGATGAGCTTTTTGATGGGACTATCTTTCAATCTGTTCCTTCAATCAGTCAACTATACAAGCATTTATTCACTGTGAACTCTGCTAGATGCTGGGGATACAAATATTGGAATCAAACAGGACCTGCCCTTGGAGAGCTTATAATCTAGCTGGGGCAAGCATCATATTATAGTATAGGCGTGAATGAAAAAGAACAAATAAAAATCCCTATAATTTAAATAGCCAAGCACTGTGCTGAGCTATAGAGACATACGTAGGAAAAGAGAGAATCCCTGCACTCAAGGAGCTTACATTCTAATTGGAGAAGACAACACGTATATGGGAATGATAGCCAGGGCAGAGTGCTTTGGTCACCAGGATGATGAGTGAAATTATAAATCTATTGATTGGCACATAAAGGCAATTAGATTTATTGATTCAGTCATCAAGCTTTTTTTTTTTAAAGGCAAATTGATACAAGGTAATTTTTGAGGCATGGCACTAGCAGCTGGGAGTGGAGGGAGAGAATCAGGAGAGATTTATGTCTAGGGAAGTGCTTGAGCTGAGCCTTGCAAGAAATAAAGCATTCTAAGAGGCAGAGATGAGGAAGGAATAATTCAAGGTATGGGGGAATAGTTGGTACAAAGACATAGAGACAGGAGATGGAGTGGTGTGCTGAAGGAGATGGAGAGATGTATTTTTATGTTGATAGTATAAGCCAGGAGTGAACCTTGTGCTCTTCACTCAGGAGGCAGTTCAGAAATGTAAGTTGAAGATGAGGAAAGGACTAGATGATAGTAGTGGCAGCATGCCATGGGTGTAGGGGTATACTCAGAGCCCTTGGAACAGCTCTAGACAAAGCAAACAACTAGTTAATGAAGTCTGGTTTCTTGGGGATTTGCATCTTATGGCTGACTGACTTGTTAACTGAATTATTCAAAGATTTTTCTAATATGTTTGAATTTTTTACATTCATCTCACTCCTAAATGTATTCAAGTCATGCTGGTAGGCTTTGTTTTGGGGAGGAGATGATAGGCTGACTATCATCATTTTTAAGTCAGTGGGGCTTTTTTTAAAAAATATGAAAATAATAACCCACATCTTGAGGTGTACTTGTCATGATTAGAAGGGGGTCTCATTTTAGATTTGTTTAAGGTTGGCCTGGGAGATTAAAATTTATTTAGAAGAGGGTTCACAGGCAGCCCGGGAGGATCTTAATATTGCCATTTTTCATGGAAAAATCCCCAGGTTGATGCTCAAGAAGACAGTAGATGTTCCATACCCCAGTACTACAGCCTTCTCAGGGGAAAGTTACTCCTATTATTTTTTAAGCCAGAAAGTAAAAATTGAGCCTCTCCTGCTTGTCTAAACCCCAACTAATGTCACTATTTTATTTTACTATTAAGGTTAAAAATGTGGTCTATGAAGATGTCAGGTCATTTTAGGATGTTTGCATTATGAGTACCCAGACCTGCTGTGGTGATCCTGGCTGGCTGATCCATCACTGGGATGTTACTCCTCAGACACCTCTAAAGTGTTATGTCCCTGTTTTTAGATACAAATACACAGAATATAGTCAGAAGGTTATCTCCAGAGAGATGTCTGTGCCACTGAAAAGTGACCCTATTTGAATCAGCACTGGTTTGATATTAAAGATACAGTGAAGAGAAAATGTTCCTAACTTTTTATAGGAATGTTATTCATCTTTAATAAGAAAGAATAGTTAGGGCTGGCTGCTGTTTCAGGATGGGACCTTCTCTGAGTGTCTTCCTGCTCACCTTCTCTCTATTTGTGAGAAATCTTTTTGGGATAGACTTTTTTCTTTAAAAAAAGAGTATGAATTTTAAACTTTTGCTGTTTCTCAGTTAAGAATAAAATGTAGAGGGTGTCATGTATGAGTATGTACACACACAAGTGCTTCATCTGGCTGCTTCTCAAAATACAAAAAGGTCATTCTGTAACTGACTTCCACTGTAGGGGAGCTGAGCACGAAGAAAGATAGATCGAGGCATGTTTGTATTCCTGTAATGACTAAAAGCTGAAGATGAAGTTTCCTTCCACAGTTTAGGCACCTTGTTAGGCTTTTTGAAGGAGGTGGGAGCCTTCTTTTCCTTAATCTCTTTTTTTGCTCCTGGAGATGGTTGGTTGTTTTTGAAAACTTCTTTTGACTTTCAGTATCCATTCTATCTACTTCCCAGGGATCTTATCTTGAACTAAGGGGTTGTCTGATGGTTCTTTTCAAAGAAATAGTTTTTTGTTTGGAAACTATTTCATCTCAAGGGTGAGTCAAAGGATAGGACGGCCTGGAAATTCCAAGCTAAGGTAGTCCACACACATCAAAAAACATTTATTAGAGAGTGACTATTGTATGTGCCAAGCACTAAGCCAAGAACTGTGTTTACATACAAAAAACCTCAAAATAGTCCTTGCTCTCAAGGAGGTTATGTTCTAAGAGGGGAAACAATATGCACATATAAAATACATATAAAATAGATGAAAGGTAGAAGTTTTTTTTTCTACACAGTCATTTCTAGCAAAACTATCATCATTTTAAGTGTATCTAGGAAGGCAAGTTTACTTTTGAGGCCTCTGGTGATCTGAGGTGTCAGAAAAAATGAGAGACATGCAGACAATCTGTCTTTGAAGTGATAAAAAGAATGAAATGGAGTGGTTTCCATATCAGACTGGTTGGAAAAATAAGGCAAAGGAGCAATCCTTTTAGGCAAGTCCACAAATAAGTAGGGAAATGGTTTTAGGACCTCTTGAAAAAAAGTAGAATGGTATCATGCCTCATTGATTTCCAAAATCAAGCACAGGGTAGGAAAATGGCTGAGAATCAATGTAACCAACAAGCATTTATTAAGTACCTACTATGTGCTAAGCACTGGGAATATAAAAATAAATATGAAATAGTTCCTGTCCTTAAGGAGAGCAGGACATATACATAAATAAGATATAGAATATGTGCACATATATAATATAGTCACACAATTAATACAAATCTTTTTGTTTGTATGTGTGTGCGAAGAGGCTTTAGTATCTGGGGGATAATTCAACGTTTCAGATTAAAGACATTGCTTCAGCATAGTTTTGAAGGTAACATGTGATCTTTAAGAGGCAGAGGTGAAGCAGGAGGCTACCTACTAGTGACAGTGGTGAGGGTCCAGGTCCGATAGATAGCCAATGCAAAAAGCAAGGAGCCAGAAGATTGAGGGCTGTTTATGCGTTGGGGAGGGGACATTCAAAAGACCACGTTGGATGCATTGTAAAGTATGGAAAGCAGATTAATGTATAACAATAAAGAACAATTGTCTTTTTCCCTCCCTTAGATTTATTGTGAAATCTCATGATCCTGAGAAATTTTGGGAGCCAATAGTAGAGAGGCCCAAATGAAAGCCTTGTGGATTATCTTGCTATTCTGGTGTTTCATAGCATTAGATCTCTTATTCCTGTTTCCTTCAGTCATTTTCATGACCTTTTATTGCTTTCTGCCCTCATACAAATTGAAATCCCAAGAACTTGGTTACGTTGTGAATTTATGTCCAGAGGAATTTTGGTGCCCAGGGCAAATATCATGGAAAGTACCCTCTGAGATGACAGATCTTGGATTATACCGGTGTAAGACTGCTGCATTGCTGCTTGGGAGGTCATGTGGGAAAGAGAGAGGATAAAGCAAGGTTATGCAAGGGGAGGGTCTTTTGCTTGTCATTAAAAAGCACCCTATTTTAACTTACTGTTTTGGGAAATTAGTTGGTGAGTTCTCTTCAATTTTTTTTTTAACTACAAAAGGACTAAAAGCATTGTCATCACCTTGGAGCAATGCTCCATTGCCCTGTTCTAATTACAGCTCTGCTTATAACTCCAATTGAGATATATTTCAAACTCAGGCTTGATTTTGGACTTGCAAGTCATTTCAAAATGACTCTAGCAGAGCCATTTAAACACATCCCATTAATGATGCTACGCTGCCTGCATATTTCTGCCATGCCTTTGACTATGATATATATTTTTATATTAATCATTAAAGTTATATTCCCTAAATCCTGATAAATCACTCATCAACTTCATGGGGCTTTCAAAAGTTGGGTTTGGGACTAATTGAGAAGCTTCCGTCACTTCCTCTACCGAAATGAACTCAGTCATTTTTTCCCCTCATATGCCTTGCTGATAATTCCATTAGCCCAGAACCCTTGATCAAAAGAATTCTTCTGGATTTTGCCAGCTTGAGATGCTAGCGGGGCACAGTTGCCATGGCCACACCAAACAGCAATCCTTAGGGAAAGTGTTGCTCATTGTCTGCTGTGCAATGGGAAAATGCTAATTTAGTGCTGAAGACTAATACCCTTTTATCTTTCAAATGTCTGTGCCAGATAGCTATCACTATCTAAAGAGCTAGTTGGTTCTTAATCAAGCCCTGAGTGGCTAGTGAAATTAGTTACTGGTCATCTTACTGCACTCCATGCCAAATATTTCTCTCTAAAAGACCAAAGCGGAGGAATCTTTTCATTTTCATGAAATAAAATATGCTTTGTGGAATCAAATCCCAAGCTTTTCATGGCATCCAAAGTCTGTGTCCTTTTTTTCTCCACTTTTGATAAAATCACTCTTCATCTATCTATCTGTCTGTCTATCTATCTATCTATCTATCTATCTATCTATCTATCTATCTATCT
>NW_020954610.1:4844810-4865869 GCF_900497805.2 Vombatus ursinus | reverse complement strand
TCTATCTATCTATCTATCTATCTATCTATCTATCTATCTATCTATCTATCTATCTAGTTATCTGTCTGTCTGCTTACTTATTCATTTATTTGTCTTTTGTTTGGGACAGTAAGGTCTGTACTTATAATTTCTTCAGCACTGCGAACTCCTTGTGGTGGGAAGTCTCTCTAGTGATAAAGATAGGTCCTTCCCCCCTTGAAACTTGTAGTTATAGAAAGTTGTTTAATGAGACATTAGGTATTTTGCCCATGGACACATGCCAGTGTCAGAAACAAGATTGACTAAGACTATCTCTCTATCCACCATTGCATCCTATCTCTTACTTCTGCAGTTTACACAGTTAGCCCAGATTAACTGTGGGTAAGATTTGTGATCCAACCCGGGTCAGTATTTCCCTGTTTCATGTGTCAAATACTTCATTAAGTGCCTTTATCGTAGATTGTGGCCTAAATTGAGAGTGGGTTTTCAACTCTGAGGGACCAGTGGGCATAATGATACTTATCTGGGAATAAGTAATAAGCCTGCCCATGAGTCATTTTGCAGTTAAGAATCTGGATACTAGCTAATAGTGTGTTATCAATCAGGAGATAAAATTAAAATCCCACATTAGGACCAGCTCCAGTCAGGATGAGTGGATTCTAGAACAGCTGTTTTCATTTATACCATGTTGGATCCTTTAGCAGCAAATTACACAGACCAGAAGAATGTGGTTAACCGTTTCCTCCAGTGAGGACTCATAGGGGACCTCAATGAGTCTGATGTATATAGTCTGGCCAAAGCTCAGCAGGCTAAGGGACAGAGGCTGCCATCAAAGATGGTTCACCTTTCAGGGCTGTCCACAGGTACCCTTCCAGCAGAAGTGGCTCCCTCAGGAAAGAATCAAAATATTATTGAAACCCTACAGTGGGAAAGGAAAACCTTTTGAACCCTGAAAGGACTAGTAGCAAAGCCCCTACCTGGCTGGTGTCTCTGAGCACCGACAGACCTTTAAATCGGTCTACCTTTGATCAGTGCCTGCATTTATTTGGTTGAAGGAGATAAAGAAGAGGGGAGAAGGGGTGGTGAAGGGCAGCATAGCCAATGGGGCACTGAGCAGATGCTCTGAATGAAGAGTGCATTCCCTTGTATCTTGCTGCCCAGCAAATGAAACTTAGGCTGCTCAAAGGCTGCCTCTGAGCTGATGTTCTCACCGTATGGAAAAAAAAAATCACATGCTTTCCTTTCCTTTTTTTTTTAAAGTCTCCAACAGATGACAGCAATAATAAGAACTAAAATCACTCAAGTCAGCATATGAAAGGGAGCTGTCTATTTAAAAAAAAATAAAAAGGCATCTCGTCTTGCCATCTGCTGAGGTACAATAATGTTTTGTAACAGGTTTCCGAAGGCACTTAAAAAGGCGTCATCTGTGCATGTCCTTTTCTGTTAGTTAAGAAATAGTTGCATCCCCTCCTGCCTGATGTGGAGTTGTGAATCATATAATTATTTTCAATTTCTCTCCAAAATGAAGTGTCTCAGATACAATTTTAATTGAGATTTCATTAGGCAGTGATTATACTGTGTGTCAAATGGGAGCTGATTATTCTGAGTGTGTACAGAGAAGCCTCCAAAGATAGAGCGATGGATACCTCGGAAAGCTGATCATACTCAATAAATATGTCTTAAAAATAATCAGTTGAAATGTAATTAACATAAGTAATTACTGCAATTAAACTCTATTTGTGGTGCTCCCCCCCCCCACTGGGTTGTTTTCCATCCTAAGAGGAATTGTTGTTCTTTTACCAAAATAAAATTAACGTAATGAGGAATACAAAATAATTGTAGATTTGGATATGACGGAGAAAGGAGAAAAAGAAACATTGTCCCTTTTTCAGAGGCAGATGGAAAGAGAAAACCGGCTTCATCTCCTAATGCTTCTGTGTTTTTACAAAAAAAAACTTTTATGTTCAAATCTGGCCTCAGACACTTACTAGCTGGGTGACACTGGGCAAGTCACTTACCCTGTTTGCCTCACCCTCATGTGTAAAATGAGCTGGAGAAGGAAACAGCAAACAACTCCAGTACCTTTGCCATGAAAACCCCGAACGGGGTCGCAAAGAGTCTGACATGCCTGAAATGACTAGACAACAACAATAACATTTACCAGATTTGTGCACTGGGACCAGAACCTGCCTGTTACAGATGAAGAGCCTAGGAGTGAGGCAGGATGGGACAGTGAAAAGGGAACAGACATTGAAGTCGGAGGTCATAAGATAATAGAGCTGAAAGGTCTTAGAGGTTCTCTCCTCTAACCTCCTCCTTTTATAGATGAGGAAACAGAGGCCCAGAAAGTGAACTGACTTAAAGTCTTAGCTTAGAGAGATGTTGTTAGTTCACACAGGGAAGAACAGGCAGAGTTGGTACCTTGAGCTCCGCTCCTGTGATCCCAGAAAACCCAGTGTTTTCTACTGTACCTCACCACTGCCTGGATTCACATCTTAGCTCAGCTGCCTGCCAGTGTGACCTTGGTTAAGTGATTTACATCCCCAAGCCTCAGCTTCCTCATCTGTCTGGTGATGGGGTTGGACTCATTGGCCTTTTAGACTTCTTCTAGTTTTAGGTTGAGTGATCATAATACATGAAACTGAGGTATTTATTTATATTTATTTATTTATATTTATAAAATAAACCCACATAAATCACCGGTATTTCTATATATTACTAACAAAGCCCAACAGCAAGAGATGGAAAGAGAAATTCCATTTAAACTTACTATAGACATTATAAAATATTTAGGAGTCTACCTCCCGAAAGAAATCCAGGAACTATATGAACACAACAGAACACTTTTCACACAAATAAAGTCAGATCTAAATAATTGGAAAAACATCAGTTACTCATGGGTAGGCCGAGGTAATATAATAAAAATGACAATTCTACCTAAGCTAATTTACTTATTCGGTGCCATACCAATCAAACTACCAAAAAATTATTTTATAGAGTTAGAAAAATAATAACAAACATAAAAAAAAATAACAAAGAGTGCTAAATGTGGGTTTCTGTTGGTGACTTGGGTCGTTAGAGGCAATGAAGGAGAAGGCATGGTAAAAGGGGGTGGACAGTGAGTGTTGGTTTGGGAATCCTGGGGCTGAAAATCCAGCTTGGAGATTCTGAGGGTGTTGTATTGGTGCTAACCATTTCAAATATGTCCCCTGTGAACTCTAGGATGAGCCCTGGCCATGCCCAGTTTAAATATGAGGATAGAAAAGCAAATGGAAAGAGATATCAAGTACCATATTTCATCACATAGTCGTTACCACTGCATAATCATAGCAACCTATTTTTTCAGTCCAAAAATTGGTTTATAACCTTTCATCGTGTACTGGTCGCATGGTATAATTCTGTTTGTCACACCACTTAAAGGGTAAATAGAGCAGTAATGTATTCATCAATGGCATATGGATACGCATTTATCGTGTGCATTGCGAGCTGCCAGCCTAGAATTCTCAGCACACATGCATTGTCAATATATTTCTGAAAGCTGACTGCTCTGCAGTACTAACAGTATTGTCACTCAACCCAATGAAGAGCCATAGGTGCAAAGGAGGTGGGTGGGCAAGTGAAGCTGCCATGAGTAAGTCACGTGATGCAAAGACTTGCATTTTCGCAATTTTAACATATATTCACGGGTATTCTGTGCATCCTAATCTTTCACCAAAGAGAGTTTAGTAATAAATGATTTTTAAGTAATACTGCCACAAATTTTTTTCAAAAGCTTCACATAATGGTCACACACCACTTTTTTTTTTTTTGCAAAAAATTTGGCATAAAATTTGCGACAATTATGTGGTGAAATATGGCATTTTTTCCCTGTATTCATGGAACACGTTTAAGAAAGGGGAAAAAAACCCTAAAAATTGTGGATTTGTAGGCTTACCTTTTATACTTGGAAAGGTCAGGTGAAAATCATATAAAAATCATTTTGAGACACAGGGCACATAAGAAGCAACTCTTTTAGCATTCTTCATATAAAGCAAATTTCTGAGACTAATCCAATTTTCTTTCATTATACAATGATAAATGTGGCAGATCCAGGAAAAGTGATCAATCAAATCCATATTTATTTTAGAAAAGTTGTGTATTCTATCTGGTGTGACATACTCATCAGAAAATTGGGAAAATATGATTTAGCATCACAAAATGATTAGACTCATCAAACTGTAAGGAACTCCTGAAAATATCTTGTCCAAACCCCCTTCATTTTATAGTTGTTCAGTGAGGTTAAGAGACTTGTTTAGTGTCACTAGGTCAGGATGTGACAAAACTAAGCTTTGAAACCAGATCTACTGAAGAGTAATCCAATGTACTTTGCCTGTCTGTCTGTCTGTTTGGCATTTATTTGTGAAAGAAAAGGAATTTGGTTAGGAAATGCATGATAACATCAATGGTAGTAGCCACAGTAGCAAAAACTTCCACAAATCTCAATCTACCATAATCCCTCTTGTGACCAAACTTGAGAAGAAGGGGTTTCTGAGGCATGGCCCTGTGAAGCTATAAGTAGTTGTTGTTTGGAGATACAACTCCTGATGGGCTAAGAGAACACAGAGTCTGGACTGCTCACCTGAATGAGGGAGAGGCCAGGGAGTAATGTGGGTCATGGGCTGAATTGTCACAAAGTACTTAGCACTTGGGGTCAGGAGTCAGACTGGACCTAGGACTGCCTCCCAGCAGGACTCCCTGACTCTCCATCATGCAGATGGGCAGAGTTTTGGCTCTGTGTTCCCACAATCTCTTTTGGCATATTGCAGCATGCAGTTTCATAGGGCTATCCCTCAGACATTCTCTTCCTGCGTGCTTGGGCAGAAGTGGACTTACATGACCATCCCGCAAGGTAAAATATCACTACCTTGTCATTCCCATGCAGCAGCAGAAAAAATAAGGAAATCTATTGGATTACTATAATCCTCTCTTCTCCTGAAGCAAGGAATGATCTAAGTGTCTCATGGTAGCATGTTAGTATAGGGGATCGATGGTAGGTCTTTCTACATGAATGAAAGGCCTGCAGGAACATCTGTTGGCTCCTCGCAATGCATTGATCACTTTGCTGTACTGAAAATGAGCAATCCTTCTGCCTCACAGGTATATGAGAGATTATTGCCTGTCTTGCCCAGGCACCAAGAAAGGGGTGACCCCATTGCCTACAGTCCTGCTGATTCATCTCTTTTATCCTTCCCCTTACTCTGTGTTCTAGCCCTTTCTATTTTGACCACTCTTTATGGTCAACTAGTCTGGTCTTTGTTGGCAGAGAAGATAATCAGAATTGTCAGGGTAAAAGTAGAACCTACCTGAGACTCTAGGTTGAAAATCAACAAACACATTCTTTCCTTATAGATGTTAGCCTGGCAACATGTATTTCTATAAACTCATGCAGGTACTTAGTGATCTAAGCATTCTGAATGCTTACAAGCTATCCCTTCAATTTATGTTCTGCAATTTTGCCAGGAATTGATTCCAAGACCACTCTACTATGATATGCAGATTCCACTGGCTTCAGTTTGATCCGGACTAAAATATATGCTGATTTCTAGTTCTGCGGCTGTATTCTTAATCTCTGTCATATCTCCCAATCTCTTTCAAAGGTCACAGACAGTGGCTCAGCAACCATTTTGCCAGGTTTTCCAATGCAATAAAATGTAAAGTTCATTTGAATTCATTGAAGCCGGGTAGGTGCTACCTTACCATCTCCTCACATTTCCCAAATAACAGTTCTTCCTGAAAGATCATTTTTACTTCCTAGGTTTCTCTCAACTCCTGTGTTTGCATTGTAGCATTTCTTTTCAGCTTTGGTCTTTTTTTTTTTTAAATCCGGAATATGTTAAAAGTCCTCTATCCCAGAGCACCTAGGTGGTACAGTGGATAGAGCAATGGCCCTGAAGTCAGGAGGACCTGATTTCAAATCTGGCCTCAGACTAAACACTTGATACTTACTAGCTGTGTGACCCTGAGCAAGTCACTTAACACCAATTGCCTCAAAAAAAAAATAAAAGTCCTCTATCCCATTAGAGGCCAGTATTCAAATTTTCACGGTAAGTTGTTGTTGGTTATAAACCTTTATCTTTTATCTTTTGGAATATTGTATTTGAAAATTGATCTCCTTTATAGCTACCAAGCTGCTGCCAAGTCTTGACTGTAGTTCACTGACACTTGAACTCTTTCTTTCTAGTTCCTTAAAGTATTTTCTTCTTGACCCAAAAGCTTTGGATGTTGGATGTGACCTTCCTGGGACTTTTCCTTTCGGGATTTCTCTCAGGAGAAAACTCATAGATTCTTTCTATTTTTATTTGGCCCTTTGGTTCCAATAAATTTCATTTATGATGGTTTCAAGGTTTCCTCCTCCCCTTTTCTCTTCCCTTTCTCCCTCTCCTTTCCCTCCCCCTTCTTTTTCTCTTTTGCCTTTTCCTTCTTTGTCTTCTCTTTCTCTATCCTTTCTCCTACTCCAAAAAAGTCCAGCAATTCTCAGATGATCTCTCCTTGATCTGTTTATAAGGTCAGTTATTTTTGATAGTAGGTATATTAATTTTCTTTGATTTTTTCTAACTTTTTATTTTCCCCTAATATTTCTTCTTGTCTCATGGAATCACTGATTTCTCTTTAGCCCTTTCTAATTTTCAGGGAGGATAGTACTTGGGTAAGGTTTACTACCTTCTGTTCTATGTTATTTATTCTCCTTCTATTTCCCATCATTTAAAGCTCCTTTTTTTTTTACTCTCTTGCTTAATTTCTTCCAGATATTTTAGTAGTCCTTGTGACTGATATATATATACACACACACATATATACACATATATGTATGTATGTATGTATACACACACATTTTTTTTTTCTCCTGAGACTATGCTTGTAGCTATTGTGAAGTTCTGTTCATCTTCTGGATTAAGCTTTTGGTCCTATAAAGATCTATAATATTCCTTTATTGTTAGTATATTTTTCTGTTTATCCAAATCTCTATCCTCAGTTCCCCTTTCTTTTCTCTTGGGTAGAGTGTTTGGGCCTCATTGGGTTCTGATCTTGCTGATGATTTCCTTTTCTTCTGGTGTGTCTGCCTTCAGACTTCTGGGAAGTTTTAAGTCCCCTTCGATCGTAGGTGTCCTGATAGTTCAGGTCGGAGTACTAAGGACTTCTGGAACCTCTGTCTGAATGCTGCTGTCCCAGTCTTTGGACCCAACGTTGGCTCCTGGTTTGTTTGTAGTTATAGTGCAGTGGGATTTCAACCACCCTGGGGCACCTATGTCTGAGCTCTCTGGTCTTCCTGGTCCCAACATAGAGTGCTTCAGGCTTTAAGTGTCAGTGGAACATTTTCTTTTACCTATACTCACCCCAGTCCTTTTCCTTTTTCCCCAAATTCTGCTGTATTATGCTGCATAAAGGAACTTACTATAATTTCTCTTTGTACTCTTTGATCGTTATTCTATCTGGTGCTCTTTTTAGAGGAAGAAATTCCCAATGTATGAATTTTGGGTGATAGAGGAATATGACTCACAGAGTTGGATGACAGTGAACCTCTGCTCCAAGTTCTTTTTATTTTTTTTTAAATTTTATTCTTAAGCAAGGTCTTGCTTAATGTCAATGACTTACTTTTGTTTGAAAAAGTGTGGATGCTAAATTCAGGCTGGCAAAGTCAATTTGACTCAGTAATATAATATAATACTTAACTCTCTTCTTGCCGGCCCTGAAGCCATGGCAGCATTCTACATTCACTTTGGTTAGTAGGAAATAGATTCAGATTATCTGATACTTACTACCTATGTGTCCTTAAGCAGGTCTCTTAACCTCTCCAGGCTTCAGTTTCCCCATATGTAAAATGAATGTGTCAGACTAGTTGACTTCTGAGGTCCTTTTCAGCTCCAGATGTATAATTTCAAGTGTTTTTTTTTTAAAGAGATATGATTCTTTAAAGTAATATATTACTTATTGCTCAATTATTTTATCCTGTAGCATGAGGACAAAATTATTCTAGTCCTTGTAATAAATTCTAATCCAAAGAAAGTTTGAAGAAAAAAATATTAAATTGTCTTAAATATGCTTCACGTGGAATTTAATTTAAAATTTGGATAAAGCAAGTCATATCCATCTCATATCAGAACCTATTGAAGGCTGTTTTATTTTTTGTTGTTTCTTCAAGGACTAAATGTTTTAATAGAGAGGCCAATAAATGGTAATCTTTGATATATGTTCAGAATAATTAATTAATATTTAATGTATTTATATTTGTTACAAAATTTCAGATTTTGAAGATAAATTGAACTAAATTGGTTATGAAATCACTTGGAAGTTTCTAAAAGTTGCTTACATTTGGAAGTTTGTAAGGAGTGAAATGTATCTGTCTGTTAGCTGGAGCATAGTCTTTGAAGTCTAGGTCAGTAGCTCAAGTCAAGGTCAATACCAGAGTGGTCAGGGATCTGAGATTCACGTGGTAGTTCAAATGACACGAGTGTATGGTCTTACTCTAGTTTCTATCTGTTGTTTTTCCTTTTTCTTTTGAGTAAAACATTCTTTCTGAAGATATTCAAGTATTTGAGTTTTTTCCCCAGTGCTTACAGACTGCAACTAGGATCATAGACATAGAACTCTAAGGGAAAGCAGAAGCCATCTAGGATAGCTCCATTTTATAGATGAGTAAACTGAGGTCCAAAGAGATGAAATTGGTTACTCAAGGTCATACAGGTAGTAGGTGTCAAAGATGAAATTTGAACCCCAGGTCCTTTGACTCCAGATCCATGCATATTTCTACTATATCACACACTTCTGAAGGGCTTCACACCTGAATCTATCTGTTCTTCTTTCCTTCCTTCCTTCCTTCCTTCCTTCCTTCTTTCCTTCCTTCCTTCCTTCCTTCCTTCCTTCCTTCCTTCCTTCCTTCCTTCCTTCCTTCCTTCCTTCCTTCCTTCCTTCCTTCCTCCTTCCTTCCTTCCTTCCTTCTCTCTCTTTCTTTCTCTCTCTCTCTGTCTCTCTCTCTCCCTTTCTCTTCCCTTCCTTCCTCCCACTTTCTCTCCCTTCCTTCCTTCCTTCATTCTTTCTTTCCTTCCCTTCTTCCTTCCTTTCTTCTTTCCTTCCTTCCATGGAGAGGGATAAAGGGGATGGTAATAAGGCAAGACTATAAACACCACACAGATTTAGTTGATTTATTTTTTTCTTAAATGGATCATCTTTGACTGATTTGTCCCAGCCAATCAGATACTTTGAATTTGTGTAACTATGGCTTACAAATGAAAAGTAGTCAAGATGGTAGTTATGGTATTTCCCAACTGTCATAGAATAAAATATGTTTTTATGAGTTTCCATCCTAATTTTCAGACTTCCGAGATTTCTGGTAAACCACTAAAGCAAGGTTCCTGGCCTTTAAAAAGTTGTATCATTGTCAAAAATATCTCTGTTACTTGAGTACTTTGGGTTTGGTGTCCATGTGGTTTCTTAGCATTAGTAAAAGACCTACTTTTCTATTCATACTCGACACAGACTCTTAAGATTGCTGTTCCTTCCAGTCACCCAGCTTGATAACCTCATTGTTATCCTCAGTTTTTTTACTCTCACCCCACATATCCAATCAGATGTCAAATCCTGTCATCCTGCATTACAACATCTCTCATATATGTTCTACCCTCCATTCACACTGTTGCCTCTACAATTCAGGCCCTAATCACTTCTGGTCTAGGCTATTATAATTGCTCTGCCTGTCTCAAGTCTCTGCCCACTCCCATCCACTGACTACACTTATGCCAAAGTGATTTTCAGAAAGCATTGTCTGTCCATGTCCCAAACAAATAAACTCCAGTGGCTTCCTCTTACGTCTATGATCAAGTATAAGCTTATCTGCCTTTTAAAGCCCTTCATAACCTGGATCCTTTTTATATTTCTGGTTTTTTAACATATTACTTGATTTCTTGTGGTCTACAGTTCAGTCATCCTTCCTGCTTCCTAATTGCTGCTTCTTACTCCTAATGTATGATATTCTAACTCCACATCTCTGTGATTTTTCATTGGCTGTCACCCATATCTGTGCTTCTGATTTCCAACGCTTAAAATCCCTGGCTTCCTTCAAGACTCAGCTCCAATTCTACTTTCTGCAGGAGGCCTTACCTTTCACTTATTCTGTACATATCATGCATGTATCTATATTGATGTGATATCCCCCCAATTAAAATGTAAACAGAGACTATACTTGCCTTTTCTTTGTATTTCCAGCACTTAGCAGAGTGCCTAGTGCTGAATGAGTGCTTCATGAATGCTCATTGATTGATTGATTCATTGAAAAATAAGATTAAACTTTAAAGCACTGGGCTTATTTTCTCTGTTCCCTTTTTTATTCTGGTGTCTAATATGGCAACTTAATAAAGAAATATTGATTTGAAATCATTGTGCTGTGTGTTCTTTTGGAAACATAATTTTGGAGAATACAATTTAAGAATACTAATATAAATCTAACTTTGTCTTTCCCCTCCCTTCGTCGGTGTTTGAAGCCTTGGCTCCCCCCCAAAAAAACAACATTTGAAGCCTCTTCTGAAATGTATTTTCCAAAAGTCCTTCTGTGGAATTAAACTATTTTTTCATCACTGTATAATATAGCTACCTCCAAAGGTTGAATTTCTAAATCTCTATGCTGAGTGATTATTTGTTATGTGTGTTTATATAGAAGAGAGATGGGCCTACAGAAAATCACATAAAAAATTTTATTGTCAATCTCAGTCAATGCTTCTCAATATTTGATACCCACTGGGAGTTTCAATCTATCTTCCCCATCCCAGTGTCAATTTTCATTATGATTCCCCCTCTAGATGAGTAACTTTAGTTGTTTCCATAATGACTGGTTAAGTTTCTTATGCCATAATTTTGGTCATTCCTTTTTGCATTTGTCTAGAGGTGTAAAGTGGTAGTTTGATCCTCAATTTTCTTGGCTGCACAAGTTTCAGGCTTACCACTTGAGACTTCAAAGGAACCACTTTTATATTCTTCTTCAATCTCTTTATATACATTTACACCCCTCTGGTTTGGCCCAAGGTAAATGCAATTTAGGATTTGCTCCCTGTTGATTTTAAAGATGCAGATCTACTTCAATAACAACATTCTCTCCATTTTGGTGAGTGACTCAGAGGCCTCAGTTTATCAGGACACACAAGGGATGATGATCATTTGTGAGAAATGCTGTGAAATCTGATTGTGAACTCAGTGCTAGATTACGTTTGCATTATGGGGTATTTTTTTTCAAAACTATAGTCTCTTGAAACCTATTTTCCTCTCAGAATGGAGGCAAATCCTGGAATCATAGATTTGCAAATGAAAAGGACCTTGGGGGCCATCTGGTCTGATACCTCTAATTTTATAAATGAAGAAACGGGTGCCAGAGAGGTTAAGTGAATTGCCTAAGGTCACACACATAGTATGTGGCAAAGCATGGATTGGAATCCTAGTCTCTGAATACCTAGGGATAGTATTCTTTTCATGGTACCCCAGGAACACAGCTACAATGTATGATACATTACAAGTTTTAGGAAGATAACATGGCAACATGAATTAAATTTGTCCAATTATCATTACTTCCAGTAAGGTTTCCATTTAGTTACTGTGTCATGACTGCCAAAGTCACTACTGCTGCATGACTCTACAGAAGCATTTGAAAAGAATGCTTTCTTTTTTTCTCTTTCTTTTTTTTTTCTGGTGAGGCAATCAGGGTTAAGTGACTTGCCCAGGGTCACATAGCTAGTAAGTGTCATGTGTCTGAGACTGGATTTGAACTCAGGTCGTCCTGACTCCAAGGCCGGAGCTTTATCCACTGAGCCACCTAGCTGCCCCGAAAAGAATGCTTTCTAAAGGTTTACAAAGAAACAAAACACAACTTCTATGTCTATAATAACAATAATTAATTACTATTAGTAAATCAGTAATAATTAACAATAAATAATAATTAACATGTTATGTAGTGTTTTAAGATTCTCAAAGTGATTTATGTATGATACCTCATTTGATCCTCACAACAACCCTATAAGATGGGTGCTATTATCTGCATTTTATAGATGAAAAAACTGGACCTTTTCACAGAAGACTCCTTCAACTTGAAAATAGGAAGATTTGTCTTGAACCTGATATTATAGGTAATGAAATAGCCTTGACTGACCCCCAGTGTCTGTGCATTGCTCATAGTGATCTCAATGAGAGATTGACTTGTCCAAGATCATATATCTAGGTGAGAGTCAAGTTCAGGTCTTCCCATTATAACCATAATTCCCAGGTTTAATAATGAATGAAGCAGAAGTGGGGGGTAGCCAAAGGGAATAAGCTGGCATGAATATAGGTCTGACCTTTCCTTTTCTTAACCATAGGCTAGCCAACACACACAACCGTGTCACCTTCAATTCTACCTACTATTCTTCCCCATCCTCAGCCTGGACCTCAATTGTTCCCAATAGGAGAAGGGTGGGAATCAGATTGAGATTTCTCCAAGTCGAACTGAAGATGGTGGACTAGATTAATCTGGACCACCTCAGTGCAATACCTCCTCAACTCTGTCTTCCTTTTCCATTATGCCCTCTGGAACCCCAATCCAGCATAGTGGGAAGAACGCTGGCTCTGAAGTCCTAGGATGTTGGTAAAAATTTTGCCTCTGATTTACACTATCTGTGTGACCTTGGTGAGGCACAGACTTGCCATGAGTCTGTAAAGTGAGTGGAGTGGGACTAGGTGTTTCCACCAAGCTCATCATCTTGTTAATAGATGAGATTCCTTTTAGACCACTCATTCAGAAACTTCTTCCAGAAACCTGACTCCCTACCCCTCCTCCCCACCCCGAGGATATGGCATCCCTGTATATTCTCTGTAGCACTGGGTATGGCTTCCTTTCATCCTCTTTCTGTCTCTTCCAGGAGCTTGCCCTTTCAATCATCTCATATCTCTCTTTTAGTCTTCATTATCTCTTTATCCATTGAATCCTTGCCCATTATTCTAGAAAAACAAAATCTTTTTTTGACCCTCCCATCAACTCAAGCTATCATCTGTGTTTCACCACACCATACTTTCATGGCCCAGCTCCTAGAAAATGCCATGTGCAATCTTTGCTTCTACTTCCTTATCTCCCACTTGCTTCTCAACTTCTCACAATCTGTCTTCTGTCCTTGCCACCTAACCGAAACTTCTCTCCCCAAGGTTAACAATAATGTCTTAATTATTTTTCATCCAAAGGCCTTTTTTCCTCTCTCAGAACTCATGTGTCTTGACATCTCCGTAGTCTTACACTGTTGATCACCCCCCTTTCCTGGATATTTTCTCCTTTTTGGATTTTTGTGACATTGATTTCTTTTAATTCTCTTTCTTCCTGACTGAGAAGGACTATTTCTCAGTTTGTCTTCTGGATCATCATACATGTTCTACTACTTATGTTTAGGATTTAGTCTGGCCTGTCTTTTCTTCTACTCTTTTCATTGGTTAGTTCATTAGCTCCCTTGAGTTCAGTTGTCATCATTTGTAGGTGATCCCTAAATCTGCATATATAGCCCTCTCTCCTCTCTGTCTCTGTTTCAATAGATTGACAGATAACATTTATTAAGCATTTATTATAAGGCAAGCACTGTGCTAAGTGCTGTGGATATAAATATGAGCAAACAAGAAAATCCCTCTCCTCAAAGAACTTACAGTCTAATGGGGAAAACAATACATACAGGAATGGGGGAAGTATGTCCACAGTGGCATAGTTTGAAAATGGTGACAAGGAAGTTGCATGGAAGCCTGGCTCCAGTCAAGATGTGGTAAAAACTCACTTATCAAAGAATACCTTCCTAGCGACAGAGTTCAAAGTTCCATTTGGAGGGATTGGGGTTGAGGTGAGAAGATAAAGTTAATAGCAAGAGTATAGTAAGCATGATTTAGAAATAGTGACTGGGAAAATCCCTTATTGCTAATTGGCTGCTAGATATCTCCACTTGGATGTCAAATAAGCATCTAAAAATTGACATGTGAAAAATGGAACTCTTGCTTCATAAACCCACCCCATGCCTAACATTTCTCTTTCTATTGGGGGCCCCACTAACCTCACAGTAACAGGTTCACAACCTTGGAGTTATTGTTAACTCTTTCTTCTCCCTCATTTCCTATATTCACTTTAATTCAAAAAGCATATATCAAACCTGTGGGTCTAGTGATGGAGGCTATAGCTATTGCTGGTGGATCTGCCTATTTTAGTTTAAACAAACTTATCACAAGTTTGGCAGCAGGATGATGAATCTTTCAGCACAGAAACTCTGAAGGTCAGAGATGAGTTGTTACTGGAAGAGTCAGTATTCACATTGATGCGCTCACACATCATGGAAGTGTGGTTATCCATATTTGTGCCTTAGAACCTTTAACCTTTTTTCATTCTTTTCCTTTCTAGACTCTAAGTTCCGTGAGGGCAGGAACTGACTTATCCAGTAAGTTACTAAGTCTTTATAGGGTTTACAATATAGATGATGATTTAGCAAAGGAAATTGAGAAGAAATATTAAGATGGGCAGGAGAAAGACCATGAGAAAGCAGTGTCATGATAGCCAAGAAAGGAGAGAGTTTCCTGGAAGAGGGGATGAGTAACAATATCAGAAACTGCAGAGAAATCAGAAGGATGAAAACTGAGAAACTCAGATTTAGCAATTAAGAGATAGTTGGTAACCCCTTGGGGGCACCAGGGGAAGAGAACATGTATTTTCTGGGTACCTGCTATGTGCCAGGCACTGTGCTAAATGCTTCACATATTATCTCATTTAGTCCTCACAACTGTGAGAGGTCGGTGCTATTATTATTTCTATTTTACATTTGAGGAAACTGAGACAGAAAGAGGTTAAGTGACCAAGGTAAAGAGAGCACAGTTTTAGTCAAGTGGCAGGGTCAGAAGCAAAAATTTTGAGAGAAAATTATCAACAAGGCAAGTCAAGAATATATCAGGTGCTCTACATCTAGCATATGAGGCTTCCAGCAGTCGTCCTAGTAGTTGAAGTCTGCCTCCCCTTCCTCCCCCTCTCACTCACCCCAAACTATTGTATTTTCCTTTTAAGAGAGTTTTATAATCTGTACAGTGACACCTCTATTAACAAAGCTCTTGGGAATGAAGCTACCTTGTGCAAATTACAGGGAATTAAATAAAACTTCCTATGTCATGAGAAGTAGAGAGCTGTTGGAATTGGCAGCTGTAGGACAAAAATACCTCGTGGCATAGCTTTTGTTTGTCCCTGCCCAGCTGAAGAGAAATAAGGCTGACCTTAGGCAAAAAATTGTGCTCTCTGAGCAGTTTCTTGGATCTCAGGTCTCCTCTTCCTGCACCTTGTTTTTCCTTCTAGATATTGGTGATTGACTCAGAGATTTTTCCTTGTTAAAGAAATGTCAGGTATTAGTGAGGAAATCAGAGCTATAAAGGAAAGGTTGGGGTGAGGGTGCTGAGTGGAGCTTCAGAAAACACTCAGCCTGCTGGAATGTCCCCTGAGGGGAACCCAATTTGGTCTCTGTAGGGTGAGATTAGAGAGAGGGGATAAAAAGAATGCTACATAGTCTCTTCATGTGAGAGTGGGATTAGATTTTTTTTCTTTTCAACCATTGAGGAGACAACTTGGAGCAATGGATGCAAATTGAAGAGATAATTTTAGGGCCAATAGTAAGAAAAACAACAACCCCCGCCCACAAACAAAAGAAAACAACAACAAAAAACAACCTTTCCCCTTCATTGGAGGCAATTGAGTGAAGGTTATATACCATTTGTACTGCAGAATGTTTTAGAAGGGATTCTTGTTTAGGTATAGGTTGAACTAGACAGTTTCTGAGGTTTCTCCCAACTCTGCTATTTTTCCCTCCAAGAGACCCTCTTCTGTGCAAGTGGTGACCAACATAGGTTGCCAGGTTGTGGCTATCGAAGGGAGAGAAACGTGTTATTTTAGTCATCAACTCCTCATAGGATATGGAGTGTCTCTTGCTCTGGTCTGACTGCCAAATCAGACTGAGTCTGGGACGCCTCCATTCAGGACTCTGCGTTTGTTCCCTTCTTAGACTATATCAAGGAAGCTAGGTGGCACAGTGGATAGAGTGCTGAACCTAGGCTAGGGAAGACCTGAGTTCAAATGTGACTTCAAGTACTTATTAGCTGTATGACCTTGGGCAAGTCACTTCCCCTAAATTCACCTCAGATTCTACCTCACAGGGTCCTTGTGAGAATAAAACCCTAAAGTGCTATGTAAATTCTAGCTATTATTATTATTAGGTTTCCTCCCTAACTTCTCTTAACCATAAACCACGGTCCTGGACTCCCAACCCTCTCCCTCAAGATTACTGTGGCATTTAAAGCCTTCTGTAGTCTGCTTCCAGCCTGTTTACAGACTTATTTCATATTATTCCCTCTTACTCATTCCACATTCCAGACAGTCTGTCCTACTTAGTGTTCCCCATTTACAAAATTTCATTTCTTGCCTTCATGCCTTTTACACAAGTTGTCTCTCATGACTGGAATGTGCTCCCTCTCTTTACTTCTACTTCTTAGAATCTACAACTCCCTCCAAGGCTTGCTCAAGCACAGCCTTACATCATAGATCTTTTCCAATTCCCCCTCTCCACCTTTGCCGTGAAATTACTTTGTTTTTACTTCTTTGTGTACATGTGGTATTTCCCTAGTAGAATGTAAGCTCCCTGAAGACAGGAGCTGTATTTGTTTTTGTCTTTGCATCCTCAGTGCTTAGCATAGTGCCTTGCCCATAGAAGGCACTTAATAAATGCTTATTGAATTATATTAAAGTGCATATCTGATGTTTTTGGGCCACATTGATTTAATGTTATTTTAGTATTTAATGAGTTTTCCTACATTCACTACCCGCCACTCATCATTGGAATTCTTGGAATGCAACTCTATGCATCCTGTACTATTTCTTCTTCTAATTATTACATGTGACAAAGAAGTATGTTATTTGAAATACTCTCTTCATTAATAGTGAAATCACTATATTAGAAACACATTGCTGAATATTTACAAAAGCACTATTTATCGTAGAAGACTGGAAATAAAATAGGTGTCTATCATTTTGGGAATGGCTAAAAAAATTGTGATACATCAATACAATGGGATTTTATTGTTCCACAAGAATGGAAGAGTATGATGGCCTCAGGAAAAATATGGAGAGTTTTGTGTGAACTGACAGAGAATGAAGTTAGAAGGCCCACTATAACAATCTATGTGATGACTACAACAATAATGTGAGAATAAACAACTCCTATAGACCTCAGAACTCTGACCAAAGCAGGGGCTAATCGTGATTTCAAAAGACTAAGGATGAAACATACCTTCTACCTCTTGGCTGAGAAGTGATATATTAGAAGTCCAGAAGCAGATATACCTTCTCAGATATGATCAACTCCTTGATTGTTTTGTCTGCTTATACATATTTGTTACAAGAAAGCATTTTTACTTGGGAGTAGAGGATTGTGGGGGAGGTGGGTTGGTTAAGAATAAATAATTTTTAAAAAGAGAGAAAGAAATAATGATAGGTTACTCATTGAAATGAATTAATCTGTAATTGCTCCCTAAATAAATTATGCTCCATAAAATATGTTTTTATTTCTGTTCAATATTAATTTTAAAATTTTTTAAAAAGAAAAGCATCATTCATGCCTTCTATCTGGTCTCTAGATGTACATTTTGTGAAAATATGCCCCAAGCTTTTTGTAAAAAAATGTTTTATACCAACTCTTCTTACTATACCATCTTTGTAAATACCTTCTTTAAAAACTAATAAACTCTTTATGACTGATTATCAACAGAAAGTAAAGAAATAGGGGCTCATGACCAAGAGTACTAGAAACTATAGCCCCTTAGATTTATGCTTAGGAACTTAAGGAAGAGAAGTAACTTTCTTTCTGGGGACTCCAAACAGGTAGGTGTTAGTGTTTTTAGGAGTATTCTCAGAGGTAGTGGGTTGCTACCCTGTGGAAACTTAATCTAGGATAATGTTGAGGCCCTATTTATTTTCAAGGACTCACTACAGAGATTCTTGTTCTTGGATACTCTAGCTTGTAGGAATCCAGCCAAGAAAAAGTAGCATTCTTTTCTATTTTTGTTTTAGATACAGGGTTAACATGAATGATTTTGTCAAATTATTTGCTAAAATCTAGGTAAACTCTATCCTTTAAAAATATGTCGCTATTAGGTTACTTGTCTAGAAAACCCTGTCAAAAAAGGAAATAAAGTAAATCTTGCATGGCCTATTCTTTATGAAGCCATGTTGGCTGTTAGAGAAATTCACCTGAGAGTTTTTGTGAAGAAACTATTTTGGCTGGACCAGAGGATTTATGTAGGGAATTGGTTTGAGCTAAAGCATAAGGGCCAGATTTTGGAAAGTTATGAATGCCAGGTTGAGAAGTTTGGATTCTATCCTATAAGCAGTTGAAAGCTATTTAATTTTTTCAAGATTATCAGGACATTAACTAGGGTGATAATAGTCTGGATGGAAAGGAAATGATGAATGGGTGAGATACTTAAAAGGAAGAACTGGCAAGATATTGCGACTAATAGGCTATGTAGGATCAGAGAAAAAGGAGCAAAAGATGACTGGGTTTCAAGGAAGGCAGTAAGGGGCACAGAATTTTGAGTCACTAGGGTCAAGCCCTGGCTCTGCTACTTATAGCAAATTACTTTATCACTCAGGGCCTCAGTTTCCTCATCTGTAAAATACAGTGTTTAGATTAAGTGATCATTAAGGTCTTCTATGAACTCTAAAGTCCTGTGAAGTTTGGCAGAATTGAAACTTATTTCTTTTTTTTTCTAAGATAAGGGCACCCTGAGCTTATTTGAAAACAAAAGGGAAAGAACTCCCTAGAAAGAGAAGGAACAAATCCAGGGACATGGTCCCTAAAGTGTTAAGAATTCAGTAAACGTATTAAATTTCCTACTACGTAGAGAGGATAGGCTAGGCATTGGTTAAAATGCAAAGTTTCAATATGACCTGGATCTTGTCTTCATGAAATTTTTAGCTTAATTGAGGAATAGAACATGAACATTACTAGCCTTAATACAAAATGATGCATGGTAGGTAAACTGTAGAGATGAGACAAAATGCTGATGTGTGACTTCCAATGGAGGGAAGGTAGTTGGAATGGAAAATAAAGAAAGCCTCCTAGAGGAGGTGACATTTGAGTTGAAATGAGTACGACTATAAGGCGGGGTGGGGTAAGGTGGTGACATGTGGAAAGGCAGAACAGATTTCCAGGCACAGAGAATAATCTGAGTGAAAATGGAAGCAGATAATTGTGGTGTTTGTAGGAGTTATGGTGACTTGTCTTCTTTTGGCTGGAGGATTGGTACCTAGAGAATAAGAGAAGGGCTTACTATTGAAAGACAAGGAAGCCTAAGCAGGAACCTTTGAGCTTTGGAGGAGGGCTAAAAGGACCAGCTTTTTCAGGATTTGGCAGCCTGTTCCTTAGTCTAGTTCCTTGATACTCAAGCCCCTTCTTGGATGCTTTCAGTATTTTTTTCTTGACATTGGAGTTCTGGATTTTGGTTCTAGCAGTCCTGGGACTTTTCCTTGTGGGGTTCCTTTTGGAAGATGATCCAAGAATTCTGTTTCTAATATATTTGTCCATTTTCATTTATGATTTCTTCAAATAAAGTATCCAGGATTTTTGTTTTTGAAATCATGGTTTTTAGGGAGTTCAATGATTCTTAAATTCTCTCTCCTTGACCTCTTTTTTCAGGTCAATTGTTTTTGATATCACATGTATTACATTTTCTTCTACTTTTTCAATCTTTGATTTTGTTCTAATATTTCTTATTGTCTCATGGAGTCATTTATTTATGTTCATTTTATTCTAATTCTCAAAAATTCCGTTTCTTGGGTAAGTTTTACCACTTTCCCTTCTGAGCTATTTATTATCCTGTCAATTCTTTCCTTAAGAGTTTTGATTTCATTTTTAATCTTGCTTAATTTATTCAAAATATTCATGTAGCTTTTTTGGAAAACTCATTTTTTTCCCCTTTGAGTCTTTGATTGCAATTATGGGGTTAGAGTTGCCATAGTTTTTGGTACAGGACAGTTTTTTCTTTTTAAATTTACTTACCTTTAGTTCCTTTAATTCCTTAATTAGTGCTTTGTCTTAGGGCCAGTATCTTCCCCACCCCTATTGTGGTCTCTGGTGAGGTGGTAGACCTTATTTAGTTTTTTCTTGGGTCACCTATATTCTTGTGTTGACACCTATATTTCATGGTTCTTCTTGACTGGATTTTTGATGTTCAGAATGCTAGATTTTCACAGCTTTTTTTGTTTTTTGGTTTTTTTTTGGCATCTCAAAGAAGAGTGTTAGGGACTTCAGAGCTCTTGAGCCTGGGCTGTGCTGATTTGAACACTGCGGTACCAAACTCATTGCTACCTTGCTCCCTGGGGTTTCAAAGGTCACCATCCTGGGACTTTCTGACCACCCACTTACAGTGATTTCTTTCACTCTTTACTCTTGCTTCTGCCTCTAGACACAGAGTATTGTAGGCTATGAGTGGCCCTAATCATCTCTGATCATGTTGGGAGGTTATCTTGTACTTCACCTTGGTTTTGCTGGTGGGGTTCTCACTTGACTTCATGTTTAGTTCTGGAATGAAAGAAATCACTGTAAGTTTTCATTGGATTTCTTGGTCATTATTCAGTCCTAGTGCAAACTTCAGGGTTTTGCTGTAGTAGGTATGTGAGAATTGGACAGCCTGGTTTCCATTCAGTTGGCCATTTGGGTCAGAAGTCACACTTCTGCCTGCTCTGCTATGTTAGGGACATGTTCCAAACATCAGTGATCATCTTATTATAGCTTTGTTCAATTATCAATTAATGAAGAATCCCGCTGGACAGAATGCTCAACATGATGGTGTTTACTGTTCTAGTGAAGAGAATATGGGAAGAATTAGCATGGGTTCCCAAAGCACCTCATTTACAACCAGGAAGAAGTTTATGTTCCCAAGTTCTTGGTTCAGGCTGTCCTTCTTCTGACTGTCCAGGTACGTAAACTTGTTTGAAGAGAGAGAGAGAGAGAGAGAGAGAGAGAGAGAGAGAGAGAGAG
>NW_020954610.1:4836524-4844710 GCF_900497805.2 Vombatus ursinus | reverse complement strand
AGAGAGAGAGAGAGAAGGAGAGAGAGAGACAGAGACAGAGACAGAGACAGAGAGACAAAGACAGAGACAGAGAGACAGAGAAACAGACAGAGACAGACAGACACAGATGCAGAGAGACAGACAGACAGAGACACAGAGGGATATAGAAGAGAGAGAAAGGGAGAGAGAGATAAAGAGAAAGGGGGAGACAGAACAACAGAGAGAGAGAGAGAGAGAGGGATAGAAAGAAAAAGGGGGAGAGAGAGACAAAGAGACAGAAAGACACAGAGAACAGAGACAGAGAGAGAAACAGAGAAATCGAGACAGAGACAGAGACAAGAGAGAAACTGCATAGAAACAATCAAATTATTTGAGTCCACTTAATGCTGAAGAGCCAGCTTTCCACTTTCCAATGGAGAGATATTAGTTATTTTGTCATAGAACTTAGCACATCATGTTATGCTAAAATATTAGAACTGGCAAACTCTTTGGAAATCTTCTGGTCCAAATTCCTTACGTTATAGATGAGGCACAGAGATTCAGTGACTTGCTCCTGGTCTCACTTTTTTATTTAACTCCCTGTTCTGTACTCTTTCAGCTGTATGATGGTGTCTCAACCTAGTCGGCTCTCAGTGAATATTTGGTGATTGGCTTCAGTGTTTGGCTCTTGTGTGAGAGAAGGAAGTACAACCTCTTGTAAATAGGAGTTATCCTCAGTAGGCTGCATTCTTATCTAGTTAGCACTAAGGAATCTTTCCCTTGGAGTGAAAAATGGAAACATATTGAAATAAAGGTCCCAAGTTTTCTCTTGCAGTTTTAGACAATGAGGGTTTGACTCATTATTAATATTCTCTGCTTTGATTGCTCTCTGCTGCTGTGCTGGAGATGAAAATGCCCTGTGGTCTTACTCAAACAGCTGTTCATTAATCCCCAGACTAGCTCAGAGGGCTGACTGATGTGGTAGAACATTTAGTAAAATGAAGATGCCATGGTGTGTTACAGAGGCGGGTAGCCAAGGAGGATGGCCAGCAACATTGTGAAGTGGGCAGAAGTTGATTTCTTTTCCCATGCCCTCTCTGTTCCCTTTTCAGCATCCCCTTTAGCTCCCATGCTTTTATCCTGTCTCCCTATGCCCCACCCTCCTCCCCATAGTCCAGACCTTTGTTTTCTATCCCTCCCACCAAAATGTAATAGTGTTCCATGCCATTCCCTCAGTGCCTTCGTAGGTGATTGGCCAGCTAATCTGATCAACAAGTCTATATTAAGGTGTTTGATGAGTGCTAATGGCTTTTGCTCTATTACTCTCCCAGGTAACGTAAGGCTTACTGAGACTCAGCTCAAAGCAGTGACTAATGTGGGAATTTCAGAGACTGTAACAGACCTGTGAGAAAGACATTTGGGAGTTGGGGAGGAGGAATGGCCTTTTCTCACCCATCAAATCACCCCATGGCATGCCACACTAGCCACTCTATTTATACATTAGGCCTGCCCAGCCCTGCCCAAGACTTTCAAACCAAGTAGAAACCTGCCGAGTGGAAACTAGCCCTGAATAACAGTAGCAACTGACTCAACTGCTTTGATGATCTTTTCTCATTTTTTTTTTTTACTGGATTAATACCATTTGGAATTTTAAATATTTTCCTCCAATTGCTGAAATGATTTTATGAAAACTTCCCAATCTGCAACTCAAGGCTAGTGTGGCAGGCTTTCTTAGCTATGTAAACACGTTTTTTTTTTTTCAATTCTTAAAGTTGCTTCTGTGGGAAAGCATCGTTTTGTGGGCAGAAGGTGGGCTTTTGCAGGAGAAAGACCTTTGTTCAAATCCTGCCTCTCTGATGGTTGTTAGATGTATGACAGTGGACAAGCCTGTGAGCCTCTCAAAGCACCAGGCAAGTGTCTAAGACTTAAATCACAGGCAATTAGTAAGTTGCACTTTCCATTCAATTTACTAGGCATCTATTGAGTGCTTGCTATGTCCCAGACTCTGTGCTGGGCCATTGGAATACAAAGATTAAAACAGAAGAGTTCCCACCCTCATGGAACTTACATTGTCTTGTCCTCAAGAAACTTACATTTTGAGGTGTTGTGGTGAGTAGGAGAAAACAAGTGTTGTTTAGTTGTGTCTGACTCTCTGAGACTCCATGTGGGGTTTTCTTAGCAAAGATATTGGAGTGGTTTGTCATTTCCTTCTCCAGTGGATTAAGGCAAACAAAGGTTAGGTGGCTTGCCCAAGGTTACACATTTGATGAGTGTCTGAAACCAGATTTGAACTCAGGTCTTCCTGACTCCAGGCCAAGTATTCTATCCACAGAGCCACCTAGCTGCCTTCAGGAGAAAGAAGTATACAGAAAAACACACAATATGCATAGAGAATAACTACAAAGTAATTGGGGTAATGGGGAGTGAATTAATAAATGAATGAGTGAAAAAGCATTTATTAATAATAACTAGCATTTATATAGCATTTACTATGTGCCAGGTACTTTGTTAAGTGCTGAGAATATAAAAAGAAGCAAAAGACAATTACTACCCTCAAGTAGCTTACAATCCAGTGCTTTATAATTATTATCTCATTTGGTCCTCTCAATAACCCTGGAGGTAGGTGCTAATATGATCTCCATTTTACAGATGAGGAAACTGAGGCAAACAGGTCAGGTGACTTGCCCAGGGTGACTAGCTAGTAAGTATCTGAGGCTGGATTTGAATTCAGGCTCTATCTACTTCGCCACTAGCTACTTTATTTTGTGTCAAACACTGTGCTAAGTACCAGGGGTGCTTAACAAATATAAAATACAAATACAAACAGCAGGGTAGTCCCTGCCTTAAAGGACTTCCACACTAGGAATAATATATAATGATGAATTCATAAGTCTGTAACTGTCCCCTATCCAAAAAAAAAAAAAAAGCTTATCTCTGTCTAAACCTTGTTGCACAATTGAGGGAGTAATCCCCTTGATTGGCTCTCTAAGATGCAAGGAGAGACCATAGAAGAAATCTAACTTTGGGAGGTGGGGCAGGGCAGCTGAAGCTGACTTAGTCACTCTCTACCTGCTGGTCCAAATTGAGCTGGGAGGGAATGAGGGATGGAGAAAGTCAAAGAGCATCGGCCCTTTCAAAGGGAACAAAGGTTTCTTGTGGCTTTTAGCTCTGTCAGAAGTTAGGTCTCTCAACCCAATCACTCAGTTTGAAGAAATGTAGGTAGTAAACCAGGTTTCCCATTTTATGACAGACTTTATCTTGAAAGATGCTTTTAGATGTATACACAGTGGGTAAAATGCCACTTACTGGGAATTTAATAAACATACTAATTTAGACCTCAGCAAGAGAGAGCCCAAATATCAAACATAATAACATACCACAAATCAAATATTCAGGATATCTATTTTAATCTAAGAGGAAACAGAACTCTTTATTCTAATCTTGGTGTAATGCCTTTGGCTTCCTGAAGTATGTGAGCTTGTTAAATTAGAGGATTAAAGTGAATGCATCCTTACTTTGGTATGTACTTACAACTAAATAAATAACATGCTTGTTATGTCTGCAAACAAAATGAATTAAGTGAAACAAGACAGACAGTATGGACTTGCTGATGTCTTTCTTTTCAATAGTGCCTAATGCTGGCAGCAGTAAGATAAGTAATGAAACATCTCTGTCCTGGCTTTCTGGGCCTTTGCTGAGCCTACATCTCCATGTGCCTAGATTTGTGTCAACATTATGGGAGACAAAAACATCTGGTGTCTAGGGATGTGTCAAGGGAAAGCTGGCTGTCCATCCTATTGCCCTACCCACCTTCTGTCTATCAGCAGTCACTCAAGCCATCCTCTGCAGCCATTGGTAGAATGAGGAAATGAGAGAAAAATTCAAAGGCAAGTCACCTTTGGAAGACTTATTTCCCCTTTGGGATCTGGTCCCAGTTTGAGCCTCATTCTGTTTGTTCAGGCTGAGCCTTTTAAGGCCTGGTGGTTCCAATGAAACCCCATTACTGTCAGCATTTAACCCAGGGGCCACAGCTGTGTCCCCTTTCTTCGTGGAATGTGGTCCGGGGCCAGGCATGCCAACAGCAGAGCTGCCCACAGACACACCGCAAATATTTGTTTATTGGGAAGTGAAACGCAGAGAGGGCTCAGGAACTGGGGGATGCATTATTAATGCCAGATGGAAGAGGGCTGTGGTCGAACTCCAGTAAATATCACTAGGAGTACAATATTGAAGAGTTTGGAAAGTCATCAACCAGCTCTTCAGATCTGAAACATACAATCCAACCACAAGCTGCACTTTAGGAAACCCAAAACTGTAACATGAGGAGTGACCTAATTTAATCCATGTGGGCTCTACGTTTGATGTTAACAGGCCCTTTCTTACTGTGGGGGAATGCAACAGGGCCTTTAATAAAAGTCGGCCTGTTCCCTGCCAAGTCATTTATCCTGAGGGATTAATTCTCTTCGCATTTTGATTGATATTCCATGGGTTCCACAAGGCTTTCCTGTGCCTTTTTTTTTTTACACGTCCTTTTGGAAGGGGTAATTAACTGTGAGTCTAAAATGTTTAGTCTCTCTGCAGGTGTAATATGGGGCGTGGAGGCAGCTCTCAGGGTAAAAATATGCTTGGCTTTTCGTTTTCTCAGTCAGGGTTAGAAAAAAAAATCACTGAATGAGAGCAATGCTGGTTATACATCATAGGGGGTGGTGCTTCATATGGGGACTCTTTATGGACTTCAAATGACAGACATGTGCTTTATTAAAAGCACCTCCTAAGCAGCTCTCTTGCTAAAAACAGTTTATGAGGCAGGATTTGATTGTTTAGTCCTGCTACCCAGATTTGGTCCATGTGGTATGGTGGTTTTTTTTTCCCCTTTAGAACAAAATTCCCAAAGCGTGATCTTAAATTCTTCCTCCCTCCAGATGGACAACCAGTTATCCCTTCCCTTTTTTGCTCATAGCCACTGAGTTTATAAATCCCAGATGGGAAAGTCTTGCTCACGTGTCCGTTCTAACGATCCTCCACCTTCACTACCTTGTATGACTGCCTTTCTCTTCTCTTCTTTTAATTGGCTCAGCAAGAATAGTTGTCTGACTAGAGGCAGTACCAAGATGGCACCTGGTACCACTTTGATCTCATGTTCTCTTTCCATACGAGGAGGGTTGAGAGTTGAGCAATGTTGGGAGCAGCATTTTCATGGATGATGAAAGAAGGGCTATCCCTGGTTGATAAAAGATCATAGCTGACATGAGATAACACTGTCTCATGCTCTGCAGGCCTCTTTGGCTCATTTAGCTTTTTAGAGAGTTGTATTTGACCTTTCTTAGGAAACACACCCTCCTGCATGCTGTAGGATGCCTTAAGGAACCAAACTGATAAAATGGATTGTTCTTTTCAGAGTACCCTAAACAGGAGAGCTTTCTTTAAAAAACAAACAAACAAACAAACAAAACCCCCAAAAAACTGTACCTGGAATGTGAAAAATGTCAGATGCCCATGGCATTCAAGATGATCACAACATATCAACAATTTGGAGAGGTGGGTATTCCCATACCTGATTCAAAATTCAGATCAGCAACCTGAATGCAATGAAACTAGTATTACCAGAAGTAGAACATGAATCTAGGCCTTCCTAAATCCCAGAGCAATGAATGCCTAATCTCAATTCCACTCTAAGAGAATTTCAGATTACATAAGTGGTCAGAGGAGATAAATAAGCAGTGTTTAAAAGGAGAATTTCCATCTATTAACAACCATATGAAGGGTTGCTAATAATTAATACTATTAAATCACTAATAATAAAGGAAGTATAAATTAAAATAATTCTAGTTTCATCTCACACCAAGAAAATTGGCAAAAGTAACGCAAGTTAAAAATAGTTTTGAAGAAACTATGGAAATATGGGCACATTGTGGAGCTGGGAATTGGTTCATTGAAAGGCCATTTAGAAAAAAAATGACTGATGCTTAAGGTGACAATCAGTGACTTAATTAGGCTATTGATACTGTGTGGTAACCTTGGAAGGAATAATCCATAGGCAGAAAAGAAGGGGAGAAAGTGAGGAATAAATGTGGCAAAGAAGATGCAAATGGGCAAAAAGCCATTGGAAAAAGAGGTAAAAAAAGAAGAAACAATGGGCCATGGTGAAGTGCCATGCTGATACCTGCTGAAGATATTATTTGGCCTATTAACAAGGGTTTTTGACTTAGGATCTGTGAACTTTTTTTTTTTTTGAGTTTTGATATCTTTATTTCAATATATTTTAAAATTAATCCTATGTAGTTTATTTTATGTATTTAAAATACTCTAAGAAGAGTAGGCTTCACCAATGGCTTCCATGACATAGAAAAGTGTTAAGAACCCCTCTCAAAATCCCTAGCATCCTCCAAAATTTCCACAATCAGGTCTTTCCTACTCGTCTGGCAACTAAGGCTTCTTTCCTAAAATTATTTGTATTTATTTTCTATATCTATATATAAAGCTCTATCTATCTATCTATCTATCTACCTATCTATCTACCCCTCCTTATATCTATATCTACCTACCTATCTCTGTATCTGTCTAGAATCTATTTATTTATGTACATGTGACCCAAAGCACTTCACCTCTGTCTGCTTCATTTTCCTCAACTGTAAAATGGAGAGAATAATACTGCCTACTTCACAGGGTTGTTCTGAAGGTCAAATGAAAAATTTGTAAATCATTTAGCATGATGTCTGTCACATAGCAGGGGCTTAATAATGCTTGTTTCTTCCCCATCCCTCCCATTAGATTGTGACCTCTTTGAAGACAAGGACAATTTCATATTTGTCTTTGTAGCCCCAGCAATCTGCACAGTGCTTGGCACAAAGTAGGACCTTAATAAATGCTTATTAATTGATTGCTTGACTGAATAATCATTAGAGAATTAGGACTGTTTCCACACAAACCATTCTTTCTTATGTCTTTCTTATTCCATCCTTGCACACTTACAAAAGTGTATTCAGTTGAATATCTGTAGCTTGCTAATTGGAATCTCAACTCTTTAGTCTCACCTGAACCTACAAAGCTGAGCCAGTTTTTCCTTTTTTTGACAGTTCTCACACCTAATAACTCAGGGTGTTGTTGAAGTTCAGCTGTTTGTTGAACAGGCAAACTTCTCCATGCTTGCCTTGTCTTTTTCATCTTTTGGACTCCTCTGAAGGCAGACACTGGTAATAAGACTCCCACCATGCTGAAAGCTAAGTCCTTTATGATAGTGAAGAGGCCTCCTCTTGTGGTGTTGAAAGTGCAATATAGGACCCACTTCACTACCTCACACCTCTGGGATATAAAGTCTGTTGAGCAGCAAAAATCTCTTACTAGAATAGAGTTTCTCAGTCCCCAACCAAAGCTAGAGCATGATACAATGGAAACTTATTTAAAGACCATAGCTCTTTAAAAAAGGAAATCAAAGCATTTTCAGTGCCTTATACAAAATAAAATACCTTGATATGTATTACAAGTAAATGCAAGAATGGTGTAATAGGTTCTGAAGTATTGATGCAAAGTAACATAGGGCACACTAATTTTGCAAGTAGGAACCGGGTGCCAATCTAAATATGATCACATTTTCTAGAAAAGTGACTCCTCTGTAAGGAAGAGCCAGGAATGGGGCTTTATAGAGCACTGACATCATCACCACCTCTAGTTAGGCCCATTTTACCACCTGGTAGCTAAAACACTTGAGTGTCACTGACCCAGATGGCAGCCTCACTGAACCATGTGCCAAGACCACTGAGGCCCACAGCTTCAAATCCCCAACAGGAATGGTCCAGACTTTTCGCCTTTCAGAAACTCAGAGGCTGAGCCTTGGAACACAAGTGGTAGTTTAGTCTTGGCTCAACTAACAGGAATTCATCCATCCACTCATTTCAGTCAGTCTTGTTTGGCACATAGGAGTAAATTAAATTAAATAAGCATTTATTAAGGGCCTGCTATTTTTTTTCGCCGAGACACAAAGCAGCTTGGCAATAGTGAATAACAGGCCAGTCTTGGAGTCCAAAAGGCCTGGGTTCAAGTACTGCTTCTGACATCTACTAGTTATATGACACAGAAGCAAGTCTTAGAGCCCCACACAACTCTTCAAGGCTCTAAATTGGGGGTTCTTAATCTTTTTTGTGTCATGGATCCCTTTGACAGTCTGGTAGAACGTGGCTATCATTCCTTCCTTCCTTCCTTCCTTCCTTCCTTCCTTCCTTCCTTCCTTC
>NW_020954610.1:4719030-4836514 GCF_900497805.2 Vombatus ursinus | reverse complement strand
TTCCTTCCTTCCTTCCTTCCTTCCTTCCTTCCTTCCTTCCTTCCTTCATTCCTTCAGAGGCTGTCTTGCGGCAAGACAGTGTAGCAGCTACACATACCCCAATTCCACCTCTGCTTAGCATAGAAACTTCGGCTATTCCATTGCTGACCTGGGTCAGTTTGCCACTCCTTAGGCAGCCTGTTGGTACTCTATTTTTATATACTCATAGTTTTGGTGCCTGACAATGCAGATACTTGGATAGGCTTTGCCCCTCCTAAAACTCAGAACTTCTGAGCTCAATGATCCATTTCAGCCTCATGGAGGCCTCAGCCTTCTCCAATTGCAAGGACCACAGGCATGTGCCAAGATGCCCGATCATACCTCTTTGAATCATATTTCAATGCATAAAATAAAACACATAAGATTACAAAGGAAACCAATGATTTTGAAATATAACTATCAAAATATTTAAGAAAAAGTTCAAGGGCCCCAGCTTTAGAACCCTTGCTATTCATTAAAGACAAATTGCAAATCTGCATCAGAAGAGGCAGAAAAGACACCCAGGGAAGCTACATCAATAAAACCATGGATGCACCTACCCTTCCCCCTTCAAAAAACAGTGAAAAGTAAAATTCACTATGCACTGGGGATGAAAAGACAAAATAGAAAAACAAGACAGTCTATGCTTTCAAGGGACTTACATTCTACTGGGAGCGTGAAAGACAACATGGATAAGTAAACAATTTGAGGATGATGGGAATACTAAAAACTTGGGTCATTGGGAAAGGCTGTCTATAATGGACTAAAGACTTTAATTGAGCAAGTTTTTAACAAAGGTATTTGTTTTGCAATCAGAAGGTAAAATTTTTGAAGGCTAGTGTGGGTGGTGTTGAGAGTTGAAGAGAGAAGGATTGTGGTGTTGGGAGAAATATTGAGAAAAGAAAAAAAAAAGAGATTAGTTTTTCTACAGTCACAGGACAACCAATAGCTATCATACCTGAATGTGGTAACTTTCAGTTCTGCGTGCCATAAGATCAACCCCAGGATTTAGGATTGGAAGGACTCTCAGAGATCATCTAGCCCAACATGCTTGCTCATTTTAAAGATAAGGAAACTGAGATCCAGATAGCTTATTTGACCCATTCAAGGTCACACAGATGTCTAGCCTAGATAAGACCAATGCTCAGGATTCATAGCAAGAGCCCCACTGATTCCCTTTCAATATGGCCCATGGCAAGTCCTTGACAACAAATAGGAAGACACTTGAAAAGACAACGCCCCCTCTTTTTGAGAACTGGAGGTCCCTTAGAGATAAGATGAGCAATTTGCTGTGAGGAGGTAGCTAGATGATATAGTTAATAGAGTACTAAACTTGGAGTTAGGAAGATATGAGTTCAAATTCTGCCTCAGATACTAGCCATGTGACCTTGGGCAAATGACTCAACCTCTCTTGACCTGTGTTGCCATCTGTAAAATGGGAATAACGACACCTACTTCAGAGGGTTGTTGTGAGGAACACATGAGAAAATGTATGTAATGTACTTTGCAAGCCTTAAAGCGCTGTATAAATATTAGGCTTTGTGTTGCTGTTGTTATTATTATTATTATTATTATTAGATTCTTTGGTTTTAATAGAGGAGGGCTTCTGGCTGCTGGGCACCCCTAGAGAGTTGTGTTACAGTGGCCAAGGCATGCCTCAGCCATTGTTTATAAACCAATTTCAGATGAAAGGCCTATTTAAAGAAATTTTAAGTACTATTAAATGACGTGAGATCTGGTTTCTCTGTTTCCTTGGAGTTTGTCAGTATTCCAAGCTTGTTTTAGCTCCCTGCTTTCTAATTGATTTCATAAAGTCAGCATCAGTTCCACCACTCCTCAGCTGTAAAATGAACTCCCACCCTATCCACATTTTTTTTACAGACCTTGCAGTAGGAAATGATGTAAAACATTCATTTGACATAGTCTTCCCTTATTCTTACTGCTCTACTGATTAATTTGACTGTAAGTAACTTGGGGACTCCCTTATTCACCTGGGTAATTTTAAGCTTTGTGCTTCCTGTACCAAATCTGACAGACGGTTTTGACAAAAACAACCATAATGGTAATGGATGGCTGACTTGATTGGTTGCCATCCCATCTTGGCCTGGGACAACACCTAGAATGGTTGCAGTGCTAGGAAGATGGCTGCCCTGTAATGCTAATCTTTTGCTGTGAATTGTAACTCAAGACTTCAACCCGGTTGTTTTCTCTGGAGATCAGTTTATTACCTTGTGAAGTGGTATTTTTGGATTTGATTTCAAAAGAACAGCTTCAAAGCCTTAAATGCCATTAAACGTTAGTGAATAATGGAGAGGAAAAGTGTGCCCTCGTTGCCCTCTGTGGAATGTTACCTTTGTGATGCCAAAAACGAGGGGGAGGGCCTGGCTTAGGCAAAGAAGGACCCAGGTAGTAATGGGAGCCAAGCAGAAACTGGAGATGCTTTCATTATGAGAATAAGCTCCTCTCTCCCCGCCCCCCACCAACGTTGGCCATGACCTTCCCAGCAGCAACAGGCCATTGCCAAAAATAAGAAAGGAGAATGTCAACCATAGAATGCTATCGTAGATAGACTCTTGAATAGATGTCTTTCTGATTAACTCCTTGTGAGTAATGCCCACCTTTCTGTGCCTTGTTTTTCCTGGTCACGAAGGGGACTCAGAACACCATGATTCATTCTCGATAAAACTGTGCACTATTTTGAAATCCATAAATAGCAGGGTTAAGAAAATGTGAAATCACCCTCAGTAGTTTTACTTAACACTTGTGAGCCCCTTGAAGGCAGGAGCTGTTTTGTTTTGTCTTGGTGTTCAATAGGGAGGGAAAGAGACTGGAAATAGGGAGCACAATTGGGAGGCTATTGCAGCACTCCAGGTGAGTGAGGTAACGAGAGGTTATCTTGTTTGGAGAGAAGGGACAGGAGATGTTTGTGGAGGTAGAAGCAACAGTGCTTTGCATGTTGTAGGTATTTAATAAATGTTTACTAAATGAAGCAATGCTGTGTTTTCCAAGACTTTAATGTCCTTATCATGTAATGATAAACAAATCAGTACACATTTATTGGGTGCTTACTATGTGCTAGGCACTGTGCCTAAGCTCTGGGAATATAAAGAAAAATCAGGAAAAAAAAAACCACCCCTGCCCTCAGGAAGCTTATGTTCTAATGAGCGAGACAACATGTACACACACATATACAAAAATATGTGGGCATATAATATTTATATAATATATACAGATATATGACAAAATCCAAAGTGGATACAAGATAACCTTATGGGGGGGGCGGGAAGGAAGACACTACTAGCAACAAGGGAAACTGAGAAATGTAAAATTTGAGTCCAGTCCTGAAAAAAAACCCAGGTATTCTAAGAGATGAGGTGAAGAGAACTGGCTAGGCTTGGGGGCTAGCCAGTGCAATGGCACAAAGATGATGTGTGAAGAACGGTAAGAATGGTTGGACCATCATATTGAATCCTATCAATGGACAGGGAAGGGGCCCCCACTGACCCTATGGAATTCAGAAATAAACTGCCCTCAAGTATTCAGCAACTGGGGACATATGAATGCCCTCTGAGTCTTTATGAACCACTCCTTGAAGATGAAAAACATCATACAATGTCATTTGTTGAATTTGCATAACTTTGTATAAAGGAGTGATTGTGTTCTCTAGACCTACTAGCTGTGTAAAATAAATCTCAGAACTCTGTGTCCAGCTATATTCTCTCTTCTAAGATTTAATTGCTTATCACCAACTGTTTATTGGATATTTCACAGTCCCATTTTTGTTGTCGTTCAGTTGTTCAATTATGTCTGACTCTTTGTGACCCTGTGGACCATAGCATACTGTCCATGTTGTTGGTTTTTTTTTTTTTTTTGGCAAAGACATTGTCCATTTCTTTTTCCAGTGGATTAAGGCAAACAGAGGTTGAGTGACTTGCCTGGGGTCACACGGCTAGTAAGTGTCTGAGGCTGAATTTGAACACAGGTCTTGCTGACCCCAGGCCCAGCTGAGCCATCTAGCTGCCTCTAAGGCTCAAACTCAACATGTCCAAAACAGAATTCATTGTCTTCCCCCCTCCCCACTCCAACCTCCCAATTCCTCCTATCTCCAAAACTTTTCTAATGTTGTTGAGGGCAACCTTAGTGTTATCCTTAATTACTAACTCACACTCACCCCATACACACAATTTGTTGTCAAACATCGACATTTCCACCCTCAGAGTACCTCCCCAATATAGCTCCTACAGCCACTACCCTGGATGGAAGCCCTCATCATTTTAGGCTTGGATGTTCCAATAGTCTTCTGGTTAGTCCCTTTGCCTCAAATCTCTCCTCACTTCAATCCATCCTCCACTCAGCACTTAGCAAAGTGTCTGGCACATAGTAGGCACTTAATATATGTTGCTTGATTGATTAAAAAATGATCTTTTTAAAGATCAGTGAAGAGTATGCCTTTTTCCCTTCACTGCCTCCAATAAACTCCAGTGACTTCCTATTACCTCCAGGATCACCTATAAAGCCCCCTGGCATTGGAAGCCTTTTATTACCTGCTCCTTCCTGCCTTTCCAGTTTTACACTTCACCCTTCTTTTCTTATTCTATGCTCCAGCATCACTGACTGCTGCTTCTTCTTCCTCAAACATAACACACACTGGCTGTCCCCTGTTACTGGCTTCCTTCAAGATTCAGCTCAAATCCAGCCTTCCACAGGGGCGGGGGTGGAGGGGACTTTCCCAGTTCTTCTTTCTGTGTCCCTTCCCTCTGAGATTACTTTCCATCTATTCTGTATATAGTTGTTTACATGTCACACCCCGCCCCCATTAGAATGTGAGCTGCTTGAGGACAGGGAGAGCCTTTTAGTCATGTTTTTGCTTCCTCAATGCCTGGCATAAAGGAAGAATTTAATAAATGCTTGTTGCCTGCCTCAACAGAATTAGAAAAATGTGGAGCAGGAGAAAGTTTACGGGAGGATGCTGGAAAGGGAGGCTAGTGATGTGGTCTCTTACAGAGAAAATTAGGTTTCCGTCATTACAATAATAATAATGCTGATGATAGCTAGCATTTATAGAGCAATTTAAGGTTTTCATAACACTTTGCAAATATTTCATTTGATTCTCACATAAACTCTTGTTGGCGGGCTAGGTGCTATTATCCCCATTTTACAGATGAAGAAACTGAGGCAGACAGAAGTCAAGGGATTTGCCCAGGGTCACCCAGCTAGTACCTGAGGCTGGATTTGAAGTCAGGTCTTCCTAACTCCGGGTCCAGAACTCTATTTACTGGGGCATTTAGCTTCCTGTATGCAAGAAGAAAGAATGAGGAGAGATCTAGACTGAAGGGGTGTTTGGTAATGAGAAAATAGGGGTTCAGGAAGAGTAGAACAAAAAGAAAGAGAATGTGGAGGGGGAAGGCTAACCAAGAGTATGGCAAAGGTAATGGGTGAAGAGAGTTTTACCCTGGGCAGTTGGAGGAATCAGATTATTAGGGTGATTCTGAGAGGTATCCAATACAGAAATGGGATGCTTTAGGGGGCAATGGACTCCTGTTTTAGAAGTCTTCAGGGAGAGTCTAGATTGGACTCAATGGCTCAATGGTTCCTTCTTTGATTCTCTGCATTTGCTAACCATAGACTGACATAATACTAGCTGATTGGGACCTCACTTCCCATACTTTGTTAAATTAATCCTTTTCAATCCCCTAGACTCAGTTTACAACTGAAATACCGAGAGACTCTTGCGAAAAATGTCACAAGTCAGCATTACAAACTAAAAGCACCTATGGGGTGCTGGCAGTATGGGTGTTATGCTACGCTCACAAGACCTTTTCTTGGGTTGCTTACTTTGCTTCCAATTACAGAAACAAAAGGAAGAGGAAACTCAGAAGCAGCCAAAAGAAACTGGAGTAGGGAAAATGAAAATGAGTAAATGAACAGTTTGAATTAAGGAGGATATTAGAAGATCTTCAGATAATGACACCAGTAACCCTTGATTGCTTTGCAGAGGACGTAGACAATGAAATCTATGTAATAGGAATTAAAAAGTGAAGAAAAAAAAGACTGAATGCTCACTCTTAGCATTTGACTGAAAAAAAAATCAATTAGGAACTCTAGAAAACATGGAAAGGAACTCCAAGAAATTAAAAGGTTTTGAATATTCTTGATTCAGCAGCCAAATGGATATTCCTAAAACATATGTTACTCCCTGCCTTAAAAATAATCAGTGGCTCTCTATTGTCACTTGTACTGATAAAATACAGAATCTTCAGCTTGATACCTAAATTCCATCCATAATACAGATTCCTTCTCTTTTCCTAGTTTTATTTTATCTTTTCTTCAACCACTGTCTGAGCCAATCAAACATATCTGGTTGCCTTTCCCATACATGACTTTGTATCTCTGACTTCTGTGCCTTTGTAAAAGGAGTCTCATGTCCAGAATGGACCTTCTCTTTACTTGTGTCTTATGGAATTTCTAGTTTCCTTCAAAACACAGCTCAGATAAAGTCTTTTGAAATTATTTGTTTGTATTGTATATTCTCTTTCCTCAGCTCCCTGAGAATGTGCATAACTTGCTGTGGTATCTTCAACACCTAGCACCATTCTTGGCTTGTTGTAAATAAATATTTGTTGAATCAAATTGAATTGTTACTAGATTCACCTGGTATTTTAATTCCAGTTGTAAGTTTGGCAGTTTGGGAAGCCTCAATGTTTTCAAGTCTTTGGGTATTACTAATCCTACAGCACATTTACATAATGCTTTACATTCATTATCTTCTTTGCATTTGTTTCCAATTCAAGGAATTGAGTCACACCATTCCTCCTCCTCAACCCCTTGAAATAAATACTGAGGGTATTTTTTGAATGTTTTGAATTGTTTTTCAAAACTATCTGAGAGTATAATTATTTCTTCTCCAGATTCAGTGCAGAGCTTCCTTCATATTTAAAAGTTAAGTGAAACTGAGTCACAGAACATAATATTCCTTGGCTATTTCAGACTGGTTTTTAGGTTTGGGACCTTGTTTTGGATTACTCAGTTCTGATTAGTTGGTTATATAAAGGAATAGAAAGGAAGCATAAAATGGCCAAATTAAAGCCATAGTTAACTTCTATTCTTCAGTTTAGTCAGTATTTTCAGACTTTTATTTTACTAAACATTTTGCAAGAGTTTCTGACAAATGGAAAAAATAGACTGAGTTTTAGTTTACTTCCTTTTCCTTCCCCATGAACCCTGCCTCTCCCTCATACACACACGTTATTATTGACCTTTTGACGTAGATTCATTACTGCTAAATATCTTTGGTAAAGTTGAAATTAGTGTTTAAAATCTCAGCAGCTTAGGTCTACTTGCAAAGCTTCCCCAGACAACCCACATATTAAAGGAAGAGCAAATTCAGAACCACTGAATGAAAGAACGAAAAGGACTTCCAAACCCTCAACAATTTCACCGCTGTGATGTTTTTGCTGTGAGGTTTGACCAGTATTTGCATTTTCCTCTTTCAATACCACAAAGATACCTAAGATCAATATTACAAAGGCTAGCAGTCAAACACTAGTTAGAGAATTCTTGTTTAGTAAAGACTCTTATCTTAACAAAGAGTTTAAAACTCAAGTAATTGGTAGGGATGTCTCAGCTACCCTGCCTTCCCTACAGTGCTAACATTGTTGTTTCTACCATATTATATTCCTATTGAGAGAAGGCTTACTATCTTAATGAGTAGCTTCCCAGGGAAAATGCATTCTGTGGTGCGTGGAAATTTAAAAAAAAAAAAATAAAGTCAATGAGTTTAGAATTGGAAGGAACCTTAACAACTAAATTGTGTAATCCTATTCATTTTATAGTTAGCCACTCTGGGCCTTATTTTCTTAGTGGAATATACAAAGTAACAGAATAAGTTAATTGCAGAAGTGGGATTAAAGTCTAAGTTTGCTGAGTCTTAGGCTGGTATGTTTTGTTAGCTAGGAGAGCGTATCTTGCTTTCCAGCTAGATAGGGCTTAGGAAGGAGCCTAGCCCCTGGCCCTCTGTATTTTGTAGCTAACATTTATAAGTTAATAAGCCTGTAAATTAAAGGAAAACATTTTGAAAAAGTTATTTAAGGTTCTATAAAAAAGCAAGGGGACTATTTTGGACACATATTAGTATTTATAAAATTCTTTGAGCTATGCCAACATAATTTTATTATAGATACAGGTCATTAAATTCTTACTGTATACTTAGGATCACATATATTCATAAAGAGAATCCTGTGCTTTTAGAGATATTTAAGTAACATGGTGGATAGAAAGCTAGACTTGAAGCAAGGAAGATTTGAATCTCTCAGTGATAGTTTCCTCATCTGTAAAATAGGGATAAGAATAGTACCTACTGAGATAATATGTAAGATTGTTTGCAAACTTTAAAACTCTATTCTAGGGTTTTAAATTTAGAGGTCTATGAATGTGTTTTAAAAATATTTTATAACTGTATATCAATATAATTAGTTTCTTTTATAATCCTATGTATTTTACTTGATTTACATGAAAAAATATTTGTAAAGGGTTTAATACACTTCCTGGCATGTAGTAGAGGCTTAATAAATGCTTTTGTTCTTCTTTTCTTTATGCATTTAAAAGCAATATTCTGAGAAGGGGTTCATAGCTTCTCCAAATTGCCCAAGGAGTACATAGTTAAAAATCTCCACTCTATATGGATATTGTTCTTCTTACATACTTTTTTTATTTGATTTAAAAATTTTTTTAATTAATAAATTTATTTATTTTTAGTTTTCAACATTTACTTCCACCAGATTTTGAGTTCCAAATTTTCACACCATCTCACCCCTCTTCCCACCCCAAGATGGCATGCATTCTGAATACCCCTTCCCCTAGTCTGCTTTTGCTGCTATCTCTTCCCCCCTTCCCCTTCTATTTTTAAAATATCAGGGCAGTTTTCCTTGATTATTTCTTGAAAGATGATGTCTAGGCTTTTTTTTTTTATCATGGCTTTCAGATAGTCCAATAATTTTTAAATTCTCTCTCCTGGATCTATTTTCCAGGTCAGTTGTTTTTCCAATGAGATATTTCACATTGTTTTCTAATTTTTCATTCTTTTGGATTTGTTTTACAGTGTCTTGATTTCTCATAAAGTCACTAGCTTCCAATTGCTCTATTCTAATTTTTAAGGAAGTATTTTCTTCAGTAATCTTTTGGACTTCCTTTTCCATTTGTCCAATTTTGCTCTCTAGGGCATTCTTCTCTTCATTGGCTTTTTGGACCTCTTTTGCCATTTAGGTTAGCCTATTTTTTAAGGTGTTATTTTGTTCAGTGTATTTTTTTTTGGGGTCTCCTTTAGCAAGCTGTTGACTTGCTTTTCATGATTTTCTTGCATCACTCTCATTTCTCTTCCCAGTTTTTCCTCTACTTCTCTTACTTGCTTCTCAAAATCCCTTTTGAGCTCTTCCAAGGCCTGGGACTGATTCATATTTTTCTTAGAAGTTTGGGATGTAGGAGCTTTGACTTTGTTGTCTTCTTCTGGTTGTATGTTTTGTTCTTCTTTGTCACCAAAGTAAGATAATATAGTCTGACTCTTTTTGCGCTGCTTGCTTATGATCCCTACCAATTACTTGAGTTTTAAACTCTTTGTTAAGATACGAGTCTGTTTCCAAAGTGGAGAATGTACTGTCCCAAGCTTTGGGGGTTTGTCCAGCTGTTTTCAGAGACACTTCTAGGGACCTGAAAATTTTCATTTCTTCCAAGGTGCTATGATAAGGGGTGAGGTGTTTCCTCTCCACCGCCACAACAAGCTGCACCACGCCAGCGTTCCTCCTCGCCCCAGGACCGCCCCTCAGAACTGTGATCCAGATCCAAGCACCGGTAAAGCAAGAGATTCCTGCCTCAGCACTGGCAAAGAGATCCCTGCAATCCCCCTCTGATCAACCACTCGATTCCCCCTCAGTCTGTGGGCCAGAAGCTCAGGAGGCAGCCGCTGCCCTCAGGGCGGCTGAGACCTAGCTAGCAGTCACAGATTTTTCCCACTGGCCTTCTAAGTTGTCTTTGGCCTTCATGGGTTGAGAAGTCTGGAAACCATCACAGCTGCCTGAGATTCAGTCCTCTGAGACCTGCTCCAGGTTCGCTGCAGCCTGTGCGCCCACACCGAACTGCACTCCTCTCCCAGCCCAGGACGATATATCTTTCTGATTAGCCATCCAGGTTGTCTTGGGCTGCAAATTTGTTTTGCTTTTTTTTTTTTTTTTGTGGGTTCTGCTGCTTTAGAATTTGTTTGGAGCCATTTTTATAGGTATTTGGAGGGGTTTGAGGGAGAGCTCAAGCAAGTCACTGCTTTCCCTCCGCCATCTTGACTCCGCCCCCTTCTTACATACTTGGAATAAGATAGGAGTGGGGACAGAGGAATAAACTGTAAATATTCTCATCTGACTTTTCTTCATACTTCTGGGATGAATTGGCTAAGTGACAGAATTTCACATGGGTAGAACTGCCCACCTATAGCTGTGTGATGCAAGGGAAACAACAATGCCTTTAGGAGCCAGGAGAGCTGGATTCAAGTTCTAGCTTTACCACTTGGCTCTATGACCTTGGTTAAGTCATTTAACCACTCATTCTCATCTTCATCTTTAAAAGGAAGGAATTTCATTAGATGACCTCTAGGGCTCCTCCAGCTACAAGACTCTAAGATCACCTCAGAGCATTGCATAGACCAGGGAAAGCTGGAGTTCTGAGTTTAAATCAGCAAACTTCCATTCTTAGCAGTTACTAACTAGTGTGATGGATAATGAACACTGGATTAGCATTCAAGACAACTGAGTTTTAGCTCTTGCTCTGCCATTAACTAGCCAAATGACTGTGGGAAAGTTAGTTCCCCACTCTGGACCTCTGCTTCCTGGTCTTCAAAATGAGGGGAATTGATTATATCATCTCTAAGGTCTTTTCCAATTCTGATGATCTATGATTCAATGGCTCCTATAGTTAAGCATGAACCTATGTGGGACATTGACCACTGATTTCTTCTGAGTGACTACTCATATGTCTCAGCATTGGGGACATGGAGGTAGGTGTGAAGAGGGGAGAGGAAAAAAGTTTGGGGGGATTTTCTGTTCTCTGTGGGCTCCCAGGACACCCTATCTTGTCAACTACTAAGCAGAGGGAGAAATCTTCCAGGTTTCATTCAGTAGGACCTTCATATGTACGAGAAAAAGAGAAACCAAGTCCAGGGCTAGGAGGAGGCATGTTTGTATAAGTACCCACAGGTTAGAATAAGCACATCATCCAAGTCCATATGATAAAATAAAACTAAGTATTTTAGCTTCATTTAAAATTTGATTCGGAAACCTTCAAGAGATATGGTATAAATGAATCTCATGTAGAGATGAAATTAATTCAGTGCAGGATTTTTTTTTAGATATCATTTGAATGCAATCTGGTTATAATAGGGAAGGGGAGATGTTTATTGAAAAGTTTGAAAGCCTTTCCTCATTTGAGGCCTCTTTGATTAAGACAACTCAGTCTATAATGGGCAATTTTCTTAACCCTTGCTTTTGTGGGTGTTATCAGAGCTTAGGTATTGTTTAAATGTAATTTCCCTCTCTCTCACACACAAACTAAGACTCGCTTTCAAATTTCAAGTAGCAATTTAGATACCTGGTCTTCATTGTATGTTCCTGCTTCAAAACTCACCTCTGCTTTGAGTAGGGTTTGTCTTTCATTGAAATCCAGCTTCTGTGACTCAAACCTTCATGCCAGACTAGAATATAGTAATAGAGGCAATTATGCCATTGAGTAAACTACAGAGTGCTAAGGTTAAGGTTTCACACCTGGGTATCATTATTCTTTCCCATATCAATTTATTATTTAAGGACTTATTATTTGAAAGCTCTTATAGTGCTCCAGCAATTAGGGTAGCTGAGATTCTGTATGTATTAGGGATATTTTATTTTGCTTTGCTAGTTCTTTATGCCAGAGTAATTAAATGTCCTAATATGTCAGTAGCAGACTGTTTTGAAGTGTTGATAGACTCCCATCTCTTTAGTAACAAAATACACCAAGATAGACATTGATAACAAACTTAATATATGTGAATGCATGTGTGTATAGATATATATGCTTTTGTATCTTGTAAACAATAGATTTAAAATAGAAAAATTCATTCTTCTTTGGTGTTAAAAACCATATTCTGCATATTGCAGCTGCTTGTTAACATACAAGCAAGATGGTATAACAAACAACCTAATCAGGGAAAGGAATATTCCCTGGGTTAAAAGAATGAAGCAGAATAGTCCAGATAATACTGATTTTTGTCCCCAGCCCCTGAAATTAAATGGCATATTCCACCAGATATATTGAGAATGGGAAATGTACTAACTTGACCTCCTGGAAAATATTCATTTGAATTTGCTGTGGATGCAAAGTACCCTTTGCAAAATTTTGAGCTTTACCATGAAGCTGTTTATAGCAGACTGACTGGTCTCTTTTCTAAAGAGTATATTTGCATATGATAGTTTAAATCTGCTTCTGTTTTTTGTTCCTGGAAGATTAAGGCTTCTTCCCTAGGAGGAAATAAATTAAAGGCGGTTTTTGTTACAATTGGAAAAAAAAAGTACAATTAGGAGATAAGAGGAATGGATGTTGTTTGCAAAACAGCTTTTACTTCTGAAGGCAGCAGCTAGAAAATATTGAATTTCTGGGGATGAGTCAGCAGGAAATGACTTTACATGTAGGGGACGACCCTTGGTGTTTGATATCATGGGCCCAGGAAGACCCCAATGGCAGCCCTGCCGGTTTTCCTCTGTATCCTTGACACTATCGCCTGAAATATCACCTTCAAAGTTGTAGTCGTTTAAGTCTTTGATTTCTTTCTTAAAGTTGCCTCTGAGGTGACTAGCTAGTTAAATTATCCTGTATACTTTGTGAGAGAAGGAAGGATACTAAAAACAGTTTGTGATTGAGAAATGGAGATGGGGATGAGGGGTGGTGGTGAAATAGTAGCACTGGAAAGCAGGAGCTCTAGGGGTATAAAAAAGGGAGAGGGGAAGGATAAGGAAGTACTACCCAAAGGGGAAGGGACAAGAAGAGAGAGACTGGGGAGTTGGAAGACAAATCTATGTCACAGTTTTGCCTTTGTGTCAGAGATGTAACAATTCCCTTGTACTGGGGGGTATTGCTCATGCCGGATGATGGTCAAAATGTATAAGAATCCGATAGGGATGGGTATTGGACTTGTGATTTTAATGGTATAAAGAATCCCTTGGTGAGGAAATGCTCTCTCCCAATGTTGGCTGTCACTTACTCTGCAACTTATAGTCTTTTCTGATCAGGGTCTCATACTTGGTAGAAGTCAGAAGAGAGACTTAAGCCCAGGCCTTCTGGGCTCTGGAGCAGCTAGGTAGCCAGTGTATAGAGAGCTGTGGCTGGAGTCAAGAAGACTACTCTGCCTGAGTTCAAATCTAGCCTCAGACACTTACTAGCTGAGTGATCCTGGGCAAGTCACTTAACCCAGTTTGTCTTGGTTTCCTTGGTGACCCCCAAATGGGATCACAAAGAGTTGGACATGATGAAATGACTGAAGAACAACAATTTCTTGACTCTGAAGCCAGTTTTTTTATGAGTCAGAAAAATGTGTAATGGAGAAATTTTTCAGTGAGCTGAAAAATCTTGCTAGTGAGATTTTCCTAATCAGATTTCCTAAGAATTTAGACTTAGAGAAATGAATTTCACAAATCTTATTTTGCCCTAATCCTCTCTTCTTCATCTCATCCTCTCCCTGTCCCCTCCCCCGACTATGCTTACAATATCATGGAACAGTTTATGGACTATGGATGGAACAGAATGCTTATTGTGCCGTAAGAAATATTGGACAGTTTCAGAAGAATTTGGGAAGACTTGTATGAACTGATGCAGAGTGAAGTGACAAGAGCAAGGAAAACAATGTATATTACCATAATAACATTGTAAAGATGAACAGCTCCCTAAATGTCGACAATCATTCCTACTCCGCATCTCTTTGATCTTGAAGTTCCCCTCCCCTTTTCCCGCAAGTCAGGATTCCATGGTTTCTTTAGGGACTACCTCAAGATTTAATTTCTTCCAACAGTCCTATCTTGACTAATCATGCTCTTTACTCTGAATTCTCTTGGCACTCATGTTTCAGTATACATCCCGAACTGAAAGAGGTCCGTTGAGCTTGTAGATTCATAGAATGTTTGATTTAGGAGGTAACATAGAGACCATCTCTTCCAATCTTTCATTTTTCCCAGGGTTCAAAATCACCACCAGAATCCGAATCTCTTGATTTTCAGTCCTTTTTTTGTTTGTTTGTTTGTTTTTTCCAACCACACTATTTATAGGTTACCTTGGAAATATCCTGGTCTTTTTTTTTTTTTTTACTTAAAAAAAACATCTAGGTGGCACAGTGGGCAGAAAACAGGGCCTCAAGTTAGGAAGATTTGAGTTCAAATCCAATATCAAGCATTTACTAGCTGTGTGACTCTGAGCAAGTCACTTGGTTTCTGTTTGCCTCAGTTTCCCGATCTGTAAAATGGGGATAAAAATAGTACCTACCTCCTAGGGTTGTTGTGAGGATCAAGTGGGATAAAAACTGTAAAGTGCTTAGTATATAACCATATAGGCATATAACCATTGCTAAATAAATGATGTTTTTGTTATTATTATTATGATGACGATTATGTCTGAATTCTTTACTTAGAGATGGCAGTATGTTATAATGGAAAGAGCCTTGGATTGGATTTAGGTAACCTAAGGACTTGCCCTTTTGTTGCTGTTCTTCAGTCGTTCTAGTCACGTCCAACTCTGTGACCCATTCGGAATTTTCTTGGCAAAGATGCTGGAGGGGTTTGCCATTTCCTTCTCCAGCTCATTTTACAGACGAGGAAACTGAGGCAAACGGGGTTAAGTGACTTGCCAGGGGTCACACAGCTAGTAAGTGCCTGAGGCCAGATTTGACCTGAGTTCTTCTGATTCTAGATTTGACACTCTATTCACTGTACCACCTAGAGGCCCCAAGTCTTGCCCTGGTTATGTGTGACATTCATAATTTATAACTTTCCTGGATTGAGTTTCATCATCTATAGAATGAGTGGGCTGAATGAGATGGTTTCTGAGGTCCATTCCAGGTCTAATCTTCTGTCTTCTAATCCTATCCTTCATAGTACCTACATATTATGCATCCCTACATAATGCTATGCCCACAGTGTTATTTAATTATTATTTTTAAGATTGAGAGAAGACATTTTATAGTCTAATTACCTCATTTTACAGAAGAAGAAATTGAGGTCAAGAAAGACAATGTGACTTACTCAAGGCCATGCAAATAATAAGGAAAAAAATAGAAAGAAATTATTTTTAAAACTACACCATGGCGATTCTTTTTGTTTTCTTTTCTTATTTTGTATCTATTTTAATATTTGAGTTTAAAATAAATTAATAAAAATACATCAAGGACAACAGAAAGAAATCTAGAAGGAGACACAAAGATGATGTGAAATTTAATTTACGCCAAAGAAGAACAACTGTATGTTGCAAAAAGTCTTATAAACTTTTGTTTACAAAAATTTCTAAGTTACAAAAATGGTTTCATCCAAATTTCCATTTTTCATTTTTCTCTGTATAGTGAAATGTTTGTTTATAAATATTAAGTTCATGATAAACCAGAAAATTAAAAAAAAGAGTAGAATGAAAATTCAAACTCAGGCAGGTCTTCCGATCCAAAATCCAGGGCTCTAAATACTATATTATATTGATATTATTTAAATGTAAACAGTGAACTAGAGAAGGACCATGAAATTTTGCTGGTGTGCATCATGATGGCTTACCTCTATGGGGAAACCACATGACTGAATTAAAAGCACCAATTTGTTGAAAGATATTAAAGTGATCTTTGAGAAATGGATGAATTAATTTAAAAAATCATGTTTATTATGTGCAAAGCACTGTGCTAAACTCTGAAGAAAGGAATTGAAAAGTAAGACAGTCCCTAATCTCAAGGAGTTTACAGTCCTTGGAATTGGGGAGGTTTTAGCCACAAGTCAGATGTAAATGACCAATGGTGTTTAGCATGCAATCACAAAGCAGATGGTAATACATCTTTTGACAAAATCATACCCTTTGAGCCATTTGACAGGGTCAAGATCTATGGTGGGGAGGATTTTGTTTTATGGTTCTTCAGTAGCTATGGCTGCTAAGGAATCAGAGACCACAGTACCCAAAGAGGTAGTTGTATTGTTGCAATTCCACAAGAATTGTTTCCCTGTGGAGGATGGCTATAAGGGATGGGTGAGACTGAGGTTGGTGGTGATGTTTTTCCCATGATCTTGGGTCTATGAGCCCATAGGAGGTAGTTGGTCTTGGTGGAAGCTCTTCCCTGGCCTTTTGGCTGAAGGCTGCTGAGCTGTCTCACTCATCATCTTAGGAGAGACAGTGAATGGGGTAGTTTGACCTGCTTAGTACCTATGATCTCCCTCAGGATACATTACTGTTTCAGCTAGTCTGGACCACCTGCCACACTGGTGGCACTTGACTGATAACTGGTATTGGTGGTAGCAAGATGGTGGACTTGTTCTCCAGAGGGGTTGCTTCCCTGATTGATGACTGTGGGGGGCCAGGTTGAATCTGAGGGTAGTAAAGATATGAGCTTTGATAATTTATATTAGAATTCATAATATGGAATCATAGGATCATATATTTAGAGTTGAAAGGGACCTTAGAGGCCATTAAGAACATCCCCTTCCCCATTTAGAAGATGAAGAAACAGAGACAGAGCAAGGTTAAGTTCAATCTAGGTGGTCACACACCTAGTAAGTGACTAAGGTAAGATCAGAATCTAGGTACTTCTGACTCCAAGTCCAGTGCCCTATCCACTATTCCATGCTGTCTCTTCAATTACTAATAATTTTCTGGTGATAGTTGGTGTTTGCCAGTTGGTCTTCTGGCTCTGCAGACACTTCAGCTTCCATCACCTACACTTTCATCAGTTTGATTATCGTTCTACTGATGCAGATCTCCACCCTTTCCCATTTCAATAGGTGGACTTCAAGAGTTTTATGGCCAGAAAAATTTAGCTGGAGGCTACCCCTCTGGTAATGAACCTCTGAACACTTAGGTTGGCACACAATCTATCACCAGAGATTTTTCATCTTGGTTAGACTTGCCAGAACTGTGGGTTCCCCTGGCACAGCATTTGACAGAATCGAAACTAGCTTTTTAATGACCCAGGCAAGCTTCCCAAAACGTGTACAAAGCAAGCTTGATGAAACATATCCCAGCAAAAGCAGAAAAGCACACTCAAGTCAACTTTTAAAGACTAATTCAGTTGTGGCTGGTGTGTGTGTGTTGGGGCGGGTGCTGGTAGCAGAGGAGGAGGGACAGGTATGATCAGAAGTACCTGAACGCAGTGAGGCTGCTTTAACTCAGGGTGGGAGGGAGATCACCTGGTGTGTGGCAGCTGGTGGGAGGAAGCCTGAGCCATCTGGTAGTTTCCTATTTTAAATAATTATCTTTGCTAACTAGGTGCTAAACTGGGTTGTTTCTCTGCTGCTGAAGAAGTCTAAGTCCTGTTAGCACCCACTCAGTTTTGGCACTTTGGGGCTAAGCCCAGTATTCTGACCTGGTTAAGGCTCTGGCCTTTAATATCCTAGGGTCTGCTCCACAGCAAAAGCAGCTGCTTATTTTAGAATTACTATGTACAAAAAACGGGAAGAAATATACTTAAAAAATAGCCTGAGAATCAGAGGATTGATTATCCTTGAGTTTTCTAAAAATAATTCCTCAGTTCATTGGCCTTCCAGATGCCATTGGTATCTATTGCTTCTTAACTTCTGCAAAAGACACCAAGTATCATGAAAGTCGCTTTCAGAATTCAAGTCATTATTACAGAAGTAATTAAGACAGAGGAAGACAATGAGTTTCATGCATATATTGTGTTTTGTTTGCAAAGGTACTTAAAAATAATCATGCCTTTCCCCAGTTGATGCTAAATAGGCCTATAGTGGATACAGAGTCCTTCTCCAACAACAGATTAAACAATATTGTACTTTTGAATGAAATTAGGGAGTCAGGGACTTGTGGAATTGGCAGAATAACAGAAGTCTGTTATCTCTGAGGAAATCTGTGCTATTGATTCTAACTAAAAATAAAAATAGTATAGTCAGGGCCACTCGAACAGCCACAGGGGTGGGAGGGGGACTTGTTCTTTGTATAATAATAATAATAGTATTAAATCCTTTTGACAGTACCTATGATCCTTAAATACCACTCTTGCAAAGTGCAGATGGCAAGACTATAGTTCTCCTTAAAATTTTATTATTTTTTATTCATTGTAGGATACCGTTGGCATTATACCAAATCAAAAGTATGTTACAAAAGTTAAAAAGAATCAAAAGTTGAACATCAGCAGCAATGCCTTCATGCATCTCTGGGAGCAAATATTTCCTTCTATTACTGCATTATAAAGTCAGTTAGGTGGCATCTAGGCTTGAGCCTATAGTCAGGAAGACCTGCAGTGGACTTGAGGCCACATGTGGCCTTCTAGATGCTTAAGTGTGGCCTTTTGACTGAATCCAAATTTTGCAAAAAATTCAATCAAAAGGCCGCACTTAGGGATCTAAAAGGCCACATGTGTCCTGAAGGCTGCTGGTTCTCCACCTCTGCAGTGGATGATTCCTAGCTGTGAGACCCTAGGCAAGTTACTTAACCTCTATCTTCCTCAGTTTCCTCATCTGTAAAATGGAGATAATAATAGCACCTATCTCAGAGGGTTGTTGTGAAGATCAAATGAGATAATATTTATAGAAGCTCATGTAGTGGGCACTATATAAATGCTTATTCCCTTCCACATTAACTAGTAAAAGTAGACTAAGTGGCACATAAAATTGAAACTGAATGTGTCACTGAATTGTGAGCTCCAATAGGGGAGGGACCACGTCTTATTTGATCTTCACATCTTCTCCAGTGTGTCATGCATTATTTTGCCTATAGCAGGAGCTTAATGTCTATGGAAGTAGAAGGCAGGGGTTTGCCTCAGGTTAAGTTGTCTGATGGTGGGCATGAAATTTAGCTAGCTTCACTTAAAGGGTTTTCCATTGTAGGGTAGAATTGGAATATGTAAACGTACTTTCCCTTCTATCACTGCCCCTGCAACACTTGGAAAATAAACACTTTAAGAAAAATATAAAACATAAGTTTTATATAGGGGCACTACAATAGTGGCAGATATACAGTGGAATGTATAGTCTGAAGATTTGGGTTTAGGTTCTCCTTCTGATTCATATTAGCCATGGGACCCTACACCAGTCACTTGAATGCTCTAAGCCTCCCTGCCCCATCTTTAAAATGGGGGGTAATCACACAACAAGATTGTTTTGGGGAAACTGATTTGTCTTACACAAATATAAACGTGAGCCATTATTTTTGCAAGGATTTCCCCATGAGACTCTGGCAGGGTGTGCCCAGAGAATGAAAAAAAAATTGAGATTAAAGCTGAAAAAATGCAACCTATTATGCTGATAGGTAGAAATCTTTGACTTATGTTTTTTTTTTTTTTTCAGTTTTTATCTGGATGGTCAGCATCCTTCAGCAATAGCCTGGATAAACTCCAAAACTCATCAGAAACTAAGAATGGCCATCTGCTCAGCCAAGGACCCTTGTGGCCAAGAGAGGCTGGCTCTCTGCTTTTTAAAATGATAACAAAGAAGGCATGGGAAAACTCTAAAGTGATTGTATGTGGAATTGATTTCTCCGACCATTTCACTAAAACAGATTGTCAAAGATCTTGAAAACAAACTTCTTTGCAAATTGCAAATGATATTGGTAGAGAACTTTATCATTTTCACTACATTAAAAGGAAAACTTCTCTCTTTTATAGGGTGTGCTCTTAAAATTGCCTTTACAGAAGAGGCCTGTGGTGAAGAGATTGTCATGATAGATAGACCGCAAATGACCTGGGATTAAATTAAGTCATCTGGGCCGCCTAAGAAAGAGAAGAAACACAATGTGTGGGCAAGTTTATTCATGTTCAGTTCAATTCAATGAAAAACATTTATTATTATCATTCCAGTTAATTCTACGAGTGTTTTTTTTTAAGCACTTATTTGTACAAGACACTATTCTGGGTTCTAGGGATGATAACAGTATTAGTTAATATATTTATATTGCACTTTAAGGTTTCCAAAGTGCTTTGCCTAAATTATTTAATTCTTTTTTTCTTTTCTTTTTTTCTTTTTAATTTTTTATTAATTTATTTTGATATATCAACAATTACTTCCATATGCTTTTGAGTTCTCCCCCTCCCTCCCCACCACTCTCCCCAAGACAGTGCACAATCTGATATAGGCTATACATATACATTCCTATTAAACATATTTTCACATTAATGATGTTGTAAGTAAAAATTAGAACCAATAGGAGGAACCACCAGAAAGAGGAAACAAAACTCAACAGCAGAGAAAAAAATAGCATAAATTATTTAATTCTTACAACAACCCTGTGAGGTAGGTCCTATTATTATCCCCATTTTATAGTTGAGGAAACTGAGGCTGGGTCACTTGCCTATAATTAAAAAGATTACTAATAAGTTTCTGAAATGGGATGTGGACTCAGGTTAAGTTAACTTATCTGTGAGTCCGTTCCTTACCCCACACTGTCTTTCAAAAAAGAAATAGTTTAGTTTTGATGAAGATTACATTTGAGGGTTGGAGAAGAAGTAGACATAGAGACAGATAGATTAGCACAAAGTATATATGAGCAAATGTAAAGACATTTTTGGAGGGATGGGGATCACCAACATGTGAGAGGATCCAGGAAATCTTTTTGGAGCAGATGATTGAACTTCAAAGGAAGATAAAGGCTCTGAAAGACTGAGATCAGGAGAGAATGCCTTCCAGGTATGGTATGGGAGGGCACCTTTGTGAATGACACATGGAAGTGAGACTGTTTTCATGGAGTTACAAGAAAAGGTAGAAGTCAGTTGGACTAGAACAGAATGTGTGAAGGAGAGAAATGTGAAATAATGTTGGAAAAGTAGATTTGAGCCTGACTGAAGGCCAAGTGCCAGGCAGCTGAGTGGTCCAGTAGATAGAGTCACTGAGCCTGGAGTCAGGAAGACTCATCTTCCTGAGTTCAAATCTGGCCTCAGACACTTACCAGCAGTGTGACCCTGGGCAAGTCACTTAACCCTGTTTGCCTCAGTTTCCTCCTCTGTAAAATGAGCTTGAGAAGGAAATGGCAAACCAGTCCAGTATCTTTGACATGAAAACCTCAAATGGGGTTATAGAGAGTCAGACATGACTGAACAACAACAATGAGGGCTAAGCTAAGGAGTCTATATGTTGACCTAGGAGAGGCAAATGAGAGCCTCTGAACATTTCTGAGTAGTGGAGTTATATGGTCATAAAGTTATATGTGCCTTAACAAAGTTATTTTGAAAGATATGTGAAGAATATATTAAAAAGAAGAGAGACTGGAGGCAGGGAGACCAGTTAAGAGACTATTACAGGTGAGAAGTGAGAGGGGCCAGGGATTAGTCTAGGGTATTGTCTGTGAGAGTAGAATTAACTCTTACACGATGGTAGTTCCACAAATAGGCCTTCAGTTTGAGAGATTTGTAGGAAATATTTTTGGCTTATGGCAGGGTCACCTTGCCCCTAGACTGGCTGATTTGATGTAATTTCTATAGCCCTGCTTGGCTTGACATATCTGAAATGAAGCAATTTGTTTGCAGTCCTCTTGGGCATTTACACGTATCATTTTGTCTTAGAGTTATTTGTGTGTGTGTGTCACTGAATTGTGAGCTCCAATAGGGGAGGGACCACGTCTTATTTGATCTTCACATCTTCTCCAGTGTGTCATGCATTATTTTGCCTATAGCAGGAGCTTAATGTCTATGGAAGTAGAAGGCAGGGGTCTGCCTCAGGTTAAGTTGTCTGATGGTGGGCATGAAATTTAGCTAGCTTCACTTAAAGGGTTTTCCATTGTAGGGTAGAATTCTTTGGAGGTGAATGAAATGTTTGGAGGATAGACAGACCTGTATCTGCTACTAGTTGAACAGATGAGCCCATTTAGATTAAGTTGAAATTGTAGTTATAGAAATTGCAGATTTGGATAACTGGGAAGTGTAAGATGTTGTATATAATAATAGCCATCATTTAGGTAATGGAGGCAGCTAGGGGACTCAGTGGACAGAGCATTTAGCCTGGAATCAGGAAGATCTGAGTTCAAATGTGGCTTCAGACACTTGCTAGCTGTGTGACCTGGGCAAGTCACTTAACCTCCATCTGCCTTAATCCACTAGAGAAGGAAATGGCAAACCACTCCAGTATCTTTTCCAAGAAAACCCATGAACAATATTGGTGTGCTGGTCCATGGGGGTCACAAAGAGTCAGACACAATTGAATGACTGAACAACAATAATTTCGGTAATTTCTACCCATTAAGGTAGTGTCCTACTTCAATTTCTACAAAGTCTTATATATGCATTATTTCATTTGAGTGTCTCACAACCTACGTACAAGGTAGATAGTATTATTAACTCCATTTTACAGATAAGAAAATAGCTTCAGAGAAGGAGGTGATATGCCCATGGAGACTTAGGGTACAAATAACATAACTAGGATTTGAATCCTGTGCTTATCAAAAATGCCTGGCACATAGAAGTGCTTAATAAATATTAATTGACCAGCCGACTGGGCTTGCCTGACTCCAGGGTGAGGGCTTCCTCCATTAGACTACACTTTCTCTTTGTGTTCTACTCAATAGTGCTTTAAAAAACAACAACCACCACCACCATACATACACACACACACACACACACACACCCCCACACACCCCCACATGTATTCCTATATAAATTGAACACATATGCTTAACTTCCACTTTTAGTTTTTACTTATTTGTAATGTCACACCTTCGTGTGACATTATACATCCAGGCCAAATTGACATTCATTCCTAAAGCATCCTTCTGACCATATCTCTCCCCTGCTCAAGAATTTCTTGTGATTCCCCCTTGCCCCTAGCATGAGATATACAAATTCCTCTTTGGTGCTTTTAAAAAAAAAACTTCATTTTCTGATTACATCAATACTTTTCTGTGCTTTATTGTACATTACTCTCTGCATTCTCTATTTCAGCCAGACTGACAGGCTTGCTGAGAAGGAAGTTAGATTCTAAGACAGGGGAGGTGAGGAGAGAAAATGTATTTTCCTACATATAGGGGACAGATTATGCTCTGACTTGCTGAGTGCCTGACTGAAAACAAAACAAACTTCTAAGTATCACCTGAGCACTCTTCTCACTGCTTCACTGATATATTCAATAAGGTATTCCACTTATCCAAACATTTGTTTTGTATGTAACTCTTCTTATCTTTGACCCTCACCCATAAATACCCCAGGAACTTTTTCCCCCAGGAACTCTGACCTCTTCTGGGTACAGGTGTTAATTGCTTCCTTAGCTCTTCTCCCTGAAACTTTGAAGCCATTTGTCCGTTTTTCTTGTTTAAGAGTAATATATGAAATATATGAACACAATTACAAAACACTTTTCATACAAATAAAGACTTTTTTTTTAGGCAATTGGGGTTAAGTGACTTGCCCAGGGTCACACAGCTAGTAAGTGTCAAGTGTTTGGTCTGAGGCTGTATTTGAACTCAGGTCCTCCTGACTTCAGAGCCAGTGCTCTATCTACTGCACCACCTAGCTGCCCCTAGACATTTCTAAACAACTAGAGAAATATTAGTTGCTCATAGGTAGGCAGATCTAATATAATAAAAATGACAATTCTACCCAGATTAATTTACTTCTTCAGTACCTTATCAAATTACCAAATAATTTATAGACCTAGAAAATAACAACAAAATTCATCTGAGAGAACAAAAGGTCAAGAATATCAAGGGAATCAATGAAAAAAAAATGCAAAAGAAGGTAGCCTAGCAGTACCAGATTTCAAACTATATGACAAAGTGGTAACTTGAAAACAATGTGGTACTGGCTAAGACATAAAGTGGTAGATTAGTGGAATAGATTAGGTACACAATACACAGTGGTAAATGACCAGAGTGATCTAGTTTTTGACAAACCCAATGATCTATGCTTTTGGACGTCAGAACTCACCATCTGACAAAAATTACTGGGAAAACTAGAGAGTAGTTTGGCAAAAACCAAAACTAAAACCAAAACCAAACTAGGGATAGACCAACATTTCACACCATACACCAAGATAAGGTCAAAATGGGTACATGATTTATACATAAAGGGATATGATAAGCAAATTAGGGGAGGATGGAAGATTTTACCTATTAGATCAATGGATGAGGGAAGAATTGATGACCAAACAAGAGATAGAAAGGACCACAGGAAGTACAATGGATAATTTTGATAACATAAAATTTAAAAGGTTTGGCACAAACAAAATGAATGTAGTCAAAATTAGAAGGAAAGGGGGAAACTGAGGGCAAAAATTTATAGCAAATTTCTCTGATAAAGGAATCATTTCACAAATATATAGGAAATTATGCCAAATTTATTGAAACTACAAGCCATTCCCGTGTTGATAAATGATCAAAGGACATGAACAGGCAGTTTTTAGAACAATAAATCAAAGCTATCAATAGTTACATTGAAAAAATGCTCTAATTGTTGTCTATTAGAGAAATGTAAATTGCAAGAACTCTGAGGTACCACCTCAAACCTGTAAGATTGGCTAACATGACAGAAAGAGAAGATTATAAATGCTTGAGGGGATGAGGAAAAATAGGCACATTAATGCACTCTTGGTGGAGTTGTGAATTTATTCAACCATTCAGAAGAACAATTTGAAACTGTGCCCCAGGGCCTATTAAACTTTGTATAACCTTTGACCCAGAAATACCACTACTGGGTCTGTATCCCCAAGAGATCAAAGAAAAGAGAAAAAGACCTATTTGTACAAACATATAAATAGCAGCTCTTTTTGTGGTGGCAAAGAATTGAAAATTGAGGGGATGCCCATCAGTTGGGAAATGGCTGAACAAGTTTTGGCATATGATTATGATGGAATAATATTTTGCTGTAAGAAATAACAAGCAGGATGATTTCAGAAAAACAAGGGGAGACTAATATGAACTGATGTAAAGTGAAATAAGCAGGACCAAGAAAACATTGTAAGCAGTCACAGAAATATCGTAAGGATAATCAACTGTGAAAGACTTAGCTACTCTGATCAAGACAGTGATCCAAGACAATTCTAAAGGACCCATGATGAAAAATGTTATCTACCTCCAGAGAGAAAACTGACGAACTCTGAGTCCAGATTGAAGAATACCTTTTCTCCCCTTTTTATTTTTCTTGCTTTTTGTGTTATGGCTAATATGGAAATATGTTTTGCAAAATTCCAAATGTATAATTGATATCATATTGCTTACCTTCTCAGTGGGTGGGGGATTGGCAGGAGGGATGGGAAATATGGAAGTTAAAATTAAAAATAAATTAAAAATAAATAAATAAAAAATTTAAAAAGAGGCTTTCATGATTCCTCCTTCCTTCTAGGATAGGATAGGAAATGCAAAGTCTTCTTTCTGGCCTTTAAACCCCTTTCACTAAATGCCTTTCCATGCTTTAGTAAATAGCACTCTCCACATTCTCCATTCTATCCAGATGGACAGGCTTGCTGAGATTTGAAGGAAGCCAGCAATTCTAAGACATTGTGGTGAGAAGGAAGTGTATTTTCCTACATGTGAGGGATAGATTATGCAAGGGCCTGGAAGTATGAGATACATTGCCTTCTAATAGGGAACAGATAACAGGCCAATTTAGCTGGAATGTAGAGTGAATGAAGAGAAATAATGTGTATTAAGTCTGGAAAAGGTAGGCTGAAGCCAGATGGTAAAGAGCTTTAAATGTCAAAGAGAAAAATTTATATTTTATATCAGAGGGAAAAGTGAACCACTAAAGCTTCTTGAGTAGGAAAGTGACGTGGTCAGAACTGTTTTTTAGGAACATAAATCTGGGCCAATTTGGCCTTGTAATCCCTGTAATCAGGGAAGCTGGGGCTGGTGGATTGTTTGAGATCGGAAGTTCTGTGCTGTAGAATGTGCTAAGTCAACCACAAAGACTAGCCCAATGTAGTGAATCCTGGAGATCAAAGGGTCATCAGGTTGTGTAAGGAGGGTCAAACCAGCCCAGATCAGAAATGGAGCAGGTCAAAGCTCCTAGGCTAAACAGCAGTGGCATTGGGCCTCTGAGTGGCCAATGGACTTTAAGCCTGGGAAAGATAGGACATAAAATCTCAAAAAAAAAGAAAAAAAAAGGCTTGGTAAATTTGGCAGCTGTGAGAATGAATTGAAGAGAAGGAAAAAATGGAGGCAGGGAGTCCAATTAAGAAAACATTGATACAATTTCCAGTAAGAAGTGATAAGGGCTTGGTGACTTGTGATTAGAGAGAAAGGGATAGATAGATGTTAGCGCTGTTATGGAGGTACAATCACTAAGACTAGGCGATTGGTACATGCGAAGTGAGGTAGAATGAAGATCTGAGAATGACACCATGTTTGCCAACCTAATTGGTAGGATGTAGGACCCTCAACAGAAGCAGGGAAGTTCATAAGAGGGGTGGTTTTGGAAGAAAAATTAATGGTACACATATCATCTTGTTTGTTTCCCTAGAAAACTCAGATTCTGTGGGTGAGGCAAATTTTCATACTAGTATATGCTAGAACATTTGAGAAATCCTGTGTCCTTTACCCAGTTACTGTGACTCCAAATAGAATTTCTACTGTGATATAGGCTCATGAAAATCCATTGTACATTTTGTTAATAATATTTAGAGATATTTGCTTTTATTTTTCCCCAAATAAAATACACACATGCAATATTCATCACACTAACAATATGGTGTAATAATAACATGGCCTAATGAGGAAAAATGGCAAAAATCATAGTTTGAGTCCAATTAAATCTTCCAGCTGCATTCATGTGGTATCTCTTTACTGCTAATACATGAAAATAGAACTAAATTGTCATGAATTCTCAGGTTCTGTTATCTGAGACTGTGGACTGTGTGACATTCCACTCTAATACATATTAAGACAAGGTTAGTCACTGGACTATGTTGTTCTTCTAAACAAGATTTGTGACCTTAAGTTTCCCATCTATTCTCATACAAACTCACCTTAAGAGCCAAATTGAATACATTTTTCCCTCCCAAGTACTAGTGCTTACAGAAACCCATATTCCCTGACATTTAGAAAACAGTGTTACCCACAAAAGCCATTAACATCTAAAAAGATTAAATTAAAATTCATTTAGAGGTCTCATACATCCTTTGAACCTTCTTATTTTTAGATTCCAGTTTAAGGTGAACTTTTCCTGAATTCTTAAATAAATTCTTTATCTCCAGGCAGTTAATTCAATCTAAACTAGAGAGCAACTTCCCCTTCTCATAATATGCCTTAAAATAACAGCTTAATTGGGATAGAAAGTGGAAATTTATGGGAGGGGGGAAGGAAGGGTTGGCTGACAGGAGATTCTGAGGTCAAGGTTTTTAATTTCACTAAATACAGCTGAGAAATCACTTGTGTACCAGCGCCACAATAGCTACCCCATTGTTTCTATGTTTACTTACGGGGTACTTGAATATGAAGTGTGTAAACTTATGCCATTTACCTAGTTGGGGACTTTTCTACAGTATTCAAATTCCATGATAAACGTAGATTATCAAAATAGAATGTTACTTGTGTTTATATATACATCTGATAGTTTATATTTATATAGTTTATATTTTATATAGTTTATAGTAATAGTTCACATTTATGTAGCTCATAATGATTATGTAGTTTTGCACATATATACATACGTGTGTGTATGTATCACATTTATATAGCGCTTTTCAGTTTATAAAGTGCTTTCTTCAGAACCGACTACGTCAGCCCTCTACTCAATACACTCTAGTGGCTCTTTATCTCTCCAGGAATCAAATGCAAAATCCTCTGTTTGGCATTCAAAGCCCTTTCATAAACTAGCCTCTTCCTGTCTTTCTGGTCTTCTTAGACCTTACTCATTATCATGTACTGTCAGTCCAGTGACTCTGGTCAAGTCACTTATTCTTTCAAAGCCTCAGTTTCCTCATCTGTGAAATGAGGGGGTTGGTCTAGATGACTTTGAAGGTCTCTGATCCTATGAATGCTATATAATTATACCGATCATGTTTAGACACAAACAGAAGTAGGAAGGCAACTACCCTCTTCTTTGCACAAGTGGAAACTGGGAATGTAATAATAGCTAACGTTTGTAAAACACTGATTGTATGCCAGGTGCTGTGCTAAGCACTTTACAATTATTATCTCATTTGATCCTCATAACAACCCTGGGAGGTAGGTGTTATTATTATCCCCATTTTACAGATGAAGAAACTAGTGATTTGCCCAGGGTCACTCAACTGATAAGTGAGGATAGATTTGAACTCAGATCTTCCTAACTGTAGGCCCAGTGCTCTATCCATTGTGCCACTTTGCTGACTCTTAATGGTAAAAAGATCACTGGATTTAGTCAGAGGACCTGGGTTCCAATCCTTCCTCTGATACTTACTATGAGTTTGCCATTGTGTCAGTCACTTGACCTCTATGGACCTTAGTTTCCTTATCTGTCATTAAGGGAGTTGGATTAAGAGGCCTCTAATATTCTTTCCAACTCTAAATTTATGAACCTATGATATGTTTAGGGGTTGGTAGATGGTGTAGTTATAGAATGCTGGCCCTGGAGTCAGGAGGATCTGAGTTTAAATCTGGCCTCAGACACTTACCAGCTGTGTGACCCTGGGCAAGTCACTTAATCCTGTTTGCTCATCTATAAAATGAGCTAAAGAAGGAAATGGCAAAACACTCCAGTATCTTTGCCAACAAAACCCTAAACGGGGTCATGAAGAGTTGGACATGACTGAAACAACTCAACAACAACATTATCTGTTTATGCCCCATAATGTAAAAAGTATTTGGAAAGAATACAATTAACTCTGAAAATGGAGGACATAGCTTTGAATCTCAGCTCTGCCACTTAACCCCTTTGTATTCTTGGGCCACAGTTTAACATCTCTCTTATTTTCTTTTCTATAAAATGAGGTCGTTGGAAAAAATGACCTCAAAGGTCCCTTGCAGTGTTAAGTATCTGCACCTTTATGACCACTGATTTTTTTGGAGAAGGGTTCTTAAACTTCTATATTTCTATTAATTCTCTATATATCATTTTTATCCCTATTAGCAGAGATTTATTGCAAATGAACCTTTTAATTGAAATACTTTTCTTATCAATTCAGTTAGATACAGATAGACATATACATGTATGTGTACATATGTATACACATGTATGTGTATATACTGTGTACACACACACATATATACGTATATATGTATACTTTTCCCCCTCCCCATTTTATATCAGGCTTTTATTAGAGCTGCTTGACATGAAAATTTCCCCACCCTATTGATAGTTTCCCTTCTAAAATGATTTTGTTGGTAGAAAAATATTTTAATATCTTACGGTCAAAATTATCTCTTTTCTCTTTTATAGTCTTGGTTAAGCTTTTTCTCCCTAGCCATGGTTGTAAAAGATATCTCCTTATATTTGCCTCCCCCTCTCTTTCTCCCTTTTTTTTTTTAATATTGTGACCTTTTACATTCAGCCACATAATCACTTGGATAATCACTTGAAACTTATTGTATATGTAGTTTATATACTAAGTCTAAGTCTAATTCTTGTCAAATTCCCTTCCAGTTTTCCTAGGAGTTCTTGTAAGCAAAGAAAATCTTTCTCTGAGAAGTTGATGCTATGAGGTTTATCAAGCATTGGGATGCTATGTGCACTTTATTTTGGATTTTGCTTACCTAGCCTGTTCCTACAGATGTACTTTTCTCTTTAGACCAACAGTAGTGTTAAGGATTACTATTTTACAGCAATACCTAGCATAATGCATTATACATAATAGGGGCTTAATGAAAACATAGTACTTGATTAATATGGTTTTAGGTTTGGAAATGCTCTACTTTCTTCATTTCTCCTTTCTTCATTACTTTCCTTTCCAGATCTATTTTCCTACAAATAAATTTTGCTATTTTTTCATTCAGTGGTATCGAATATTCCATTTGAAGTTTGATTTTGTGAAGACTAAATATTCAAATCAATTTAGGTATTATGATAATTTTTATAATGTTGATGTGGCCCAACTGTAAGCAATGAATATCTCTTTACTTTTTTTTTTTGTTTTCATTGATTTCTATAAAAAGTGGTTTCATTCTATTTTTGAATGTATCTTAGTAGGCTGACTCTTTGATATGTTATAAATTTTGTACTTTTTTAAGTTAGCGTTCCTTTTTCATCTTTTCTTCTTGGATTTTGCTATAAAAATGCTGATGATCTTTGTGAATTTATTTTCTTACCTGCTAATTAACTGAAGCTATTAACTAATTTATTTGCTGATATTCTGGTGTTTTCTAAATAAATATTTATATTATCTCCAAATAAAATAATTTTATACCCTTTTAACTGATGTCGGTGCCTTCCATTTCTTTTTCTTATCTTATTCCTATCACTGACATTTCTAGAATTATACTAATAAAGTAAGAAAAGAGGACACGTTTGCTTTATTCCTACATTTGTTAGGAAAACTCCTAATATTTCTCTATTGTAAATAATGTTAGCTTTTGGGTATATATGTATATGCATATATATATATATATATAGCTTTTTCTCATTTCATAAAAGGTCTTTCTATACTATGATTTTTAGAATAAATAAATACTATATTTTGCCAAATTTTTTTTTTTGCTTCTGGTGATATAATCATGTGTTTAATATGCTTAATTATGTTACAATATTTGTTTTCCTAAAGCTGGACCATCCCTGAATCTGTGGTATGAATATAGCTTCAACTTGGTCAGAATAAAAACTTCTTGTTGACTGTCTTTTTTTCTTTTCTTTTTGGCTAGGATTTTATTTTATTTATTTTTTGCATGAGTATTCACTAGGGGTACAGATCTCTAGCTCTTTATTCTTTCTTTATCACTCCTTTACTTAAGTATTAGGACCTTATTTGGTTCATAAAAAGAGTTTAATAGCATGTTTTGGTTCTTAATCATTGCTTGTTTTGTGTAATAAAGGTATTAATTGTCCCTTAAACATGTGATAGAATTCTCTTGTGAATTCATTTGAAACAGTTTTATTTTCCCTTTGGAAATTCATTTATGACTTGTTCAGTTTCATTTTTTTGAGATCAGTTTTTGTTTGATATCTATTGCTTTCTTAGTTTGAATATTTTACTACTTTGTAGGTAATCCATTTCTTCAATTTCTATAAGAAATTATTGCACAATCTTGCAAACATATTATTGTATATATTAAGATTTGATGATTCTTTTTAGTTCCTCCCCATTCACTATAAAATCAGCTATTTCTTTTTTCTTTTGGCCCTTTGATTTTTTTCTCTCTTCCTCTTTTGGGGGGATGATGTTAGATAAAAATTTGTAGATTTTGTTAGTCTGTCCCCATTCCAAATGTTTAGTTTTATCTGTTTTATTTTCTAATTTTTCTATTTCTCCTCCAATTTTCAAGATTTCTTCTTTTGTATTTATTTTCAGTGTTACTTTGTTAATATCCTAGTTTTAAAAATTACATGCTCATCTCATTAATCTACTTTAAAAATTTTTTTCACTAATATCTTTTTTTCCATCACCTAAATTTTCCAATGTATCTCTTTTCTTCTTGCCTCAGAGAGTCATTCCTTATAACAAAGTTTAAAAAGAGAGAGAAAAAAAAACCCCTAAGTGAAACTAATCAAAATAGCTAGGTGGCACAATGGAGAGAGCAACAGGCCTGGAGTCTGGAAGATCTGAGTTCAAATTTGTCCTTGGACACTTATTAGGTTGTGGGATCCTACGCAAGTCACTTAACCTCTCTGTGCCTTAGTTTCCTCTTCTATAAAAGGGGGATAATAAATAACACCTACCTCCCAGGGTTGTTGCTAGGATTAAATGAGATAATAATTGTAAAGTGCTTAGCACAGTACCTGGTACATAGCCAGTGCTTTACAAATGTTAGCTATTATTATTACATTCTCAGTTCCTGCTTGTGTAAAGAAGGGAGTAGTTGCCTTCCTACTTCTGTTTGCATCCAAGCATGGTCAGTATAATTATAAAGTATTCATAGGATCAGAGACCTTCAAAGTCATCTAAACCAACCCCCTCATTTCACAGATGAAGAAACTGAGTCATTGAAAGAATAAGTGACTCAGTCAAGGTCACACAGGCTGTAAGTGATAGATTTGCCGCAGTTGTTTATTACTATTGTTATTTCCATTTTCATAGTCTTTGTGTACGCTATTTTTTTCTGGTTCTGTTTATTTCAGTTTGCATCAATTCTCATGTCTTCCCATGTACAGGCAGCTGGTAGCACAGTGGATAGAACACTGAGCAGGAAGGCAGGAAGATCTGAGCTCAAATCCATCCCTCAGACACTTACTAGCTATGTGACCCTTGGTAAGTCAATTAACTTCTGTTTGCCTCAGTTTCCTCAATTGTGAAATGAGAATTATAATAGCACCTACTTCCCAGGGTTCTTTTAACTCTCAAATGAGATAATATTTGTAAAAGCTCCCCATCTTTTAAAGACCAACTGAAATGCTACCTCTCAGGAAGCCTTGCCAGGGACTCTAGCTGCACTAAGAATGACTTGGTACATCGAAGAGGTCTTTACGTCTCTTTTTAATATACTGTACATTATTTGTATTATTGTTGTTTATGTTATATGCCTCTTGCTGCAGTCATTTTTCAGTTATGTCCAACTCTCCATAACCCCATTTGGAGTTTTCTTGGCAGAGATACTGGAGCGATTTGCCATTTCCTTCTCCAGCTCATTTTACAGACGAGCAGCTGAGGCAAACCTGGTTAAGTGACTTGCCAAGGGTCACACAACTAGTAAGTGTCTAAGGCCAGATTTGAACCCATGAAGTTGAGTCTTCCTGACCTCAGGCACAGCACTCTATCCACTATGCCACCTAGCCGCCTATTTTAGGCCTCTACAATTCTAAAAAAATTCTAAAATTCTAAAAAAAATTTCAGTGCTCTATCCACTGCACAATCTAGCCGCCCCTGGATTTCCTTTTACTCAATTCTCAACCTTTTATAATTTGCCTCCAATTTCCATACTCAGCTGAAACTACTTTTTCAAAGATTACCAATGATATCTTAATCGCTGTATATAACGGCCTTGTTCCAATCCTCATCCTTCTCGGCCAGTCTTCAGCTAGACACTTTGACCACCCCCTTCTACATACTCTATCTTCCCTTGGTTTTCATTATACTATTGTTACTCTTGATGCTCACCCAACCCATGTGATTTCCCCTTCCTAGTCTCCTTTGTTAGGTCATTATTCATATACCGCTCCTTAACTGTGGGTCTGTCCCTGTCTCCGTTATGGGTCTTCTTTTCTATTATCTTTCTACTCTTCTACATTGTGATCTCATTTGTTTCACTGTGCTTGTGACTCACAGATCTATGTATCTATTCCTAGTGTCCTTTTTGGGCTCCAGGCCTATGTCATCGATTTCCTATTGGACATTTCAAACTAGACATCCCATAAATATCTCAAACTCAACATGTCCAAAACAGAACTCATTTATTTTTCTCCAATTCTACCTCTCTTTGATATTTCCTTATTTCTTCCAAGGCCACCATTATTTTTTCTAGTCTCTCAGGTTTGCAACCTTAGAATTACCTTTAAATCATCACTCTCCCTTACTCCTCAAAGCCAGTAAGTTGGCAAAGCTTGCCATTTCTACCTCCATAACTTTTCTCACCTCTGACACCTCTATAATCATTTTGCCTACCACCTTAGTTCAGACCTTTATCACCTCTTACCTAGACATTTTAATAGTTGACCAATCAATCTCTTTTCTTCAAGTCTTTTCCTTTCTCCAATCATCTTCTACATAGTGAACAAAGTGTTTTTCCTGACATGTGGGTCTGACCATATAACTCTCTACACAGTGAATTCCACTGGTTTCCCATTACCTCTATGTTAAAATAAAAACCCCTCTGTTTGGCACTAAAAATCCTTTACTTCTTACCCTCAATCTACCTCCCCAGCCTTAATAGACATGATTCATCTTTCCACACTGTATAGTTTAGTCAAACTGGTCTTCTTGCTGCCCCTCACACATGAAAGTTCACCTCTTACTGTCATGCTTTGCACTAGCTGTTCCTCATGACTAGAATGCATTCTTTCTTTATTTCTGCCTCGTAGAATCCTTTTCTTCTTTCAAGAAGAATCTCAAACACCGTCTTCTACAATGTAAAATCTCCATGAAAACTTTCCTGGTTCCCCTCCCCCAATTGTTGGTGCTTTCCATCCCCAAACTGTCTTGTATATGAACACACACACACACACACACACACACACACATACACACACACATTCTGTATGTACTCATTTATATACATATTATCTCTCCAGGTTGAATATAAGCCCCATTGAATAATACAAGGACTGTTTCTTTTTTGTGTTTATCCCTGATACCTGGTACAGTGCCTGGCACATAGTAGGTATTTAATAAACGTTTGTTGATTGACATTAATAGGTGCACTGAAGTTGTGAATGAGATACCAAAGAGTTTGGGGGAAAATGGCACAATTTTAACCAGCTAACTTCTTTTACAAAACAGGGAAAACCGTCCCAAAGAGAAATATAAGAGAACATGGATTGGGTTGAGTCTTACAGTGTACCTTCATTCCACCTCCACCAACTGCCCCAAAGCAGTACCTTCTTCTAATTCTGAACTTGGGGGGGATCTTCTCACCAGACTTTATTTCTTAACTTTTTTTTAAGTTCATATATAGAGTCACATTGGAAACTCATTAAAAAAAAGTCAAGGTGAGCTATTATAGAGAAGTAATAACTAAGGTCATTCCTAAGACAAAGAACCATCCCCAAGTTCAGATTAGGAAATATGCAGATGTGCATGAGGAGATGGAAAACGGCCTGGTAATGTTGTTTTTAGAAGGAAATGGTCATACCAGAACCGGATACATTTTAAGGAGAGGGATGTGTTTTGGGAGTCTTTCCTCTCTGAGAAAATGAAAAGCAATCTATTTATATGAAGCAAAACCCAAAGGCAAGACTTGGAACTCAGTAATAAACTCTTAAGGGTTTTGAAGTGGCAGAGGGAGACTTGCTGAAACCAATTAGAGAATATTAATCATTCTTTGGTGAATGAACTGTTGTGTTTGTTATGAGGTTTTCAAGCTTCTTAGGGAGAGAGAAAACTCAAAGTCTTTACAAAGAAAGAAATCCTTCCTCAGGAAAGAACATTCTCACTTGTCTCCATATGGGAATATGGTAATCAAGCTACAATGTCAGCATGATTAGCTAATTGAAAAACCATACGGAAAAAAACTATCTTAGCTTAACAACTCACATGTATGTAGCATTTTAAGGTCTACAAAGTTCTTTACAGAAATCATCACATTTGATATGCCTAACAAATCGATGTGGGAGGTAGGTACTATTATTATTATTCTGATTTTATAGTGGGGGAAATAGTTTCAGAGAAGTAAAGGGATTTGCCCAGGGTTACAGGTTACAGCTAGTTAATTTCTGTGGCAAGATTTGAACCCAGGCCTTCCTCACTCCAAGTACAAGAATAGCTGAATGTAACTGAGACTAATAAATGCGGAGTTATTGAAGACTAAATGGAATGTATATTCAAAGAACAGGAGAAAAGTGAATCATGTAGAGAATCATAGGAGAATAATGAGATCTGGTATTTATATAGCACTTTGAGGTTTATAAAGCTTTTTATACAATAATAATAGTTCACAGGGCTTTGAAATATATATTTATAATATATATATATATAATCTTATTAATCTCATAACAACTCTGTGAAATACATGCCATTATTGTCTCTATTTTACAGATGAAGAAACTGAGATTCAGAAAAGTGAAGGTTACTTAATTACTAAATGTCTGAAGCAGATTCAGACTCAGGTTTTCCTGACTACTAATATAGCACACAACCTACTATAGACCATACCATGCTCCTTCTATATACATTTCATTACTTGTACCCCAAAAGGCAGAAAATGAAGGTATCATTTCCCATTATACAGAAGTGAACAACTGAGGCTCGGAGAGCTTTAGTAATTTGCTGTCACAAAGTTAGCAAATGTTCAAATGGATTTGAATTCAGTACTCTTTGAACTTCAAATTCAGCCCTCTCTCTACTCTATACCTTAGAGAGCATTAAGTTCCACTTCTCATTTGACCTAGGAAGTGAATAAGCAAGCATGCTTTTTCTCTTTTAAATGAAATTTTTTTTCTTTATATTATAGAAATTGGTTTATGTTAAAAAATTTATGTCACCTACCTTTACGCATGGTGCTAAGGCCCCTAGATTTAACAAAGCCACTTCCTAAAAAGGATACTTTAAAAAATACAGATAGATAAGTTATATGAATAGCTTTACTCCCCACACTCCACCCCCCATCCCCATCCTGCCAAGCCTTCATAGAATATGTCTATCTTTTTACATTAAGATCTAGATTTCAGTTTTTGGGAAAACAGTTCTCAGTGCAAACTGATGAGGTATAACAGTGAAATTATATTGGTCTTTTTTGGAACAGGCACAGACGAGAGCTCAAATGACTGAGACCTGGCAGAATGCTTCCAGTCAGTGCTTAGTGAGGAGGGAACACAATGAGACTGTATGAATTACCATGAATGTGTCTTGTCCATAGGCTATACAGATTGACACCTGTGAGAAGACCACGGTCTTCTTATTCAAGGCCAACAAAGAATGATGAAAAGATTCCTCAAACCTGATATCATACTGATTTGGGCATTTTATATGATACTATTAGATTGCAATCTCCTTGAGGGCAAAGCTGCTACCATTTCTCTAAATTTCTTGTCTTTGTAACTTCCTTATTTAACACTGTACCCAGAGATTCTCTCTGTCTCTCTCTCTGTCTCTGTCTCTCCCTTTCTCCTTCCCTCTCTTTCTTTTTCCTTTCTTCCTTTATCTCTCTCTACCTTGCCCTTTTTCTTTCTCTTCATCTCTATATCTATTCATCTCTATTTCTCCCTCTATCTATCTATCTATCTATCTATCTATCTATCTATCTATTCACCCTTGTGATTTCATTGGTTTTGGCAACTCTCTAGGGGAGAAGATTCCTTAATTCTAACCCACTGAAGATCATCTATGGTATTGAAGCTTGAAGTTTTAGAGATTTGCCTGAGAGCACTGAGAGGTCAAGTGATTTGCTTAGCGTCAAGCAGCCAGTGCCTGCCAGTCAAGACTTGGAGGCAGATCTTACTGGCTTGTGGCTCTCTCTCCATGAGCCAGGCTACCTCTCTGGCTATGTGCCATGGGCATAGTAGGTACTTAATCCATGTTTGCTGAATTGTTAGAAGCACTGGAGCCCTTGTTTAGAATCTTATTTAAAGTGTAGTGAGGCATGCGGAAAATTATGTAAAACCTAATGTGATATACTTAGATTGCTCAACATGTTTCATTAAAGGCTTGACACTGTGCAAACTATAAGAGACTGTTTGCATCTGTTCCCCCTGGAGAAACTAGATTAGAGAAATTACTGGATTTCCTCAAGACTCAGCAATACCCATGGAGTATCATAAAAATACAGACTTCTGTGCTTGGCATTCAAAGCCTTTCACAATCTGGCTCCAACCCATTTTTTAGATTGATTATATTTATTTCCTCCTCACATACTATGTATCACTTCCTACATGAAACCTTTCCTAATACCCTCAGTGCTAGTGCCTCTCTGCCACCAAATCACAATGTTGTAGTTTATATCTACTCATGTGCCATTTATACATAAGTTATTTTGTGTGTGTGTGTGTGTGTGTGTGTGTGCGCGTGTATGTGTGTGTGTGAGAGAGAATTGGAGTTAGGTGACTTGGCCAGGGTCATACAGCAAGTAAATGTCTGAGGCTGGATTGGAACTCAGGATTTTTGTTTCAACGTATACACTATGCATATATAGAAATATGTTATTTCCTCTGATAAAATGTAAACTCCTGGAGGGCAGGGACTGCTTCATTTTGTCTTTTTATCCTGAGTGTTTGACTGGTAGTTAGGTACTTAATAAATATTTCCTAATCAATCAATAAACATTTAATCAATCAATCAATAAACACAGCCAAACTCACCTATTCCTTGTTCCCTGACAGTGCTTTTGTGCACAGGGTCTCCCCTGTGCCGAGAATATTCTCCCTCCTCACCTCTGCCTCTTGACCACGTAGCTTAAGCACCATCTCTTCCATGATGTCTTGTTAGTGCTATCCCTCCCCCACTCAGTTGTTGGTGTTTCCCATTTATTGAATGTATTTTGTATTTACTTATCTATATACATGATATTTTCTCTCAGTGGAGTGTAAGCTCTTTGTGGACAGAGACTGTTTTGTTTTTGTCTTTGCATTATCAGAAACTAACGTACTATAGCAGCAAGCTTGTACATCATAGGCATGGAATTTATGCTTGTGGAATTGAATTGATCAAAGGTACACAATATGAATATCAGAATTAGGATTCAACATCTTTGGCTAACTCAGTGTTTCTAATTGCTTCCATTAGAAAGAGTATCTCTTTAGGATTAGGGTATAAAATCAACTGAATTTTTATTTGTTTAATTTTAATTTAATTTTATTTTTCCAGCCAAGGACAAGGTTTTTTAAATATCCGTTATATTGGGTAGACTCTTAAAGAGTCTGAACATTAGTGAGCTACTGGCTAGATTATAAGAATCTGAGCACCTTAATGGAGACAAGATGGACCTTATATACAGAAAGACTATGGGAGGGATCTAAGAGTGGCCAAATAGTCTGCTGGGACTTTGAGGTAATAGAACTGCCTAAATAGGATTAAGGGTGGGAAGTGGCTGGCGGCCATAGGGAGGTAAAACAATGGAGGGCTAGGCTAGGTTAAGAGTAACAGAGAATTGAGAGATTGGGCATAGCCACAATGAAAGGCCAGTTGATGGGATTATAGCCTCAGGCAAACAGAGATTTGGCCATGGGTTTTTCCTTTTTGGGGCCCAGATCCCATCCTCATCATACCCCCCTCAAACAAATGGGACCCAAATTCTTTTAGGGTAAGGGGTGAAGGTCTCAGCTTCTGAAACTGCTTCCTGCTGGCCTCGAGAGGGTACCAAAGAGGTTGACTGGAACCAAGCATAGGCTGTATCCTGGGGATGATGGGGAGATATTGGCTGGTACCCGCTGTTTGCTACCAACTGTAGGTGAATGGCCTGTAGTCTGGAAGACACAAATCTGACCGAAAAGACTGCAGGGCCCAGATGTGACAGGATAAAACATCCTTAGCTCTGTTGGGATTCAGATAATTCAGTTTTCCAACCATGCAGTATCAAATCCACCTCATAGCCAGATTCAGGAATAGCCAGGTGGGTAACATTCCTTTTCAAAGGAACATAATGGGGAAACTGAGTCAGGAGGATCCCATCTTAGACTAAGGCTAAAATTGTCCTCTCAGCTTTTCCCAATGCTGACTTTCCACCAGAATCACATTCTCTCTGAGTAGCTTGTGGCATTTCTCACAGATGGTGGATTATTGATTATCGATGGATTATTATGATCTATCAGACAACTCAGAATAAAATCCTATGAGTTTTACTTCAAACAGCAAATTTCACTAATAAAACTTTTCCAGGATTTACATCTCAAATTTAAATTTGTCCTGGTGTAAAAAACCATTCATTAGAGATTATTTCTATATACTTGCAGATTCTCAGCAAGACAAAACCCAAACAAGCTTTTTGGCAAATTTACACATTAAAAAAATAACCAACAATAGCCAAATTATTTTAGTGGTAACCAAATTATGAAAAGTTGCTTGACATAACTGACACAAAAGTTCACCAATTTGAAACTTGAAACAAACCCATTACCAATCAAATGACTTCAGCTTTGTTAAATGCATTTCCAAATTAATTTACACGAAAATCAACATCTTATTAACAGTTAAAATTACAACTTTAAAAGAGCATGCCTATCCAAGTTTGGAAGCTAGTTTCTTTACCTTGAGCAGGATGTGCTGAACCCGGGTGATACTTATAGGCAAAGGTTGCCCTAGGACCCAAGGCCATTGCCAGTAGGGCCCAAGGCTATTGCCAGTAGCTGCTGCCGCTTCTCCCTCCTTCCTTTTGGGGGAGGGTGAATTCGAAAGTAGAGGGGTGGAAGGGTGAAACTCTCTTCTCCTATGAGAAAGGTTAACAGATATCCTCTTAACTCAAGGGAAGGGAGTAGGAGAAAGGAGTGACCAAGGTTGTAAGGAGGTGTTTCAAAACTCCTTAATGATCAATCACAAAACTTTCAGACTCTGCTAAGATGTTTTTAGCTGTTCTAACTTTTCTCTGTAACCTCCATGAAGGAGGATTCAGGGGTACAGAGGGAAGGGAGTAAGTAAGCCTCAGGGAACCAAAAAGCAGTTTTCCCAATTCTCTAGCACCGAGAGAATTGACAGAATTGGGCATATACTTCCAAATAGGGCATCTGTCTTTGTCCTCTATGCTGTGGAAGGTGTACCCGGGTCCATGACCTTGAACTGACCCAGTGGACCAAGAGCCTGAGAGCAACAGGCCAAATGTGAGACAGTCTCCTCGTAACCACCCAAAAAGCACCTCCAAGCCTTGGTGCTTGGAGAGAGACCCCAACTGCACAGCAAGAAAGAAGTTCAGGGAGAGGCTTACATACCTTTCAGCCTTGGCTGGAGAAGAACTTGGGGTTAGGCAGTTTCCCTGTATGGGCCACCAAAATGTCGAGGTTTAGACGTTAGGGGTGCTGGGACCCCAAAATCACAACACCAGGGTCCTGCCCAAAAGAATTTGACCCAAGCCTTCTTTCAGCCAAAGACAAAGTTTATTAGAACATCTGTCATATTGGGCAGACTCTTAAGGAGTCTGAACATTAGTGAGCTATTGACTAGATTATAAGAATCTGAACCTCAACTAAATTTAAAAAAATTTATTTTTAATTTATGGGATAAAACAAGCATTTCCATAACATAATATAATAAAAAAAGACCACACATGAAATTACAAATCTATTATGTACAATTTGCTATTCCATTTAAATATATAATAAAATTATCATGTACATTTCTTTTTTTTCCTTTTCCCCTCCCCTCACTAGAGATGGCTACACACACACACACACACACACACACACACACACACACACACACACACACACATACATATATATGTAAAATCATTGTAAACATACTTCTACTTATTAATTCTTTCTTTGGATGCAAATAACATCTTCCTTCAAATATCCTTTGTAGTTATTTTGGGTGTTTATAATAGTCAAAATGACTTATTTGCTCAAAGTTGTTTTTAAAACAATATTGCTGTTATTGTATACAATGTTCTCTTGGTTCTGTTGAGTTTGTTCTTTATTATTTCTTGCAAGTCTTTCCATGTTTTTCTAAGATCATCGAGCTCATCATTTCTTATAAGACAGTAATATTCCATCACAATCATACGCCACACCTTGTTCAGCCATTCCCCAATTGATGGGCATCTCTGCAGTTTCGAGGTCTTTGCCACCCCAAAGAGGGCTGAATTTTTTTCTTTTTTTAAAATTTATTTTTAATTAATTTATTTTTAGTTTTCAATGTTCACCTCCGTAAGCTTTTGAGTTCCCAGTTTTCTCCCCCTCTCTGCCCTCTCCCCTCTCCAAGATGGCATGCAATCTGATATAGGTTCTACATATACATTGCTATTAAACATATTTTCACATTAGTCATGGGAGCTGAGGTTTTGATGGGAGCTTCTTTATGTTCCAGTTCGGAGAAGAGAGACTGATTAGTGGAAGGAGGTTTTTTCTGTGCCTCCAGTACAGGTAACCGGAAGAGGCAGATTTTGGTTTAGCATTAGGAAAATCTTTATAACTATGTAACTTGGTTGACTCAGGCTCCATTCTCTGTAGGCTGGGCCTATTCTATCCCTCACTCCACTTATCAGGTGTTCTGAGGGAATTGAAATCTCTTCCCTACTATTGACTTGAGTCTCTGCCAGCTACATTCCCCTCTGTTTTAGGAGTCCTATCATATGCACCCCGTTTTAAGGAGTTAACCTTGGATAGCTTTTTCAAAGGAATCATCATTTCAAATGTATACCAAGAACAAATGGGCAAACGTTCTCCCTTCCACCCCCACACCTCAAGGACACAATCTTCCCTCTACCACCTTGGTCTGGGGTGGGTGGGTAAATCAGACTCACAATTTAGATTAGCTTCTACAAAGTTAATGGTTCTATCAAGTTCATGTCCAAAGCAAATATTGCTGCTGGCTCCTGTTGGTCTGGAGACCCCACTTGCTACACAGGGTAGTGCTACTCATCTGTGCGTAACATCTGGCCTAGATTCTTGGATTCCCAGATCTCTGTGGCTCATGCTCCCTTTCTCTATTTTCTTAATTTGCTTATTTTTATTTATTTATTTATTTATTTATTAGGCAATTGGGGTTAAGTGACTTACCCAGGGTCACACAGCTAGTAAGTGTCAAGTGTTTGGTCTGAGGCCGGATTTGAACTCAGGTCCTCCTGACTTCACACCCGGTGCTCTATCCACTGCACCACCTAGCTGCCCCTTTTCTTAATTTGGAATGGAAAAAGACCATCAAGAAGGACAAAGGTTCTCTGGGTTTCTGGTTTCTCTGGGGGCCATATGGCCTAAAGGACTGGGAAAGAGAGGAGGCCCTAAGGTGTGGCCCTCTTGCTGTATGATCTCCCTGACCATGAGTGGGAAGGATTCACCTCACTCCCTCAGAGGCAAAGGCAACGCTAGTTACAGAGGCTTCCAATCCTGGCTGGGAAGCCATTGGAAAAGGGCTCTTCCCAACAACATGGTAGGCTAACACAGGATGTCCACACATGCTCTAATCCTCATACTTCCCTTTGAAGCAGCTCCCTGCCATCTTCCAAGTGGCTGATGCCATCCTAGCAGCTCGATGGTGTTTGTTTGTGTGCCAGGCCCCCATCACAGTAATCAAACCTGTCTGGAAGTGAAATGGACTGCCCTGGAAGGCAGTGAGAAAAATTTGTCATTGTAGGTCTTTATAATAAGTGGCATTTGAATGACACTTTAAGGTTTCATGTATTTATATATGTATGTATGTACATATCTGTATCTATCAGTCTTCTATCTATGAATGATCTTCACTAGAACTCTGTGAGGTCGGTACTACCTATTGCCCTATCCCCATTTTCAGAGTGAGAAACTGAGATTCTCAAGTAGTTACGTAACTAATGAGAGCCTGAAGTAGAATTATAGCCCAGGTCTCTAGATTCCAGGTATTTCCTTTATAGCCAACTGATTCCTAGGGATTTATGTGGACAGGGTTCCTATTTCATGTAGGGACTGAAATATTTCATGGAAGTGCTAAAGTGTCTTCCAAGTCTGAGATTCCATGACATCATAATACATTTTCTATAGGTAGAAGACTTAAAAAATTTCCAGGTATTATTGTTAATTGAGTATTGTCACTGATTTTGATGGATATGAATTCATTTCCCTGAGCACAGATCACAACCAACCAACCCTTCTTATCCCATTCAATACCTAACTATAACCTTCCATAAATTCTCCAAGAGGATGCACCATTTGCAATGGAGGTCTTCCTCCATTTCCTGTAATAGATTGACAGTATCATGGGAGCACTAAGGCTATCTATTTTTTTTTAAATCTCTCATACTGGTTTTGCAATCAAGCTACTGCCATTTCTTGTCATACACATCCTGGATGATGATTTCTTTTATGTGTCACTTATCCTACAGAAGTCATCATGAGCAAATATGTGTCTGCCTTTGAACATCTACTTTTTGTCTTACAATTACCATTAGTGTTACCTGCAATTTTGAGGCAAACCACAAAAACCTAAAATGTCCTCATCTTGACAGTCTTAAATATTTCATTTACCCTTGAGGCATCTTCATTTGCTTGGATTTATTTACCTGTCTTATCAAAATCTTGGGTTTGATGCAACTTGAGATATACTCCAGCGCCCACTCATTTTAGATTTTCTCAATCCTATTTTCTTCCTAATGTGAGTGTGTGTGTTGAATTTAGTTTGTAAATGTAAAACTAAGGAAAGCATTAGTCTAGGATTTCAAGCTGTAAATAAACTTGAAACCCCAAACTGAACAAATAAACAGGGGATGCATTAAAAGGGATTGTGAGTCCCAGGAATCTCTGCTGTTTGGGGAGAAATTCAAGACTACAAACTCTAGTTTCCTAAATGCAGCCCATTCATTTCAATCCACAAAGTGCCTGAGATAATGCCAGGCTCTTTCTTTTTCTTGGAACAAAACTGTTTCTTCAAGGGAAAGCAGGGGAGGAAAAAAGGCAGCAAATATACTTTAAAAAAATCCGTTCAAACTCATGCATAAAGTTTCTTCTAGTTTGCTAATTTATTTATTTATTTACCAGGTGACAGTTTTAGTTAATAGCTCATATCTAAGTAACCTTATTTTACCAGTGCAGTATGAAACTACATGACTATAAAACTAATCCAAGTATTTCCCATGGGAAAAGTGTTTCACTGATGCTTTAAGGCTTGACAACAGAAGAAAGAAAATTCACATTTTCTCTATGGAAAATTACCTCAAATGAGCTCAATTTATGATCCTTCAAAAATTTTCTTTCTGAAAATTGTATGATAGGCTCAGATGAAGGATTTTTTTTATAACCATCATCCTTCAATCTGGGGAGAAATAGCCATCAACAGGAGCAGGGGAGAGAGCCATGTGATTCCCATTTACATTAATGGACACTGAATGACTAAATGTTGGTTCATAATATTAAATATTTACTTCTGATTGTTCTCTTAGCCTAAACAACTTCAGTATGTTTGCTGTGAGGCTGTTAATGAGGCAGCAAATCACTAAACACAAATGCATGGTGGGGAAGTGGGGGGAAAGGGAGAGAAAATAAAGGTAATTTCCAGAGAAGGATCAGAAGTTTAAAGTTGGCACGTCCCTTATGGGTCATCTAATTCAACCCATTCAGTTTTACAGATGAAGACATTAAGGCCCAGAGTGTTTAAATAACTTGCCCAGGGTCACATAGGAATTAAGTTGCAGAGCCAGTTGTTCAAACAATAAAAAAGTCACGGCTGAAATGGGGGTTGGGAGCCGGAATCATACCATAAACTACCTGGTATGTTTTCTATTTTCTACAAAAATTGCAATCCCATCTTTGGGTCCTTAGAAACAAGTAGGAATTTTATTAGCATGGGTTTTCCCTTCACTGAGGTCGGTTGCTGAGGCTGATAGAGTCATTAGCTGACGGTCAATTTTCTAATGACCATACCGTCCACACTTATCTAGGTTAGTTCTCATTTGCCAGACTGTGCAGTCTTACTGGGTCCTTACTGGAAGCCTTCCCAACTTAAGAGGTAGCAGAGCAAGCATACGTACTACTTGTATTTTTAAGTTATATTTTGGATTTGTGATTTTGATATAGGATATTCCCAGTGAGGTAACTCTCTCTATTCATGTATATCAGGCAATTCAGCCTTTTTTAGTTTTAAGTAGTTGCCTTGGAGTACTGAAGTTTAAAGTAAGTGACTTCTCCAGGGTCACACAGCCAGCATGTGTCAGAGATGGAACTTAAACATCCTGAGGCCAGCTCTCTTTCTATTGTATCATGCAGGAATGCCTCTCTCTGTTGGCAAAGGCATTAAAAATCCAGGGTCAATAATCCCTGTAAGATGAGGCATAGGAGAAAGACTTTTGTTGAGGATGAAATTCCATCACTTTTTAAAAAAATTATTGCTATTTTTTTTCTTTTTATATCACATACTTTTCTCCCTATATCATGTCCAGCTCAACCTCCCAGAGGGCCATCACTTATAAGAAAGAATTAAAAAAAAAAACAACAACAGAGGAAGAGAAGAGAAACAGTTCAACAAAACTAATCAGTATTTACCATGTCTGACATTGTAGGTACCATTTCACAATCATAGTCCTCCACCACTGCAAAGAAAGTGGGATTGAACTTGGTTGCTATAATTCCACAGAATTTAGTTTTGATTTTTTTTGTTGCTATTGTTTAGTTCTTTCCATTTATATTTTTATGGTGTGTATGTATCCTTTCTAGGTTGTTTACTTCAATTTATATCAATTCATATGGTTTCCATGTATCTTATATTCATTGTTTCTTATAGCTCAGTGACAGCCTAGTTTCTTACAGTTTCTTATAGCCCAGTGATTCATGTACCACAACTTGTTTAACCATTCCCCAATTGAAGGGCACCTTCTTTGATCCTACAAAATAAAAGGGCTGTTTCCAAAGTCTTAGTGCAGCTTGAAGCTCTAGTAGTTTAAAAGTGCACTAAAATTTTTGGAACACACAGCAAATATTGATGGATATAGAATCTTTCTTCTCATCACTGACCCTTGGGTTTTATGCCTAATGATAGAATCTGAGTAAAAGGGCATGGCTATTTTAGTTACATTCTTCAAATAATTCCAAACTGCTTTCCAGAATGGTCGAACCATTTCACAGAACAACTAGGGAATAATCAATGGTTTTTAAAAGAAGTTGTTGTTCACTTGTGTCTGACTCTTTGTGATCCCATTTGAAGTTTTCTTGGCAAAAATACTGAAGTGGTTTGCTGTTTCTTTCTCCATCTCATTTTACAGATGAGAAAACTGAGGCAAACGGGGTTAAGTGACTTGCCCAGAGTCACACAACTAGTAAGTATCTGAGGCTGTATTTGAATTCATGAAGATGACCTAACTTAGGAAGGTCTAAGAGCAGAAGTGTCAAAAACTCAGCGGAATCTGCAACATTATGGTGCAGATGAATCTTCCTGATGCCAGGTCCAGTACTCTAACAACTGAGCTACTTAGCTGCCCTTTTAATAATCTTTCTATCCATGCACCTCTATTTACACCTCTGTGTTATGCACTATGCATTGAAGACTTTCAACTGATTTATTTTAATGCTCAGTCTCAGTCTCTTCCCAATGTCCAGAAGTAGAAAAAAAGAAAAGAATTACTTTTTCTGCTTTACTTATCTCTGATACAAGAAACAAGGATAAGGATGACCTCTAGACCAATGTCATTAAACCCAAATAGAAAGGGGGCCACTAAACTGTATATAAGAATATCTTCTGGTGGTATATTAACTTAGAAAACCACATATTAACATTATCAATATTCCATTGTATTTTATTCATTTTGTCAATATATCCCAATTACATTTTAATCTGGTTGGGCCATACACCACTGTTGCACACTCTCTTGAGTTTTTGACACCTCTGCTCTAGACCATCCTAAGGATGGATGACCCTGGAATCTGCCCAAGAGAGAAAGTCAATAGAAAAACATGTGAGCTCCTTTCATGTGTCTTCAATCTTGATGACAACATACCATACACATTGTATCTTATCTGTCTTCCTCCTCAGATTCCCAGGCGATAATTCTATGCTGGACCTAAAGTCTACCTCTTTTACCTAATAGAAGAACTTGACTCCCCTATTCCTTGGAGTCAAAAAGACCTGAGTTCAAATCCTGACTATGACATATCCTTGCTGTATGACCCTGGGAAAGTCATTTGGCTTCTCAGTCTAGGCAATTTTCTAAGAATGTGGCAGACTCTTAAGTGACAGAAAAGGTGAAGGCTTGTATCGGTAGAGAGAGAATCTTTATATAAGAATTTTCCTATATCAATGAAATCATAGGTCTAGTCCCTACTCCTATTATCTCCTGTTACCTAAGGCAGTATGGTACAGTGGATAGGTCATAAGACCTATAGTCAGGAAGACCTGGATTCAAATCCTACCTCAGACACTGATTATGTGACCCTAAGCAAGTTACTCAATCCCTGTTTTCTCATCAGGAAAATGAGGAAATTGGACTCAGTGGCCTGTGAGGTCCTTTCCAACTGTAAATGTAGGATCCTATGAATCAATTCCTGGCTGGGGAGAGAAGATGTACTGCTTTCTAAATTTAAATGTAAGTTATTATTTAAGCTTACTTCCCCATTTTGAAGGGTCACCTTTCTGGTATTTCCTCCTTGAAGGCTGAAATTCAGTTACCATTCTTTTTTTTTTTATTTTTAACATGTGTTTTTAAAACTTTGGGTTACAAATTTTCTCCCTCCCTCCCTCCCCACCCACCTTCATTGAAAAGGCAAGCATCTCGATATAGGTTATAGGTGTGTAGTCATGTAAAACACCTCCATAGTAGTCCTGTTGTGAAAAACTAAGTATATTTCCCTTCATCCTATCCTACCCCCCATTTATTCTATTCTCTCTTTTGACCCTGTACCCCCTCAGAAGTGTTTGCTTTTGATTAACCCCTCCCCCAGTCTGCCCTCCCCTCTTTCAACCCCCTGCTCTCTTGTCCCCTTCCTCCCTTATTTTCCTGTAGGGTAAGACAGATTTCCACACCCAATTGAGTGTGTAAGTTACACCCTCCTTAAGCCAAATCCTAAGAGAATAAGATTCACTCATTCCCTCTCACCTTCCCCCATTTCCCCTCCACTGTAAAAGCCTTTTCTTGCCTGTTTCATGTGAGATATTTTACCTCATTTCACTTCTCCCTTTCTCCTTCTCCCAGTATAATCTTCTCCCACCCCTTAATTTTATTTTCTAGATATCCCTTCATCTTCAACTCACCCTGTGTCCTCTATCTATCTATTATCTATACAAATATACAATTTTTTCCCTCCCACTACCCTAATACTGACAAAGGACTCATGAGTTACAAATATCATCTTCCCTGCAGGAATGTAAACAGTTCAACCTTAATAAGTCTCTTTCCTGTTTACCTCTTCCATGTTTCACTTGAGTCTTGTATTTGAAGGTCAAATTTTCTATTTAGCTCTGGTCTTTTCCACAGGAATGTTTGAAAGTCCTCTATTTCATTGAATGACTATTTTTTACCCTGAAGGATTATACTCAGTTTTGCTTGGTAGGTGATTCTAGGTTTGTAGTCATAATTCCTTTGACCTCTGGAATATCATACTCCATGCCCTCCGGACCTTTAATGTAAAAACTGCTAAATCTTGTGTTATCCTGATTGTGTTTCCACAATACTTGAATTGTTTCCTTCTGGCTGCTTGTAATATCTTCTCCTTGACCTGGGAATTATGGAATTTGGCTACAACATTCCTAGGAGTTTTCCTTTGGGGATCTCTTTCAGGAGGTGATCGGTGGATTCCTTCAATTTCTATTTTGCCCTCTGGTTCTAAAATATCAGGGCAGTTTTCCTTGATAATTTCTTGAAAGATGATATCTAGGCTCTTTTTTTGATCATGGTTTTCAGATAGTCCAATAATTTTTAAGTTCTCTCTCCTGGATCTATTTTCCAGGTCAGTTGTTTTTCCAATGAGATATTTCACATTCTCTTCTATTTTTTCATTCCTTTTGATTAGTGTTACAGTGCCTTGATTTCTCAAATTGTCCCTCTCTTCCAATTTCTCCATTCTAATTTTTAAGGAAGTATTTTCTTCAGTAAGCTTTTGGACTTCCTTTTCCATTTGGCTAAGTTTGCTTTTAAGGGCATTCTTCTCCTCATTGCCTTTTTGGACCTCTTTTGCCATTTGGGTTAGGCTATCTTTTAAGGTGTTATTTTCTTCAGTATTTTTTTGGTATTATTATTTGTTATTTTCTTCAGTATTTTTTTGATCCTTTAGCATCACTCTCAGTTTTTCCTTTACTTCTCTTACTTGCTTCTCAAAATCCTTTTTGAGCTCTTCTATGGCCTGGGACCAATTCATATTTTTCTTGGAGGCTTTGGATGTAGGAGCTTTGGCTTCCTTGTCTTCTTCTGGTTGTATGTTTTCATCTTCTTTGTCATCAAAGTAAGATAACATAGTCTGACTCTTTTTGTGCTGCTTGCTCATGATCCTGCCCAATTACTTGAGTTATAAACTCTTTGTTAAGGTAGGAATCTATTTCCAGTGTGGGGAACGTACTGTTCCAAGCTTCAGGGGTTTTGTGCAGCTGTGTTCAGAAATACTTCTAGGGACCTATAAATTTTCAGTTCTCCCAAGGTGGTATGATCAAGGGTGAGGTGTTTACTCCTTTCCTAGCCTGTGCTCTGGTCTATGAGCACTCTTTTCTGTCTTGGAACTGTGAGGAGGGTTTCCTCTCCACAGCCACTACAAGCTCCACCAGACCAGCACTCCTCCTTGCCCTAGGTCCACTACCCAGAGCTGTGACCCAGATCCAAGCACAGGCAAAACAAGAGAATCCTGCACCAGCAGAGAGATCCCTGTAATGCCCCTCTGATCAGACACTCCATTCCCCTTCTGTCTGTGGGCTGGAAGCTCAGGAAGCAGCTGCTGCCCTGAAGGCACGCTCGGGACTTGTGGCTGAGAACTAGCTCCTTCTCTCACGCAGTCTCAGACTTTTCCCACTGACCTTCTAAGTTGTCTTTGGCATTCCTGTGTTGAGAAGTCTGGAAACCGCCACAGCTGCCCGCAATTCAGTCCTCTGAGGTCTGCTCCAGGTTCGCTTCAGCCTGCGTGCCCATGCTGAACTGCGCTCCTCTCCCAGCCCGGCACGATATACCTTTCTGATCAACCATTCAGGCTGTCTTGGACTGGAAATTTGTTTCACTCTGTCTTTTTGTGGGTTCTGCTTCTTTAGAATTTGTTTAGAGTCATTTTTTATAAGTATTTGGAGGGGTTTGGGGGAGAGCTTAAACAAGTCACTGCTTTTACTCCGCCATCTTGGCTCCAGCCATTGAAATTCAGTTACCATTCTTACTCCTCATTGTGATTTAGGCACTTTTTTGACCACTTCCACTTGTAAGTCTACAAGTGTTGTCTTGCCTAGGAGGGCTTCCTGGCCTGAGTATCCTTTCCATCATGTTCCACACACTTTTCCTGCCTGCTACAACTCCACAGTAATTGCCTTGCCAGAGCAGGGGCACACTTCCTTGGAGAGTATCCTTATTAAGATGACTATACTTCCAGTGGGAGTGTCAGCACATACTCAAGTTGGGGTGGGGATAAAAGTAGGGGTAGGGGAAGAACTGGGAGTAAAACACCCAAGTAAAATTGCTCCATTGGCCAAATTGGATATTTTATTGTTAATTAATGCACTCAATAATAAATATGTGATTATCATTCTACCCATAGACTTTCATTGAACCAGAATTGGGCCTCTTGATGCCTGTAAGCTAGCCAGGTGCATGATGTGGTAACTTTTGCACATGAAGAGTATTGATCTCACAGGAAATTTTGCCACATAGGAAATATCCACAAAGGATGTGGATAGCTTTGCTCAGAGCATTCATAGGAGCAAATATTGAGAGCTGGAAGGGACCTTACGGTCCATCTCACCCCACCCTTTTATGTTTACAAATAAGGACCTGAGGCTATGAGAAGTTAAGTGACTTACTCAACCTCCCACAGGTAGAAAATACCAGAGGTAGGATTTGATCTTAGGTCTTTTGATTCCAAATTCAGTGTTTTTTATACATGGAATTACTTTTTTCCTTTTTAAAGTTTATTTAAATTCTATCTATTCTTTAAAGCCTACTTCAAGTCCCATCTCTTCTGTGAAGTCCTTGACCAGTCAGTCAATCAAAAAGTATTTATTAAGTGCCTACTGTGTGCCAGGCACTGTGCTACATGTGACCATTTCAGCTCACAATGTTCTCTTTTTTATGAATTCCTAGAGCACTTACTGTCTCTGCTACTCATATTGTGCATATATATATATGTATAGATGCAGATATAGATATAGATATATAGATATATAGATATAGCCTTGTATTGGTCATCCTATTTTTATGTGTATATGCTTATCTTCTTAATGAGACTGTAAACTTCTTACAGATAGGAACCACTTCTATTATTCTCCACAGTACCTAGGTCAATGTCTTATGCATGGTAGAAACTCGGTAAATATTGGTTGTTCAATAGAGAGCTTCTTGATTTCCTCTTTTTCATCAAGTTCTCACATTTGATGGTGGTTTTGATTAAAATTATTTTGGATTCATCCACTGAGATTGTATCTAACTCCTCCAATTCATGTCCAAATTAGGGATCTGAGTTTCCATGCATATATAAGTTCTCTTTGCCATATTTTTTAGATGTTAGTATGGGAGAAGATGGTGAAAGTTCCATTAATTCACTTCCCCTGCCCCCACTCTTCCCACTTCTGGAAATTGTGGTAAACAAGTCAAGTTGTTGGGTGACTAGAAGTGTCACAGAATTTCAGAGTTAAAGGGCACCTGGGAGGAAATTTAATCTATCCCAGAAAGAGAATCCTTTCTATCACATTCTCAGTCAGTGATCATCTGGCTCGTACGTACTGTAAAGTCTTCAATGAGGACGAACTCACAATCTACTCAGGCAGCCCAAGTCATTTTGGGGCAGCTCTGATTGTCATGATTATTTTCTTTATAGGGGGCATTACTTCGCCTCTTGGCAATTCCTCCTACTGGAAAAGTCCATACCAGTGGAAGCTTGAAGAGTTCTGTGTTTTAGGGCCAAATTCTACCCTATAAGGTCAAGCAGAGATGCTATGCTCCGGGGGAGGGAGCATTGTTTTGAGTCAGAGGACTTAGTTTCAGTTACTACTTATGATGCTTACTATCAGTGTGACTTTGGGCAAGTCACTTAATCTCCCTCATCTGTAGATTTCTCTTCTGGAAAATGGGTATATTGGACACTCTGACCTCTGGGGGTTCTTCTAGTTTTAAATCAGTGATCGTAGAAATGTAACCCTTCATTTTCACGTCAATCTTCTACTAACTTAAGGACAACAATCATGCCCCCTACCCTATTGCCCTTAAATCTTTTCTTCTCGAGTCTCAGCGTTGGATTCCACATCTACTGCTAGAGAAATAACAATTCCTGTATTTTCTGTCTCTCAGGAATGTTGAGGGGATCGAATCAGATAATTATTCACTATACTTTACAAATATGAAAACACCGTATCTATTAATCAGGAAGCATTTATTAAGGCCACTGTGTGCCAGGCAGTGTGCTAGGCCCTGAAGATAGAAAGACAAAAACAAAACTGTTCCTGGCTTCAAGGAGTGTGCGTGCTGTGAGGGAAACAAAATGTACATGTGTATAAGTATTTATAAAATAAATACAAGGTAATCATTTTTTTGGGAGGAGGCACTAAAAGCTGGGGGAGATTTATATCAGCTATTACTTCAAACGGGGGAGGAAGCTATTTGGTCTATAAATGTGATTGAAAAGGGATAAGAGGTGAACCAAAATTCAACTGTCATCTAACTCATACTAACTAGTTTTTTTTTGGGCGGGTGAAATCTGAAATCTATGGAATAATTTAAAAAATAAAAAAAATCTATGAAATAATTAAAAAAAATGAAATTGTTGAGTTAGTACCTGGTAAGTAAATGGTACAATCAGGAAGGCAGCAAATTCACAATTAGTACAAAATGCCCATCGCCCCCAGAAGTGGACAACAATGAGTACAACCTTTGAAGCATTTGGTGTCTGCGTTTCCCCTCCGTCTGATTCTTGCTCATATTTAGCCACCGCATTTTTGATTCAGTCTAAAAATAGAGCCCCAAATGATGGTAGCCTGTACTTTGACTGAGGTCCCTGGAGTCTTTTCCATATCCCTTTATATCTCTTAGAACTCAATATTTAATCATTTCTCCCATTCCTGAAATCTTTAAATAATAAAAAATGAAAGCACTGCAGTGGGTAATTTGGCACCTGAAATGATCCAGGTTTCATCGGAGGGGTGCGGGATGAGCACAGGGCTGGAAACAAGGGGACGCCTGAGCACTAAACCTGACTCTGTCTTCCCTCCTTCGGAGACCTGCGGCAAATGTCTCTGCTCAATTACTCCCAGCTGAAAAGAGGGGTGGGGGCAATCCTACTTAACCTGCCTCTCTTGGGGAGAATTAATTAGCTAGCAAAGCACCTTGAAGACAAAAAAGCCTATAAAATATTTAAGATGCTAAGTATCATCTTCCTGAAATGTGCTCATTGGACTTCATGAACCCAAAAAGTGATTTGCGAATTTCAAGCCATCTAACACTTGGCTCAGAGCTGAAAGAGCATTTAGGCATTGCATTAAAATGTAATTAACATATAGTATACTTTTATGCCATATATGCATTTAAACAATATGTTCTAAGATAGGACATTAGGAAAGGGACTTCCTGCTGGTGCTACTCTGTGTGACTGGTAGGTACCCTCATCTCCATTTCTAGTTGCTGAAATCCTATCCATCATTACAAACCCGGTCCAGCTGCAACAAATGCTTTCCTGATCCTTCTAATCCCTCAAAATCAGGTTGCAAAATACAGTACCATATTCTACTTTACTTGAAAGTTGCTTATATGTGCCATTGTATGAGTCCTATTGGACTAGTACAGGTGTGGGGAGCCTGTGGACTCCTAGCCCCTGGGGTTTGGCCTTGTGACCGTGTCCAAGTTTTACAGAACAAATCCTTTTGTTAAGGGGATTTGTCCTGTGAAATTTGGATTCAGTCAAAGGGCTGCCCTTGAGGACCTAGAGGGCCACATGTGGCTTCGAGACTGCAGGTTCCCCACCCCTGCACTAGCAACATCTTGAGGTCTAAGATTCATTTATTTAGCTTTGCATTTCCTTCAATGACTATCCCAGAAGCTAGGGGCCACTAGGTGGCACAGTGTACAGAATAATGGATCTAAAGTCAGGAAGACTCATCTTTGTGAGTTCAAATCTGGCCTCAGACTCTTACTAGCTATGTGACCCTGGGCAAGTCACTTAACCCTGTTTGCCTTAGTTTCCTCTTCTATAAAATGAGCTGGAGAATGAAATGGTAAACCACTTCAGTATCTTTGTCAAGAAAACCCCAAATGGGGTCACGAAGAGTCAGACATGACTGAAATGACTCAACAGCAACAACGGTGACTATCTCAGTAGTATGGTCATTGTAGGAGCTTTATCAACACTTGTTGTTGAAATGGTATACTCAAAAACTGATGCAATGGGAAGCAAGCAGGACCAGAATTTAGTCCATTGTTTGGCACATAGTAAGCATTTAATAAATGCTTGTTGACTTGACTGGAGAACAATATACAACATGTGAATGAAAACAAAACTGAAAGATAATAGAATGATTCATCTTGGTTCTGTAGAATGGATCATAGAGTCATAGATTTAGAGCTGAAAGGACCCTAGAGGTCATCTAGCCATATACTCTCATTTCACACCCAGGGAAATCTTGGCCCAGGGATGAAATGACTTACTAATGACTAAGGTCACACAAGTACTAAGTATCAGAGGCAGATTCCAAATTTAGTGCTCTTTCTGCTACACTGAAGTCTATTTCTTTTCTCTCAGTAGAGAAGTGGGGGATCACAGGGACGGAATACTGCTTATGATTTAAGACTTGCTCATTTTGTTAATGATTTTTCCTTAACTATTTCCTTTATTAGAAGAAAGTACAATAAGGGTGGGGAGTATATCCAGAAATATCTAGAAAAAGCAAATAGCATCAATAAAGCTTTTTTTTTTAAAAGAAATTGCTTATTCTAAAATATTTTAGGAAATATGTCCTTTATATCTCATGTCCTTTCATTGAAATAAGCTATTTAGTAAGTAGTAAAATATAAAACTTATTTTGTATATCTAAGATTTGACTCAAAACATTTATAAAACAAAATTTAATTTGTCAATATACTTATTAAGGTATCACAGTAGAACGGCTCAGGCCTCAGGGTGTAATGTTTCCTGGTTGCTTTCACTGTACAGTTATAATACCAACCTGCAATCCATTAATTGACATCCTTGACTAATTCTAGCTGGTAAATCTTTGGTTCTGTCTCCTATCCCAGTCAGTCAGTTATGGAAAATCAGTTTTTCATGTTAGAGCTTTTCCTCATGTTTACAAGCAGAGAGGAATTTAATTTTGCCCTCCGGATGTCCTTTAATGAACTTTCGTATGTGAAGCACATGTGTTCCATGTTTTTTGCAGCCATATCTATTTCCAGCCTTGTTATTAAGAAAATTTATGAAGTTATGTGATCAACAGCACAGATCATGCAATCAGCTTTCTCTGCTGTCTACGAAACACAATGTATTGGCAGCCCTGAGCCATTTGGGAACAGAGGACTTGAAACAGACAAGAGGAAATTTTAAAAATCGGTGCTTCTAAGGATAAGGGACAAGATACAAGATACAAGAATGATACAGGACTTAGATTATGAGGGCTAGGGGAATGGATCAGTGAATTAACTGGTATGGGCAAATCCCAGGTGAAGAAGCTCTCTACCTATATGTGGGTCAGCACCTCTCTGAAATTTACAAAACTAATTGATTAGAGTGATGAGAAGGTAACTGTCTGACCCAGCCAGTGTGTGTCAGAGGCAGACTTGAACCCAGGTCCTTCCTGACTTTGAGGCCATCTCTCCACCAGAAGAACTGGGCTCAGATTCCAGATCTGTCACTTATTATCTGTGTCACGTTGGGCAAGTAATTTTTACCTCTCTGGATCTCCATTTCCTCACTTGTAAATTGAGAAGGTCCTTTAAATTCCCTTCTGGCTCTAAATCTATGATCTTATCATCCTGTAAACTATGATGACTAGTGATTTGAGGATTTAACAAGAAAATTAGTCTCTCAAAGAAAATTCTCTTTGGATTTAATTTTCAGGAACTGAAGGAAAAAACAGTTTGTGGTTTATAGGAAGTTATATTGAAGAGAGGCTATACAAATTCAAGCCATGGATCAGTCTTGTAATGAATTAATAAATACCCATGTATTTAATAAACTTGTATTAAGTAATTACTGGGTATACATTGTGGTATTAAAGGAAGGGAACAAACATTTATTAAGCACCTACTACATTCCAGGTGTTGTGTTAAACACTTTACAATTATCATCTGATTTAATTCTCACAACAACCTTGAGAGGTAGATGCTATTATTATTCTCATTTTACTTATGAGGAAACTGAGACAAATTGAGGCAAAGTAGTTAAGTGACTTGCCCAGGGTTACACAGCTAGTAAGTGACTGGGGCTGGATTTGAACTCCCATCTTTCTGACTCTAGGTTCAATTACTCTATCCACTGTGCTAGCTAGTTGCCCAGCAGTCTTACTTGGTGGAGTCAGTTTTATCCTACCCAAAACAGGCGATATTACAGATTCAAGGGCAACTTGATATCTGTCATCAAATATTTGTAGGGCTCTTACATGGAAAAGGGAATTGGCTTACTCTATTTGTCCACAGATTTCAGAGCTAGGAATAATGGGTAGATCGGGCAAAGAAGAAAATTTAGGCTTTATGTCAGACAAGATTTCTTTCATAATTAGAGTTGTCTGAAGGTAGAATGGTCTTTCTCAAAAGGAGCTGACTCCCCACTTCTGTGGAAGTCTTCAAGAAAAGAGTAGACACTCATTTGCCACGTAGACTGTGGATGCCATTTTTGTATAGGTTGGCACAAAATGAACCTTGAATTGTCCCTGCAAACTCTAAATGTTGTGCTACTGTGATCAATTATTATGCTATGAATTTTAGGCCAATCAAAAGAGGCAAAAGAGCCCTAAGGGGAAGCTCAGAATTATTTAAACCAGAGGTTCTCAAACATTTGGTCTTATGACCTTTTTAAATCCCTTAAAAATATTGAGGACCCAAAGATTTTTTTTATCTATGTGTGTCATATCTATTGATAGTTACTGTATTAGAAATCATAATATCTTAGTATTATTATGAAAGTAGTTTTGACCTTGAGACCTCCTTGAAAGGATTTTGGGGATCCTCAGCGTTCCCTGTTCACATTCTGAGAACTGCTGATCTAAATAGGTCAATGGAGAAATTTTGATTATGAAATTTGAGGATCTGGGTTCCAGTTCTGGCTTGTCTCTTTACTACTTCAGTGGTAAATCTTATTACTTAATTACTTAATCTCTCTAGGTCTCAGGTTTTTTTTTTTAAAGGGGATTCAATACAAAGAGTCTCATTTTAGAACATCAGAATTATCTGGATGGGCTATTAGGACACTGGCAAACGTGCATAAATTATATAGTCCCTTCCCTTGTTTTAATTCTGTCTACACAGATGATAGTTCAACATGGATCTTCTTTTCCACCAGATTAATAATAACCCATCTTAACCTTTTTTTATTGTAGGGACAAATAGAAACTAGAATTAATTATCTTTTTAAAATTTTTATTTTAACTTATTTATTCTGAAGAAGAAGAATTTTCTCTAGAAATTTTAGAGATGTTTTAGAAATTCTGGGTGAATATAGGTTTGTGAGCCAAAGCTTTGGGTTGCTTGGAAGAAAATATTTTTGGCTGGTCTCTGAAATAGTGTGACCCAAGGCACTGTGGTTTTCTAGGAAGCAGTGTGGGCCTAGTGGCTACAGCTGTCCAGGCAACTATAGTTTGAATCCTATGACTGACACTTTTTAGCTGTGCAACCATGGACAACTCAAATCACCACTCTGAGTCTCAATTTTCTCATCAGTTATATGGGGATAATATCACCTCTAGTACCTGTTATCACTGAGAGGATAAACTGAGAAAATGTTTCTAAAACGTTATGCAAAACTTTAAACTTCTGAAAACTTTAAAAATATTGGGTAACTTTAAAGACATTCATCTCAGCTGTTATTATTGTTATTATTGTTGTTATTTTCCTGCTCATTGAAGTGTTTTTGTTTTTTCAAAAGTGAGTGCTAACAGAAACTGTGGGGTATTTGGAAAGAGGGACAAGGAACTTAATCCATTCCCTGTAAAAACATCAGCTGTGGAATAGGACTGCATAGCAACTCAACTAGAGAATCAATCTCTTTTTCTTGGCTTTATTTTGGAGAGCTTTCCAATGCTCACAAACCCACATAGAGCTTAATGAAAGCCAAGAGATGTTGCCAAGAAATCTCACTCGATTCTACAGCATAAGACCAGGGAACAGGTGCTGTAGATGGGGAACCTGGAGTACCTACAGGTGTTTGCTCACCTAGACTGCTGTGGCTGTCAATGCCCCAGGTTCTCTTTAGATAATATTTCATGTGTGCTACAAAGAGTTTACATGTACACTCAGTGTATGTACTATAAAGGAACATAGAGCCTTGCCGAGTGACTTGAAAATTTGATCAGCTCACTGTTGTCTCCAGGTCACTAAATTTTCCCCAGCTTTTCCTCCATATGCTACTATCATAGTGAAGCTGACTTCCCCAGAGACCGTGTGAATGTTTGGATATGCACACACAGTCTGTCTCTGTCTATGTAGACCAGGGATTCTTCAACTTTTTTTTTGCCTTGGCTCTCATTTTGACAATCTGGTGAAGCCTGTGGACCCCTTCTCTGTTTTTAAGTGAATAAAATAAAATATATATAGGGTCGCAAAGTTAACCAATTATATTGAAATATAGTTATTAAAATTCAACCCTGATTTATGCATATGTACATACATGCTTATTTCCACATGTCAATAAATCAAAGGTTATGATTTCATTGGTGTGGGAACTCCTTCCACTGATGCAGATTGCCACCCATCTATAACTTAATAGTCTTAGAGAGTTGCTTGAGGTACAGAGAGATTAAATAATTTGCCAGTAGTTACAAAACTAGGGAGGGTCAGAGGTAGAATTCAAACTCAGCTCTTCCTCACTCTAATTCCAAGTCAAGCCTTCTGTCCGCAATACATACTCCTCCCTTTTTCTATGTATTTATATATACACTGTGTATCTCTTTTTCTTTCTCTCTCCCTCCATATATATACATATATGCACACAATATATAATACATAAAATATTATATATAAACATGCATGTATGTATATATGTGTTCACACATAGATGTATATTTCTCTGACCCATGCTAGCTCTGTGACACTGAGTGAGCCATTTAAGCTCTCAGTGCCCCACGTGACTGAAACTCCAAGTCAAGTTTTCCAGTTGCAATGCAGGCCTTGCTCCCTTTCTTGCAATATAAGTTACGGAGGATTGAGATCAGAAGTAGTTTCAATAGCAGGACCTCCCTATGCCTTGAAATCACAGTTCCAGATTGAAAAATACAGAAAGAAACAAACAAAATACACACACACACACGCACACACGTACGTACATCCAACATTAACTTAAGATGAGAATAGTAATTAGCATATTGAATAAGCAAAGACAATTATACAATTGATGGTCCCGTCTTAGGTGTCTCTTTTCTGGCTCTTTATTTATTTATTTATTTATTGGTCACCAATAATGTTGACATTAACCCACCATTGGGTATTAACTTTAAAACACATATTTCTCCCTTTCTCCCTTCTCTCCCCTAATGTCAATTGAATTAAAATAGGTCCATATACCCAGGGCATAACAGAAATGATATTGAACCTTAAAAATTTAAAGTCAAAGACAACCAAGAAATAGATATATGCATGCATATTATACACATCTATCTATCTACCCATCTATATCTATCTATATAGGAATATATAGATATATAAGATATATCTATATATATATGTGTACACACGTACATTTCAAAGTAGTAATTGCTTACCAAGTGTGATCCTCATTCCTTTTGGTTATACAGCTCTCCTAGTCAGGAATCCCTACCTATTCAGATATGTTCTATTTAGTCTTCAAGAGTCCATTTCAAGGCCCATCACCTCCCTATCACTTCCCTGAATATCTCTGATCATTTTCATGTCTTCCTTATCTAATATGATATTAGTAGTCTCTATTTCATAATTTAGCACTTTACAGCTACTGAAAATCTGGAAAAAGAAAGTTTCTTTGCTACCAAAACCCCTGGCCTTGCCATATGGTTCCGTGTTAAAAATGGATATGGTTTTATTGGTAGACATAATATTAAAGACTCATTACCATCTTCTTTACCACTATACTCTATGGACCATGGAGCCTTTCCATCTTACCTGAAGCTGAAACCTATTAGTTTTATCTTCTCCATTAGAATACATGCATATTGAGAGCTGGGACTGTCTTACTTTTCCATTTGTATCACCAGCATTTACCACAATGCTTTGCACATAGTAAGCATTTAATCTATGCATTTTCACTTACATATTTATACTGTTTTATTCTCTTCTCAATTTTCTTTGTCCTTCCTCTCCAACAAGACTTCAAGGTAAATAATCACACTTTTTAAAAAATTCTATCATTGGGGCAGCTAGGTGACACAGTGGCTAGAGCACCGTCCCTGGAGTCAGGAGGACCTGAGTTCAAATCTGGTCTCAGACCAGACACTTGACACTTACTAGCTGTGTGACCCTGGGCAAGTCACTTAACCCCAACTGCCTCAACCCCCCCCCAAAAAAACAAAGAAAAAATACAAAAAAAAACCTATCATTTTTTGGAACTTGCTGGACACATAGTAGGTGCTTGATAATACATGTTAATTGGAAGTGAAATTACTGGGATAGCTAGTGGCACAGTGAATAGAGCACTGGCCCTGGAGTCAGGAGGACCTGAGTTCAAATCCAACCTCAGACATTTGGTACTTACTAGCTGTATTTCCCTGGGCAAGTCACTTATCCCCAATTGCCTGCCCCACCTTCCCAAAAAAAAGGAAAGTGAACTTATTATAGTTTGAATTATTTATATTAGAGATAAGGTAGAATTTCTTGGCAGTGAAAGTTGTTAAAAATCTTCTCTATCAAAAAAAATCTTACCTATCTTTAAAATGGGTGTGTGTGTATGTGTGTGTGTGTGTGTGTGTGTGTGTGTATGTGTGTGTTTACTTGAAGGCAGTGGTTCAGGGACCTTTCAAGGATCCTTACAGCTCAACCACTACATATCTATCAGTCACAGGCTTTACATACAGAAGAAACGTTGCTGCTGACACTGCTTTTGAACTTCTTTGGAACGTCCCATCATCATTTCTCCCCATCTCTGCCTCCTTGTCTTTTCAGCCTCCTTTTGTACCTCGTCTTCCCCCTTTAGATTGTTAGCTCCTTGAGGGCAGAGGCTGTCATTTTTTTATTTCTATTTGTATCCCCAGCACTTAGCCTAATTCCTGGCACATAGTAACTTTTAATAAGTGCTTTATTGAGTGACCAGAACATGGAGTATGGATATATCTGAAAAGGACAGGGCTCTAGGAATTTTGAGCCAAGGTTAGAGACACTGTTTACTGAACAGTCTCCAAAATAAAGAACTTTGAAAGTCATCATGTATTACTTTTGTTCAATATCATCTGAGCTTACTCCTTATACATGCGGAGCTTCAAGTGCATAACTGACATATTATCTTATTCTGGTGGGGATGCTATGGCTAAAGTCAAGAACTGGCTATTTTTTAAATCAATAGGAGGCAGCTAAGTGGTGTAGTGGCTAGAGTACCAGACCTGGAGGCAGGAGGACCTGAGTTCAAATCTGGCCTCAGACACTTGAGCAAATTACTTAACCCCAATTGCCTCACAAAAAAAAAAAAAGACATCAATATCAATCAAACTGACCAGACTGGAAAACATAAGAGGGAAAAATCTCTTCTTAAGAATGGACTAATAAAGTTAGCACCAGGTGGGCTATTGTTGATCTTAATATTATCCAACTAAAAACAAAGCTAGACTTTCAAAATTCATCAGATATTAATCAAATGGCAAACGTATGAGCTAACTCATACTGAGTTTTGCCACAGTGCAGATCTTATCCATTAGCAGGCAGACCACAATGGGTATTGTTTCCAATTTCACATGGCAAACTGAGGCACAAAAGTCTCTCTGTATATGAGTGGTAAAACCAGGATTATAACATATGTTTGATCTAGTATTCCATAGAATTGTCTCCCAAGGGAATGACTACCTGATTTCCTGCTGACCCATGAATGTGACTTAATAACGCAATCTGTTTTTAATCTGTGAAGTCCACCTTGTTTAAACATTAAACTGTGTGTGAGCTTGAGGGAGGAAGAGTGAAGAGAAGGTGCTGAGCATAGATTTAGAGAGCGGCATTATCTGAAAGAAACATTCCCTTTCTCTCTCCCTTCCCCCACTCTCCAACTCTCCAGATGAAGTCAAAGCTGTATGTGGTAAAGGAATCAGTCTGTGATGGGGTCAGTTGACTGATTCTGTGGATCATTGAATCATAGCCAGAAGCAACAGGGCTTGAAAAAACTCTAACCTCAGCATCCCAAGGAGCCAAGTACTAAGCAAGAGGGAGGGAAAGAGCGAGTAAGAAAGGTAGACTGTACTCCTTCCCCAAGCTGTTAATAATACACTAGACAGGGGCAATAAATAATTGACAGTTGTCACTGAGCTCTTTCTTGGTTATTCATGGGTTTAGAGATGGTCCTTTATATCAGCAGCATCTAATCTCGTTACATCACATGCACTGCTCAGCTCAAACATTAATATGTCTGCTGGTGACATGTGATGCACACTGGCTTTTCAGAGATATCACAAACTGCTGATCTGCACCAGTCAAGAGCAATGTAATTGTCTTTGGCAGACAGAAATATTACTGCAAGACAGAATAGTATAAATAATACAAAAAATAACCTCCAACACTACACTGAGAAATCTCCATAATTAGAGAGAGATCTGTCCCATCATACCCACTGACGCTCTTGAATTAGAATTGCAATAGACTAAATGAAAGGGGTTCCATTCAACTGGGGCTGAGCACCTACCTGTTCTCTTTGTTTATCCATCATGGGGCTCCAGAGCAGGTGGAGAAGAGTGATGGGAGATTGCAAGGGAGATTGCAATTTTAACTTTGGTTCCTGATTCTTTTTCTCTGCACCTGCATAGGTAGCACGGCAACTTAGTGAAGTGAAAATGAGGATGGTAATAAGGCAGCATTAGCCTGTGTACAGCAAGTGCTCCATTTTAATTTCTGACAGTTGAAAGGGACAAAGTACAGAGGCAATAAATTCAGGAAGGAAAAGGAAAAAAGATGGAGAGTAGATTTTGGGATCTGGCTTTTGTAAAAGTCAGCCAGAGTAGAAACAATGGTCATTTTACACATGGGGGAAACCAAGGCAGGGATATTAATTGTCTATTCAGCTTCTTTTTCTATACTCTTGTTTTTCAGGTGTCCTTATTTTCTAAGGAAATGATTGTTAGGAGTATAATTTTTCAAATTTCTTGATGGTATAGTTTTTTTTTGTTGTTTTCACAAGCTAATAATAGCTATAATAGCATTTAATAGCACCTACTATATGTTAGGCATTATGCTAAGTGCTTTACAAATATCTCATTTGATTCAAGCTTTACTGAAAAAATCCATCCATCCATAACTCTTCATCATATATAGATTTCTAAGGCAGTGTTCACCACTAACTGGAAGATTGGTAAATACATATATATATATATATACATATACATATACATATACATATAAAATATGTGTGCCTATATACACACATATATATGTGTATTCCTCACTTTTGATTAGCTGTGTTTGCCTATTTTAATTTGCTTTTAGAAATTTAGCTGATAAATGGTGAAGGAATACACAGTAAGAAATTAAAGTCTGGAAAATCCTGGCAGTGTTTGAACTCAGCCCTAGGCCAAGGGCTTTGGTTTGTGATTCCTGGTGACAGCACTTACTTCATCCCCTCCCCTTATGGCCTTTATGCTGTGATCAGTGGCAGCACTGATGCTTTGCATTGCTGCCCAATTCACCCTATGCATGCCCCACATTGTGGCATGCATTATGTTTTATGTATCCTCACTGTAGCCATACACTAATTACATGGGACCACAATATTTGTGCAAGAGGAGAAACCTCTTATAAAACCATCTTATCATGGGACTCACCCTACTTTCCCCTGGGGAAAAGTTTGATTCATTATTATTTTATTATCATCATTAATATTATTAGTTTTCTGTTTAAAAGTCAAAGTTCTGTTAAAGTTTCATGGTAATCTTCCATCAATGCTGGAACCACATCCTATTTACTGTAGTAATTTATTCTTGTTCTAATTGCAAGGTGAAGAGAAACTTAAAACTCTGTCCTATTTTCAAGACTCTCAGAGATCTGTTTCTGATGGGAAGCTTTCTATCCTCATATCTTAACATATAGAAGACACTTATCAAATACTTATTGACTAACTCACTTTATCTGTCCACTTGTATTTGTCACTATGCCCCCACTGGAACCTTCCATTCCAATCAAGTAGATGATTGCCTCCTGCATAGACCATGTCCATTCCCCCCCACCCAGCACCCTTTGTAATGCTTCCTCTATCTTAAATTACCTTCTTTTGATTTACTTGACTATAGCTTACCCATCCATTAAGTATCAGTTCTTTTCCTACCTAGTTGATTTAAGACTCAGTTGCTCTCTGGGGTTGGTGGTGCACACCTGAAATTTCTGCTACCAGGGAGGCTGAGATTGGTGGATTGCTTGAGTATAAGAGTTCTGAGCTGCGATAGGTCAAAGCCAACTGAGCCTCTCTACTACATCTGGCACTAGTATAGTGAGCCCCCAGGAAGAGTGGTCACCAGGATGCCTAAGGAATTGGGTGGACTGACCCAGGTCTGAAATGGAGTACATCAAAGCTTCTCTGCCAGTTGGTAGTGGGATTTGCCTATGAGGAGGCAATGTGCTTCCAGCCTGGGCAAGATAGAGACACCCAGTCTCAAAATCACAACACATCATTGTTGTCTGATGTTTGATGTGTTACCTCCCAAAGCTAGAGTATAAGCTTACTTAAGGTAGGACCCAAGCTTTATTATTTCTTCTGTGTCGTGAATAAATAACATAGAAATAGATCCAGAGCAGATGCTCAAAATATTTGATGAAAAATCCCAAAAGGACCTGAATCAATAGAGCAAAATTCCTGAGGATAAAGATATGTTTTTACTCCTGTTTGTTGTTATTAGACAGTAGAAACACGTTGTAGTTCAGGTATTCTGACTGTCATTCCTGAGATCAGGCATGGTGGCTTCAACCCGAAAAAAATGTAGCTTTTTTGTTTTTTTTTTAATAGGCCTCAGAGTAATGATTGTAAGAGACAGAGATTTTGTGGAGGACATAACATGGAAAAAGTGGGTTAACAAATTGCTATCTCACTCTCCCCTGAAGTAATGACTGCTGTTTGACAATATCAGGTGAATTAAATGTAACATTTGCTCAGCCAGGTAGTAGCAAAACCTGACCAGGTGAACTCCTTTAAATCTAATGGCCTAAAGAACTACGTGGGTCTTTGATGTCCATCCCTAAGGGTAGTTTGAATAAAAGGAATCATCCTAATCAATTGAATGCTCCTGAAACATCCATCCTGATAGATCCACAATGTAAGCAGGTTTCTATAGCTGTTTCTCAGAGTCTTTGCTGGACTTTCCCCCTGCTGCTGGAAATGTGAGCTATTCCATTTATTATTTTTTTCTATTAATCACCTTTGAGTGATCACCTTTTGTCGCCTTCTTGTGGCCTTCAGTGTCTTGGTACCCCTATGATGTGAACCCAGGCCATGTGAGGGATTCAAAGATACACAATCTTTTCCCTAACAAAATATTATTCTATGTCAACAACTAGTGTTTCAAAATGATGAGTCATTTTGGCCCCATGTCAGTTAAAATCAATAACATAGACTTCATTTCTCATGCTATCAGTCATTATTGGTTTTTGAAGTAGTGTCAGGAAACGTCTTTTGAACAGGCTTATGTGACAATAGTCACATTTATTTTGATGTTTACAAATTGCATTTCTTTGAATGGGCAATTGGCACAGCAATATAGTTTCATGGCAGGGTATGATTCAGTTCCTGGAGGCAGTAGTCTGTTTGTGGCTTTGCATAGGCAATCATTACATTCCACATTAAAAAAGAATGTCTATCTTTGACCACATGGTAAAGAGATAATTATTTGAGTGTGAATACAAAACTGCATATGTTCAAAGCTTAAGATTTCACATGCAAAATTATATATGTTTGAATTTTTAATTGATTCACATCACTTTGTAATGTATCTTCTAGGGTTAATATTTGATTTATTTTTTCAAATGGAGAAAATACATTAAAATGGACTCTATTATTGAATATTGAATGTGAATGTTAGTGGAATCCACAAATAAAAAAAATTTTACCACCATGGCATTTTTTATTTCCATGATTATGGTTTTTTGTTTCTTGATGGTTATGACAGAAGTAAGCAATTAGTCTGATCCATAGACCAGATTGTAAAAAGGGATTAGGTTAGTCTCAAACCAATGGATTTGGATTGGGGAAATTGTAGGTGCTTTGATTTGTCTCAAACATGCTCCTGAAATTCTTAATTATGACTCTGGGAGCCTAGGGCTGATGGTATATAGTTTTCTCCTTTACCTTCTTCCTCACTCACTTTCCCCCCTCATCTCCCCTGCTCCCACACCAAGGCCCTTCTCATGGGAGACTTCAGGCATGCATAGAGTTTATAGTCATCTTCCTCAACCTAGACTTTCTGGCCATGTCCCTGGGGTATTAATTAATAATCTTCCATTGTATCATGGCTTTTGAGTGAGATGCCTGGGGTGAAGCTGGTTTTAATTGGAGTATTTGAGTGAAGGAAGCCAAATGAACCCTATTTTTTTTTTCATTCTCTTGGACAAGAGTATATGTGTAGAATGATTGTGTGGGAGACTAGAGAAAGGCAAGAACCAGCTGATGTCTATAGGTGTCGCCAGCCAGCACAAAAACAAATGGGTTGAAACTTTGGGAATAGTGCAATTTAATTCAAATATGTAAGCATTTATTAAGCCTCTACTATTTTGAAGGCACCAAATTTATGAATATGAAATCAAAAATTAAAAACAGTCTATCTCCTCAAAATGCTTACATTCTGCTGAGAGAGAGAGTACACAGATAAATAGAAGATAATTTTATCAGGGAAAGAGTACTGATGTTTAGGGGCATTAAGGAAAATCTCTTGTAATTGGTGGCATCTGAACTAAACATTAAAGGAATTTAAGAATTTTAAAAGCAGAAGTAAGAATTGAGTTCATCCCAGGCATGGGAGATAGCATGTACAAAAGCATGGGATGGGATATAGCCTGCCAAATTCAGGGAACAGTAAGCAGGCCAGTTTGGATGTGTGAGGTGCATAAAGGGTGGTGAGATCATATATCTAGAAAGGTGGGCTTGAGTTAGATGGTAAAAAGCATTAAATGCCAAGCAAAGAAGTTTGTACTTTCTCTTAAAGTTGAATGTAGATTCTTGCAGCGAGGAGTGATATGTAGTTAGACCTGTATTTAGGAACATTAACTTGGCAGCTATGTTGAAAATGTGTTGGAAGGAAGAGAGATTGGATAGGCAAACTAATTAGGAATATGCACTCATGTGATCTGCAAAGTTTTCTTCTCTTTAGGAGTTGCAAAAAGGGAGTTGTAACATCTGTGCTCCCAGGGTGTCCTGTGTATTTTAAAGTCCATCTTGTCTTTAGTAGAAAGTCAACACATCTGTACCTAAGAGGAAAAGATTAGGAATAGTGGGTTCTTTCTTCTCCAAACACTGTCTTTGAACCATACACTTGTCCTCAGTCATACTGTGTCAGGGGACAAGATTTCTTTCTTCTTCTTCTTTTTTTTTTTAATTGAGGCAATCGGGGTTAAGTGACTTGCCCAAGGTCACACAGCTAGTACATGTCAAGTGTTTGGTCTGAGGCCGGATTTGAACTCAGGTCCTCCTGACTTCAGGGACGTGCTCTATCTGCGCCACCTAGCTGCCCCTAAGATTTCTTTCTAAAAGAAGCCTTTCTACTCAGACTCTTTAGGGCTTTGATCTAGGACTCCCACTTTTGTAGTTATTACCAGCTTCTTTTTTTTAAAATTTATTTTTAATTTATGGAATAAAACAAGTATTTCCATAATATAGTATAATAAAAAAGATGATCACACATGAAACTGCAAATTTATTATGTACAACTTGCTATTCCTTTTAAATATATAATAAAGTTATATACATTTTTTCTTCCCTCCTTCCCCTGCCCTAAAGGTGGCTACCATTAGACATAAATGGATTTGTGTGCATGTTGTGTGTATGTGTGTGTGTGTGTATATATGTATATGTAAAATTCTATACATACTTCTATTTATCAGTTCTTTCTCTGGTTGCAGATAATGTCTTTCTTCATACGTCCTTTATAGTTACTTTGGATTTTAAAATACTCAAAATGACTTATTTGTCCGAAGTCATCACCAACTTCTTAAGGCATCTGCTTGTTTAGTTTTACAGATTATTCTCATTATCAAAAGGCAATGTTTTGTGCAAGATATTTCCCTACTATTATAACCCAAGTCTCAAAACCGCTTGCTCCTCTGAGAGCTCTCCTCATTGATAGAGATCAATGGCTTGTACCTGGGAGAGAGGGAAAAAGGGAGAGAGAGAGAGAGAGAGAGAGAGAGAGAGGCTCTTTTCTAGCTATTTGAATTTCTTCATTTTCTGCGGACTTCTTCAGTTTTTAGGTTCTGCAGTTACTTCTGGCTTCCGTCTTTAACCAAGAAGAAGGAGGACAATGCCAACTTTATTTCAGGTTACTAAAGGAAAAAAGCTTGTCAGCTTGGAAGAAGGTGACATAAGAGGAACTGGCATTCTCCACATCTCTTTTTTCTAGCTCACTACATTGGAGATTTCCGAGAACTTCGCCTTGGATGAGATCTGGGACTCTCTCTCTTGGTTGAACTTGAACCTTCACTCTGTATTGCTTAGTATATATTCTTCTGTGTATACTTTCAGGGCAGCTAGGTGGTGTAGTGGAGACAGTGCTGGGCCTAAAGTCAGAAAAACCCAAGTTCAAATCTAGACTTAGACACTTCCTGGCTGTGTGACCCTAGGCAAGTCACTTAACCCTTTTTGTCTCAGTTTCCTCGTCTGTAAAATGAGCTGGAGAAGGAAATGGCAAACTACTCCATTATCTTTGCCAGGAAAACCCCAAAAGGGGTCACAAAGAGTTGGACATGATTGACATGACTGAATAACAACAAAAGTATACTTTCTATGATTTCTGTCTTGCTGTTGATTTGGACAAATGGGTTCCTTTGCTATCTGTGTGTGTATTCATAGTGGAATTGGTATTTTGGTGGGAAGCTAGTAAAGTCTTGGATATAAAGGTTGGGATCCACCTTCCCTCAATTAATAAACAGTGATCAGAAGTTTAGCTTAAATCTGACAATCACATCCCCTAAACTAGCACTTCTTAAACTGTGGGTTGCAACCCCATATGGGTTGGTGAAAAATTTGGCAACAGTAAAAGGTTTCTGAATGCGCAGTGATCAAAAATTAATTAAAAATCACATGTTTCTGGCAGTGCTTGCCCATGTTGTAAGTGGCAACTTCACTGCAGCCTTGGTTCTGAACACAAAGCATGCCCACTTTGCACTCCACATGCCCTCAAGCCATACAAAGCCAACCAAGACTGCCAAAAACCTGAAAAAGGTCATGAGTGGAAAAAAGTTTAAGAAGCCCTGCCCTAGACCAACAATATTTAAGGGAGCAGGTAGATACTTAAGTCTAGCCTAGTTCCCTCTCTCTCTGAGGAAAGGATAATGGCCAAGTTTCTGCCCTCCACCTTCTGCTTCCTGCCCTAGCAGGAATTAAAATCTCCTTTGGAGATGGGTAGGGGAGAAGAGGCTAGAGATGTCTATTCTGTTCTTAAGTCATACAAACATAAGTCCATGCTTCATGTAAGTTTCTGCTCAAAGTTCATGAGAACGTTCATGAGAACCTATCCATGAGAAATAAAGACAAGGAAACACTAAAATTGTAACTGGAATGAATGATAAATTGATTTACAAAAATTGGCTTATGCAGAAACTTTTCAGGAATATACATTATATAGAAGAAGCAGTATTGCACAGTGGTTAGAAGGCTTGCTGTGTAGGCTGAAGCACCTAGGTCAAGTTTGACAGCTGACTCCTACTAATCTAATTAAACTCTGCATCAGGGAACTCTCTGAGGCTGTAAGTTACAGAAAAGACTCCAATCAGCATTGAACAGAGTTTCTATACCAGGAGTTCCATCACTTCCACTTTTTTGGGGGAGTGGGGTGGAGTGGGTGTTGTGGTGGTGGTGAGTTTGAGTTGCTATGATTTCATTGAAGTAGAAACAGCCTTTAGCCATTCAGAATAGCCTGGTTCTGCAAATCATAGTCTTAGAAAGTTGCTTGGGAGCATTGAAAGGTTAAGAGGTTTGCCCAGGGTCACACAGACAATATGTACCAGAAGTCTAATTTAAACCCAGGTCTTGCTTAGTTGGTTTGCCTCAGTTTCCTCATTTGTAAAATGAGCTAGAGAAGGAAATGGCAACCTACTCCAGTATCTTTGCCAAGAAAACCCCAAATGGGGTCAGGAGTAGTGGACATGATTGAACAACAATCAGCTTGCTGACTTAGAGGCCTGCTTTATCTACCACGACTCCCTCAGGAGTTCGAAGTGGATTAGATCAAGATCCCCACCAAAAAACAACTATTACATGAAGCAAAGCACACGTCTATTTGGAATAATGATCCTTGTTCAGATTGTCAAGGGAATGACTTTCTACTTTACTAACTTTCAGGTTTAGTTTAGGTAGTCACACTTCACTCTCTATCCTTCCTTTGTGACTTTTAACTAGGTACCCCAAAGCTATCTTTGAGTAAATGAGATATAAACTGAGAATGGAATGTCTGTGGGAACTCAGAAAAGGAAAATACTGGCCAATATATTTTGGGTCAGTGCAGTTGGAAAGCATTCAGCAAGTAGAATGTAGGCACAGCTAAAGCATATTATTTTATCCAGCAGTGAGGGACTAGGGGTTATGGCCCTAATTTCTCCCACTCCAATCAAATGAGTTGAAACTCCAATAACTCTTAATGTCTCAATGCATCAATTTGCTCTGTTCTTGGTACAAAATTATAGATCTATGTCCCTTTGAAGGTATTTTTTTTCCTCTTCCAGTATGGTTTAGTAACTGCAAATCTTTTAAAAAAATATTTAGACTTCACTGTCTGACAACTTCTATAACAATGTATCATATCATTATAGGTTGTGACACTATACTATAAAACATAGAAGACATAAAAGTTTGAAATTTATAAGGCTATCTCAGCTTCCTATGGGTAATACTACCGACAAAATAGTACATTACAGTGACACGAAGGTTCAGTATCTCTATAGTAACTATGGAATTCAAAGTTATGTCTGGAACTTCTTTTAACTCTAGCAATGGGAGGTAGGACTGCCCCTCCCCGAGTTCCTGATTCTCAGGTGAATGCAAGTTCTTCGGAAGAGTCATTGTTAAACAAAACCACAACAGTAATACATATATCACGAATGTCACTGAAGACTTCAGGTTGAGGATCATGCAAAGGCTGGGACATGATGAGCACGGTCAGATTCTAACACATTACAAAGGAAGAGTTGTGTAAGAGAAGCAGCGTCAGGAATGTCATTTGAGAAATGTATGAATAGAAAAATAATATGTCATTTAAGCAAGAGCAAGGGGTCTCCATTAGTATTCTTACAATGTCAAGACATCCAGAGGAAGGCCCCAAATGTTTGATGAGGACCCTCTGTGAAATATTTATGGGAAAAGCACGGGCAAGAGTTTCAGAGGCTGGACAGACATGGATGAGTTGTAATCTAAACCACTGCAGGAACATTGCAGGAATATAAGAACATTGGATTATCCACTGGTGAAATCACAATTGGGATCTTTTAGTTCCTTAGCTACTCAAGCAAGAGACATCTGGGCACCATTGAGAGAACCTATAATATTAAGCTGAGCTAACCATTTTAAAGTTCTTGTTAAATCTTTGCTGAGTCTGGGGACAAGTTGAGAATGTCAGCTTCTATCTAACTGAAGTGATGATAGACTGATTTATGTCAGGCTTATAATAGTCTATGGCATTAAAAGAACAATCCATTGTAACAGGAAGAAAAAAAAGGTGTGAGCCAAAGCAATTTACATTAGAACAGCTCTTTTGGGTGTCAATTGAAATGTATGAGATACTGCCTTTGACATTGTAATAGTTTCCTTAGATTTTAGTGGGCGCATATGAAGCTTCAGTAATAGGCATCCTAATGACTCCATATTTATAGAAGTGTGTAAGATACTTTCAGTGATATCAAAATGACTTGCATTCTGTATATCTAGGCACTGTAATTGACATTGTAATGACTCCTGGACCCTTCTAACAAAACTGTAATAACACTTAAGTAATGTGTACAGAGCTCTGTATTTGATGCTATAAAGCTCTTAAAACCCTTTTTAGATGTGTGTGAATTTCATGTTCATAAAAGCGAGCCACCTATGGCAATGTCATGAACAAGGCATACTTCAAGAAGCTGTTTTTCAGGCTTTCTTGGCAGAATTCTCTATCTGTACAAGGATTTAAGGTGAGGGAAAAGAGTATGTAGAGAAGGGATCTATTAGCTGCCACCCCGGCCTGAGATTATCCCTTAGTTTTTAAAAGACTTCTGAGAAAGCTGGCAGTGGTGATGATCTCTGCTAGTAACTTGGATTGAGAGATGGAATTTATTGTTATTCTTTTTTTGGCAACCTTGGGAACATAGCCACTCATACATATAATACACTCATACCTCACACATATAAGTGCTTAATAAATGTTTGAGTTGAGTCTGGGAATGGAATCAAGAGCAGAAATATTTATTCTTACTTTCCCATTGTACTGCATCTATATCTTTGGGTTAGGTCTGCAACTTCTCTTTTCCTGAAACTTCTTATCTACAAAATGAGAACCAGATCAGTAATTAGCATGGGACAAATGGATCTTTGGTCTGCACTACTAACACAAGAAGGAAATGTACTTTTTCCATCAGTGAATGGAAAAAACAAAACAAAACATTAAGTGCTCATTATGTGCAAAGCATTATGCTAGGCAACAGAGCTGCAAATAGAAAAGTCAAGACAACCTTTACTTTCAATGAACTCGCACTAATAGAGGGAGATGGCACCCATAGGTGGGTTTAGCTGCAAATCCAAGGGGATGGCCCTATGGTATTTAGATCTCAGTGGCAAAACAGATTGTAATACCTTTTTTAAAATGCTGTTTCCACTGATAAAATCCTATCCGTTCCCGGTGTTGATCCATTTGACATTGCCATCACCATTGGTGGTGAGGATTTTCTTTTCTAAGTCTTTGGTGGCTGTAATTAATAAGGAAGCGGTCAATAAGTTGCATTGCCACAAGAATTGATTCCCTTCATGACTGCTACAGTTGCTGGGCTGCAAACAGGGCCAGCATTAAGTGACACTTCTATTCCCAGGGCTCTTGGGCTCAGAGTCTTAGGCTGCCTCTATTAGATCCTGAGGACAAATGGTGTTTGTGATCATTTGATTCTCTGGGCACATGCCAACTCTTGCTTGTCTCTGAGGGAGATTTGTTCCTTCTAGTTAGGCTGGCTTGCTTCATCCTCAGTGACTGACGATCTCTTATCTAACTCTGTGGGTGGTCTATAGATCTGATCCACCAGTAGCACAACTCCCCCTGGGTGATAACATCTTTCAGGATCCCATAGCCTTGGCTTCCTGGCTTCCTCCCTTCAAGGCCCACTTTCAATGCCGATCCCCAGAACGTCAAGAACTATACCACCATTTCTGGTATGATGCATCTACAATGGGACTGTCTTCTGGGCCCTTGGTTATCACTCTACTCTCAATCCCCATCCAACCCCTGACACACTGTTTTTGCTCCAAGTGAACATGTTCTTAGTTATAGCACTGGTGCACTACAATGCCATGTTAAATCTGAGTGCTGAGGAGAACCTAACATATCTAAAAGCTCCTTAATGCAATAAGAAAGTTAACCATGGTGCTTGTGACTTGGTAGAGCTGGATTGATCAGATCAATCTGTCATTCAGCAGAAATAACAAAGCACCTGCTGGATTCAGAAAACTGAACTACCTGCTGTATATTTGTGTCAACAAGTTCCTGTTTAGACTTCTATTGATATCTAAGTAGGGCCTTTATATGTATTCTGACAATAATGACGATTCATGGCAAGGATTTGGGCCTCTTTTCAAATAAATCTTTAAATCATCTGCTGCCTTATTTCTGGGACCATGGCAGGGTTCCACTCAAATGATTATGAACTAATTAGGAGATAATAAGTCATAGAAATGCATAGCAATAATAAAAGTTGCTATAATAATAACCATTGTTCTAGTAAGGTAGGGCTTTGGTTTATTTCAAGGAAGATGCTATTTAGTTTCTGTAGACATTTTGATTCAAAGGATGAATTAGGAGGGTTGATTAAGCAAATGAACACAGCCTTACTGAAAAAAGGAAGCTGTGATGGTGTAACTTTAACACTTATAATTGCCCATGTTCTTAATCTTCTGTTCCTTCCATTATTGAGCCATTAGCTTTAGTCCATAATAAACAAACAAATACTCCAACACTAAAATGGATCTCTTATCTCATTAATTTGGAAGTTTCTTTAACTAATCAGACCACAACTCAGTCTAATCCTGCTTGCTCATTAACCAGGGGGGCTTCATCAGAATATGGGTGGGGCCTTCCCTGCAAAAATGTGGAGGAGAAAAATCTTGCAGAAACTCCCTAAATAAACCTCTTAACTTCCTGGTGGTTCCACTAATTTTTTTTTGTCTTTTTCTTTTCTTCTTTTTGGTGTAGGCAATGGGTTTAAGTGACTTGCTCAGGGTCACACAGCTAGTAAGTGTTATGTGTCTGAGGCCAGATTTGAACTCGGGTCCTCCTGAATCAAGGGCCGGTGCTCTATCTACTGTGCCACCTAGCTGCCCCTTCCACTAACTTTTTATGCCACCTCTTTGATAAGAACTTCATTCACCCATGAGATGATTTACCTCCCTTTACATTGTTTCTTTCCTTGTAATTTCAGATCAGTCCTTTCATCTTTTGCTGATAGCCAGAGACACATCTTCCCCTGATGATCCTCATTCCTTTTCTCTAAATTGGTCACTGGCCTATCATACTGTTTTTTTTTAAAGATGTGTGTCTGGGAACAACTAAATAACACCTTTCTTTAAATGAAAAAAAAACATAAACCTTCTTTATTAATAGTACCTTAATTTCTAAATATAGTTTTTTCATACTTTGTACAGAATTTTTTTTTTTTAAAGAGAGAAGGAATGGCTCAGCAATACTGATGAATGCATTGAATGAGTCTGCCAACATAGGCAATGTTTCAAACCTATACTCCCCACCTTTACAAATAAAGGGAGGACTCACATCCTCTCTTCTATTGACTGGGGACTCAGTTTCATTCTTAGCTGTTCTTTCCTTTTACATTATCATAGTCCTTGTGCATGTTGTTTTCCTGGCTCTGCCTAATTTAACTTTCATAGGTTCATATTTCTCAGAGATGGAGAGATTCTTGCCCTTGTTCTGCCTACCAGATGAGGATTTTCCCAAAGTCATACAACTGGTTAGTAGAAGAAGTAGAATCTCAGGATCACAGAATTTGAGAAATGAGGCAGGATCTTAGCGGCCAGTTAGTGCAACCCAAACATGAAAAAGAAGCTCTGCTGGCTGAGAAATAAAAGCTCCCTGGAGGTAGGATTCATTCCTCCCCACCCTGAACATCTTGCAGGGAAGTGGGAAAGGCTTCCTGTGGAAGGTGAGATTGGAGTGAGGTCTTAAAGGAAGCCAGAGAAATGAGGAGGCTGAGGTGAGGATGGAGACTGTTCCAGGTGTGTGTGTGTGTGTGTGTGGGGGGGGGGGGGGTCAGCCAGTAATGGAGTGTTGTGTGTGAGGACCAGTCAATAAGAAGCCAGTGTCCCTGGAGCTCAGAGTACATGGAAAGAAGTAAAGGGTAAGAATACAATAAAGACAGGGAGGGTACAGGTTGGGAAGGGCTTTAAAAGCCAAATAGAGGATTTCATGTTTACTTGGAGGAAGAATGTTTAGCTCTTACTATGGCATAGCACTAAGCACAGAGAATGTAAATACAGTTATCCCTTCAGACTTCTATGAAGGGAGGGTCAATAAATTTTACATGGATTTTTTCAGGTTGCGGGGGTGCTGTGCCCTTAACCCCCACGACATAGAAGGGGTTACTGTACAAACAAGCAAGATAGTCACTTGTCTTCTCAGTGCTTACATTCTAATGGGGGGAAGACCACATATAGAGAAGGACTAGAAAGAATGAGGGGTAGTGGTGTAGCATGATTTGGAGGTGACTGGAAATAATAACACTACAACTCATATAGTGCTTACTATGTGCCAGGCACTGTGCTAAGGGATTTATAATTATTTCATTTGATCCTCACATAACCCTGGGAAGTAGGTGCTATTAATATTCCAGTTTTACAGATAAGGAAACTGGCTTGGACAAGAAAAGGCAAAAGATTACCAGGTGTTCTTGGTCAGGGGAATGGGATATGTGTTGGGTAGAGTCCAAAAGGCACTGATAAATAGCTTAGTTGAGCCTTAAACTTCCTGGATTCTCATGCCAAAATCATTTCCCTTATCATTAGGCCATGCTGCTTATTAAATAACCTCTATGATCAAGCTCTACCCCTGGGGAATGATGTAAGCTCTATAATGTTGTACTTGGGACCAACCTTATGCATATATAGGCAGTGCCTCAATTTTGTGATTTGGGAGAAATTGGGAAGTCCCATAGGTCACCACTTATCTCCCATATCTTCTGGTCAGAAGCAGCTGGTATTTGTTGGCCTCTGTGCATTAGGCAGGCATGAATAGGAGACAGCTCCCACAAGTCCTTCGTCAAACAAAGCATCTTTCTCTAGTGCAAGCACATTCCTGTACAAAGAGTTGGCAAAATAGTTGGAGCTCCTGCTCTGTTCTCCCAGATACTTTGTGTGTCTTTTCCCATATTGTTTCTACAGGCAGATTTTCCAGCAAACTTCCCAGCGTGACTTGGTGTCTGACCTGATCTCCTTTGTCCTTGGTATGTCTTTCCTGTGTTCCTTCCTGCTCCCCTCCCTGCCCAGCGCTCAGGAATTCCAGACAGAATTAGGATCAATCATAGGTTCTAGAATTGGAAGGAAATAGAGATTACCTAGTCCAACTTGGTCACTTTTTAAATAAAGGACATGAGGCTCCCAGAAGATCATAGATTTAGAGCTGGAAGATAGGAGATAGAGATTAGACTACCTAATCCAGTCTTCTCATTTTAATGAGGAGGCCCAGAGACTTGCCAGAGGTCACACATGCAATCAGTGTCATTTGAACTCAATTTCTCTGACACTAAGTCCAACTTTTTTGCCAGTGTACCACATTATCTTCAGAAGGATCAGTGACTTGACCAAGGTCACACAGATAATTCAGTAACAAAGTCAGAATTCCAACTCGAATCTTCTGGATCCAAATCTGCTAAGCCACAGAAGTCTTGTCTGAGAATTTTGGTCTTTTTTTCTTATTTCATCTTTGCAGGCAGCCACACACTGCCTAGATTTCCATAATGAGAAGGTCACTTCTTTGGATAAAATGAGATTTTGTTATTATCATTTTTCTGAATTGAACCTGTGATTGCATTGTTATAGAGAACTCCCAATGAAGAAACTCCCTCTCCCAATGGAGATTAGCCCCTACTCTACAACTCACAGCCTTGGAGAATTGTTTAGGGTTTTACTTAAGGGTCCTTATTGGATAACAAATGATTGCCCAGAATTACCCAACTAGGTCAGATGCAGGACTTCAACCCTGGGTCTTTTTGACTCAAAGGTTGCCTTTATATCTACAAGATTAAGTAGCCTCTCATATGCCTTGGAATTCTATTTTAAAGTACAAATAACCTTGAGAGAAGTAAAAGAAGTAAGCTGATATTGGTAGTTAATTCTTCAGTGTGAATTAGTTTGGAAAAAAAAAGGCACTTGAAGGAATGGCAGATTTGATGAGGGGGTAGGTAGAAAGGTCATTTTAGAATTTGGGTGTAACCTCAGTGGAGGGTTGCAATGTGATATGTAGCTATGGCTACTCAGGGGAGAGCTTGAGAGCACTGAACCCCTAAGGTAGGGAATGAGCACAAGGGCATAGAAAGGGGAGGTAGGGTGGTGACAAAGACACATTTTTATCAACTTCTTCATTTACTTGCTGTAGGGCCTTGATGTGGGATTTAAAAAAATCTTACTACTATCCAAATTCAGTATATGCACATTATTTTATTTACTGGGAATGGAACAAAGATTAAAAACAAAAACAAATAGGTTTAAAAGTCCAAACATGGAATAATAGGTAGAATTTTAATTAATTTATTTATTTTTAGTTTTCAACATTCACTTCCACAAGATTTTGAGTTCCAAATTTTCTCTCCATCTTGTCCCTTCCCCCCCCACCCCAAGATGGCATGCATTCTGAATATCCCTTCCCCTAATCTGCCCTCCCTTCTATCATCCCCCTGCTTTCATATCCCCTTCTCCCCTATTTTCCTGGAGGGTAAGATAGATTTACATACCCAATTGAGTGTGAATGTTAGTCTCTCCTTAAGCCAAATCCAATGAGAATAAGATTCACTCATTCCCTCTCACCTTCCCTGTTTCCCCTCCACTGTAAAAACCTTTTCTTGTCTGTTTTATGTGAGATAATTTCCCCCATTCTACCTCTCCCTTTCTCCTTCTCCTAGTATAATCCTCTCTTATCCTTTAATTTTCTTCTCCAGATATTACCTCTTCATCTTCAACTCACCCTGTGCCATCTATCTATCTGTCTGTCTATCTACCTATCTATCTATACATACATATAATTTTTTCCCTCCAACTACCTTAATACTTACAAAGTTCTCATGAGTTACAAATATCATCTTTCCATGCAGGAATGCAAACAGTTAATGTAGGTAGAATTTTAACAAAATTTGTATCCACCTAATTTCTCACTCTTTTTTCCCTCCTTTTCCTTGTTTTACCCTCACATCTAATTCAGCCATCGTAGGATCTTAGGTATGGAGTTTGGAAAGAATCTCAGAGGCTATCTATTCCAAGCTTTTCATTTTATAGAGAGGAAACTGAGGATCACTGACATAAAGTGACTGGGCCAAGCTTACACAGGTAGTATCAGAGGTGGGATATTCTTTCTGCTATACCATGGGACAACCTCACTCCACCTTGCCCTTGCCCTATTTTAATCCCTTACTTCTGGGAAGGGGATGCCAAGTGACTGACCTATACATCATCTCATCAACTTTACAATTCCCAAGACCAAAACTCCCTTTGCCTGATAGTACTTTCTTGCAAGTATTGTCTTTTCTTAATAGAGTGGAAGTTCTTTGAAGGCAGGAATTTTCTCATTTTGAATTTATATCCCAACCATAGTATTTGGCACATAGTAAGCACTAAATGCTTTTTTAATTCATTCATTCCATTCTTTATTCAATTCCCCTCTACCCATTCTCTTAACCATTTCATTCGACAAACATTTGTTAGGGATCTATTATGTGTGAGGAATTTCTATCTACATGTGGAAGCACACAGCTTTAATACACACTCTTTTCCATTACATTTAACCTCTTTCTGGATGCTCCTCTCATTACCTTTGGATTTCCTGCAAATGTTTACTTGAAAATAACTTTGAATGTACACTTGATGTTGTTGTCTTCCATTTGTTGCCAACTTCAATACTTTGATGTTTGATTTCAGTGACGTGAGTACTCTTTAAAGATGCAGATAGCAATCCATCCATGCCTGCTTATCCTGTGTGACCTTTTTCCATGTCCTCCTCCAAATCCTTCACACAAGGTTTACTCAATATGCTAAAAAATTTCCTCTAGACCTCTTGACATTCTGTGGATACCAATGAAATATATGAGTTACTCACTGGGTTATCCCTTCTTCTGTCTACAAAATAAGTCCATATTCTTTTGTCTTCATATGGTTTGCTGATGACATCCTTTATACAGCATTTCTTTGGAAATTTTTCTTTTTAGCTAGGTGGTGCAGTGGATACAGGGCTAGGCCTAGAGTCAGGAAGACCTGAGCTTAAATCTGGCTTTAGACACTTACCATCTGTGTGACCTTGGACAGATCATTTAAACTCTGTTTGCCTTAGTTCCCTCAATTGTAAAATGTGGCTAATAACAGCACCTACCTTACAGGGTTATTGTGAGGATCAAATGAGATAATAATTGTAAAGCTCTTACTTGACACAGTGCCCAACACATAGTAGGCACTTAACAAATGCTTATTCCTTTTCTCTTCCCTTTATTAATGTTGTCAGTCTACTCATACCCACTGTATATTGTCCTTTGGGTGACCTCCAAGTTTAAGTTTTATTTCCTACTAACATTTAAACAAAAAGCTTGACAAGGTTTACTTTATCAGAGTTTAAATACTTTTGTCACATCGTGAAAAGCTAAAGTGATTAAGGCTTTAAAGTTCCCTAAGACTTTTGAGACCCTCTATATTTGGCTATAGAAACTTGAATGTTATAACATCATCATAATAGTTTATTTTAATGTAACACTTTACAATTTGCAGAATCCTTTTTTCACCATCACCCCTAGGAGGTCAGTCACCCAGTCACTTAGTAAATAGTGACAATAGTCAATCTGCCCTTAATGAATCTCTTGGAGTACCTTCAGATTCTTGGTCCTCATGTCTTATTGGAAGTAACTACATTTTGGCAGATACAGAATACATTTGGACCCAAGCCAGTTTCCTTGCCCAGTTTTTAAATCCATGTATATTTGAAAAGAAACTCAGTCCATATGTTCCTGATTTACTTTCACTGAAGTCATCAAAATGCTGAGCCCTTTGATGTCTAAGAAGACCTACGAACACTTTTATAGTTCTCTCTGAGACTCTGCTCTTTGAATGGGCAAGGTGAGCTTTACCTGCCTGGATGGAGCTATTATTGGAAATGGTTAAGGCTTTTCTCTCACTCGGAATTCATCCAATCAGAGTGACTCTTAAACTTGGTCAAGTATACATCCTATTCCCCAATGCCAAGACCACAGCAAGGAAAGAGAATGCCATCTGGCCCAGATGGGCAATATGGCTGCTTATAGACCAACATCCTTTGAAGGCAGAAATTCTTATCCTGGGGTCCATGGACCACCAAGAAGTCTGTGGTTAGGGCTGTTAATTTGGATTGGAAAAATTGCATCTTTACTTACTCTAACCCCTAACTGAAATTTACCATTTCTTTCAATTATGAATTAAAACAGAACATTCTCTGAGATGGGATTTATAGGCTTCACTAGATTTCCAAATGGGTCCATGACACCAAAAAAAAAAAGAAAGAAAAGGGGGAGTTAAGTACTCTTCTTTTAGATTGTTCCTTGGTCCAATTGGTCTGGGAGTAAATTTTATATATGTAATTAGTTTGCATTTTCAAACTATCCTAATAATCAACCAATATATGCCTACAGAGTACTTACTGTATATTTTGCAGTATATTAGAATCTGCAAGAGGTACAGAAGTAGAAATAAAAGGAAATGCTTTGATGTAATAGCAAGAATACTGGATTTGGGAATTAAAAGAGATCTGGGGGGCAGCTAGGTGGCGCAGTAGATAGAGCATGGATCCTGGAGTCAGGAGGACCTGAGTTCAAATCCGGCTTCAGACACATAACACTCATTAGCTGTGTGACCCTGGGCAAGTCACTTAACCCTATTGCCTAGCCAAATATATATATATATATATATAAATAAAAAAGTTAAAGATCTGGGTTCAATTCTAATCTTTGACAACTACTAGTTACATGAACCTCTTTGAGCTTTACTCATCTGAAAATGGAGCTGCCTATTGTGGAAATGAAATAAGATACTATATGTGAGGTATTTTATAACTCCTAAAGTATAAAGTACATGCTGGCAACTATCATTATTATTATTATATTAGCATCATCATTTCACTCTTCCCATCTTATATTTGATGAAGTTCATATAGACATCATCCTGAATTAGGTTGTTATCCTATTATTCAAAGTAAATCAAGTTTAATCAGCAAGCATTTAAGTACCTTCTATATGTGAGGCATTGTGCTAAGTACTGGCAATACAAAGAAAGGCAAAAAAACCAATATCTGCCCTAGAGGAGTTTACAACCTAACGGAAGAGACAGCCTGCCAAAAAAAAAAAAAAACCCAAAAAAACTGTACAAACAAATTACAGTTCTTTCATTATTGATGGACTGGTGGTATTGATGGTACAGGTGGATAAAATGATTTCTTTTTAATGGAATAAATACATCAGGATATAAGCTCATCTTTCATAAACTGACTTAAAGCATCTTAGGGACAATTCCAATGGATTTAATTTCTTGTCCCAGGTCACCATACTCTGAGAACTTTTCAGTCCAAGTAGACTAGAGATCAGGAGTATTTGGTATAACTACAACTATTAAAAACCTTATTATTTAATTTCTTTTGGTCAATGTTATGTTCAGGCAACTGCGGGCAACAGTTTTATCTGTGATAATGTTTTAATGTACTCCAGTACACTTTGTTTAATTCTCAAGGATGTTTTGAGGCTTGTATTTGTAGTACAGGGATTTATCTTTTGTTAGCTTGTAAAGATTCTTGAGCTTCTGGAGTATAGTTTTTTCAGTTGAATATATCTTTTGAATTATTCTGTAGATGCTAATGTTTTAGAGTGCATAGTTTCTGCAATTTCCTTGTACCCAACCTTATGTGACTATATGAATGCATATTAAAAATATTAGAACAATAATAGGATAAATAACTGTCCTAGGACCTGTTTATATAAACAAATCTGAATGATTCAGTCATTTGTTTAATCTTTGTTGACATATTATTAGGATGTGATTGTGTCCCATGGAAGATCTTTTGGTCTGACTCTTCGAATTTGCTCATTTATTAGGCTCCACTGAGAAGCAATCTACTTTAGGTTAAATTTGTTAAGTCCAGTGACATTTACCTATTGTCAAACTTTATTATAGTTCTATTAAATGGTGTCAGTTCCAGAAGTTTTTCTCTTAAGTTTTTTTTTTGACATTTTGGGGTTGTTGTTATTGTTATAGAAAAGAGTCAAAATTTTTATCTTCAAGGAATTTTCTGTTCAACTGGGAAGACAGAATTAACATCCATTAATGAATGAATGAAAATGTATTTAATAAGTGCTATTTGCTAAGCATTATGCCAAACATTTGGAATATTAACACAAAAGTTAGACAGTCCCTGCCCTCAAGGTGCCTGTTTTCCTTCTAACAGGGAAAGAAAACACACATAGGGGAGTATTGACCATGGAAGGATATTATCATTTGGAAAGTCATAGAATGGTGAAAGGTTATCAAAGGAAAGATTGACAGGGCCTTTCAAGGAGAAATGGGAGAAATCAATCATTGTTTCAGAGATGGAAAGAGGGGCCAAGATATGTGCTAGTGGGAGCAGGGAAGAAGGATAGGTAAGGTGTAAAATAAAGCAAGAGTGGGACTGGATAGATAGAATGGGCCATATGATGTTCTTACCAGTATGGATAATGAAGGTCAAAAAGGTGGAATTTACAGAGCTGGAAGGGTTAATCAATGGTAGTTAAAATATATATATATATATATATATATATATATATATATTTTATGTGTGTGTGTGTGTGTGTGATATATTGGATATGATGATATATTAAATAAAAACTGTGTGATACTAAATGCTATAGAAGTTCAGAAGAGAAGGTTGGAGTAAGGAAAAAATTTCTTGCCAGAAGTACTACTTGGAGTTATGGGGCCTTGAAGGATTTATATAGGCCTAACATGAATGAAGTCATAGAAGCTATAAGGAACATAGTATATTCATGGAATAATGAGGAACCTGCCCTAACTGGAATACAGGGAAGGAGCTGGAGAATATCAAAATTAAAGGTCCTGATAAGAGATATGGGGAGAAGAAGAGAATTATGAAAGGCATTAATGCTAGACTAAAAAAACTGAATTTTATCCTGTAGGCAACAAGAAGTTAATAAAAGTTTGCAAATTGGAGAATAACATGATAAAAATAATTTTAAAGACAGATTAATCTAGACAAATTGTGCATTGGCTACATTAGAGGTAAAAGAGTGGGGATAGGGAAATTAGTAGCAATGCTATTACAGTTGATTGTTTTTAAGGTGAGAAGAACCTGGGTATGCTGATGATAGAAGGAATGAAGAGGAAAGGATGAATAAGCTATGTAACAGAATATTAATTGGCAGGATTTTGTGATGGACTAGATATAGGATAGGAAGAGACACTTGGAAGAGTCAAAGACAATTCCATAAAACCAAGACGGAGTGACAAAGAGAATGATGTTGCCAAAAAAATTCACTTGTTTCCTAGGCAACTTCCATCCTAACTGGTACATATGTTGGGTGGTGGTACTATGGTTTTGCATTAATATTTGTATTGCTTTGAAAACTCTTAATATGCTTTGTCTTTTTCAGTCTTCAATTTCCATTTAGTTTCCTGTATGTGGCAATAATTTTAAGGTGAGATTTTACACTGGGGTCCTCTCAGATCCCAGAACTGAAGAGCTAAAATTATTCTGGTCAAATCTCACCTTAAAAAAGAATAATTTTAGTTCTTCAGTTCTGGGATCTGAGAGGACCCCACTGTAAAATGTCTACATTGGAGCATATTCTAGAGATGTCAGTGCCCCTGTTTCTTAGGATTTACATAGAGAGACTGTCCTTTTTCCTGAAGCAAGAAACATAGGCCAAGAATGGAAATTTTCTGCAATTATTTCAGTTTATGGACTCACCTGCATGACATAATAAGCTTTCTTATCACTGTTGTTTCACCTAAGAAATTTGATGATCTTCTGGGATTGTTAAAACATACTCCTCACTGGTATCATTAGTCATTGTTCACAGATTTAAATTTCACAAAAGGGATCAATAGCTTGGTAAAGGCCTTGCTGCCTCTACTGCAGAGATGCAGCATCAGTCTCAACATTGCAATTGGGAATATTTCTTCAGTAACGTTACAAGATTGCCTTTATGTGAAATTCATGATGAAACACTTTTTACCATTTTTGTTGGAACCAAATTTGAGATCTATGATGTCCCAAGACATGACTGTAAGCAATAAGATTGTCACAGAAATATGATGTGAAATGTCATAAAATTAAAAGAGAATTTTTCATATAAATGTTCTCAGTCACACAGGAGCAGATAATTCATGCCAACACTGTCAGCAGATACAACAAAGATGCATATTCCTTAATAGCTACAAATTACTTTAAATAGAACAACCCATGCCCCTATTCCTAGTGGAGCAACACACCAAAACTGGCTTACATTTTTAGAATTCAAGTACAGGATCCCAGGTTCACGGTCCACCTTCAAAGACTACAGTCATTAAAAGTTCACCAGAAAAGTCTAGAAACTGTAGTGAGTCAGCTCATTGACCATCCCGTGTAACCAATTAATCAATGACAATAAAGTCCTACAATTTAATCATGTGCCAGGGTATATCCATCTTTGGTTACAGTAAGATCATCCATAGTGTTTCCAACAATATTCAAGAATAACTGAGTCAAAGAAAGATCAATTGATCAACGAGCAGTTATTAAGCACCAACTATATGCAGCTACTGTGTTAAGAATGTGATATTCAAAAATGAAGTGACCTCTCCCCTCAAGATGTTTACATTACTACTCATATTGAGAAATGATATATGTGTGTATACCAACACACATATATACATGCCCATATATGTGTACAAAATAAATGCAAAGTAATTTAGTGGTGGGGGAGGTCATGGGTGAAAATCTACTTTTTGTTGTTGTTGTATCAATAATTAGTGAAGATATTTTCCACATTATTTCCTCAGAAGGCTAATTGTCAAAGTTGTTGGGGTTAGCATACTTTCCTTTTTTTGGGAAAAATTATTAGTATCTTTTGTATTTAAACCAGTCATTTGTCCTTATATCTTTCCCCCTTTGAATCCTTTCTTATCCCAAAGAAATAGAAAGTTAATTGACATAGTCCATCTGACAATATGTACCCTTTCCTATATCTGTGATATCCGCTTTCTATTGAGATGAGGAAAGTCACTGCAATTGATTATTTTGGCTGTTTTTTAAATGTTACTATTTACTTGATTATAACCCTCATGTATATTATTTTTCATTCTGCTTTCTTCCTTCTGTATCCATCCATCCATCTATCTATCTATCTGTATTTATGTATCTATATTTACATATTACTCTTAATTGCTCACGTTTGTTTTCTCCTCGTATAAAAGTGTTAGATGTTGTTCTGATACCACATTTTGTTCACCCATTCCCCGATTGGCATACATCTATTTTATTTCCAGTTTTTTTTACTACCATAAAGAGTGTTGCTCTGAATTTGGTCATATAGTGGAACTTTCTTTTTGTCAAAAAAGCTCTTTTGGATTATTTACTCAGTAGTGGGATTGTCAGGTTAAAGGGCATAAACAACTTGGTGACTTCTCTTTAATTATTCCAAACTGAGCTGAAACAAATTACAGCTCCACCAACAATGTGTAGATTGGTTTGTATCCGCCCCCCCCAACACACACAATCAACCTTGTCAAAGGCACTTACTGTAAATAATTTTGTAACTGGTTTGAATGGAATATCTGTTAATACTACATAGAAATGTTGATGATTTTTATGGATTTATTTTGTATTTTGCTACTACAGTGAAACAATTATTATCTCAATTATTTTTGCTGATTACATGGAATTTTCTAAGTAAATCATCAATTGATCCATAAAAGGAATAATTTTTTTCCTCCTTGCCCATATTTGTATCTTTAATCTATCTCTTTCCCTATTCCTTTAATTAACATTTTCAGAATGAAATCAAAGAGTAGTGAGGAGAGGAGGCATTCTTGTTTTCCTCTTGTACTTATTGGAAAAGATTCTAGGATTCTATCATTAGTGATGCCACAACTTTTGATTTTGATTTTGATAGGTCATTCCATGACCTATCTTTAGAGCATTTTAAAAACATAAATAAGATATTATTACACTATGACTCATAACAATATAACAAACCAATCAGCTGTTAAAAAATGACAGACCTTTGTTTCCCGAAGAAATTTGGGGTCAGTTTGTAATTTTTCCCAAAGGAATTCCAATCCATTTCTTTCTTCCTGTTTAATTATAGGCTCAACACATTATCCATTTGCAGTGTTTGTTTAATAAACATACATTCATGCTTATATACACATATGTATACACACATCTTGGGACTAGACATGTGATATCATTCACATATAGTATCAGAGATGAGGCTTGAATCTAGATCTTCCTGACTCCAAAGCCAGGAAGGGTTTTATCCCCTATTCCACATTACTTCATTATTATTTTTAAAATAATAACTAGCTTTTATATAGCATTTTAAGCTTTATAAAGCACTTTACAAATATTATTGCATTTCATCCTCACAAGAAGCCTGGAAAGTAAGTGCTATTATTATTTTAATGTTACAAATGAGGCAGACAGAGGTTAATCTAGTCAATAAATAAACATTTATTAAGTCTACTATATGCCTACTATGTAATAAGCACTGGAGATGCAAAAAGAAGCAAAAGACAGTTCCTGCACTCAAGGAGTCCACACTTTAATGAGAAAGATAACAAGCAATCAAATGAGTAGAAGTCACAGTGTGGACAAAGAAGTAGGATTTTGAAAAACAAGAAAGAAAGAAAGAAGAGGCAGAGGTGAAAAGCCAAAGGATCATGGTTGGATAAGAGGACTTCAGAATTCTTAAACATAGAGGTGGTACATGTGTGGCTGATAGCAAGATCAAAGGTATGTTCTTTGTGTGTGGCTTAGGCGGGGAGCAGGAAATGCATAGTTGGGATATTTAAGGGAGAGTCAGTATGCATAAGTCCCCCTAGTATGAGGGTAGGAGTTGGGGAGGAGAGAAAAATTGAGTAAGATACTAAACTCATTGAGGAAAGAAGGGAAATGACCTTGGGGGTGTGTAGCTAACAACTAGAAGGATTTTGATTGGGTAGTAGATGTGAATAGCTTGAACCTCAAAGGAAGTCACTAAATGATGTAGGTAATGGGAAAGGCTAGAAGTGACAGTGGGGAGCAAGGAGTATTCCAACTCCTCTGCTTTGACCAGTAAGCCAAAGAAAATAAATTAAGGTACAGCCAATCCTGGAAAGCATGGTCGGGAAAGCTGTGTCATCAGAGGGGAGATGGGTTTCATCAAGAGTTAGTAGATAGATGGAATAGGAGAAGAAAAGATTTAAGATTGAGAGAAGTTTGTTGCCTATGAAACAAACATTCCAGAGGGCACAATAGAAGGACTATACATGGGCAGTGGTATATCTGTGGATGGTGACAAGATCAAGGGTATGACTGTCTTTGTGTGTTGCTGAGGTGGGATGAAGGAGTAGGTCATGGGAAGCAATTTAGGCTGAGTAACTGAGTGGTTAGGGTGTTTGAGGGAGAGTCACTATATATTAAGTTACTTGTCACTCAGCTAGTGTCTAAGATTTGAACTCTAGACTTTCTGACTCCAGATCCAGCTTTCTCTTTTCTATGCCACCTAGCTGCCTCTAATGATAACTGGCAATTATATGGAGCTCTAAGCTTGGCAAATCACTATATGTTTTACATATACTCATATATATATATATGTATGAACAAACTGTTTGATAAGCACCATAAGTTGTCTTTCTAACTACATGCCAAGGTCTTGACAATAGTAGGCATTCTTTAACCACATTCTTCCTCCCTCTCTACCCCTTGTATGTACTGTTAAGCCAAATTCCTTTAAGTGATTATGGATTTCATCAAGAAGATACCTGAAATATATTTAGGTTTGATGCAATCCATACAATGCCATCTGTAAACAAGGACTTTGTAGGATTTCACAATCTAGAGAAAATCCCTCTAAAATTTAGATTCTATTACAGATTTCTTGCATGATGGTGGCAAATACTTTTGGTGAACAGATATCTCCTTGTTTTTGCCTGACTTAGTGTAAATGATTGGAGGGTCATTTAACAAGGTCATCTCTTATGCTGGAGCTATCAAAATGTTTGCATAATTTTAGATTTATCACAGCTTCTGAAGAATTTGAAAAAACTATTGCTTGGTATGTGTGTGAGGAAACTGAAATACATGGAAAATAAGAAATATGGAGAAGAACCAGAATCAAAGATGGTCTCAAAAATGCATCACCAAAAAATAAGATGAACTGGTGATCTGGCAAGATTGAGGGATGAGTGGAAAACCCCCATGTTCTGCTAGGTATCCTTGTAATGTCAAAAGAAAGGAAGGCCCTCAACAGGGTTGGTAGAACCCTCATTGCAAATTTATGGGAGGACATGGAAAATAGTCCTAAAAGATAGGCAGGCACAACTTGCAGGCTGTATTGTTGTGGGAATCATTCACATCAATGACATTATACATTTATTGAGTATTTTAGTAATAAAATGAATGTTTTATAAGCTTTTTCAGCCTGTTATTTTTATTGTTCATATGATTATGTTAATTATTTTTCTAATGTTGAACCATCATTGCATCCCTTATGTAAGTCCAAGTTTGTCTTATTAAATAATTTGGGCGCATGCATTACTATAGACTTTTTGCTAAGATTTTACTTTAAAAATTTGCCCCAATATTTATTAATGAAGTTGGTTCATCTATCACACCCTGATTTGGGTATCGGTATTATTTTTCTCTCATAAAATTTATTGAGAATAGTTTTTAATACAAGTATTAGTTGCTCTTTTCAAAAGTTCAATAGAATTTATTTGTAAATCTCTTTCAACCAAATATCTTTATTTTTTGCTGTTTCTGTTTTTGCAGTTAATTTTTGACTTTCATTTCTGAGTTCAAGTTGGGTTGGTTAAAATCTGTTTCATGTTTATTACTTTATACATTTGTGTTAGGTAATTATCTATTTCTTTTAAGTTGTCAGTTTTGCTTCATGTGATTGTAAAATAATAGGATCTTAGATTGGAAGTGGAGGGGCTAAAGGGTGATCTAGTACTAAACTCATTTTCCAAATGAAGAAAATAAGGTACAGAGATATTAAGTGTTAACAGCATGTCTATGTAATAATAACAAAGTACAAGAAATAATAATAGGGAAAATATTATTCCAAACAACTACTAAATGCATTAAATATTTGGGGATTGACCTATCAAAACACACGAAAGACTTGTATAGATTCATTTACAATGTGCTCCTTACAGAAATAAGAAACAACTTAAATAGCTATAGGAATATACAATACTCATGTCTAAGCTATGCTATATATATATATGTGTGTGTGTGTGTATATATATATATATATATATATCTCCATAATAAAAATCATAGTATTACTGAAATTAATTTGTGCTTTTAATGCTATCCCAATTAAATTACCAATGTGATACTTTATAGAACTAGATAAAATAATAGCAAAATTCATTTGGAAAAATGATGATAAAAAGAAGTAGGGATGAAGGGTGAAGAGACTTTCCAGATTTTAAACCATGCAGTCATCAAAACTATCTGGTTTTGTTTAAATACATATATACATATTATATATATGTGTATATATAATATGTATGCATTATGTATATATGTAAATATGTATATATTTTATATATATATATAATAGAGAGAGATCAATGGAACAAACTAGACTAGAGAGAATCAGAAAGAATAGAACTTAATAACAGTATTTGATAAAGTAGAAAGCATAAAATACCTAGGGAAAAATCCTTATTTGATAAAAACAGATGGGAAAATTGGAAAGCATTCTATCCGAAATTAGGCTTAGTTTAGCACTTTATACCCTATTCCATAATATGTTCTGGATGGATATTCAACTTTAATATTAGGGATCATACTATAAAAAACTAGAAGAGAAACTGATCATATATTCCTCATACCTATGGGAAAGAAACGTATTCATAACTAAGAAGATAAAGACAGTTACAAAATATTAAATAATTTTGATCACTTTAAACTGAAAAGTTATTGCACAGACAAAACTAATGCCCCTGGGATAGAAAGAGAAATGGTCAAATGGAGTAAAATCTTTATATCAAATTTCTCTGCTAATGTTTTGGTATCAAAGATATATAGACAATCAATAAATATCTATAGCTAAAAGCCATTCTCCAGTAAGTAAGTAGTAAAAGAATTTGAACTAGCAGTTCTTAGAAAGAAAAATTACAAAGTATTCACAACTACATAAAAGAATGCTTCAAATCACTAATAAGAGCAATGCAAATCAAAGCAATCCTGAGGTTTCACATCACACCCTGCAAATGAACGAAAATGACAAAGAATGTCAATAGTCAATATTGGAGAGCTTGTGGAATGATAAGCCGCTTAAATCATTGTTGGTAAAGCTGTGAAATGGTACAACCGTTTGGGAAAGCAATTTGAATTTATGCAAATAAAGTGACTAAAATGTCCATAAATTTTAACTCAGAGACTCCATTATTGGGCTCATGTCCCAAGGAAGCCATTGATAAGAAAGGAGTTCCATCCACACCAAAATATTTGTAGCAGCTCTTTTTGTGATAGTTAAGAATTAGAAACAAAGTAGATGCCCATCAATTGGGGAATGGCCAAACAAATTGTGATACACGAATGTAATGGAATATCACTGTGCTGTAAGAAATGATGTGTGTAATGGATACAAAGATGCATGGAAAGAGCTATATGAACTGATGCGGAGTGAAGTAAGCAGAGCCAAGAAAACAATAACATAATGATGACATAATAACATAATGATAACAACAACATAAGTGAAAAGAACAACATACCAAAAAACCAAAAGTTTATGCAACAAAATTATAAAAAAAATATAAATTAAAAGACCAAACAGGAATTGATTAAAGAGAGATAAGACATACACAGCCCATCCCTTTGTAGAGTAAGGTCCATAGGTGTTACACATTGCATATATTTTCAGACTTTTTCAATGTATAGATCAGTTTTGCTGATTTATTTTTCTCTCTTACAAAATACTATTATATGGGATGTATTTCTGAGAGGGGGAGTGATATATAACTATGATGATGTAAGAAACAGAAGACCAATAAAACTTATTTAAGAAGAGGGAAAAAAAGAAAGGGAAATGTGACATTTTAGTTTTTATTTCACTCTTTAAACGACCGTATCAATGTTAGCCTTATCTCTTTTGTCCTCCTTCCCTCCTCCCAAATATACGTACATACGTAAGGTATATGCAATAGACATTTCAGCTGTCCCATTCCACAAATTCTGACCAAGAATATTCTATTTCTGGATGTCTATAATGAGGAGTAATTACTGGTCTAATTTGGTGCTAGGCACCTAGGTGGTGAAGTGGATAGAGTACTGGGCCTGGAGCTATGAAGACTCCTCTTCCTGGGTTCCAATCTGGCCTCAGACATGAACTAGTTGCGTGACCTTGGGCAAGTCTCTTAACCTTGTTTGCCTCAGTTTCTTCATCTGTATAACAAGCTAGAGAAGGAAATGGCAAATCACTCCATTATCTTGCCAACAAAACCCCAAACGGGGTCACAAAGAGTCAGACACAACTGAAATGACTGAACAACAAACTTGGTGCTAGCATAGTGTTAAGCCTGTGCTTAGCCAAAATATAAGTCCCTAGCTGCTTCAGATTGATCCAAGAACATATTGTGCCTCCTTCACTGGTACTTTTGAGATTAGCAGACTTCTTTAGGATGATCAGTATGCATGATTAATGTTGCATAATCTTAAATTGTCTTGAACTGGATTGCAGAGGAGGTGGCAAGCAGGAAAATGGGTGGAGGAATGCAAAAAAAAATTTTTAACAAGTAATCAACATCTATTGGCTCCACATAAAGATTATCTTTGAGGGGAAATCATATTGCTATTATGCTCAAAAGTTTTCCCTGAAAGCACTGGCATAAAGATATGTCTGGTATCTTGGAACTGATTTTGATATACAAGAAACTGTGAAGAAATACGAACCAGGCTATTGAGCATTTCCCATCAAACTTTGCTCCTTTTATGTGGGAAGTAACCAAGAATCCTTGGATAGGAATCTGCAGTAATTTTGCAGACCTATTCCAGGGGAGAGACTTCTTGATTATGTTATTATCTTTTTTGTCAGTAAGTTGTCCAACAAGCATTTAGTAAGCACCTACTATATACCAGGCACTGTTCTAAGTACTGAGAATACCTAGAAATACAAAGAAAACAAATCCATTCTCTCAAGGAACTCATAATCTAATGGGGAAAATGCTTATGTATGAACAAGACAATATTTCTTTCACATCACTGTCAAAATTTCTTCCCAATACACAGTTCTGATCACATTGCTCCTTTACACAAAGGCCTTTAGTAGCTCTGAATTACCTATCAAATAAATTTCAAAATCATTAGCCTGGCATTCAAGATCCTCTACATTCTACTTCTGACTTATTTCACAATATTGACCTTTACCCACTCTCTGGAGCAGTCAATCTTTGTTTCCTCAGCTCATGCTGCAAGGGATTAGAATTTAGAAAAGCCAGTGATAGCAAAGCACCTTAAGTGCCAAATAAAGGGCTTTATATTTTATCCTGGTGACAATAGGGAATCACTAGATCTTATAGAGCAGGGAAGGGGTTGACATGGTTGGAAAGCAAAGGCCTAGTCTTCTAAAAAACTTTATATTTTCCCCAGTGGCTGGCACAGTGCTCTGCACACAGCAGATACCTAATAAATGGTTGTTGAACTTGTTCAATTAAACGACTAAACCATCTATACTCAACTCCAGATAATTCAACGTCAGCAGTATCATACCACCATTATAAACATCTCCAGGGTTCCTTTTCAGTTAATTTTTGTCCATGCTCCCCAAGGACTCACTGTGAAAGCCACAACGTGAAGGACTTCATCATTTTCTGGCATTGCAACTGCAGCAGTGATACCCTCTTTTCCCTACTACTTCTTGGTGCACTAGTATAACATGGAGACAATCCCTGAAGAAGGATAGTCCTATGCTTGTTAAAGGATTAAGTATAATAAGGCATTAGGGAGGAAGTATGCTTCAGTGAAGTGCAGGCCGAGGAATGTTATGTCACACTGTTGTGTGTTTTGATTGCATTTGAGTTCCTGTTAGTGCTCTGATAATAACTGAACTTCTGAAACCCCCAAACTCTCCTTTTCCAAATCAATCTTTGGGATATATATTTTTGTACGTATTTACATATTTAGCAATAAATACTTACATAGTAAACGGTGAATTATACATACACATGTAATATAATTTTACTTATATACATATGCACATATACATTTGTCTGAACCTGTGATTTCATTGGTACTGGGAACACCCAGTGAGCAAATGCTATCTATAGATGCAGATTTCCCAATTTCTCCTTAATTTAGAGTTTTTAAAGAGTTGTCTGGGGCACTTAAATGACTTGCCCTTGGTCACACGGTTATTATACTCCAAGACAAGACTTGAACCCCAATCTATCTTCTAGCTCCAAGGCTAGCCCTCCATCCACTATGGGATGCTACCTTTCTCACTTATTGGATACCTTTTCCACGAAAAATAACAACAACAACAAACTCGTTCTATTGGAAGAGGTAAGACTGGGGGAAGGGGTGACTTGATCATGAGAAGAAGCCGCAGATTACTTTGTGTGTTGGTTGACTTTCTGTTTGTGAGATATATAGTCAGCATTTCTAATGAATCTGCTCAAAGCGGCTGGAATATTATGATTTATAGCACCTTCCCACTCTCTATCATAGCATTTTATTAGATGGATGGGAAGCTGGTAGTAATGAGGTTAGGAATGAGAAAACATCCATCAAGCCCTGCTACATCTTCTCAGGAAAGACAACACACTATCTCATATGTCACAGGCAGTGATCTAGGTCACGATGATATAAAATGCGTGATTAAAACCAAGCATTTGACACTAGATAATAGGCATCTAGTTAAAAAATAGCTCTAGTGTTCCTGACTTTTAATTAAACCCAACTCGTAAATATGCACTGTGGTAAATATACTGCAGAATGGGGCTTGTTTATATTCCACCACATAACAATTACCTCCAGAATGGGCCCTTTATTTCACTACATGGTGTTATTAGGCAGGAGATAGACTAAAATACAAATGTTAAAACCAGTGATGTTGGGCTGGCATGTGACAATGATATCATCTCCTTAAACCCATTCCCCCCTTCCCTCCTTTCCTTCTTTCCATCCCTCCTCCCAACCATATCCTTTCTCACCCTTACCACCATAGTTATCAATCTAAAATAAAGTGCCTTTAATCATTTTTAGCAATCTCTCATGGCAGTTTTGATCACACCAATAAACACTAGAAGAGATAAGACCTCTTAAATACCTAACCTTGGCATTCAGTGGCTCTGTCCTAATAGTAAACTTACTTTTCAACATGGGGTTCATTTATTAGGCAGCTTTTATATTGGATCCAACACTAGAATTCTGACAGAAAGTGGTGTAAGGGGATTGAATGTGTTAATGAAGCATATTACTCCCTTTATTATCTGGTCTTTGGTAATTACTGGGAGTCAGCATAGCACAATGGAAAGAAAATAGGCTGGTGGGAGACTTGATCAGAGCCTTATTCTTCCAGTAGTTCACTGTGGGATCTTAGTCAATTCACTTCAGTTCTCTGGACCTCAAATCCCTTATCTATAATTGAGAAGTGTGGGGTATATTTTTCTAAAGTTCTTTTTGTGCTAAAATAAAATGTTTCTATTGAAGTATGTATAGTTCTTTGTTTTTACTCTCATTCTAATTTTAAAAATAATGCTACCTTTTTTCTTCCCCCAAACAATGGTCACATGGTACCCATTAGTATTATTGTTCCCTTGTTGTTCAGTCATGTTCCACCCTTAGTGACCCTGTGGACTACACCATGCCAGTATTATCCCTGAGGTTTTCTTGGCAAAGATACTGGAATGGTTTGCCATTTTTTTCTCCAGTGGATAAAGGCAAACAAGTTAAATGACTTGATCCAGAGTCACAGACTTAGTGTGTCTGAGGCCAGATAAAAACCTTTGTCTTCTTGACTCTAGGCCCTGAGCTCTATCCACTGAGTCACCTAGCTGCCCCATAATTGTTCCCTACCCTACCTTATTAGAAGGCACCATGATGTTATAAGTCGAGTCAATAAGCATTTAATAAATGCTATGTGCTCCGAGAATATACTGGGATATATAAATACAAACAGAAAGAAAGATAGTCCATGCCCTCAAGGAGCTTACATTCTAATGGGGAAAACTGACATATGAAAGGAAGCTGAAAAATGCGAAAGGAGAGATGAAGTTAGTCAACATGGGTGCATGGTAGAGAGTCAGCCTTCAGGAGAAGAATGAAGACATGACTGGGGGATGTATGAAGTCCAAGGGTGGAGTCAGGGTGAAGACATTTCTATGGCATGGAAACAAAATCTATAGAGTCAGTAGTGCAGCCTGGAGAGCAATGTTGCAGAAAGAGGATAGGACTTGTAATGATCCCATCTTCCTTACTTGCCAGCTGTGTGACCTTGGTGAAATGACAACTTCTCTGAATCTTGGTCCCTGCCCTTAGAAGTAAAAATACTTGCATTACTCTTCAGAGCTTTGTTGTAAAAATCAAAAGATAATATCTATAAAACATTTGTAAAAATAAAGTACTATGTAAATGAAAGTTATTGTAATTAGAGCTCTGTTAGTAGGACTTCTCTTCTTTGGCTCTGGTCTTAAATGGATAATTTTACTTTTCCACAAGTACCACAACTGCCCTAAGACACGTTCAATGCAATTCAATCAATAAGTCTCTGCTGTCACAAATTCTGTCAAAAACCCTGGGTTCAAGTCTTAATTCTGAGTCTTACTACTTTATATGACTTTGAGGAAGTTGCCCAGCTTGCTTCTCTGGGCCTTGGCTTCCTAACCTGTAAACCTGGCCTTGGATTAGAGGATATTTAAGATCCCTTCAGATTCTAAGATTGTATGGTCCATTACAGCAGTTAATATTACTCTGTGTCAGAAAACTGTTTTTCTTCTCTCCAGCTTCAGTGGCCCATTTCCCCTCCTGTCCTCACTGGATCTGAAGAGCCCCTGATCACCTGGAGAAGTCATTTTAGTTAATTTGGCAGGCCATGTGTCTGAGAGCAAAGGGATTTCTGCTAATAAACAGGAAATCAACCAGCCAAACCTGTCTCCCAGCGAGTCATGGCTCCCTGGGGGAAGGAGCAAACTATTTCATCCCCAGGAGAGCAGAGTGGTTTAGCCTCCACAGCTTGCAACAGCCTGATAGGTTGGAAGCATGTACATTTTCACTGAACTCTCCAAATTCTCTCTTGTATGAAGTCTTATCTGTTATCTCCCCAGTTTTTCACAGGAAGACCAGACCCTTGTCTCTCCTTTCCTATTCACTTAATTTTGAATATGGTGCTCACACTTGAATGTCACTTTTTACTAAGCTTAGCCTATATGTATTAAGAGCATTACTGCATGTCCCTGTTCTTTCTCATTCATTTGTAAGCTGTTTTGGAGGGAGGAAGATAGACTCTCTTATATATGCCATATTTTAGAGGTCTCATTTTATATGATCTATGATGCTCAAACGCATTAGCATTTTGAGGAAATTGATAGATTGCTCTTGATATACTTATAATTGGAGCTCCTTGTCTAATGAGGTAGGCTATTTGATACTCCTGCTGTTTTATTTAAGCTGGGTCCACACAATGCCTGGAGGAAAACACAAATACATACAGAGCCAATACAGTAAAAAGCTCAAACTTGCTATTTGGAAACATGTAGATCATTAAAGAGAGAGAGGGAAAGAAACATGTCATATAGGCATGGAGTCAACAGTTTCACTTTATTTACTTGTAAACCTTGTACTAGATTCCTTCTCAGCTATCTCTTGAGGGTGTGGAGGTTACAATTAATTCTCTGAGGTGATTGTAGAAGTTCTAGTTCCATCAGTGCTTCAGGTGTGGCCCCAGGGATGGGCCCTGTGCCTGTTGTCTCAGCAACCACCTAAGTTAGAAGACAGGTTCATCTCCAGAGGGCTAGTAACTAAGTGAGGATTGATTTTTGGCCCCTGCAGCTTAACAAACCATTAATAAAGGCATGGAGGTGTTGGGATCTGCTTTATAGGGAGGGTGAACCCACATAGATGAAATGAAATAAGCCTTGAAGTATTGAAAAAAGTACTCATTAATAGTTTCTTGGCTCACTAATCATTTCCTAATGGATGTAATTTTTTAATCAGTTAATATCTAGTCTAAAAAATGCTAGACTTGGTGATTCCAGTTGATTTGATTCCACTTTGTAAGAGATTAGCAAGGAAGGAAAATATTAACAGAAGGAAAAAAAGACTGGCAAAAATATAAAAATGTGGTTCAGGTTTATTCCCTGAGAGAACTAAAGTAGTAACATTGAAGAAAATGAATCATTTACTTTTGGGGAGAAAAAGTCACAGTTTAGACTTGAAGAGAAAACATTGTTGTCAGAGAATCCTATCTATCATTATCCCCTCTCTAAAAAATTTGGATGAAGTTTATAAGGCAGACTCATGAAGAGGCATGAATACATAAAACTCAGCAGCATAAGCAAAGAAACCAGCAGCTAGGAGCTCAAATCTTGACCAGTTGTATCCCTTGGTAGGATTACTTTATCTTCTTTTTAGTTTTTCTCATTGTAAAATCAGGATGAAAATTCCTGTCTTTTTTTTTTTTTTTTTTGGACAGAAATATATATGAATACTTGAAAAATTGGTGATTGTCCTTGGCATGGGGAACTCCAGGTCAGGGAGTTTTCTCTAGCAGGGATGGATTCCAAGACATTTCTATCTTAGTTGATAAATCCTTGGGAGTTGCCTGGTTAAGTGACTTGCCTAGCCATAGTTAATAAATATGAGAGGCCAGATGTAAAGTCAGGGTTTTCTCATTCCAATCCAGTATGCCAAACAAGAAAAACGTAGTGAGAAATAATTAACAAATTCTGAGCAAAGAAGTTATAGCATTTAAAGGGTTAAAATAACATTTGTTTTGCTTTTTATAACCTTTCATAACTTTCCTCCCTCCCTAGTGATTCCAAATGGATTTGACCTATGTGTGGGACCTACTCAATTCAACTCAATAAAGATTAATTAAGTTCCTACTATGTGCCAGGCACTGTACTGAGTGCTAGGGATAGAAATAAGAAAAAAGAAAGATGGTTCCTACCCTCAAGGAGCTTACAGGGAAGACAAGAAGTAAAAGGAAGCTGGAAAAGTATGTATGGGAAGCAACAGAGAGCATCATGTTCTGTGGAGTCAAAACAGGAAGCATAATTGATGGAAAAGGGAGAGTTACCTGGAAAGTTCAGATCCTTAAATATCCTATCTATAGGAAGGCTTTGGGAGGAGATTAGCACTTCCACCCTCTAGACCTCCAATCAGATTGGGAGAGTTAGCTGAAAGAGTAGAGGTATTGAGTCCCAAAAGCTGAGTTAATCAGCATGGTAATGTCATTCTGGAGATCAGCTTACTCTGGTTAAAGCACGATTTTCTGTGAAATCGAAACTAAACAGAAGTGCTGGTGGAAAATGGAGACTTACCCTTTTGGAAAATTTAAAAAAAAATAGATTTGAGAGGCTGGCTGGTGGATTGCTTGAGTTTAGGAGTTCCGAGCTGCAGTAGAGATAAAGCTGATTAGGTGTCTGTAATGAGTCTGACATCAATCTGGTGAGCCCTCTGCAGCTGGGGACCACTGAATTGCCTTGGGAGGAGAAATCTAGATTGGGCTAGAAATGAAGCAGATCCTGTACTGATTAATAGTGGGGTTGGACCTGTGAGTGACCTCTGCTCTTTCTGTTTGGGAAAGATAAGGAGACTCTCAAAGGCAAAAAAGGAAAAAAAAATCCACTTGGCAATAAGTACTTTAGATATTATCAACTGACAATGAGAGGTCTGCTAAATAACTATTTTTTCGCCTATATTTTATATTACGGTAATATAAGGAACTGACAAGTAAGATGCTAAACAAAGCAGCATCTACTTGCCTGTTATACCATCTTTGGAAAGAAGTAGCAGGTAGCTGATAGCCTGATGGATAGGTTAAAATAGGTGAATGCTCTAACCTGGTATCATCATTCATTTCCATTGTAAACTAAACTATGTTTACAATGTCAAATGCTTAAGGGCATATATTACTACTACTGTTGTGTGAAAATATTCTCCCTACTGTGAAATATAAATAGAGTATTCTCCTTCATTGCCTTTCTCACCGAAAAAAAGATCTGTTTTAATAAGTTCTTTGAAAAATAGAAAATTTTATCCAGTTTCAACACTATCTTTCCCTAAAGAAAGCACAATTTTCCCCTCTTCTGTGGCATCCCCTTGTCCCACACTGGTCCCCAAAACAGGCTATTATCATTTCATGGGATCATAGATTTAGATTTCATCTAGTTCAAGCCAATCATTTACAGATGAAGAAACAGAGGCACAAGTAGTTTAAATGATTTACCCAAGGTCAAAAGAGGCAGAGAGCTGAGATTTGAACTCTGCTTCCATGACTCCAAGTGCAGCACTCTCCCCTCCCTGGCAAAAATCCTTCTGAAAGTGAATGGCCAATTTTCTCAAGAAAAGACTAAAACTCCATCCTATGCTCTTAGTGGCACAGTTTCACATACTATGGCTTAAAAGTTCTGACATCAAGAATAAACACAGTAAAACAGATGGGGTCTTGAAGAGAGCAGCTTGGGGTAAGGGAATGGATGCTGGATCTGGAATCAGATTATATGGTTTTGTATGATTTGTATGATTTTCAAAAGATCATAGATTTAGAGCTAAAATGAACCTGAGAGGTTAATCTTCAAGACCATTTGATGCACAACTGGTAGGAGGAGCCTCAGAGGTCATTTAATTCAATAACCTCATTTTACAGATAGAGTTCTAGGGGGGTTGAGTGATTGGTCCAAGATTACATAACTAATAAGTGTCAGAAGCAAGATATGAACCCATATCCTCTGATTCCAGAGCCAGTGTACTTTCTTTTATACCACCTGATCAAGTCATTTAACGTCCTTAGGCCTCACTGTCCTCCCCTGTAAAAGGAGGGAATTAGACTGGATAGATAGCTTCTAAGGATCCCTTTCAAGTCTTTATCTATGATCCCATTAGGTTTTGTAACAGCTATTCTACTAGTCAAGCCACATCATTGTCAACTCTTGCTGTGATCTAACCAGTCAATCAATGAGCATTCATTAAGTACTTATTCTGTGCCTGGCACCTTGCTTAACATTGGGGTTCTAAAGAAAATAAAAATTAAAAAAAATCTCTCCCTGGGGAGGAAGTGAAAAAGGTATCTGAGTACTATCTTGAGTCAAGTATGGAACAGACAGTTTTAATCTCACATAGAAAGGGAACATTAAGTAATAAAGACTCATGATTAAAAGCATGTGGTAAATGCTTAATAAATGCATCTTGAAAAGCTGACTATTTCCAGATTTCCATGTTTCCTCACCGTACCTCAATGAGATTCCACATAGTGTCTTGTCTCAATGATTCTATAATATAGGTAGAGATATCTGCCCCTGAGAGCACTGAGCATTGAGAAAATAACATTGCACATAATAGGTAGTCAACAAATGCTTATTGACTTGAAGAACTCAAAAGTGCGTATGAATTGGTACAGACACTGTTCAGGGTATATACATATGGAGGAGATAGGATTAAGAAGTGATGAAGGTTAATGTGTTTGCCTGACATTCACCAACCAACCAATTAGCAACAGTCACTGGATTATGGAAAAAGCAAAAGAGTTCCAGAAAACATCTACTTTTGCTTCATTGACCACACTAAATCCTTTGACTGTGTATCACAACAAAGTGTGGCAAGTTCTCAAAGAAATGGGCATACCAGATCATCTTACTTGTCTCCTCAGGAATCTTTAATACAGGCCAAGAAGTAACAGTTAGAACTGAGCATGGAACAGCTGGTTGGTTTAAGATTGGAAAAGGAGTACAAGGCTGTATATTGTCATCTTATTTATTTAACTTACATGCAGAGCACATCATGTGAGATTCCAGGGAGGATGAATCAAAAACTAGAATTACAGTTGCCAGGAAAAATAGCAACAATCTCAGATATGGAAACCATACCACACTGATGGCGGAAAGTAAAGAAGAATTAAGAAGCCTCTGGATGAGGGTGAAAGAGGAGAGTATAAAAGCTGGTTTGAAGCTTAACATAAAAGAACAAACAAACAAAAGCAACAACTAAAATCTTGGCAACGGGTCTCAGCACTTCCTGGCAAATAGAGGGAGAAGAAATGGAAGCAATGTCAGATTTTATATTCTTGGGTTCAAAGATCACTGCAGATGGCAACTGCAGTCATGAAATTAAAAGATGCTAACTCCTTAGAAGGAAAGCTATGGCAAATCTGGACAGCATATTAAAAACTGGAGACATTACCTTTCCAACAAAGGTCCATGTAGTCGAAGCTATGGTTTTTCCCATAGCAATCTATGGTTGAGAGAGTTGGACTATAAGGAAAGTTACCGTTGTTCATTCTTTGTTCTCAAAGAGGACCAATGACATCATGAGGTTGATGTCTTGACTTGTTTTGAATGCTAAGAATCAACATTTTCAGATTGTGTTGGAGAAGACTTTTGAGAATACTTTGTACAGCAAGGAGGTCAAATCAGTCAATATTTAAAAAAATTAATTCAGGCTATTCACTGGAAGATCAAATACTGAAGCTGAAGCTTAAATACTTTGGCCATATAGTGAAAAGATGGGACTCATTGGAAAAGACCCTGATGTTGGGAAAGATTGAAGAGGAAAAGGGGACAGCAGAGGGTGAGACAGACAGATAGTATTATGGAAACGATGAACATGAACTTGGACAGATTTTGAGAGATAGTGGAGGATAGAAGGGCCTGGCATGTTATGGTCCATGGGGTCATGAAAAGTTGGACATACAACAACAACAACATCAACTACTGGGCACTTAGTATGTGCCAGTCTGTGCTTTAACAAGCTGGGGATATAAAGATTGAACAAAAACAGGTCCTGTTCTCAAGGACCTTATATTCCAATGGGGGACACAACTCACAAAATACATGATAAAAAAAGTGTGGAAAATATAAACCAAAATATCTATGCTTCTCATGTTAACAAAGAACTAGAAGTAATGGAGATACCCATCAATTGGGGAATATGCTAATAAATTGTGTTTCATAAATGTAATAGACTATTACAATGATGTAAGAAAAGGCCAACATGATGAGTTTAGAGAAGTATGAAAAGGCTTACATGAATGGGTGCAAAATAAAGCATGAAGAATAAGAAACGTGTTTATATGCATATATGTATACACATATGTATACATACATATTCATATATTAACAATATGTGTATCTAAGATTATATATGATATGGTTATATCCATATACATTTGTAAATATACAAACATTCATCTATGTATGCATATATATATGTATACCCATAAACACACAATACAATGACTACAGCAATGGAAATAGATTACAAAATAATCAAATATGAATGTTGGGAAATTATAAAGAACAAGTTTAGCTCCAAAGAAGAGTTATGAGAGAATACTTTTTCCCCACTTATGAGGTTGGGAAAGGTTCCATGGGTTTGTAATATTACCTTATGTCAGATTTTTTTTTGGTACATTGATTTTGCTGAATTTTTTTTTCTTTTTTTTTTTTCCTTTAGTTTTTGTCAGTTTTCAAAAGGGGAATATAAGGGAGTGACACAGAAGGAAATCTAGGGGATATGCAGAAAAAATATTTTAAAATATCTATTTTTAAAAGAGTAGATGATTGATATTATTTATGATGGGGCAATGAGGAAAGACCTCCTGAAGGAGATGAGAATTAAAAGAAACCAGAGCTTTAAAGAGGTGATGCTTGGAAAGGAGAGAGCAGTCAGATATGAGCAGTAGTCAGTGCAAAGACACTAAGATGGAAGAAGGGTCATGTGTGAGGAACAGCAAATAGTCAAATGTGATGGGATTGTAGAATGCAAGGAAGGAACAATCTAAGATGATTAGAAAAGCAGGAAGGGGCCAAATTGTGAAGAATTTTAAATGTCCAACAAAGAACTTTATATTTGATCACAGAGATAATTGGAAGCCAACAAAGTCTGAGTGTGTGTGTGTGGGGAATTTTCATAAAGTTTTATATAATTTTATTAGTCTAAGTGATTTCATATTATTTAAAGTAGTTATGAAATATCTCGAGTGAATTACTGCTGTCAGCTTAAATGGCAATAGATCGGGATTGGAAACCAAGTGGTATCAGGTGTGGTGAGCATGAGAAATGTGGTTTTGAAAGAAATGTGTGTCCAAACTTCCTATTCACAGCGGGCTTTGGTAGGAGTCTTTGCCACCTCAGACAGGCAAGATCTTGACAGATCTATAGCCAGGGTAATAGGGTAAGTAAGGTGTTCTTGACTTTACTACGGGACAAGAATAGTTCCAGAGAAAGAATAGAAACATTGTACCTCCTTACTGCTTCTATGACCCTCATTGCCAGAGTGATTTATGATGTTGAGTTAGATTACCCAACCATTTTTTAGAGGAATACATTACATGCCTTTATTACTATGATAATATGCCAGCAAGCTATGGTGGCCATTGAATGCTTTCTCAGCAACATCTTTTACACTGTGCCAATTAAGCAGAAGATAGGAATGTTGGCAGGGGGATTTTAATGCCTCATCTAAAGGTCAACACCTACCAACAGGACAGCATTTACTTTGGACTGGATTGTAAAGTCAGCCCTGGGCTTAAGCCCAGTTGCAGTTGGGGGACTTAAATATACAGTCCTCAGAACATGAGCAGGTGGTGTCAAAGGAGCTGTAGCATTATTCAAGACCCATCCTGAAATAACTTTACACTTCTCCATGACCTCATTTTGCCAACCTGGCTTGCTTACGAGTGTGTTTTGGGTGGTGTTAATGTTTCAGCATTTAGCCATGATAATTTATGGACTGACGTGGTATCGTTAACACTGTGTGCAGATTGTACTCAGTAGCCAAGGCGTAACGTTTTCCCCCTCCATATTTCCTGCAGGTGGCCAGGGTTTTATAACTAGGATTTCAAACTCTCCAGCCAGTTGGTAATTTTAGATGTTTGGTGGGTGTGCAATGAAGATTGCAGATGTGGTTAACTATGGATAAAATTGAAGGATAGCTATTTAAAGATTTCTTCATGCTAGGTAGGAGTATCTAAGGTCAGATAATGGCCTAGAACAAGGAGGGACAGTTGTCTCATTAAAATTAAAAAAAAAAGACATGTGAGAGATAGTTAACATAGGGTAGATTATTTGACCTGGAGAAGGAAAGGTTGAAGTGCATTTCATGGTCTTTAGGTAAAGGGGTCCTGAAGCACGGGCCTATACTTATATGACGTAAGGGGTAGGGTATTGGACTTGGAGTCAGAAAGGCTAAAATGCAAATCACGCCTGAGATACACTACCTGTAGAACCTTGGACAAGTCATGTGACCTCTCTGAGCCTTGTTTTCTTCGTTTCTTAAATGAGGAGTTGGATTCAGTGGCTTTAATGTTCCTTCCAGCTCTCAATTTAAGATAAAATGATACTAGCTGCTGTTTTTTGCATATAAACTGCCACTTCCTATCTTTTTGTTTTTGTGTTCCCCATGCCTAGAATGTTCTTTTCCCTCATCTTTGTCTTTTAGTTTCCCTGATTTCTTTCAATATTCAATCAAATCCTATTTTCTACTGGAGGCTAGGCCTAGTTCCTCCTCCCAACCCCCAGCTGTCCCAAGTTGCTAGTGCCTTCTCTTCCGAGCTCACCTTCCAACTACTCTGTACATGTTTTGTAAATATAAGTTATATCCTTATTGTCTTTTAAATGAGAATATGAGCCCCTTGAGAGCAGGGACCTTGTTTTTACCTTACTTTGTATTTCTTCTCTTAGCATCATGCCTGTAAGTAGTAAGTATTGAATAAATACTTTTTGACTGAATGACTAGTCAATAAATGTGACTATATTAGAATTACGACCAGGGTCCTAAATCTTTCTGGTCATAAAGAAGCTAATCTGAACTTCTTGCTCAGTTTCATTATAATAACATAATATTCTGAATCATAAACCAGTATGTAAAAAAGACTGGAAAAAATCCATTCAGTTTTTGTTTATTTAATACTCTCCTTCTTTTTTCTACCTATTGACTTACTTCAAGTTCCAACTAAACATTAATCCTTTTTTTTTTTTTTTCTGGTGAGGCAACTGGGGTTAAGTGACTTGCCCAGAGTCACACAGCTAGTGAGTGCTGTGTCTGAGGCTGATTTGAGCTCAGGTCCTCCTGGCTCTAGGGCCAGTGCTCTATCCACTGCACCACCTAGCTGCCCCTAAAATCTCATTTTCTAATGGAAGTCTTTCCTAACCCATCTTAATTCTAGTGCCTTCTGTCTCTTAATTATTTCCTATTCATCTTATTATAGCTTGTTTGTATACATTTGTTTGCTTGTTGTCTCTTCCATTAGATTATGATGTTTATTGATTGACATTTTTTTTTTGCTTTTTTTGGTGGGGCAATCAGGGTTAAGTGACTTGCCCAGGGTCACACAGCTAGTAAGTGTCCTGTGTCTGAAGTCAGATTTGAACTCAGGTCCTCTTGACTCCAAGTCCGGAGCTCTATCTACTGTACCACCTAGCTGCCTCCTTGACTCATATTTTTAAAGAGACCTTTAAAATGATATGTTTCAGACAGGGGTCTGCTGATGAATGTTTAACAACTGACTGAATAAATGACAAAATTAAGTTTTGTTAACATTTTCTCTCCCATTTTCTTAAGTATAGGCAATTAACAAAACAATAAAGCAAGCCCTGATTCATAGCATTTACCAGTGTCCAATATATAAATGCTCATACTAAAAATCAACAGTTCCCATTAGCTGGTACAATCTGGCTTCAGCACAATTAAAATCAACCTCACATTTTTTTTTAAAAAAAATTTACCATCTCCCTCCACTATTTATTAATATTGTCTCAAACTAAGGTCCAAGAAGATTATTTAAAAGCTAGAGAAGTCATTACCTTTCAGGAAGGGATAAAAAGTATTTAGTCTAGTAATTAACAAAAGCAAAATGGTACATTTGGGAAAACATGATTAAGACTCTTTTCAAGTTTGGCTATTGCTGGAATTTTGGGGGAATAAAAGAGGTAGACTTTCAGTAGTGTAAACTGATCATGACTAAATTAAGCTCTTGCCAGCATAATATATCCTCCAGGACTACTTCCCAACTCTTACCTGAAACGTCAGACCATGTCCTCAGAAGATAGCTGACTGAGTACTTTATCCCCTTGGGATCCTAGGAATAACTCTCAGGAATTGGAGGGGACAGGGTAGGTTGTTTCCAGTACCATTGCTTGTAAGCCCCCACCAGTGAGCTCCCTATTGGTTATCAATTAGCCAAGCAGAGATAATCAGCTTTTTAAATCAGCTTTTTAAAAAGAGTATTTCCTGAAATGGTATTGGGAGAACAAATAGTACAAAAACATTTCCTTGAAAGTCTGGGACACAATCTCCCATAAGTACAAATGGAGTCCTGAAGAAATTTGGCTCATGCTTAGAGAATACTTGTAACACAAAGAGTAACTCCCAACTCCTGGTTGGATGGAATTATTTTTCTTCCTTCCTGGAAGCCCTTATGAAGCCCCTCTGAGAGGTGTATAGCTCTCTTCTAGGCTCTGAGGGTCCAGGGTCAGGGCCTTTGTAGGGTCTTGGAAATGTACTTTAGTCCTCCCCAAAGAAGTCCTCCCCTGAAACTTGCTTTATTTAACTTGTCCTTTTTCAGCTCCTTGTCTGAAAAATTATTATATTTATTACTGGTCCACTCTCTCATATCATGATCATCACGTGGGGGCAGGAGGAGCTTGATCCTTTGGGCCTGCTCCTCTCTTGCCACTCCCTCCTTCCCTTCAGTGTTTTCTTGTTAATAGGCAAAAGTGTCTGTCTCCTCAAAGGGCTCGCAAAACTTAACTCTCAAACCAATTGCTGGAATGCTACTACTACTATTTCTTTCATATAAGTAAAGCCAGAGGTGTGCCAAATTCTTTCAATTAAACTGGATATATTTTGTCATCTGATTTCAATGTTTCACAGTTTCAAGCTCCTTCCCAACTTGATTAACTAGATTGTTCACACCTAGTTTAAGCCTTTCTTGGACTGATTCATTTTGTAATTCAATCATAGAAGCATTCTCACCTGATAAAGGTATCAGTGAATTGATTTTCTTGTTCTTTGCATTAATGGAGCTAAGGGTTTGTGAAACAACCTTCTTACACTAGTTATATTCACAAATAAGTGGCAGTCATTGTTTTGAACTGTTTTAATTATTGTGAAGGTATAATGATTAACTTCAGATCCTTAATAGATAATTTTATGTTATTGCAGACATTCTTCATTTGTAGAAACTTAAAGGTACTCCTTATTTTACCTTCTTCTGGAGTTTAAAAAATTGACAAATGTAGTCAACACTTGATTATCTATTTTGAGGGCAAGTAGTACCGCAGATTATTCAAAAAGCTGGAAAAATCTCCAAATCATTTTTCTTCCCTTGCAAAATACAAAACAGTCCTGTCTATATAACCCAACCCCCAATAACATTTAGCTCTTTGATTGTGTGTTTTTTTTTTTAAAGAAAATATCTAATGCTAAATTATCTTCCTAAACATACCAACTGTTGTGGGGAAAAAGATGTCCCAGAAATTTGCTGAGTAAAAGTATAAGTTATCCCGGAAGTCACATTTCCAGTGGCTAACCACTTGTGGTTAACCAAATGGCGTGTTTTATTCCCTCATCATCTATGTGCTTCTTACCAAATGCCTGCTAGAATGGGCTTGTTCACTTCTTCCCCTTTAGACATATTTTGCTGTTTATGAAGCATTAGGTCTCTCAAAATTGTGTGGTATTTAGAAAGTGCATAGATTATTATTTATTATCAATCTGGTATCTTCTCAGCAACTAATAGTATTAGTCAGCTGCCTTGAATACCGAAAGTTTAAGTCATTTGCCTAGGGCCACACGGCCAATATTAATCTGAGGCAGGAGTTGAACCCGGGTCTTCCTATCTCTAAGGCAATGCATCTCTAAGGCAGACATCTTCTATGTCTGCTTTAAGAGACTGACTCTCCTTTAATGCACCATAACTTCATATATGTGTGTATGTATATATATTTGCCAATTTTGCAAATATAGATATAGGTATGTTTATGTGTGTGTGTGTATATATATATATATATATATCTAGACATATAGATATCTATGCATAGATATCTATATCTATATGAAAAGATCCTGAGATCTTTTCATAGATATAGAACACTGATCTTTATATATGCATCAAATCTTTAAAGACCAGTGTTCTATTATCTCAGGATCTTTTCATCAATGGAGAGTAGAAAGCCTAATAAGTTGAATTCTACTAAGTAAACAGATACTTTGTTTGAGAAATGAAGAGAGGTATTTAATGAAAACTAGTAAGCACATGGACTTTTGGAGAAATTTTTAGCTTGGTACAAATATACAAATCTAGCACAATGACTTCTTCACCTAGTTTAACTGTTAACATATAATTGCGTAAGACACAGAAGCCTTTCTTGTAAATCAGCTGTAATTAGATTACCCTTTCTGAAATTGGTTGGATCTACCTCAATGAAGCCAATCTTTACAATTTCTAAATCAACTCTGTGTGTGCATATGTGTGTACACGTGTGAATGTGCACATGTGTGAGAGTGTGTATGTGTGCATGCATGCATTGGAGTCCTCTAAAAACAACTCTGTTGTTCTACTAGGAAAGAGGCTTAAAGAGAGAGGGCATAGATGCAGACAGAAGAGAAGAGACCACAGAATCTCAGATGACCTCTGTGTCTTTAAGTCATGCCTACTACTTCAGGTCTGGTGAGGTCAAGTGTGAAACTCCTAATCAGATTCTTTCTTGACATAATTTGTCTGATCATCAACTTCCAAAACCTGAAATTAACAGAACATCTTTTCAATTTCAGGCTTTATACCAGGTTGCAAAGCCAATGCAGTTGTTTCCTTTTTTTCAAGTGATAAGTTAGTTTGGATTCCAAGAGGACTAATCCTGTTAGACTGGGAAAGCTGCCTTCTCAGTACAGTCCCACGGCTTATTGAAGCCCTCTGTCTTGAGGGATCTCTTGCTCTAGCTGGTGTTAGATGAGACGGAGTGAACTAATGAGCCCCAAACATCTAACTCCAAATAGGTGGAAGTATCAGTTGATAATTATGATAATGCTGCCAGAGATGGCTTAACAGGTAAGTTCCTAAAAGGCTCCTCCTCTATAAAATGGGAGAGTCAGACTTGATAATCTCTAAATTCCCTTCTAGCTTCAAAATTCTGTATTTACTTCAGTGAATCTATGATCTCTCTGAAGTAGGTCTTCCTTTCAATGATGCAGGTTGCACTGTCTTCTCATCTTGTACAAATCTTGACCATATCCTCCCATAAATCCCTCACAGGATCCACTGACAGAACTCTTCTTCTATATCTTTTATCAATTCATCAGTCAATCAACAAGCATTTATTAAGCACCTACTCTGTGCCAGGAATTTAATGGATGCCATCAGAGCATCCAAGTTGTTCATTGACTATATCTTGATCTTGCTATGAAACTTGCCTTCCCCTCTTTTTTTGGATCATATATTTCCTGCATGATATAATTCATGCCATTTCTTACACACAGAGTCATCATTGCAAATAATCTCTCTTGTCCTTTAGGTCACTTGACTTTTCAGAGATTGTGGTGTTCCATGGTTTACAGATACATAACATTACCCAAAGGTGTTAAAATGGGTTTTAATTTCAGATTGTCAGTTGGGATCACTGAAAATTCTATAGTATTTCCCAAATGCAAAAAAAAAATTCTTTTTATGTATATTGTATTAAGAAATTCTTTTAAAACCCAAAGAAATAACTGTCTCATAGTGGATTTTCAGGACTGTGGGAAGGAAATAGGATACAATTACTTTCCTTTTTGAAGCAGTGGGATGATTAGGATGGAGGGTGACATTTTGGGTTTTTCTGATTTGTAAATGAATCTTACCTAGGTCTTGGCAGGTCAAAAAGGCGGGTTATTTCAAATAGTAACATCCTGGCTCCAAAAGTACATGCACACCTGGAAGGTAAGGAAAAACAAGGAGGAAATTCTGAATGTCAGTTAATTCCTCTAGCAAATTAAAGGGTTATATGAGATGACCTCTAAGTTCCTTTTCAGGTCTATCACTGCATGATTCTATTAAGATTTAATTTTTCTTATTTCTGAAAAAGAAGGGGAAAAATTTACAACTATATAAAGAGGCAATAAGAAACCTTAAGTATTGAGTTAATTCCATTGATAAAGCAATGGTCAAGGTCTGGAATTACTTGCATTTGCAATGACAGCCAGGAATATACTTAATATGAATGATAAGGGTTTTTTGTTTGTTTCTTTTTTTTGTTAACTTGAATTTCTGGTTGTTTCCACAAGCAAAGTCATTTAGGAAACTTAAGGGAAGGGTTGTTTGTAGTTTCAGAAATGACAGGGGAGAGAAAAGAAATCCTATAGGCTTAGAAGTGGAAAATGTATGTCTATTTCTAAAGAAATAGAATAACCCAAGGAGAGGTAGTGGCTGCCATCACCAGGACTATGTGCTGGAGCTATCTAGAGCAAGAGATCTAATAGTTAAATTTTCAGTGTTAGCATTTCCACCTCAGAAATTATCCAAAGCTACAAGTCAGAGCATCATTTATTGTTTTATTGATTGACTGGAATTAAGAAAGTGATGAAGAAATCATTAATAATATAGATTAAACTTAGAAGTGTACTATGGGTATATTTCTACCCTCAGAGCTGAATGTTAAAAATTTACCAGCACACTACTGGATATCACCCACAGGAGGCTATAAGAAGGATCCAGGGACTTCCAGGTGGAATAACAGAAACTTGTGGAGACATTTTATGACTTCAGAGTAACCCAGGGTTTGAATACCTTCAGTAGGACACCTTTTTGAGAGGCTGGAGAAGGTGTTTTCTCAAGATTCTTCCACAGTCAGTTATCAAAGTGATTTTCCTAAAGCACAAGTCTAACCATATCATCCTCCTGTTCATAAACTTCCTTGCCTCCATATTGACTCAGGATTAAGAACAAATTTGACTATTTGGTGCTTAAGCTGCTTCCTAGCCAGACCTCTCCCAATCTCCATGGTCTTCTTTACATATTACTCCCATTCACAAAATCTACAGAGCAGTCATACTGGCTTACTTACAGTTCTTCATCCACCATGCTCCATCATCCATAACCTGTGAGTAGTCAGGCTCTGCTCCTTCCTTCCCCTCTCCCTTCTGTCCTCTCCTCCTCCACATGGGGTATTATGCCCTGATGTGAGGTTATTCTGCCCAAAGGAAGGTGAATTTTGATGGCTAAAACCTACCTAGTTATCTTGGGGGGTTTACTGGCTAGATTTCTTTCTTAAAGAACTTGCCTTAAAGTACCCAATTCACTCTGGCTCTCATTGTTTAGACAACCTTAGGTCCTTGTACTTACACTAAAATTGACCACATACCAGGGCATCAAAACTTCACAATCTAAGGCAGAAATATTAAATGCATCCTTTTCAGATCATGACATAATAAAAATTACATGCAATAAAGGGAAATATATACTAAATATATAATCCATGGAAATATAGACTAAAAATTAATTGCAAACTTAATAATCCTAAAGAACGAGTGGGTCAAACAATAAATCATAGACACAATCAGTAACTTCATCCAAGGGAATGACAATAATGAGACAACATACCAAAACTTATGGGATGCAGCGAAAGCAGTTCTTAAGGGATGTTTTATATCTCTAAATGCTTACATGAATAAAATAGAGAAAGAAGAGATCAATGAATTGGGCATGCAACTAAAAAAGTTAGAAGAAAACAAATAAAAAATCTCCAATTAAATACCAAATTAGAAATTCTGAAAGCCAAAGGAGAAATTAATAAAATTGAAATTAAGAAAACCATTTTGAACTAAAATAAAACTAAGATCTGGTTTTATTAAAAAACCAATAAAATAGATAAACCTTTGGTTAATTTGATTTAAAAAAAAAAAGAAAAAAACCAAATTACCAGCATCAAAAATGAAAAGGGTGAATTTACCACCAATGAAGAGGAAATCAAAACAATAATTAGGAGCTATTTTGCCCAACTGCATACTAATAAATTTGACAATCTTAGTGAAGTGGATGAATATTTACAAAGATATAAATTGCCCAGATTAACAGAAGAGGAAAGAAAATGCTTAAATAACCCTATTTCTGAAAAAAAGAAATTGAACAAGCCATCAATGAACTCCCTAAGAAAAAAATCTCCAGGGCCAGATGGATTTATGAATGGATTATATCACACATTTAAAGAACAACTAATTCCAATACCACATAAACTATTTGGGAAAATAGGTGAATAAGGAGTCCTACCACATTCTTTTTATGATACAAATATGGTGTTGATACCTAAACCAACAAATGCCAAAACAGAGAAAGAAAATTATAGATCAATTTCCCTAATGAATATAGATGTAAACATTCTAAATAAAATATTAACAAAGAAATTACAGCAATTTATCTCAAGGATAATACACTATGATCAGGTAGGGTTTATACCAGGAATGCACGGCTGGTTCAATATTAGGAAAACTATCAGCATAATTGACCATATCAACAACAAAACTAACAGAAATCATATGATTATCTCAATAAATGCAGAAAAAGCATTTGACAAAATACAAAACTCATTCCTATTAAAAACACTAGAGAGCATAGGAATAAATGAAGTCTTCCTTAAAATGATAGGTTGTATCTATCTAAAACCATCAGCAAGCAGCATATGTAATAAGGGTAAGCTAGAAGCATTTCCAATAAGATCAGGGGTAAAACAAGGGTGTTCGTTATCACCATTGTTATTCAATATCGTACTAGAAATGTTAGCTTTAGCAATAAGAGAAGAAAAAGAAATCAAAGGAATTAGAATAGGCAAAGAAGAAACAAAGCAATCACTCTTGCAGATGATATGATGGTACACTTAAAGAATCCTAGAGAATCAAGTAAAAAATTACTTGAAATAATGAATAAATTTATCAAAGTTGCAAGATATAAAATAAATCCACATAAATCATCATCATTTCTATATATTACTAACAAAGCCCAACAACAAGAGATATAGAAATTCCATTTAAAGTTACTCAATATTTGGGAGTCTACTTGCCAAAACAAACTCAGGAACTAAATGAACGCAATTGCAAAACACTTTTTGCACAAATAAATTCAGATCTAAATAATTGGAAAAATATCATTTACTCATGGATAGGCCTAACTAACGTAATAAAAATAACAATTCTACCTAAATTAATTTACTTATTTAGTGCCAGACCAATCAAACTACCAAAATTACTTTATATAGCTAGAAAAAACAATAACAAAATTCATCTGGAAGAACAAAAGGTCCAGAATATCAAGGGAACTAATGAAAAGAAATGCAAGGAAAGGTGGCCTAGCTGTGCCAAATCGTAAATTGTATCATAAAGCAGCAATCATCAAAACTACTTGGTACTGGCTGAGAAATAGAGTGGTGGATCAGTGGGATAGGTTAGGTACATAAGACACAGTGGTCAATGACTATATTAATCTACTGTTTGAAAAATCCAAAAACTCCTGCTTCTTGAATAAGAACTCACTATTTAGTGACAACTTCTGGGGAAATTGGAAAATATTATGGCAGAAACTAGACATAGACCATCATCTTACACCCTATATCAAGATAAAATCAAAATGACTACATGATTTAGATATAGAAACTGATACTGTAAGCAAACTAGGAGAGCAATGAATAGTTTACCTATCAGATCTATGGAGAAGGGAATAATTTATGACCAAACAAGAAATAGAGAACATTATGAAATGCACAATGGATGACTTTGATTACATTAAATTGAAAACCTTTTCGCACAAACAAAGCCAATGCAACCAAGATTAGAAGGGAAGCAGAAAAACTGGGAAACAATTTTTACAGTCAGTGTCTCTGATAAAGGTCTCATTTCTAAAATATATAGAGAGCTGAGTTGAATTTTTAAGAATCTAAGTCCTTTTTCAATTAATAAATGGTCAAAGGATATAAACAGGCAGTTTTCAGAGGAAAAAAATTAAAGTTATCTATAGTCACATGAAAAAATGCTCCTAAATCGCTATTGAGTAGAGAAGTACAAATCAAAATGACTCTGAGGTACCACACCTATCAGATTGTCTAACATGACAAAGCAGGAAAATGATATTGGAGAAAATGTGGGAAAATTGGAACACTAATGCATTGTTGGTGGAGTTGTGAACTGAACCAACCATTCTGGAGAGCAATTTGGAACTATGCCCAAAGGGTTATAAAAATGTGCTTACACTTACCAGCAATATCACTTCTAGGTCTGTATCCCAAAGAGATCATAAAAATGGGAAAAGGACCCACATGTATAAAAATATTTATAGCATCTCTTTCTCTTGTGGAAAAGAATTGGACATTGAAGGGATGCCTATTAATTGGGGAATGTCTAAACAAGTTGTGGTATATGAATGTAATGGAATAATATTGTAGTATAAGAAATGATAATCATGTGGACTTCAGAAAAACCTGGAAAGACTTGTATGGACTGATGCTGAGTGAAGTGAGCAGAACCAGGAGAACATTGTACATAGTAACAGCCACACTGTACAATGACTGACTTTGATAGACTTAGCTCTTCTTATCAATACAGGGATCTAAGGAAACTCCAAAAACTTTAGATGCTACCCACATCCAGAGAAAGAACTATACTATTTGTTCTTCTTTTGTTTTGTTTTGTTTCTTCTTTCTTGTGGTTCCTCCAGTTGGTTTTATTTCTTCTTTACATCATGATTAATGTGAAAATATGCTTAATGTGAATATATAAGTAGAGCCTATATCAGATTGCATATCATGTAGTGGATGAGAGAGGAGAGGAAAGGGGAGAAAATTTAAAACTCAAAATCTTATGGAAATGAATGTTGAAAACTAAAAATAAATAGTTTTAAAAAATAAAAAAATTAACAAAAAACAGAACAAAACAACAACAACAAAAAATAGTCCCCTGCCCATTTAATGGTTATTTTTTGGGCCCTGATGCCTTTGAGTGAATGCAAATAGTAATTGTTGCCCTTTCCAGCAGCAATCCTGAGGGTCTTCCCTTCCTGGTTTGTTTGTTTTGAGTAAAGGGGTCATCCCTTGACTCACTTCTTAAACATGCCTAATCACTGAAATGGTGTTGCCTCGGGCAAAGTGAGAACTCTCTCACTCATTCCTGGACCCTTTCCAGTTGCCCTGATCTATATCTAACCACAGGACCCAGGTGGCTCTGGAAGAGAAAGTCAGGTTGGTGACTTTGCACAGCCCTCCCTCACTTAAATCCAATTCACTTGCAAGTCATAGCATCATCTTCCTAGTATCATGGTCCCTTCGAAAAGGAAGGACAAATCACACAATCCATCTCCTGTCACTGTATTTTTGCTCAGACTGACACCCAAGCCTGGAAGGTTCTCCTTCCTTACCATCAATCACCTCTTAGAATCTCTAGCATCAAGACTTAGCTCAAATGTTAATTTCTTGGTCCTTTCTACACCTAACTTCAGTTGCTTCTTATCTTCCATCTACTCTGAATGTATCTTGTACACACCTAATTATATACATAAATTC
>NW_020954610.1:4581963-4719020 GCF_900497805.2 Vombatus ursinus | reverse complement strand
TTTTTTTTTTTTTTCTATTCCCAGGGTTTAGCACAATGCCTGGTGCCTAGGAGCTAGTTAATAGATTCTTGTTTACTACTTGATTATCTTTGATTTCTAATGATTCTTGAATACTCTTGAAGACACAAAGGTTAACCTTTCTGTACCAGAGGGATGCATATTGACCTATCTTGCTCTCTACTCTTCTTGGCTTACTATGCTGCCTCCTCTTTTTGTATCCATCGTGGCATGAAGAAGCATTATGGTCTTATGGATTGAGCCTTGAACTTGAAGTCAAGATGACCTGGCTTCAAATAAAAATTCAGACATTTCTTAGGTCTATGACCATCGGAATGCCACTTAACCTTTCTCTGCCTCAGTTTCTTCATCTATAAAACTGACGTACTAGTAGCACCTGTCTAAAAGGGTTATTGTAAGGATCAAATGAGATAATATATGTAAAGCACTTTGTATACCTTAAAGCACGATGTAAAAAGTTACTGTTATTACCACCATGAAATGCCATCCCTTTCTTGGGGAATCCCATCTTCTTAAATGCTGGGGATCAATAGAGGACTCAAAAAGAACTCTGTAGAAGGGGAGGAAAGATAGTCTTTTGTTACAGAAGTGGATTAAAATATATCAGTGCTGTGTGGAGGAATGAAGTCTAGTCAGATATTATTAAAGGGAAGGGAGGCATCTACAAAAAAAATGCAGTCTCTGGCTTCTAAAGATAGGTCTCCCTCATATTACACAAAGCAACCCATTTCTCCCCAAAAGGATCAAATGTCTACTTGCTTTGTGAGTCAATATGACCCTAGGGAAGAAACCAAATTCACTTTAGACCTCAAACTGTAGAACCCTCCAAAGTCAGACATTAAATCCATCTCCTCATACCCACCCCTACCAAATGGCCCCTTCCTAGCATAGGTACAAGAAGTTTAAAAAAATGTTTTATGTCTAACATTAGTGGGATTTTTAGCTAATTTTTTAAAACATGCTTACAAAAGAGGCTTTGTTCAGAAGCAAAGCTGATGTTGGCTTTGACTGGCAGGCCTAAAGTAGTGTGGCAGTGCAAAGATAGTTAGAGGCCACTGATACTAAACACTGGGCATTCTCTACTTGTTGTCATAAAACATACCCTGCCTAACATAAAGCAGGTCATATTTTCCTATAGGAATAGGGTTATGATTGGGGAAGTTGTTTCTAACCAAAGATGCATATAAATTATAGATATTCTATTCAGTTCACTAAGCATTTATTATTATTACTATTCAGTTTAGAGCTGAGAGGGATTTGAGTGGTCACGTGTCCAACATCTACCTTTTTAAAGATGAGGAAATTGTAGTCCAGAGAGGTTAATTGACTTGCCTAAGGTCACACAGTTAGTATGTAGGAGAACTAGAATTTGAACCTAAGCTCTCTGGTTCTAAGTAGAACACTCTTTCCACTATACCTGACTGCCTTGAGACACTGTGCTAGGAACTGAGCATGAAATCTGCAAAGTAGATAGCATGATTATTATTATCTCTATTTTATAGATGAGGAAACAGATGCAGAGAAGTGAAATCCACCTTGTCAAGTCACATGATTAATAATCAGAACCAGAATTCAAAAGGGACACAAATGCCCTGAATGAACTCGTAAGACCCGAGTCCCCATTTTTCCCTTGAATCAATTTTCTGATGTGATTGATTTGGAAACTCTTCTCCAGTGATAAAACCACCCATGGTTGTCTTGTGAGACACCCATGGTCTTCTGTGAGACACCCATCTCTGGCCTCTCCTAAGTCCTTCACTAGGGGTTTGCCAGCCAAGGTAGAGGGGGCCTTACTGTATGTCTTAACGCAGCCTGGGTATGAGTAGTGCACACTAGCTATTGATTATCACTTGCTCTAATCACATGATTGTTTGAACCATTTTTATCCCTAATAACATCTTTTAAAAGATGAAAAGAAATATAATATTTGCAAAGTTAATCTAGTCTACTACCCTCCTTCTGTTCAATTCTAGGACCTGAATTGTCTAATCTTAAAAACTGTCCAAGATATACATGCTGATGTATATGTCTATATGTGATATGCATCAAAATACATATCATAGTTTGACAATAAGCATTTTTCATCCACTTTTTTTTTTCCTCTTGGGATGGTTAGACCAAGCTCCTTTGAAGTGACTATGGATCTAATTTAGGGGGCTCTATGATGATCAAGGCATGGAAATTGAAGAGAGCAGAACTGAGAGAACAACTTTTAAAACAAAACAAAACACAACACTGAAATGAAAAACAATATGAAACACTTAGGAGCTTGTTTAAATGCAATGGTCAACCACAATTTTAGAGGACTGATGGTGAAACATGCTACCTATCTCCTAGTGGAGAGTTGATGAGCTCAAGATATAGAATGAAACATATATTCTCAGACATGACCAATAGGCATTCGTTTTTCTTGACTCTGCATAACTATTACAATGGTTTTCTTTTTCTTAAAAAAAAAATAAATGCAGTAGAAAAAGTTGAGGGGAAGCTACTTTCAGGCTTGCAAATATATCTATATCTATATCTACATAGAATATAAATAATAGATGGATTATATATATATATATATACAGATACACACATGTATATGTATATATGTGTGTATGTATATATGTATGTGTATATACACACACACACACACACACACATATTTTATATATATATATATATGTATATGTATATATTCCAAAAGGCAAGAGAGTAATTGTAGCTTTAAAAGATTCCTACGGAAGAGAAAAGAAGACAAGAAAGAAATACAAATAAAAAGGACTACTCTAAAAGATATATGTTGAACTTGAATATTGAATATAGATATGTTTAAAAAAGAAAAGCCGCATACATAATATAGATTCCTGGTTTCACAGACAGTCATATATTTCTTTGATGTTTTGTTTATGGAAATTTTCATTTTAATTAATGTTAAGGTCAGAATTTAAAAAAAAAATAAAGAAAAAGAAACCTAACCATACATTTATATGCATGCACGCACATGCACATGTACATACCCACACACACATACCCCAAAGAAGAATCTCTGTAATGTTTTAGGCTTGATACAATCAGCACAATATGTTTGCAGATGTATATGGAAGTTTTACCACCTATAGGAAATCCCGTTTTGATAGACTTTCCACACTAGATTTCCTCCATGACAATGGTGAACACCAAAGGTAAGCACACATTTCCCTGTGTTTTTTTTTGCCTCATATAATGTTAATAATTATAGGTTTTAGACCAAAATTATCTTTCCTGTTTCATCTTTAAAGAAATATTGTATAATTTTTACAAATGTGGGGGAAAAACCTTCTTGGTGTACAAAGAATAAAAAAATGGAATCTTGCATTATCCACATTTTTCAATCAACTTTATTCTGTTTAATCACATTGCACATCTACCTACTCTGTGCTAGGTGTAGTGCTATATCTTAGGGATATAAAAACAGAAAGGGAGACGTGCTTAAATGATTATATAAAAGTAAATTATATCAAATCAATAAAACATCTTTAAAATTAGTGTCCAAGCTTTGACAATATAGAATTATAAAGCTTAAATAATAGTCATGCATATGCTATGATAGAATTTATAAATAATGGATTATTGTAAATTAGACACTATGACCACAGATTTTGAACTGAATATGCTATAAGCAGGTATTGTATATATTTAGTACAAGTTCTAAAAGTCACTTTAAGCTTTAATTAAACCTATTAAAATATTTTCTTTAGGATGTTTTCTCACCTAAAATATTAATCTGAGGCCTCATCATGGTGTGGAGGTGACCCTGAGTTACCAAAAATTATATCATCAGAGAATAAGTTCTGGTACATTCTAATAAGCTAAAAAGACTTTGAATAATTAAAGTTAAAGTAACAATTTTTGGTGGTTAGGAAGAGTGAAATCAAGAAAGGGCTCTCAAGGGGGTGAAACTTGACCTTGCACTGAAGTAAGATAGGGATACTAGGAAGCAGAAAGGAAAACAACCCAGGTTTGAGGGATAGATTGGACAAAGGCATGCAGGTGGTAGATGAAACATGCAGGTGGAGCAGCAAACTTGTCTAGAATATACATACATGAGGCAGAGTAATATACAATAACCTGGAAATATATATTGGGGCTATATTCTGAAAGACTTTAAATATCAAAAAAAGTGTTTGTACTTTATCCTAGAGGGAGGCAGGGAAACTCATGTAATACATACATATTCATATTATATATATATGTGTGTGTGTGTATATTTGCACATATATATACACACACACACACATATAATATATGTATATATATATATACAATATATATAATCTATTTACAGCAAGTTTCTCTGTTAAAGGCCTCATTTCTCAAATACATAGGGTACATAGGGAACTTTTGGGGGGGGGTTATTGTTCAGCCATTTGTCATGTCTGACTCTTCATTACCCCTTTTGGGGTTTTCTTGGTAAAGATACTGGAGTAGTTTGCCTTTTCCTTCTGTATTTCATTTTATAGATGAAGAAATTGAGGCAAATTGTGTTAAGTGACTTGCCCAGGGTCACATAGCTAGTATGTGTCTGAAGTTGGATTTGAACGAGGAAGATGAATCTTCTTGACTCTAAGTCTGGCACTCTATCCACTGTGCTGCCCACAGGGAACTTAGTCAAATTTATAAAAATAAAAGCCGTTCCCCAATTGATAAATGGTCAAAGGCAGTTTTTTAACTCTTTTTGTGGTGGCAAAGACTTGGAAATTGAAGGGATGCTCATTAATTGGGCAATGACTAAAGAAATTGTTGCATATAATTGTGGTGGAGTATTATTGTAAGAAATTATAAGGGGGGAGGTTTCAGAAAAAAACAAAATAAAACATTGTAAGATATATATGAACTGGTGCAAAGTGAAGTAAAAAGAACCCAGAGATCGTTATGCAAAGTAACAGCAATGTAACTCATGATGGAAAATGCTATCTTCTAACAGAGAGAGAACTAATGAACTCTGAGTTCAAACTGAAATAGTTATCTTGCTTGCTTTCTTTTTTTTGTGTGATATGGTTAATATATAAATATGTTATCCATGATTTCATACGTATAATTGATATCATTTGCTTGCTTTCTCAGTGAATAGGGTAGGCATGGGAGGAAGGCAGAGAATTTGTAACTCAAAATGTAAAAAGAAAAGAATGTTAAAAATAAACTTTTTTTTTTTTTTAAAGAAAAGAATGGTTAGACAGGCAGAGTAAGCTCTTGAAAACCCAGGGTGGAGAGAGTACCTTTGAGGAAAGAATGGTCATCAGTGTCAAAAAACCTGCAGAGCGGCAGCTAGGTGGTACAGTGAATAGAACTCTGGCCTTGGAGTCAGGAGGTCCTGAGTTCAAATCGGACTTCAGACACTTGACACTTACTAGCTGTGTGACCATGGGCAAGCCATTTAACCCTGATTGCCATACCAAAAAAAAAAAATCCTGTAGAGAGGTCAGTAAAGATAAGGATTGAGATAAACCTATTGTGTCAAACTGTTAAGACATCATTGGTAACTGTGAAAAGAGCAGTTTCATTTGAGTGTTAGAGGTAGAAGCCAGATTACAATGGGTTGGAAAGCATGTGAGAGGTGAAGATAAGGAAGCAGCAAATAGCTTTTCCTAGGGATATTGCAATGAAAGAGTGGAAAGATATAGTAAGTGAGCATGAGGGGATGGCAGTACCAAGTGAGGGTTTTTAAGGATTAGGGAGATATTGGCTTGTTTTTTGGTAGTTAGAAAGAAGCCACGGGATAAAAAGAGATTGAAGATTATAAGGGGTGGTGGTGGGAGTGGAAGTTGAAGAGCAAGCTTCCAGCAGAGATTGTAGGAAGTGAGATCAAGAGCACAACTTTGCTTAAACGTTGAGGACTACTTTCTTCTCAAAGACTGATATAAAAAAGGAGAAAATGAAGGATGATGTTGAGGGAACCTGAGGTGTAAAAAGAAGAACAAAAGGGAGTTCCTGATGTATAGCTTCAATGTTCTCTCCTCAGGACCTGAGGTCCTATGTGGAGAGAGAAAGAGGGGATAATATATACATGGTTTAAGAGAGAGGTTAGAACAGGTTTTGAGGATTGTGATAGGAAGTCTTTAGGCAAATATGACCTCATAGTCCTGAATCTGGCAGACAAGATCTAGGACTAGCATATAACTCTGAAAGAGTATATTCAACAGAAATAGGCTAGGTAAAAAGCAAACTTTTCTTTTTGGGGGGAGTGAGGAGGAGTATAGAGAAAATATGTAAAGAAATTCAGGAATCAGAATAGAAAAAAATTGTAGAAAGCTTCCACGTAAAACTCAATGGAGGCAGAAACACAAGTGTTATAATCACTGGTAAGTATTACAGACCACCTAAATAGAATGAGGAAGTGAATGAAGAGTTCTAGAAACTGATTATACAAATGGGGCATGGTAAAATAGCGATGGAGAACTTCAGTTAACTGGACCTCTACCAGAAAAGTGTTCGACAAAAGCAGAAAAGTTAGTCATGTTTGTTTTATTTTATTTTTTTTTTTGACACATGCCTTATTAAGAATTTAGCCTGTCAAGAAATGCAAGAACCAATATACAGAAATTCCATTCTGGATCATCTGATTCTCACCAATAGCAACATACTGATTGCTAGGACAGAAATGATGAGAATACTGAGAATTACTATAATTTGATAGAAGGAGAGGAAAATCAGCAGTCTGAAATGAAAGGTAGCATGGTGACTTAGACATTTGCTACCTGTGTGACTGTAGGCAAGTCTTTAACCTATCTGTTGCTCAGGTGCCTCCTTTGTAAAATGAAGAGGGGTGGATTCAATGATGTCTAAGGTTCCATCCAGCTCTGAATCTATGATTCAGTGACTTGCATCCTAGATTTTGGGAAAGTAGATTTTGAAGAATTCAGTGAAGGGAGTAGGTAGGATCTCATAAACTAAGCCTGAACTGAGCAAGTCAGCCTAGGGGAAATGGAACGATCTCAATAATAAAATTCTGTAGGTGCAAAGAAAAACAATTCCAATACAAAGAGACAAACAAAGGAGTTGTTTGAAGAGACTAATGTAGATGCAGAAAAATCTCAACAGTCAACTAGGATTTAAAAATATACAGAAAGCAGAAAAGCAGGTCATAGAGGATGAAGTAAAAAGTGTGACATGGTCCTATAAAAATAATTTCGGAAGTGTTAAAGCTCAGAATGAGTTGAGATTGCCATAGAAAGCTAAGGGTAGAGAAAGGAATGAAAAACAAATTTAAATTGGGGAAACGAAGATTTAAAGGAGAATAAAACCACAGCTTGGATACATGGAATCATGATAACTGATAACATAAGGCAGAGGTACTTATATATTGCTTCCTTTTGTCTGCCAAGGAAAAGAATCTTTGAACTAGAAAGAACAAATGAAAAATGAAAAAATAGGGAGCTAATATCCAAGATAAAGAGAGAGATAATAAAAAAGTGTACCTATAGTACAATGGTAGCTTCTCTTAATGAGTTTGTTTCACTCCGCCCAGATGAAACATATCCTTGATAATGAAAACAAGATCTTTGAAAGACTGGAGAACAGGAAAAGAACTGTAAGATTAAACAGTAGCAATTTTTAAAGGAAGAGAAGTGGATCTGTAAACTATAATTTGCTGTGAGCTTAATTTTGATTTCTGGTAAAAATTTAATAATATATTATTAAGAGGATAGTTAGTGGACATCTAGAAAAAGAATGATAATCACAGAAAGTCAGCATAGCTCATTAAGAAGGAATCATGCCATGCTAATTTCATTTCATTTTTTGATAGGACACTAAAGTAGTAGATGAAGGAAAGATTAGTTTATCTAGATTGAAGCAGAGTATTTGATAAGTATTTTAATGCATTTCTGGTAGAAAAGAGAGAGAGGGAGTAAATTGGACTTGATGGCCACTAAGGAACCTTCTAACTCTACCATTCTGGGATTCTGTTCTTCTGTGACTAGAGTGCAAATTACATGAATTCAGAGCTGTTTGAATGACTAGACCCAAAGAGTGGCTATTAATGGTTAGAGATCAGCTTGGGATACTCCAGGAATCTATTCTTGTTTTTTTGCTGTTTATCTTTTTATCAATGTCTTGGATAAATGCACATTTGCAAATGACACGAAGATCAAAGGGATAACTAACACGTTGAATGACAAGTCAGAATTGAAAAAGATCCCCATTGGGCCGAACCAAATCAGATGAAATTGAATGGGATTAAATGTAAAGTTTTATATCTAGATTCAAAAAATCAACTTCACTAACACAAGATGGGGTGCAGTCTGTGTGAAAAAGATTTGCAAGATGAGTACATATCAGTCAAAAAAAGTGAATTCCATTTTAGGCTTTATAAGAAGGAGCATTCAGGTTTGGAAAGGTGGTAGCTCACCCTGCACTGATCTGATCAGACCATATCTAGTGTCATGTACTCATATCGAACTTGTACTCCGGGCATTATATTTTAGGAAAATCATCAATATGTTTGATTTATAGCAAATAGCCAGGAGGGTAAAGGGCCTTAAGTTTAAGCCATTTGAGGATTAGATGAAGGAACTGGGGATGATCAGCCTAGGAACATGAAACTATCTTCAAGTATTTAATGAGTTATTATATGGAAGTGATATTAAATTCATTCTGCTTAAGAATGGGTTGTGGAACAAATTTAGGTGTGATGAAAGTGGAAAAAAGCAACTGGAAAGAAAAACTTCCTAATAATTAGAGCTATTGAAAAAGGGATTAGCTTCTCCCTTAGTGGAGATCTTCAGGCAAAGACGGGATCATCACTTCTCAGTTGTTGAAATGGGATTTCTTGATCAGGTTTGGGTTGGACTAGATGACTTCTGAGGTCCCTGTCAACTCTGAGATTCTGCATTTGTAGGATGCCTATGACTCTTTCCCTATAGCACATTGTTTTTCTAGGGTTAAAATGCTGCATTACATATGTTGCTCTTCTGAGAGCATCATGCTAACCAGAAGTTGGAAGGAGGAGACAATTCCAAGTCAGTGTCCATTTAGTCATGAGAATTGCAAAGGGAGCCAATGTTCTATTTGACTTCACACATATTAAATACTCAAATATTTCCTCCTGGTGTAATGTTTTCTAAAGACTGGGCAGGATCGTTTCCCTTACTCAAATATTTAACTGTACTAGGAGTTGTGGGTGACAATTTCTCCTTTGGAAGCTCAAAAGTATCTTGGGACCTGCTTATTCTCAACAATATATGAATTGCTATCCTTGCACCATCCCACAGAGATACAATGTTGTCAGTGAGATATTCTGAAACCACTGGTCCTGAGAAAGGTTTGACAAGCACTGGTTCCCCTCCTTACCCACACCCTGAGACCTTAGACCCATTGACAGTATCAATGTCAAAGTTAGCAATTCTTAGAAGACCATAGAAAGAAGATTGTTTGTTTTTTTTATAGAAATACTATTTTAAAAATCACTTAAAGTCTTTTCTTTTAGGATGTATAATAGCAATATTTGAAAAGGAATGAACTTCTTGGATTCTTGTCCCTCTGATATGAGCCTTATTAAAATCTCAAAAAAGTCACTCCCCCTTTTACTCTAACTTGAGGGAATGCCACGGTCTTGAAAACCAAAGCAACTCCAAACCCTATGAAAAATGAGTGATGTAGGCTTAAGAGAACAAACTAATCAGTCTTAAGAAACTCAGAGAATCACAGAAATGTATAATTTGAATAAACCTAAGTGACCATCTACTCCAACTTATATTCAGAAAAGTATCTTTACTACAGTATGCCTGACAAGTTGTCATTTAGCCTATACTAGATTTGAATGAGTGGGAACCCTCCTAAGGCAGCTCAATCCACTTTTCAGTAGCTCTAATTATTAGGACATTTTTTCCAGCACATAGAGTAAATTTGCCATCTTTGTTAGCTCTAATCCTGATTTTTCCATCTTGATTCCCTGCACATTTATTTTGAATTAATAATCATTCTCTTTTCCTTTCCTCCAATTGCCTCTATTTTCCTTCTATGGCTTGGAATGACTAGATTGCAAAAGCAGTTCAAAGAAAGGTACATAAGTGCATTTCCTGAATTCATTTTCAATACTAAAGAACTCTCTATCAGAAATAAAGGAAGAGGGGAGCAGGAAACTTCTTAAACCAAGAATGTTGAGTAAGGAAGTCCTAGTAACATAGTATAGTAGGTAAAACAGTGCATATGAAGTTAGAAGATCTGATTTCAAATCCCATATTTGACACTTAGTAATTAGGTGTCCTTGGGCAAGACATCTCATCTCCCTCTGTTCCTCAGTTTCCTCCTTGGTAAATCAAAGGGGTTGGACTAGATGATCTCTAATCTAAAGTTCTAAGGAACCTTCCAACTCTAAATACATTTGTATGCCTCAGCAGCCACTTAAAGCTGTCATTCTTCAGAGCACTAATTAATTATTTAAAAAAAAGCATTAGAAAAATAGTGGGTCATTTGTTATGCTTTTTGAAGTTTCAAAAATGTTAATGAGATTTACTGTCTTGGATGGAGCTGTTATTAAGAATTTTGATACTTGGAGCAAATTTACTTGGGGGCAGGGGTACAGAGAATAATGAATGTATTTGGTGAGAAAGCAGTAGCCTGTCCTAGAATCCTAATGGCATGGCTGATGACCCCTGACTTCATGAGGAGTTAAGGCTCTTGGGAGAGGGCTAGGACCCTGGGTGCCGCAGAGGCTGATGGAGGACTGCTGGAGACTCATGAGTCGGGAGAAAGAACAGCCCATGGATGCCAGCACTCCTGGGCAAAGGCCTAGCTACTTTTTTGTTTTGTCCTATTGACAGCTCCATTCCTAGAAATGTCTTTAGCTTTACAATCCTGTGCTTTGTACAGGCTAGGTTTTTTGTTGTTGTTTTTTTTTTTGTTGTTGTTGTTGTTGTTTAATGGATGGGGGCTTTTTAGAAAGAATGCCAGTTGGAGAATAGACCTTTTCTATATGGATAATTTACATATAAATAATCCCCAAAGGGTGTTATTTAGGCTTGGAGGCCTTCAATTTCATATGTAAAAAGGGAGTTTTATTTGTCTAAGAGTATTTTTTGTAGAAAGGAAACTAAGAAAGGAAGCCACAATTCAAGTTCCTTTACCAATGGAAGGCAAGATTTTAAAAGAAAAGTCAGCCTCTGTTCAAATGTTTTTTGCCCAGGCATACCTACTGCTGCTTTGCATGGGCAATATTTCTGATTCAAAACTTTCTGTCTTGAATTCCTTTTAGCACTCTTGCTATGTATTACAATTCCTGGATGCAACACCCTTCATGCAATTCGGGAAGAGATTTTCATACTGGAACAAACTTGGAGGAAAAAAAAATAGAACAAAATATTTCTATGAAAAGCACTTGGCTTTGTCTATATTCCCAGTGCAATTACTGGAGATTATGAGTTTGAAGATGAGCTTTCTTGCTTGCAGCTCAGTTTCTCTGTTTGATTCTACAATGAAGTCATAATCTTGTGTTTGTGAAGTCAGTCTATTTCCGTGGAGATTATATTTGATATTATTTATCCTTTTATTGTAGGAAGAAGCCCAAAGTACTAATAACTGACACATATATAACACTTGAGGATTTTCAGAGTATTTTATATGTAGACTTGAGCCTCATAAAAACATGTTACCTATCATAGGTATTTATCCCATTGTACAGATGAAAAAATTGTGGTTCAGAATAGTTAAATGACTTCTCCATGTTTGCACAGTTAACTGAATATCAGAAGTAACATTTGAACCCAGGTTTTTCTGACTCTATAGCTGGCACTCTTATCTTCCTCTTTACCACTAGGGAGTTAATCTAGTTTTACAATTAAATTTTGGGTAGTTCCACTGAAAACAGATGGAGCTTTTGCTAATCTGTTTTGCAATTGAGGAGACAACAATGTTAATGGCTGATATCCATTTATGTAGTGATTTAAGTTTGCAAAGCACTTTACAAATATCTCATTTTATCCTCACAATAATCCTTGGAGGTAGGTGCTGTTATTATCCTCATTTTATAGATGGAAACTGAAGCAGCCAGAGGTTCAGTGATTTACCTACTGTCACACAGCTAGTAAGTGTCAGAAGCTAGATTTGAATTCAGGTCTTCTTGACTTCAAGTCCAAGACTCCATCCTCTCTGCCATCTAGGATTCCTAGGTTCTGACACAAGCTATGGCATGGGCCAGTTTTCTGAGCTTGGTTGTCATTTAACCTCTATGGGTCTCAGTTTCTTCATTTTTGAAATGAAGGGAATTGGACTAGATGAATTATAGAGTCTCTTTAAGTTCTGAAATCCTATTGATGCAGTCTAGGGGTTAGGGGTCCTGGCACCCCAAAATCACGATACCCGGCTCCTGCCTGAAAGAATTCAACCCAAGCCTTCTTGTAGCCAAAAACAAAGTTTATTGAAGATTCACCATATTAGCTAGACTCCTAAGGAGTCTGAGCATCTATGGGCTATTGGCTAAATTGTAAAAATCTGAGCATCTTAATGGAGACAAGATGGACCTTATATACAGAAAGACCTTGGGAGAGTGGCCAAGTAGTCCATGAGGTAATAAATTCCCCAGGGTGGGAAATGGAGCCTAGGTGGGACCAGGGTGGGAAGTGGCCTGGGGCCATAGGGAGGCAAGACAATGGAGGGGAGATTGGGTGTAGTCACAAGGAAAGACCAGTTGATGGGACCATAGCCTCAGGGGAACACCAGAGATTTGGCCATGTGGAAAGGTACAGAGTCCATGAGGTAATAGAATTACCAAGGGTGGGGAATGGTCTGGGGCCAGAGTTTTTCCTTTCTGGGGCTCAGATTCCCACCCTGTCACTATGACTTTGCAGAATTTTCATTAGTGAAACAAATTGTCAAATTTAATAGTTATAAAAACCAAGTTGCTTAAAATTCAGTTCAAAGATTATTTATTAAACATCTAATGTGTATAAAGCACTTTGCCAATTACCTCATATATAAAGACAGAAATTAAAGATGACCCTTGCTCTCAATGACTTATTTTATAGGGTATAAAACCTTGTAAATAGAATTTTTAAAATACAAGTCAATTTGAGGGAAGGAGAAAGCATTGTCAACTTGGAGGATCAGGAAAGGTTACCTATAGAAGTAGCCCCTGAGCTGAGTCTTAAAGGAAGTGAGAAATTTTGGGGGGGAGTTGTGAGAAGGGAGGGCATTCCAGGAATGAGACACAGCTTGTGCAAAGACCTGGAAGTGGGAAAGGGCATGCCAAATTTGAGTAATAGCCAATAGGCCAATTTGTCTTGAAAAAGTAATGGGGAAATAAGTCTGGAAAGATAGTCTAGAGAGACTGGCATTCAAATGTCCAGGAACTTAAATGCCAAACTGATAAATTTATATTTTATCATAGAGATAATAGGGTGCCATTGAAGATTCTCAAGGATGGGAGTGACGTGGTTAAGCCAACACACATTTATTAAGCATCTATCATTGTGCCAGGCACTGTGCTAAGATCTATACTTTAAGATGATAACACTGACAACTGTGCTGAGAACATCTATCTTACTGAGACAAAGTTGATACAATGGCATACTTCATTCCATCTGTAAAATTAATCCACTCGAGTCCACGAGGTGGAAGAAGCCCCCTCACTGGGAAGTTGGACTTCTTGGTATCACTTTCTTAGCACAGTTTGTTTTGCCTCATTGCCCTCAATGCCACCATGTTGACTTTCATTGCAAAGAAAAGCTAAACAGTGAGTACTCTGGTGCATAAGCCCCTCAACCATTGAGATATTGAATTCTGATCTTTAATAAACCAACATTGATTTACTCCACTGCTTCTGTTTGCTTAGTTAAGCTCCATTGGCATAGGGAAAGGCACACATAATTTAATCAAATTGCTTTTTTTATTTGATTTTTTATTAATGCAGCAAAGCAGACTCTGAGCACTCAACACTTTCATCAATGGAATACCCTTCTCCCTTGGAAGGAAAGTTTTGAAATTGTGATTTATAAAACATCTTTTCCCCAATCTATGCCCTAGTTTACATAAAAGATGACATGAGTTCTGATTCTTGAGAACGAAGTTCCCTCCTTTCATCCAGATATTAAGGATGCTCTGTGTACAACCCTGCATATGATATAAAAAATAGAGAGATTTGAGTTAATCTCATTCCAGTTAGAGACTGAGTTACTGTTTTCATCTTTTCTGGAACAATAAAAACTTAAGTTTTCTACTAGCCTCCCATATTCTCAGTCAACCTATATCTTTTGGTAACAACTTTTTGCTTTGCTTTTACATTCCTCTTTTCCTCTCAAAGGGTTGACATGATATCAGTGTTTCTCATTTATGCAAGTAAATCTATCCTGGACATTTTTGCTTGGTGTGTGTGTGTGTGGTTAAAAATTAGGGAGGGAAAGCAGTGACTGTCTTGAGCTCTCTCCCAAAGCCCTCCAAATACCTAAAAAAATGACTCTAAACAAATTCTAAAGCAGTAGAATCCACAAAAAGACAGAGAGAAACAAATTTCCAGCCAAAGACAGCCTGGACAGTTGATCTGAAAGGTTTATCGCGCTGGGTGGGGAGAGTAGCACAGTGCAGCATGGGTGCGCAGGCCGCAGCAACCCTGGAGCAAGCCTCAGAGGACTGAATAGCGGGTAGCTGTGGTGGTTCAGACTTCTCAACTCACGGAACGCCAAAGTCAACTTAGAAGGTCAGTGGGAAAAGTCTGTGACTGCGGTGAGAGAGGAGGTAGGTCTCAGCCGCAAGTCTTAAGGGTGGCCCAGGCTGCTACTGTTTCCTGAGCTTCCAGCCCACAGACTGAGGGGGGATCAAGTGGCTTATCAGAGGGGGATTGCAAGGATCTCTTTGCCAGTGCTGAGGCAGGAATCTCTTGCTTTACCAGTGCTTGGATCTCGGTCACAGTTCTGAGGGGCGGTCCTGGGGCAAGGAGGAATGCTGGTGCAGTGGAGCTTGTTGTGGTGGTGGAGAGAAAACACCCTTATCATAGCACCTTGGAAGAATTGAAAATTTACAAGTCCCTACAAGTACTTCTGAAAACAGCTGTACAAACCCCCGAAGCTTGAGACAGTACAGTCTTCACATTGGAAGCAGACTTTTACCTTAACAAAGAGTTTAAAACTCAAGTAATTGGCTGGGATCATGAGTAAGCAGCTCAAAAAAGAGACTATATTATCTTACTTTGGTGACAAAGAAGATCAAAACATACAACCAGAAGAAGACAACAAAGCCAAAGCTCCTACATCCAAAGTCTCCAAGAAAAATATGAATCAGTCCTAGGCCTTGGAAGAGCTCAAAAGGGATTTTGAGAAGCAAGTAAGAGAAGTAGAGGAAAAACTGAGAGTGATGCAAAAAAATCATGAAAAACAAGTCAATAGCTTGCTAAAGGAGACCAAAAATAATACTGAAGAAAATAAAACCTTAAAAAATAGCCTAACCCAAATGGCAAAAGAGGTCCAAAAAACCAATGAGGAGAAGAATGCCCTAAAAAGCAAAATTGGCCAAATGGAAAAGGAAGTCCAAAAGATTACTGAAGAAAATACTTCCTTAAAAATTAGAAATAGAGCAATTGGGAGCTAGTGACTTTATGAGAAATCAAGACACTGTAAAACAAATCCAAAAGAATGAAAAATTAGAAAACAATGTGAAATATCTCATTGGAAAAACAACTGACCTGGAAAATAGATCCAGGAGAGAGAATGTAAAATTATTGGACTATCTGAAAGCCATGATCAAAAAAAGAGCCTAGACATCATCTTTCAAGAAATTATCCAGGAAAACTGTCCTGATATTTTAGAACCAGCAGGCAAAATAGAAATTGAAAGAATCCACCAATCTCCTCCTGAAAGAGATCCCCAAAGGAAAACTCCTAGGAATATTGTAGCCAAATTCCAGAATTCCCAGGTCAAGGAGAAACTATTACAAGAAGCCAGAAAGAAACAATTCAAGTATTGTGGAAACAGAATCAGGATAACACAAGATTTAGCAGCTTCTACATTAAGGGACCACAGGGCATGGAATATAACATTCCGGAGAGCAAAGGAGATAGAATCACCTACCCAGCAAAACTGAGTATAATCCTGCAGGGGAAAAAATGGTCATTCAGTGAAATAGAGGACTTCCAAGCATTTCTGATGAAAAGACCAGAGTTGAATAGAAAATTTGATTTTCAAATACGAGACTCAAGTGGAACATGAAGAGGTAAACAGGAAAGAGAAAATCATAAGAGACTTATTAAGGTTGAACTATTTACATTCCTGCATGGAAAGATGATATTTGTAACTCATGAGACCTTTGTCAGTATTAGGGTAGTTGGAGGGGAAAAACTTATATGTACATATGTATAGATATAGATAGAGGGCATAGGGTGAGTTGAAAATGAAGGGGTCATATCTGGAGAATAAAATTAAGGGGTGAGAGAGGAATGTACTAGGAGAAGGAGAAAGGGAGAGGTAGAATGGGGTAAATTGTCCCACAAAAAAAACAAACAGAAAAGAAAAGGCTCTTACAGTGGAGGGGAAATGGGGGAAGGTGAGAGGGAAGGAGTGAATCTTATTCTCATAGGATTTGACTTAAGGAGGGAATAATATACACACTCAATTGGGTGGGGAAATCTGTCTTACCCTACAGGAAAATGGGGGGGGAAGGGGACGAGAGAGTAGGGTAATGATAGAGAGGAGGGCAGATTGGGAAAGGGAGTAATCAGAAGCAAATACTTGTGAGGAGGGACAGGGTCAAAAGAAAGAATAAAATAAATGGGTGGGCGGGATAGGATTAAGGGAAATAGAGTTAGTTTTTCACAGCATATCTACTATGGAAGTGTTTTGCATAACTGCACACATATAACCTATATTAAGTTGCTTGCCTTATCAATGAGGGTGGGTGAGGAGGGAGGAAGGGAGAAAATTTGGAACCCAAAGTTTTAAAAACACATGTTTAAAAAAAAAATAAAAATTAGGGGGGTTGTTCAGATCTCTGATGAATGAATTCCTCACCAGAAACAAACCATTCACTTATGCTAAGTAAATGAGTTCTTCAAAACATCAGTATGAAATTTGGTGATTGATTTCTTTTGCACTTCTGTGGTATGGAATCAGGCTCACATGTTATATGTATTGAGAAAATGACAAGGTGCGACAACTGGGAGTATTTTCTTGTCTCCCAAATAAGTATCTTCTGGATCCATTTGGCCAAATTTGGAGGGAAAAATTGCTCATATGGGATTGATCTTTATGGTCTGCTCCAAGTTCACTGTAGGATTGCATTTGGTTCAGTCTCATCCACCTGAGAGTGCAGCATAAATTATATCTATTGGTACAATAATCTCATGGTATGAACAACAAAAAGATAGCTTTCAAGTCTTTTACCCCCTTCCCACACTCCCTGCCTCCATACTATAACACTGAATGTGTTTTCTAATGGTAATAGATGCCATTTATATAGACCTTTAAAGTTTGTAGACTTTTATTAATATCACATTTGATCTTATTATTATCATTTTACAAATGTGGAAAATGAGGCAGATGGAGATCAAAGGACTTACCCAGGGTGGCATAGCTAGTAAGTATCTTAGGCCAGCGTTGAACTCGTCTTCCTGACTACAGGTCCAGGGCTCACCTAGCTTCCTTTACCTACCTAGATGCCTCCACAGAGCCGTGTTATAGAATATATGATATGAGAGAGGCAGTAAACTGGCTGAAGTCAGGAAGACCTGGGTTCAAATGCCATTTCAGACACCCACTAGTTAGGCGACCCCAGGGAAAAGTCACTCAGTTTCTCTGGTCCTCAGTTTCCTTCCTTGTAAACCAAGAGAGTTAAACTTTAACACCTTTAACATCTCTTTCAGCTCTAAAATGATGAGTTGATATCTTGATAAAGATCCACTGAAGTACATAGAATCTTAAGAGAAGATAGAGATCTTTAGAGACCTTTTGCAAACACCAAAATGCAAGACTAAATAACAAGGAATTTTAGTTATTCAGCCTTTTATTGGTTAAAATAATAGGACTAGGTATAATTAATTTTTTTTTTAAAAAAATTTAGCCTCTTCCCAAGCTTTGTTTTGTTAGAAAGTTGAAAGTGTATTTTGAAATTTTCAATGTATTACTTGCTTTTGAATTATTCTAAAGTAAGTAGGACTTTAAATAGAAGTGATCTTATAGTATAAAATATAGAAGAATAAATTAAACAGAATTATACTCTCTAGAAAGGAAAAAAAATGAGGAAAAAATTCTTTAGCTAAAGCTTTTGACTTCATATAGTCAAAAGTTGATGGGACTTCACATATTAAGGGAAATCTGTAAAAAAAAAAAAGAAAAGGAATTTCTGTTTAAAAACACAAGGTAAATTGTAGAAGATGGCTTGTGGAAAAGATCCTTAATAAATCCATGAATGATGAATATACCTCTTGGGAATAAGAATAAATTCTAGACAGAATGGAGACGGAAAGGAAGGAAAAGCTTCAGGAAAATAGGCCACTCCAGCAGAATGTAGGCTCTTTGAGGGTAGGAACAGTTCCATTTTTGTCTTTGCATCTAGGGTCCTTCTCACAGTTGGATATAATAGGTGCTCAGCAAATATTCCTTGAATTAAATCAGATTTAATGGAAATACTAATGAAATGCTAATCAAAGTAGAAACTGGGTGATCTTTACACAATAAGACAAAGAAACATGAGATGAGCAGGGCTTGTTGGACTAAGAAGAAAATGTGGTGCCTGTCCCTAAAAAATATATTTTAAAAAGTTGACAAAATAACCCTGAGAGTATAGGCCTGTGAGAATAACCACAATGGACGAAACATTGAAATGCAATGTCTTAAATTTAATCTTATGAATTCTAGGAGATAGCTTGGTAAGAACTGCTCTGACTTTGTGGAAAAGCAATGCGATGAGAGGGAAGGAAGGATTCCCTTTGTAACAAGCAAGTTTTTACAATATATCCCAAAGCAATGGTTGCTGATTTTAGGCCAGTGTCTCAGGTTAGGTATCTTGGAAAATAGAGGAATTTTCCCTCTCCTTAAGAATTCACAAACCTATTAAATCTTACAAACACCCAATAGACACTTGCTGAGATGTGACCAGAAGCTAACAAAGGTTAGAACAAACTCTTCTCTGGATTACTGTTACTTTTATAAAATGCTTCCAGTCTGCTGTCTGTGTAAAGGATAGAGGGGAAGTTTAGTGTACCATTTAGTAGGCCCAATGTCAACTCCTTGGTTCCACCCCCTTGAATTATATTTATTCATTTGCTTACTAATTTACTGAACTTGCTCATTTAATTTCCTAGCCATTAGGGATTAAGGAAGTTCTGCTTATCTTTGAATAATCCCCAAGCAAGTAATAAGTTAAGAAAATTACAAGATGTACTTTCAGGAAGAAATTTATTTTGACTTGCTGGTCAGGTTAAAAAGTTCAATGGTGTCTTGACTCAATGTTATTATGCATATGCTTGGAATACAAATTAGAAAGCATGTAATTATCTTGAGCTAAAATGTAACTGGGTACCATTCAGGGATTTCTCTAACTCCAGATTCCTAGACTGAGTAGAAACTAGAATTTGGCTTGCTGTAAGCAGAATGGAAAGAAACATATTGACTTTTGTTGCTTATCTTCTCTGGTCTGCGTTAAAAATATTGTCTTGGCTTTAATAAGAGCTCTATTAACTCCTAAAATTCCAATTTATTTTCTTAAGTTCATTTTCACAAAATCTAGGATTTTCATGGTAAATCTTTTAAAAGCATCTGCCACATTTGTAGGCTCTTTTTTAAGCTTTAATAGGGGATATGGGGAGTGATGGTTCAGAATAGTGGTCTCAAACTTTAATAGAAGTGGGGGGCATTAATCCTTACATGATGCTAATGACTTGGTTTTAAAAGGTAATATTATCTATGTTTTATTGTATTTTTGTTTATTTTGTTAAATTTTTTTTTCCTAACTACATTTAATCTGGTTTTGGCAGTCTTTGGGAGTGTTGTGGGCCCATGCCACACGTTTATCACCTCTGGTTCAGAAGGTACTTCTCAGTTATGCAGTTCCTACTGAGACTGTTCTCACAGAATCATCACAATCTCTTCAGTAGCAGCAAGTATGAGTGGACCTTAGTTCAGTAATATGGTCACAGATGTAGAACACATATCCAATGTATGCTTTCCTGCTCGCCTCCCTGGCAAGGACGATGAATCAGCAGAATTCAGTGGCACACAGAGATAGGAAAACACCCAGATTCTCCCAAACAAACTGACTCCTACCCTGTCTCTTCTATTACTTAATTCTTCTATATCTGCAGATCAGGGTCCTGTCTCAACACCCCATTGACTATGTCCCTTCTCTCATGCTTTCTGCCCAGACTGTTATTGTAAGTGGAGAGAATCATTAGTTTTAATACAAACGAACACATCTGCTCCCTTCTAACCCTAGTGGTTCTGCAGCATTACATTCCTTAATGTGCTAAAAGCAACCTTGTATGTATGTAGCTAACATTCAACAGGGCTCAGCTTTTTTTTTTTTAAATGAGTCTATACTTCCCTATGGGGTACATTGGTGCTAAGATGAATGAAATCTGTGTTCTTGCCTATTCACTTGAGGAAATAAGGAAGGAGTTATTTCCAAGGCTGATTTAAAGTCACACTGAATTAAGCAGGATGGATTTTTAAATGTCTTACCTTGTGTAAACAAACTGTCATATAGGGCCAGTTCTATTTTTTTCTTGATTGGATTTATTGCATGAGTAAATGACTCAAAGCTTATAGGGTCAAGCCTCTGTTTATAGCAAGTTAATTTGGTTGCAGAAAAGCAGAAACAAGTAAATGTCATCTTTATGGAGTTGGAATAAAATATTGGTGTCGTTTGGGGAAAAAATGTGGACAGAGACATTTTCCTTTCGAAAGTGCCAAGTTGTCAGTTGTTAACAACAATCTGTGATTCATGTACACTGAGATGCTTTAAAAATAAGCATTTATATATAAACATTAAATTGGCTCTATACTATAGATTGAAAAGATATGATTGATCATAAGTTTTCAAAAGATATGTATAATGTTTCCAATAAACAGTGCCTAGCCATGTGTCTACAAATGAGTCCATTATAAAGGTTTAAGTGGTTATACCTCATTTTTCAAAAGCTAAAGACTAACTACCACATATTTTTAAAACCTTCCTAATGGTAGAACTAAGTTTAAATAGCACCCCCACCATGTAGCTCTAGACAACTCACTTCTGCCTGCCTCAGTCTCCTCATCTATAAAATAGGGATAATAACAGCACCTACCTCCCAAGGTTATTGTGAAGATAAAATGAGGTGATATTTGCAAAATGTTTTGTAAGCCTTTTAAAGCACTACATAAATGCCATTATTTATTATTATTTTAAGCTCACAAAATTAAATATTCATAAAATGACTAGAAGAGTTCCCATATGTGTGCAATGTGTATCTGTTGTGGTGTGCTATGTTTTGAAAACAAAAAGACCACAGGATCAAAAGAATGCAGACAGGAATCATAGTGTTCCATCTGGAGTTAGGAAGACTTGGGTTCAGATTCTGCTTCTGATACTTGCTGTATCATCCTAAAAAAATGTCTCTTAACCTGAAAATTAATTGCCTCATCTATAAGATGAGAGGATTAGACTAGTTAATTCCAGGGTCTTTTCCAACTCCAGATCTATGATCTTATGACAGTATTAAAGAGACCTGAAGGACATGGATGTTATCTCATAGAAGGTAGTATTGTCACTCATATTGTCTTTAAAGATGGAAAGAAGAGGGATAAGGATCGATCTTACAATTCCATTGGTATAGAGAACTCCCAGATGAAGAAACCATCTACTAATGCAGGTCTGGGCCTAGAAGATGGAGGAGTTAAATGACTTGTTGAGGGTCATACTGCCTATATGTATCAAACTTGGGATTTGTACTCAGGTCTTCCCTAGGCTTCAAGGCCAACTCTGTACCTATATATCTCACTACCTTCATTTCTTTTATTTCTGTCAAATTCAGTGGAAATGCTAAATATCTCATTGGAAGTTCCCTTGTGGGAGGTATCTACAGTGCCACTGGCATAAAATTCAAAAGTTTGCGTTTGGGACAGAGAAGATTAATTAGCTTTGAGTTAGGGCCAAGAATTGCTTAACTTTTATACATGATGATTGCAGACCTTAAAACTTTGCTCTAAAACAGCTGGTCAGCTTGTCTAGGTTTACCAGGAATGGGAAAAAGGTGTGAGAGAATGAAGAGAGATTTTATTTACTGGATGGAGTAATGTAGAAAGCAAAGTCTTAGGAAAATGAGTCTAAAAAGGAAAGGGCACTTTGGTATATTTTCAAAAATCTTTAGTTTGTATTAAGATTTAGCATGACCCTCTGATCCACTTCCTGATTTTTGAAGGTTTTTTTGGGGGGTGGGGTGGGACAAGACTTGAATCAGAATGGAGTCAAAGCCATCTGGTGACATCTTTTTTTTTGTTATTCAAATAAATAACAAAGTTCAAATTCTAGATTTAAACAGCTAATTTAGGGCTCCATTCTGTTTGGTTTTTCATAACAGCTGAATTTAACCTAGTGTATTCTAGTTCTGGCTAGAAGAATAGAACATAATCTTAATAAAAATAAATTGGTATCTTCCCTCACCCTCCATGAGTAAAGCACTAAAAGTCTGAAGTGTTACTGGATATATCTCCCTATAGTTCATTTTGTGCTAATCCAAAGATAAAGGTGGGGAAAAATCTTCAGGAAACAGAAATGTCAAATTTCACTGCAGACTGCAGAACTGTGAACTCCTTTCTGGCAAGAGCTCCACCATAAATCTCAGGCACCTCTGTCTTAGGAGAAGTGCGCTGCTGGAGTTTCTGATGTAACGAGCTGCTCCAAGAAGGGCATGGCAAGATGCAGACAGTGCCACAGACATATTTAACCAGGAGCAGTAAGACCACTTCATCATCTATAAGACTGACCTCCTGGTGTAAGTATGGGTGTTGGCGTGTGGTCTCTAAACTTTTTTGATCAGGTACCTCCATAAGTAAAAAATTCTGGAGCTCACATCCCCAATATATGTTTACTTATTTTAAATTATGCAATGCACTATTATGCCAATACTTATACACATTAAAAACTTATACAAAAATAGAAAATTAAAAAGGATGAGATAAAGATGAAATATTTGATCCCAGAACTAATAGGCAACTAATGCAGTTTGTTGAATAGTGGAGTGGCATGGTCATATCTATACTTTAGGGAAATAATTTTGGCAGATGTACAGAAAGATTGGGGAGGAGAGGGAAATGAGTCATGGAAATTAATGAAGAAGCTAAAACACTAGTTCAGGGAGAGGTGATGAGGGCCTACGGTGAGATACTGCTTATGTCAACAGAGGGTAATTTCCGGATGTGAGAGAGGTGTATAAAGGACGAAATTTGTCTACTAATTGGATATGTGAGATAAAGAAAAGTGAGGAATCAAGATAAAACACCAAGGATACAAACCTGGGTGACTGGAAGACTGTGGTGCCATCAACATAATTAAAGAAGGTCAGAAGAGGCCTAGGTTTGGGGGAAAAGATAATTGATTCTGATTTGGACAAATTGAGTTTGAAATGCCTATAGGACCTCAAATTTGAATACACCAGGCAGTTTATGATGTTGACCTGGTGTTTAGGGCTATATATGTATGGATCTCTAAGTCATCTGTATAGAGATAATAATTAAACTTAAAATTAAATCCAATGAAGTCATGAATTGAATGTATGGAGAGAAGAGTAACTAGGACAGAGGCTTGAGGGACACTGTTAGTGATGGTGTGGAATTTTTATTTTATTTATTTATTTTAAATAGTATTTCATTTTTTCTCAATTATACGTAAAGACAATTTTTAGCATTCATTTTTAGCAAGATTTTTGAGTTCCATTTTTTTTCTTCCTCCCTCCTCCCCTTCCCACTTCCTAAAATGATAAGCAATTTGATATAGGTAATATATGTGAAATCATGTAAAATATATTTCCACATTAATCACAGTTGTGTAAAAAGAAACAGACCAAAAGGAAAAAAAAAACATGAAAAAATAAAGTAAGTGAAAAAAGTATGCTTCAATCTGCATTCAGAGTCCATCAGTTCTTTATCTGGATGTAGATAGCATTTTCCATCACATATCCTCTGTAGATCATTGTGTTGCTGAGAAGAGTTGAGTCATTCCTAAATTGATTGTTGCACAATGTTGCTGATACTGTATACAATATTTTCCTGGTTCTGCACATTTTACTTTGCATCAGTTTATACAAGTTTTTCCAAGTTTTTCTGAAATCTGCCTGCTCATCATTTCTTATTGCACAATTGTGTTCCATTACATTCATATACCACAACTTGTTCAGCCATTCCCCAATTGGTGGACATCTCCTCAATTTCCAATATTTTGCCACCAATGAAAGGGCTGCTATAAATATTTTTTCCATGTATAGGCCCTTTACCCTTTTTTATGATCTCTTTGGGATACAGACCCAATAGTAGTATTACTGGATCAAAGGGTATGCACAGTTTAATAGCCCTTTGGCATAGTTCCAAATTGCTCTCCAGAATGGTTGGATCAATTCACAACTCCACAGTGTATTTGTGTTTCAATTTTCCTATTTCCTCTCCAACAGTTATCATTTTCCTTTTTTTTGTCATATTAGCCAATCTGATTGATGTGAGGTGGTACCTCAGAGTTGTTTTAATTCGCATTTCTCTAATCAAAAGTGATTTAGAGCAGTTTTTCCTGTGCTTATTGATAGCTTTGATTCTTCATCTGAAAACTTCCTCTTCAAACCCTTTGACCATTTATCAATTGGAGAATGGTTTCTGTTCTTATAAATTTGACTCAATTTGCTGTATGTTTGAGAAATGAGGCCTTTATCAGATACACTTGCTGTAAAGATTGTTCCCCAACTTTTTGCTTTTGTTCTAATCTTGGTTTTGTTTGTGCAAAAGCTTTTTATTTTAACATCATCAAAATTATCCATTTTACATTTTGTAATACTCTCTATCTCTTTGTTTGGTCATGAATTCTTCCCTTCTCCGTAGATCTGTCAGATAGACTATTTCTTGCTCTTCTAATTTGTTTATAGTATCACCATTTATGTCTAAATCATGTACTCATTTTGATCTTATCTTGCTACATGAAGTGAGATGTTGGTCTATACATGGTTTGTGACCTATTGTTTTCCAGTATTCCTAGAAGTTTCTGTCCAATAGTGAGTTTTTATCTGAGAGGCCTGGGGTCTTTGGGTTTATCAAACACTGGCTTACTATAGTCATTTACTACTGTTGTGTGTACCGAACCTATTCCACTGATTTACCACTCTATTTCTTAGCCAGTACCAGATAGTTTTGATGATTACTATTTCATAATATAGTTTGAAATCTAAGATTGGTAGGCTACCTTCATTTGTATTTTTTCATTAATTTTCTTGATATTCTTAAGTTTTTGTTCTTCCAGATGGATTTTGTTATTTTTTCTAGCTCTATCACATAAGTTTTTGGTAGTTTGATTATTATGGCACTGAATAAGTAAATTAGTTTAGGCAGAATTCTCATTTTTATTAAATTGGCTTGGCCTACTCATAAGCAATTGATATTTTTTCAAATTGTTTATATCTGTTTATTTGTGTGAAATTTTTTTTTTTGTAATTGTGTTCATAAAGTTCCTGGGTTTGTCTTGGCAGATAGACTCTCAAGAACTTTATATTGTTTATAGTTTATTTTAAGTGAAATTTCTCTTTCTATCTCTTGCTGTTGGGACTTGTTGGTCATATAAAGAAATGCTGATGATTTTTGTGACTTTATCTTATATCCTACAACTTTGCTAAAGTTGCTAATTATCTCAAGTAGTTTTTTAGTTGATTCTCTAGGGCTCTCTAAGTATACCATCATCTCATCTGTAAAGAGTGAGAGGTTTTTTTTTTTTCCCTTGTTGCCTATTCTAATTCCTTTGATTTCTTTTTCTTCTCTTATTGCTATAGCCAACATGTCTAGTGCTATATTGAATGATAGTGGTGATTATGGGTATCCTTGATAATGGGTATCCTTGCTTCACTCTTGATCTTATTGGGGAGGTTTCTAGCTTTTCCCCATTTTAGATAGTGCTTACTTATGGTTTTAGATCGATATTGCTTATCATTTTAAGGAACACTCCCTTTATTCCCATGCTCTCTAATGTTTTTAATAGGAATGGGTACTGTGTTTTGTCAAAAGCTTTTTCATCATCTACTGAGATAATCATATGATTTTCATGGTTTTGCTATTAATATGGACAATTATGTTGATAGTTTTCCTAATATTGAGTGGAGACTACATTCCTGGTATAAATCCCACCTGGTCATATTGTATGATCCTTGTGACATATTGTTGTAATCACTTTGCTAGTATTTTGTTCAAAATTTTTGCATCAATATTCATTAGAGAAATTGATTTATAGTTTTCTTTCTGTTTTACCTCTTCTTGGTTTAGGTATCAACACAATATTTGTGTCATAAAAAGGAATTTGGCAGGACTCATTGCCTGTTTTTCCAAATAGTTTATCTAGTATTGGAATTAATTGTTCTTTGAGGGGGTGGAATTTGAATGATGAGTCATCAAAGGAGTCTGAGAAAGAGGGAGAGGGAATGGCCTTGTAATGACATATTTGAGAAGACAAGTGATCAATAGTTAACAGATAATTGGTAACAGTTCCACCTGAGTCAAGGATAATGGAACAATTGAAAACCTGGAAGACTAGAAAGTTGGTGTTGCCTTAGATGCTGATAGGGAAATTTTGAAGAGGGTTGGCTTTGGAGGTAAAGATATTGTATTCATAACCTATCCATATCTCCTCTTCATATGCAACTAATTTTTTTTCAATTGAAAAATGAGAAGTGTGTAGAAGTGAGGACTATTTTAACCATCAGTCTAGCACAAAATTGGCTACCTGAGGGGTACCAATGGTCTTTGTAAGGGACTGGGGATGGAAGGTGGGAGGAAGTAGAGATAGACTTTACTGTTGCTATGGGTGATTTGTTCAGGATAGATTATAACATTCCAGCAGGCTCATATGTGGGTTAACATAAATGAAAACTAATAGTGGGAGGGGGAATAATGAGAAAGTATTGGAGAAGGAGATAGGGTTGTATCAAAGACAAGCCCAAGATTGGCTTTAGGGGGATATGAACCATCTTTCCACCTCCCCAATTAATTGATTATACTTCCTTTCAGGTCAAGCAACAACATTGCATGGCCCCCAGACATACCATTCTCCCCCTACCCCCTTATCTTGGAGATTACTCATGTTGGAGACTGTTATTTTCAAAAAGCATAATTTACAAAACCTTAGGGTATTTCATGTTATATAGACAGAATATCCACAAAGTTTTCAAAGCAAAACTTCCTCTAAATTTGCTTTAATTTTAAAAATCTGTCAGAAGACTTTTAGGCATGAAAGCAAGTGTCACCAACTCACCTTTTCAGTTCAATAAACATGGCTTGTTGATGAAGGTTGGCCTTCATTCTCAAAAAGGACCAAAATGAAATCACTATGACGGGATCAAGGTACAGTGTGACTGTGGTTGATCAGACCAATATGAGCTCAGAAGAATCTATCACTGGTTGAACACAAATAGTCCATATGAACAGTTAGAGTAGAGATGGCTTGAAACTTATGCATCTCACATTTCTTTTGAGCGATAGCAATTCTGCTTTGTTCATGGAGTAGAGCACCTTCTTTGATGTGGGCCCATCATGCTGGGGGGTCCTGTGTCAGTGTATCCCATGTCTCACAGTTGATTCCAAAGTTCTTCAGAGAGACCTTAAGAGTGTCAGTGTATATATATTAAGTACATATATGGCAGGCCAGTGTTGGGCATAGAGATTACAAAGGTAAAAATGAAAAAAAAAATCTCTGGGAAATCACACACTTTTTCTGAATTAATTTCATGTTATTCCTCTTCACACACTCTCTATTTAACACAAACCTAAGTACTCTATGCTCCTCCTAAAGAATGCTCCATCTTCTGCCTCTATAACTTTGTACAGGCTGTGCTACATGCCTAGAATGTTCTTCACTTTTGCTTCTTGGAATCCTTAGCTTTCTTCAAGTTTCAGGTTATCATTTCCCACATTACATAGGTTTTTTCTGATTGTCCTAGATGTTAGCTCTACTCACCACTCTAAAATTATTTGCTATTTATTTTTCTATATTTTAAAATTTACTTATCTGTGTGTATGTAGTTTTCTTTCCAGGAGAATATAGACTGTTTTCATGAAGACAGTGTCTCTTTCATTTTTGAATTTGTATCCCAAGCACAGTGCCTGGCACCTAGTAGTAACTGAATAAATGTTTATTGCAGTAAAATGAATTTTACTGCAAGGTGATGACAAACAGTATGTGTGGAATATTGAGAGCATTAGACTAAGATTCAGAAAACCTGGGTCTTGGACAATGAGCTGTCATTTATTAGATGCATGACTATGGATTCATCACTTCATCTCATGGAAACTCTCTTTGCTCAGATGTGAGCTCCTTTGCATTGTATGCCACTATGTATCACTACCCTGGAAAGGGTAGGCATCTCTCTCATGTTTCCAGAACTCTTCAGGCTTTTGTTTTATTTTTCCTTCAGATTTGTTGAGTTGGGTTGTGAGGAGGGGACTTATGGTGTTATAGTATTGTCTCACCATCACATGAGAAGGGGTAAATGAAGGTCCCCAGAGCTCTATTTTTATGATGCTTCTATAGTATAGGAACTTAAAGTCCTTATCCCACTAAACTCTGCCTGAATCAGTTATGAGAATTATCTCATTCACTGCCTGAATTAGAAATGAGAAGCATTAGTACTCAAAGAGAGGTATCTTTGGGGAGGTATAGGATGGCATTATAAACTTTCATTAAAGACCTATTTTAACCAACATTTTAATTTACATTTTTTAAAAGGATTTTAATTTTTCTTGGAACTTGCAGTGAAAGGACTATTGTTAGAGAAGTGATTTCTGTACTGAGACCCTCTAATCATAATTAAAGCTGGAAAAATGGAATTGGTTGAATGTCCATAAATGCATTATAATTATTGCTTTAGAGATAGAGGGAAAACAGAGAAATATTGTCACTTTCTTACATGTCTTTTCATGAAGAGATTTGGGAGGTCGGCCAGTGCAACTCCATGGCCTTCAAAGTAGAAAGGTAGGCTTATCTTAGGCATACATGAAGGATAACCAAGTATTGGCCTTTAAGAAGTCTACTCTTTCCAAGCTCTGACCAATAGACAAAAGGTTGAAATTAGAGGTGCCTGAATGCTTCCTTTTAAAGATGCAAATGAATTCATTTAAGATTTCTAATATTTGAAAGAAGGTAGATACTTATAATACTCTTAGCATTCTAACTGTACAACAGAACTATCTTATATAGGGAGGTTTCTAATTTTTTAAGGATAAGCATACAGGAACCTGGCAACCATGATTTGTTCATTATCTCTCTCTGTCTCTCTCTCTCTCCCTGTCTCTCTCTCTTTCTTTCTTTTTCTCTCTCTGATCATACATTTTCCTGATAATATCTTTAAAGGTGCTTCTTGCCTGAAAGAAATTATTGTTGAGATATTATAGCCTACCGATACCTATTGTCCTTTTGGATATCATCCTATTTTTATTCTTGATAGTGTTGATATTTCTATGATTCATCACCATATAGTATCACTAGGAGAATAGTAACATGTAAAAAAATTAATGCATGTGTTTTTGGGAGCATCTTGGAATTATTGAAAGTTCTGTACAGTTTCCCAAATGTAATCTAACATATTCCCCTTGTTCAATCCTAGGGCCATACAATGCTTCTTAGATATTTTTACTGATAGACTAACTCAGTGTACTCTCCATAAAACTACACATTCCTTGGCCTCTTGGCTTTTCCCATGTGGAATTTCAGGCTGAGCTTATTGGAATTGTTGTGGATCTCATCAACGATGCCTTTTAGTTTTCTGAGGGCAAATTGATTAAAGAAATGTAGGAGAATTGCTTTGCTGTAGTGAGGGCCCAGTTGAGATTATCTAGCATAATTTTGTAGTGGACCCAATCAGTGAAGTTTTATGATTTTCTTTTATAATTCTCTCCTATTCCATTCTATAGCACATGTATATAGCATCAAAGGAGGGGAGTGGTGGGGATATTGCAAAGCTAAGGTTTGAAAGGGCATAATCAGTGATATGATAAATGAGCAAGGATTTGAATTATGAAGATTGGGTGGAGCGAAGTGATTTGTGAATAGGTCGAGGGAGGGAAAGGAGGAGGGTATAACAAATGAAGGATGATAACCTGAGAAAGTACTGAGAGGAGAAGGATTGGAGGTCACAGTGAAGACGAAGGAAAGGGTGAGGTGTTTAAGGCACAAAGAAAGATGGAATAATAAAGGAACTTCAGAGTTCACGAACAATGATGAGACCATTTCTAGATAGAGCTGAGGTGGGAATGGAAGAATTGGAAACTTAAGATAGTTGAGAGGACATGAATAAGCAGAATAAAGTCTCCTAGTGTGAAGGCAGGAATTATAGTGGAAAGATTGTGAGCTAGGCACTGAACTCATCGAGGAAGAAAGGAGAATGTCCTGGAATTTGTTAGACAATGGATAGAAGAGGCAGAAAGAGGCAGATATATGGACCTGGTAAGTCTGGTCATGAGTTAGGAGGTGGAAGTAAGAGATTGAAGAAGGGTGGCAGGATCTTGTCTAGGGGTTGTGACCCACAATTTAAGAAGTGCTGAAGGTATTGCAAGTGGAAAAAAGTTTAAGAAGTCATGGTCTGTAGGATGGCCTCTGGAATGATGAAGAAGGCCCTGGGGAAGGAAAGAAGCAGTAGTCTGAGAGGTGGTAGAGAAGCTCATGCAAGGTACCAAAGAGGGCACAGAAGAGTCTTAATTTTTTCTACTTTGCTTCAAAATTTCCCCATTATTCCCTTTATCCTAGGGATATCTTCCCATGATTCCAAAATTAGCCTTATGAGTTCTAACAATATGTATCAACCCAGACATACACCCTTCTCCCATGAAACAAACCTTGCTTTCATTCTGGCCCCCACAGCCATAATCCAACTGACAGACTGATTATGTATTTGGTCACACATTTTTTTTTCTTTTTTTAGGCAATTGGGGTTAAGTGACTTGCCCAGGGTCACACAGCTAGTAAGTGTCAAATGTTTGGTTTGAGGCCAGATTTCAACTCAGGTCCTCCTGATTTCAGGGCCGATGCTCTACCAACTGCACCATTCAGCTGCCCCTAGACTGGTTATATGTTTGGGACAATGGTGCAGATGCAGGTGAGAAGAATTTTTCTTTCCCCTTTTTGCTTTGTACCAACTCTGGGTCCATAGTGGTGATGCTAGTGAAGAGAATGGAGAATCTATCAATGGACACCCAATCCAAGACATACATAAGGGGTTAGACTGGTTAGATGTGGTTAGATTGATTCCCAGTGTCAAGGATCATTTGCCCAGTAGAAGGGAGATAAGCAAAGAGACCAAAGGAGAATCCTCTCATTCTACTCCTACTTTTATGCTTTTTTCTTCATACAGCCCAACTTTAATCTTCATTCATTCTTAGGTCTCCCCTCCATGGGGATCTTGTCTGCTCCAGTCTTCCCAAGCTTATTTGGCTAGAGTTTTATCATAGCTGAATTGAGATGTTTTCTAATCAAGAAAAATATAAATACATTGGAGTGAAAGCTAGCTTTTGTGTTCTGCTCACTCCCTAGTGTCTCTTTCCTAACTGATTTTTTTTCAGTAACATTCAATTAATAACCAACATTCAGTTAAAAGCTGGAATTACTTCATTAGCTCAGCCAAATTATCTTTTTATGTTGGTAATAAATAAGCAGCTATTAGCAATGATTCACATTAGTTCCATGGTTTAAAACATCTAATTTCCTCCTGGATGCTTTACAAGAGCCATGCCAATATTTTGTTGAGTGGTACAGTATTACTACTGTACTTGTACTAACAAGGTCTCTCCTTTTCTGTAAATGGGACTATAAATAATAGTCCTTCACTCCATCTAGCTTTCTTCATGTATACAGGCTTGGTATTGCCTCTTTTATTATGTGATAGGTAATTTCATTCAGGTAATGACTCAGCATATGTAGGAAATGGAGGACAGCAAGCAACCATTTCCAAGTGCTGAAAAATTTTCATCTAAAAATTAGATATGGTATCTGGGAAAATTTTGAATCAAATCACTTGGGCTGAGAGAAAAGGGGCGCTATCTTTAATGTTTTGTTTTCTGGCTCTTGTTTATCCTTGACCTTTTCCATTTTTATTTAACCTTTTATTACAAAAGGCCACATAACAAAGTAGAAAGAGTGTTGGATCTAGAGTCAAGAAACCTGGGTTTAATCCTGCTTCAGATACTTATTAACTATGTTGTCTTGGGCATATAGCTTCTCTCTGCTTTTGTTTCTTCTGTAAAACAGGGATAATGATACCTTTATACCACCACCCTCATGAATTTTTTTTCCTGAGAATAAAATTAAATGAATCGAGGTGCCACAGTACCAAAATGCCAATTATTTATTAATGTTGGTAATGTGTTGATTTAGCAACTCTATTGTTCCAGTGCCTAATCATGGAGATTCTAACTTTCTCACATTTAAAATTTGCCATTGTTAATATTTCATCTCAACATAGATGTTAATTCTTGTCATTTGGTCTATTACTCTTTTGATGTTCCTGGTAAGGAGCCAAGTCCTCAGTAACCTGCTTCACCCAGTATAGATATGGATTGAAGGTATGCAAGAGGGGGTGACAGTGAATCATCCACTAGTGATCATACACAATGCAGTTAACTTGGTATTGTTGTTGGGATAAATGCTTAGTCATAGCTGCTTTATTTGAGGTTTTTCTCTCCCAGGAACTAAGGTGATATAGAGGAGAGTGTGTCCTTAGGCGTGGGGAGAAAATGTTTGTACTTCTGTTCTTGCTATGCCTTCTCAATTAGTATCCCCTAATAAAAGCTAATTGATGTTAATTGGCTAAATGAAATTGGGGTGCTAATCCTTAGTGAATGACTTTGGAGAGAACAAACTGGAATGAAAGCTGATGGCATCAGAGAAAGATACTCCAAACTCTTCAGGTATAAAACCCTAGAACTCTGAGTGGGAGATACAGCTAGTTTCACTCTGGAAGAATAAGTCCAGAGTCTCACACACTTTTATTTATTATGATACAAAGCTAGCAAATTAGCTCCCAGGCATAATCAAATTGATGATCTGAGTGAGTGTTCTTAAATAAGTACACATTAACTTACAGTTTGAAATGTGCTTTCTGCATAAAAATCCTCAAAGAAATATTCTTCTGGGGGCAGAACCAAGATGACAGAGTAGAAAAAGTGTTCCTTTAAGCCCTCCCAACATTTTCCTCCATTTTTTTTCTTTTAGGTGAGGCAATTGGGGTTAAGTGACTTGCCCAGGGTTGTACAACTAGTAAGTGTTATGTGTCTGAGGCGAGATTTGAACTCAGGTCCTCCTGACTTCAGGTCTGGTGCTCTATCCACTGTGCCACCTACCTGCACACCCCCCCAATTTTTAAAAAATAACATCTCAAATCAAATTCTGGAGTGGCAGAGTCAACAAAAAAGTCCCACCACTAGTGGTGACAGAAGCAACAGCTGCTTTAGGAGCTCCCAAATCAGAGATGGTAAGGGGACCTGGCAGCTGATCAGAAAGAGACTACAGGAAACACCTGTGCTAGCACTGGATGCTGGACCAGATGCTGTTTGGCAACTCAATTAATTGCCTGTGTCCACTTCAAGGGCAGGGAAGAGCACTTTCAGAAAATAATACCTTTAAAACTAGAATGGGGCAAGGAGAAGCTAATGACTCTGTGAGACATCAAGAAACAACAAAAACAGTAAAAAGAATGAAAAAAATAGAAAAAATGTGAAATATCTCATCAGAAAAAAAAAACTGACCTGGAAAATAGATGGAAAAAAGATAATTTAAGAATTATTGGATTACCTGAAAGCCATGGTCAAAGAAAGAGCCTGGAAAACTGCCCTGATATCTTTGACTCTAGGGAGTAAAATAGAAATTGAAAGAATCTACTAATTCCTACCTGAAAGAGATCGCCAAAGGAAAACTCTCAGGAATATTATAATAAAATTCTAAAACTCCTAGGTCAAAGAGAAAAGTATATCAAGCAGCCAGAAAGGAACCATTCAAATATCATGGAGCTACAGTCAGGGTCACACAAAATTTAACAGCTACCACATTAAAGGAGCAAAGGGCTTAGAATATGAAATTCTGGAAGGCAACAGAGCTAGGATTACAACCAAGAATAATTTACCCTGCAAAACTGAGTATAATTCTTCAAATAATCCAAAAAAAATGGACACAATAAAATAGAGGATTGTCAAGCATTCCAGATGAAAAGACCAGAGCTGAATAGAAAATGTGACTTTCAAATATAAGACTCAAGTGAAGAATAATAAAAAAAAGAATGAGAAATCCTGAGGGAGTCAATAAGGTTAAACTGTTTACATTTCTACATGGGAAGATGATGCATATATCTTCTAAGAATGTTATCATTAACAGGGCAGTTAGAAGGGTTCTGTGTAGAAAGAAGGTATAAGAGGGAGATGATTATATTGGGATGATGTAAAAAAAATGGATAAGTGAGAAAGAAGAATCCCGTAGGAGAAGGGGGAATGTAAAAAAAAAAAAGAATGGGAAAAATTATTTCACATAAAAGACATGCACAAGGAAGAGCTTTTTATAGTGGAGAGAAAAAATAGTGGGGTCAGGCTATGCTTGAAGCTTGCTGACATTTAAATTGGTTCAAAGAAGAAAAAATATATGTATTCACACACTCAATTGGTAATAAAAATCTATCTTACTCAAGAGGGATGCTGGAGGGAAGGAGCACAAGACAAGGGGTTGTGATAAAAAGGGAGGACAGATAAAAGAAGGCAGTCATCGGAAGCCAAACTGACTTTAGAGGATGAAGAGGACAAAAATAGTGAGAAGGATAAACAAAAATAAATAAGATAGAGGAAATGTTCAGTTAATGATTATAACTGTGAATGTGAATGGGATCAACTTACCTATAAAATGGAAGCAGATAGCAGAATGGATTAGAAACCAGAATCCAACAATATGTCATTTGCAAGAAACATATTTGAATGTAAACTTTTTTTTTTTTTTTTGCAATTGGGGTTAACTGTCTTGCCCAGGGTCTCATAGCTAGTAAATGTCAAGTGTTAGGTCTGAGGCCAGATTTGAATTCAGGTCCTCCTGACTTCGGGGCCAGTGCTCTATCCACTGGGCCACCTAGCTGTCTCAAGAAACACACTTGAAACAGAGACATACACACAGAGTTAAAAATAAAGGGCTAGGGCAGAATCTATTATGCTTCAACTGTTGTAAAAAAGTTAGGAGTAGCAATCATGATCTTAGACAATGCAAAATCAAAATGAGACCAAATTAGAAAGGATAAGTAGGGAAACTTTGGGGCAGTTAGGTGGCACAGTAGATAGAGAACTGGGCCTGGAGTCAAGAAGAACTGAGTTCAAATTTGGCCTCAGATATTTACTAGTTGTGTGATGCTAGGTAGGTCAGTTAAACCTGTTTGCCTCAAGTTTCCTCATCTGTAAAATGATATGAAAAAATAAATGGAAAACCACTCCAGTGTCTTTGCCAAAAAAACCTCAAAGTGAGTCACAGAGTCAGACACAACTGCAATGACTGAACAACAACAAAGCGAGGAAACTACATCTTGCTAAAAGGAACCATAGAATATGAATATCATCAGTACCAATATGCACCAAAAAGCATAGATCCAAATTCTTCAAGGAAAAATTAAATGAATTACAGGAGTAAATAGGCACTAAAACTATACTAATGGAAGACGTCAACTTTCCCATCTCAGATCTAGATAAATCTAACCATAAAATAAATAAGGAAAAAGTCAAGGAGATAAATAGGTTCTTAGAAAAGTTAGATATGATAGATCTCTGAAGAAAACTGAATGGGAATAGAAAATGATACACCTTATTCTGAGCTACACATGGAACCTTCACAAAAATTGACCATATATTAGGGCATTAAAAATCTCACAAATGCATAAAAACTTCAAATGTAGAAAAGAAGAAAAATTAAATGCATCATTTTCAGACCATAATGTGATAAAAAATTACATTTGATAAAGGACTATGGAAGAATAGATTAAAAGTTAATTGGAAACTAATTAATCTAATCCTAAAGAATGAACCTAAATCATAGAAACAATCATTAATTTCATTAAAGAGAATGACAACACTGTCACAACATTTCAAAATTTGTGGCAGTACTTAGGGGAAAATTTATATTTTTAAATATGTACATCAATAAAAGATAGAACAGATCAATGCCTGCAGCTAAAACAACAACAACAACAAAAAAAAAACCGACAAAAAAAAACTAGAAAGAGAATTCCTAATAACATCAAAATGGAAATCCCAAAAAATCAAAGGAGAGATTAATAAACTGAAGGTAAGAAAATAATTGAATTAATAAAATAAAACTAAGAGCTCACTTTATGGAAAAAACAATAAAATATAATATCATTGGTTATTTTGAATTAAAAAAACCAAATTACTAGTATCAAAAATGAAAAAGGGAATAAACCACCATAAAAGATGAAATTAAAGCAATTATTAGGAGTTATTTTGTCCAATTATATGCCAGTAAAATGGATAAATATTTATGATAATATACATTTCCCAGATTAACAGCTGAGGAAAAACAATATTTAAATATTCCTGTCTTAGAAAAAGAAATTGAAGAAGCCATTAATGAACTCCTTTTAAAAAAAAGTCCAATACCAGGTGGATTTACAAATGATTTCTACCAAACATTTAGGAAATAATTAATCCCAGCACTATATAAATGACTTGAAAATAAAAGACATTTTATCAAATTCCTTTTATGACACAAACATAGTTTTGATACCTAAACCAGCGAGATCAAAAACAGAGAATGGAAACTATAGGCCAATTTCCTTAATGAACATCAGTACAAAAATTCAAAATAAAATACTAGTAAGGAGATTACAGCAATATATCATGAAGATCATACAGTATAACCAGGTGGTATTTATACAGGGTTCGTTCAATATTAGGAAAACTATCAACACAATTCACCACATCAATAGATGCAAAAAACAAAAACAAAAACCTTTGGCAAAATACAACACCCATTCCTGTTAAAAACACTAGAAAACATAGGAATCAAATGGGACCTTTTTTAAAATGCTAAGTAGTTTCCGTCTAAAACCAAGGGCAAGTATTAAGATTAGGAATGAAATAAGAATATCCATTATCATCACTATTATTCAATATTGTAGTGGAATTACTATCTATAATAATAAAACAAGAAAAATAAATTGAAGGAATAAAAATAGACAATGAGGAAACAAAATATCACTTTTTACACATAAGGTGGTATACTTAAAGAATTCACTAAAAAATAGTTGAAACAATTTGTTTCAGCAAAGTTACAGTATACAAAATAAACTCACATAAATCATCAGCATTTCTATATACACGATGAAAAAAATGTGAAGGAAGGTAGTCTAGCAGTTCCAGATTTCAAACCATATTTCAAAACTGTAATCATCAAAACAATCTGGTACTGACTAAGAAATACAGTGGTGAATCAGTGGAACAGACTAGGTATACAATATATAGTAGTAAATAACCATAGTAATCTAGTGTTTGATAAACCCAAATATCCAAGCTTTTTGGGACAAGAATTCACTATTTGACAAAAATTGCTGGGAAAACTGGAAAGCAGTTTGGCAGAAACTAGATATCGACCACCATTTCACACTGTATACCAAGATAAGATCCAAATGGGTAAATGATCTAGACATAAAAGGTGATATCACAAGCAAATTAGGGGAACATGGAAAAATATGCCAGTTCAGGTCTATGGATAAGGGATGAGTTTATGACCAAACAATTGATAGAAATGATTACATGAAAAAAAATTATAGGAAGTACAATTTTGATTGCATGGAATTAAAAAGTTTTTGCAGAAAAAAAAAAAAAACTAATACAGCCATTATTAGAAGGAAAGTGAGAAACCGAGGGGGAGATTTACAGCAAGTTTCTCTCAGATATATAGGGATCAGAGAAAAAATTATCAAAATAAGAGCCACTCTCCAGTTGATAAATGGTCAAAGGATATGAAGAGGCAATTTTCAGAAGAAGAAATCTAAGCTATCTATGGCCACCTAAAAATGCTCTAAATCACTACTGATTAGAGAAATGGCCAATTTAAACAACTCTGAGATACCATCTTACACCTATTTCACCTATCAGAGTGGCTAATAGGATAGAAAAGGAAAATGAGAAATGCTGGATGAAATGTGAGAAAATTGGGACACTAGCACACTATTAGCAGAGTTGTGAACTAGTCCAACTATTCTGGAGAACAATTTGGAACTATGCTGAATGAGCTATAAACCTGTATATACCCTTTGATCCAGCAATACCATTACTAGATGTGTGTCCCAAAGAGATCAAAGAAAAGAGAAAAGGACTTATATGAAGAAAAAAAAATTATAGCAGTTGTTTTTGTGATTGCAAAGTATTGAAGATTGAAGGGATGCTCATCAATTGGAAAATGGCTGAACAAATTGTGGTATATGATTGTGATAGAATGCTGTTGTGCTATAAGAAATGATGAGTAGGATTGTTCCAGAAAAAAACTGGAAAGACTTATGTGAACTCATGCATGTTGAAGCGAGCAGAACCAGGAGAACTTTGTACACAGTAACAGCAATATTTTATGCATGATTAATTTTCAAAGACTTAGCTACTCTGATCAAGGCAAAGAATTCCAAAGGACCCATGATGAAAAATGCTATCCACTTCCAGAGAGAGAACTGATAAACTCTAAACGCAGAATGGAGCATACTTTTTCTCCTTTATTTTCATTGTTTTATTTCTTTGTATATTCTTTCACAACATGGCTCATATGGAATTATGTTTTGCATGACTTCACATGTATAACTGATATTAGATTGTTTGCCTTCTCAAACAGGAGGAGGGAGAAAAGGAAAGGAGATAATTTGGAACTCAAAATTTATAAAAAATGAGTGTTAAAATGTTTACATGGAATTGGAAAATATTTAATGTATATGATAATGTATAAATATAAGTATTATTATTCCCAGTGTATAAATGATGAAGCTTGGGCTGAGACAGGTTCAGTGATTTTTCCGCCATAATGGGACATAAATCCAGGTCTTTGCCTCCTAAAATCAGAATTTTTTTTGTCTATGCCACAGTTGTCAGAATCCAATGAAGCCCTCATAAACCAAAAATGGTCCCTGGGCAGGATAGGGAAAAACCAAAACTTGTGCCCAAAAAGGTATAACACACTTTCATGTATTTATGAGGTTAAAGACTGCCAAGGATATCTCCTTGCTGACTTCTGAATCCTTTGGTAATTTCATCTTTATGTCTCGGTCTACATTGTATATCCCAAAACTATTTTGGACTACTAATATATTTAGCAGAAAAGCCTAGATGAGATAATATATGGGCACCTTACTTTGTCCTCAAAGAATCTTTATTACCTAGGTCTGTTCAAACTACATCTTAGGGTATGGAAAGAATTGCTATATGCCATTATTGTACATCTTAGTACTTAGCATGGTATGTGGCATATAGTAGGAGTTTAATAAATGTTAGTTGACTGATTATTCAGTCACTGGTTATAATTAAAAAAAACAAAAACTTGAGTAGAAAAGTTGCTACAGACCTGCAAACATTTGCCACAGAACTGGAGATGGGTAAATGTTTTCACATTATTTTTTAAAAGGGACGGAAGAAAAAAGTTAGATTCATCAAACTATAAGCATATCTGAGTGTGCATTAGTTCAGTTGGTGTTTGCCTGTTTAAATACGCCCATGTCTGTATCCCTGGACGTGTTTGTCCACTGGGTATTACATGTATGAGTAGGTTCAAGAAAAGACCCCATGAACTGACTGTTGTGGACCCTGGAACTGTATAAAGCCTTTAGTTATGCATTGAGTTTGACTATGCGAGCTTCATGGAGAGTGTGTGAATCAGGGAGTCCCTAGGGGCAGAAGCTCTGACTGTATAGTTGTCAGAATGCTTGATAATACTGAGTCTGGAATTGATACCTAAAGTGACTGCATTTCAGACCATGATGGCAATAAACTCTGGACAGTTTTCTTGTGTGAGCTGATATAGTTCTAGCTCCCCAACATACACTCCAAAAAGAAAGGAAAAGCCAATGAATTCAAGATATGGATATGAGATACTTCATGAGTGTTTGTATTTGGGATTGGGGGGAAGAGGGATTTCCATTATCAAAGGCAGATTTTTGCTCAGCACAAGGAAAATTTATTATAGTTGTCTCAGAGTTGACTAGGCTGCATTAAGAGGTAGTGGGTTCTAATCTTGGGAGGTTGTCAAGCAGAAGATGCAGAGTGATCAAACATTTTATAGAGGGAAGCTTTGCTTAAGTACATATTGGACTACAGGACCACAGAGGTCCTATTGAACTCTGAGATTCTATGATCCCTATTCAGGTCTGCAATATTTGTAGCCACTTTATACATTTGAATTTGTAAAGCTTTGACTCAGAAAACTGTTTTCTCCTAGATACTTTGCCTGCAGGAGTTACAAAGTACTTTGTCTGTGACCTCATGGTCTCAACAGAAAGTCTCTTTAGTCTTACAGTCCCAGTCATACACATCTAATGGAAGACATATAGTCACTGTTCTCCTTCTCCCTCTCCCTCTTCTTCTCCTCTCCCTCCCCCCCCCACCTCTGGGACTGATTGTATCCCTGCATTTATCTTTTCCCATGCAAAGAACACAGGGGCTGTGTAATTTTTTTAATTCAGATATAACAGATATAATATATATGATTGGGGCATCTTCACCATTACTCTCCAAATGGCATACTTTGTGGGGAAGGCTGTAAGTTGCAGACATTTATTCACAATAGATTCTCTTATTTTAGCGAACAAGTGCCTTGTCCCAGCATTCACTTAGCCTTACAAAGAGAATTATTGCCTGCTTCTCCAAGTTTCCAAATATGTGCCCACATATACTGCTTTTTATCTCTTTCTTTCCTTGACATTTCATTCTACTGTTCTCTGGACCAACTCAAATCTTTCTGACTCACTTTTTTCCTTTCATGAAATGCTTTCATTCATATGACAAGGGGCTTCTATCTATTGCTGCACCTTCTGTAACACCAGCCTTAGTTATATCCTGCTGCTTTCCAAGTAGTTAGGGTGAAATTAGGAAATGTGAGCAACTCTGTGTGCTTGCAATCTCCCAAGCATAGCTGTTTTACTTTTCATTGGAATTCTTAGAATCTTATACCCTTAGGTATAGTTAACAGCATGTTCTTTTGATCAAGTGTACTTTATACAAAAATGAAATTCTTTATTAAAAAAAAAACCCTAAACATAAACCAATCTTAAACACATTTTACCAAGAACATAGAACAATATATTTTAAAATGAACATCTAGGTATAATATACCATTTTCACTCTATTTAGCTATCAGTATTTCTTTTTCAATGTTGAGAAGTTTCCTTCAGTTCATCCTGAATCTCAAAATAGAATCAAGTGTTTTGTAAACATATATATACCTTAAGAATTTATGTAGCTTCACCAGTATCAAGACCCTCATAACCTTTATTCTAGTAGTTTCTTCTATTTGAGAAGCAGCCAAGTCTAGACTTGGAGTTAGGAAAGCATTGAATCCTGCCTTTGACATTAGCTGTGTGATGCTGGGGGGGAAATCGCTTGACCTCTCCAAGTCTCAGTTTCCTCATCTGCAGTTAATTATGCTATTTATACCTTATGCACAGGGTTGTTGGAAGAATCAAATAATATCTCCAAAGCACTTTACCAAAAAAAAAAAATTGAAGTGTGACAAAATGCAAGCTATATTATAATACAGCAGGGGGATAATCAGGAGAACTCTGATTAGCTAGACTAGAGTACTTGCCATATAGCTGAACATGCACTTTGGCCCTTTGCAGTGGGATATGGACTTTTTTTCCCCTTTCTTAAAGGACATGTGTGACACAATGGCTCCACATTGGTTTCTTGGACCTTGTGAATGAAAGTTTGTATCTAAGAGATTGGCTCTATAATTATGGGGCATGATGGGGCACAAATTCTGATAGAGGAAATATCCCTTTGAGCAGACTATAAGAGTGTTGGAAAAGTTCTACCTCTCTCTTTTCACCTATCACTTGGAACTCTATGAACTTAGCTTTCAACTTCTAGTAGGAGGTGGAGGATGTGTCTCCCCTCTATCCCTATCAGTCATGGTAATTATGAGAGTATGGTAGCAAGAACATGTGATTGCCTAGCTGAACCTGAGACTAGATCTTAATCTCCTGTCTTTATCTTCTATTTTATGTGTGCATTATTTTTCCTGATCACAGGTCAGTGTAAGGAGATCCTGAGAAAGAGATGTCTCTAGCCAGTAACATCGTGAGTTTGAGAGGTTGGGAGTTACTGAATTGATGCCAACTGTCCAACGAAAGTTGCTAGTCAGATAAGAAGATGACCAGCAGTAGGATAATCTTGAATCTGAAGGTCCTAAAGAACCAGGCCCGGAAGTTAGAAAACCTGGAGTTTGTGAGTAGCTCAAACAATAGAGATTTGAGATAAATATAAAATACATGTTCAATGGTCCTATGACTGCTGAATTCATATTGTAGGAATGTATAATAGGCATTTTGGATTACTATTTTGTATTTTAAGTATGAGGTACTGTCTCTTTAAGGAAATATACTTTTTATATGGAGCAATTTAGTGTGTAAAAAAAAAAACTTAATCAGGTAGAGGATGTAAGATATTGCCTCTTTCATAGATGAACATTTTCGTGCCTGAAAGGAGTAGGAAAAGAGCTTTGGTTTAATAAAAAGTCCTAAGATATGTGCATTAAGAAATACAGTTCTCAGAGGAGATTTGAATAGTTTAAGAAAGAAAAATGAACTGTTGCATAAATATTTGGACAAATCACCTTGTGAAAGATGTAGGATGATGTTTTGTATGTAGACAGTTTGGTGGTTTAAAATGGCAGAGATAGAAATTTTATTTATTTAAAAACTGGAAACATGTGAGTAATAAGCAATACAATTTCAAAGACATAGTGAATTTGCCCAGCTGGAGAGTTGTGAGGCCCAGCAAAAAAAGTAGTTAAGCATAAATGTGGCTTCATTCGTGCTGATGTTCCTGAATAGATCATTGCCATCAAAACCTGTAGCCCAGAGTTGAGTTGCCTCCAATAACCAACATGATTTTTTTCTCCTTCTTGTGCTTCCCTACCAGGTTTCTCTCAATGTTATTCCTAGTATTCCCCACAAATAATGATTATATTGAGGGAAGAGTGTGACCCAGGTTTATGTGCAGATTGTAATGGATTCTAATATTACTGCACATGCTTTACTATGCGAATACCTTGCTATTATTATTTCCTTTGCCTATTACTAAATTAATCATTGTATTGTAGATCTAAAAGTATAATCATTGTAAGTGACTAGTTTGTGTAAATAGAAATGCATTAGGAGGAACTCAAGAGTTAAAGTGGTGACTAAGAGAAGTGTCTTCTACTTATAACAGTGCTGCCCTTAGGAACCTGAGATAATTTGAGTGTAATCATGTGTCGGTGGTTCTTCTATGAGAACCTAGACCTACCAGTTGCAGTAAATGAGGCAATCTAGGGAGGAAGTATATATCCACATACCCTGTATGAGAAGTATAAGGTGCTATAATATGAATTGCCACCCTTCTACCACATTATATAAGTATGTTAATGCATGCTTACGAATCTTTTAAGTTTAAAGCATTTCTTGGTGGTAGAGGAAATAAATAGCTGTTTTACACTTGATATCTAATTTGTACATTGTGGGGTGTTCAGAGAGGACTATCACCTCTGGCGTGAAGGCTTGTTGAGCACTTTTTAGGGCTGCTCATCTGACTTTGTTGTCCACCTGTCACACAACTATCACCTGCAGGTCCAAGAAGCTGTAGTATATGTAGTGGCTACACCCAAGTAAAAACATCTTGGCAGATGGGCTGAACCAGGTTAAAGGTAACCCATAAACCTCAAAACCATTGGTGAGTTAGGGGAATGTCTACCCCAAACATGTGAAGACTTTACTCAGTGAACTGGGAGGATGAGAACAATTCATTCCAATGGCCATGAGGGCTGCTGAAACAGGTGTTATGGAACACTTAGAGGTTGATGAGACAGAAGACACTAAGGTCATCCACTGCGTCATAGGCCATTGCCAGTCATCTCGACTTTTTTGTCTTGCCACTGGACTTTGACGAATCTGGAAAACAGAGTGAAGCTGATGACTTTGCACAACTTTGCCTCATCCAATTCATGCTCAAGTCATCACCCATCATCCACTATTTCGTGATTAAACTATTTTATTAGTTTACTATCTCACTATGTTACCTACTATGAAGTCTTGTGGCAACGAAACAACAAGTGTAGATACATTGGGAGCTTTAGCCACGACTCTACACACAGGTGTTCCAGGGCATTGGGTCATCTTCTCACTGAGCTGAAGCAGCATTGGAATTTGGCAGCTCCCTGGGAGTTTGAGCAGCCTTTTTGAAGGACCATACTGCTCACCTCCTGGCATGAGGAAAGAACTAGAAAAGGTCCCCTAAAATTATCTGTTTTATCCAACTCTGGCCTGCTTAAAGCAGCAGGCAAGGGTCCCACCCTGTGTTTCAAGCACAAAAAAGTACAAAAATTTTGGCAAAATTCCACTCACCATTGGCACATGTAACATGCTCACTCTCATGGACGACATGAAATCTAGCATACCTGAGAGTAGAATAGCTCTTGTTGTTAGAGAACTCAGCAGGTACCACATCCAAATAGTTCTGAGTGAAACAAAGATGGTGAATGAAGGCTAGCTTATTGAAGTTGGACCTGGATACACATTTTTTTTCCTGGAGTGGCTACTGGAGTGAGGAGTGCCATGAAACTGGTGTAGGTTTTACAATCAGATCCGATCTAGTCAGCAAACTCGTATGCCTTGCAAAAGGAGTGAATAACAGGCTCATGACAATGCAACTGTGGGAAAGTACCATGCCACCATCATCAATGTGTATGCTCCTACCATGATGAACCCTGATGAGGTCAAAGAAACATTACATGAAGACTTGGAGACCTTTATCATCAATGTGCCAAAATAGGACAAGTTTGTAACTCTGGGTGACTTTAATGCCAGAGTAGGCACAGACTACCAGACATGGCAGAGAGTTCTTGGGAGGAACAAAGGTGGAAACGTCAACAGTTACTTGCTACTGAAGACTTGTGTGTCTCATTACCTTCTCATCACCAAAACTGTCTACTGTTTACCTAACTGCAACAAAATGTTGTGGATACACCCTCACAGCCAGCGCTGGCATTTAATAGACTAAATCATTGGAAGGAGAAGAGACAGGTAGAATATGAGAGTGACGAAGGTTATGTGTGGTACAGAGTGCTGGACCAATCATAGACTTGTTTTCTCCAAGCTGAACATTCACATTCAGCAAAAGTGGTGGCCTCCAAGACAAGATGAAGGTCAAGGATACTCAACGTCCACAGATTAGAACTTTTCTCCATGTGTGAACAGTTCACTGCAGACCTGAAGGGCAAGTTGAGTCAGCACACAGTTAGCAACAGTGGAACAGAAAAGGAATGGGTAGCTATCAGACACTTGATGTACAGGACTGCATTTATTAATATGGGCCAGAACACTTGCAAACAACAGGATTGGTTTGATGAAAATGATGGGGAAATTCAGAAGCTGTTAACCAGTAGGTTAGTTCATCTGTCTCTGAAAGGAATTTAACTCCATTAATAGTAAAGTACAAGTGAAGCTTAGAGAGATACAGGATTCTTGGTTCAGTAAGAAGGTGGATGAAATCCAATTTTACACTGACAGGAACAACCCAAAGACTTTCTACAATGCTTTGAAGACTATGGGCCAAAGACTTCTCGTATATCTCAACTACTCAGTGCTTGATGGAGTCACACTCATCAGTGATAAGAAAATGATTCGGGAGAGATGGGCTGAACACTTCCACAGCATTCTCAACAGACCATCATCAATCAATGCAGAAGCTATTGACTGTATGCCTCAGGTTATAGTCAATCTCTATCTGAACCTTCAACTAAAGCAGAGGTATTGAATGCCATTTGGCTCCTCTTGAATGGCACAGTGTCTGGCACTGATTCCATCCCAGCAGAGATACAAGTTAGGGGGGCCACTGCTCATATAAAAGCTGACTGAAATCTTCTAGATTGTATGGTAAGAGGAGGTTATACCTCAGTAGTTCAAGTATGCTTCCATTGTCCATCTCTATAATGAAAAAGGAAACAGTATGTCCTGTGACAATCACAGGGGGATCTCTCTCCTAGTCATTGATGGCAAGATTCTTGACTCATTCATTCTTAAGGATTAGGTTATTTAGTTTCCAATTAATTTTTTAGTATATCTTTCCATGGCCTCTTATTACATGTAAATTTTATTGCATCATGATCTGAAAAGAGTACTTTTAATCTTTCTGCCTTTCTGCATTGGATTATGAGGTTTTTATGCCCTAGTATGTGGTCAGTTTTTGTGTAGGTGCCATGTGCTGCCAAGAAAAAGGTATGTTCCTTTCTACCCTCATTCAATTTTCTCCAGAGGTCAACCATATCTAAAATTTCTAAAATTCTATTCATCTCCTTAACTTCTTTCTTGTTTATTTTGTAGTTAGATTTATTTAGTTTTGAGAGGGAGAGGTTGAGGTCCCCCACAAGTATAGTTTTGTTATCTATTTCTTCCTGAAACTCCCTTAACTTCTCCTCTAGGAATTTGTATGCTATACCACTTGGTGCATATATGTTTAGTAATGATATTACTTCATTGTCTATGGTACCTTTCAGCAGGATGTAGTTTCCTTCCTTATCTCTTTTCATTAGATCTATTTTTGCTTTTGCTTTGTCTAAGATCAGGATTGTTACCCCCCCCCCTTTTTTTTACTTCAGCTGAAGTATAATATGTTCTACACCAGCCTTTTACCTTTACTCTGTGTGTATCCCTCTGCTTCAAATGTGTTTCTTGTAAACAATGTATTGTAGGATTATGGCTTTTAATCCACTTTGCTATCTGCTTCTGTTTTATGGGAGAGTTCATGCCATTCACATTCACAGTTATGATTACTATCTTTGTCTTTCTCTGCACCCTATTTTCCTCTCTGTTTATTCTTTTCTCTCTCCTTTTCCCCTTTCTCTCCTCACTAGAGTTTTGCTTTTGACCATCTCCTCCCTCAATCTGCCCTCCCTTCTATTCACCCTCTTCCTTTTCTTTTCCCTTTCTCCTTCTACTTCCTATAGTCCAAGTTAGATTTCTATACCTAACCAATTTTTTTTTCCCTCCTTGAACCAAATCTGATGAGAGTAAGGTTCAAACAATGCTCATCTCCCTCCCTTCTTTCCCTTTACTGTAATAGGTTTTTGTGCCTTTTCTTGTTATGTAATTTACCTTGTCTGTGATGGCAATATTCTTGCTAGAGTCCTTCTTAATTGGCTGATGCTTCACCTGAAAGATAGCCATCTGCTCAAGAGCCAAAATAGCCTCAGAAAGGACTGAGGCAATAGTCAACATGATGAGTGCTTCCTGACAACTCCAGGAGAAATGCTAGGAGGTCTGTACATAATATTCATTGACCTGACCAAGGACTTTGTTACTGTTATTCTGGAAATCATGGTGGAATTTACTTGCCTGGAGAAGTTCATAACTATTATATGCCAGTTTCATTATAGCATGATCATATTGATTCTGTATAAAGGACAATACTTTCATACTTTCCCAGTCACAGTGGAGTGAAGCAGGACTGTGTGATTGCTCCCATGCTTTTTAGCATGATGTTTTCTGCATTGTTGCCAGATACCTTCAAAGAAGATGAAAATGGCATTAAGGTCAGCTATCACACAGATGGCAAACTATTTAAATTGAAAAAGCTAAAAGCCAAGACCAAAGTGGAAGAAGAGTTGTTGTGTGACTTTTTGTTTGCAGATGATTGTGCACTAAGTGGAGTGTCTGAGGCTGAGATGCTACAAAGTATGGATCAGTTCTCTGCTGCTTGTGCTAATTTTGGCCTAACAACTAACGTCAAGAAAATAGAGGTTCTCCACCATCCAGAATGGCACCATCCATACATGGAGCCATTGCTTACAATAAACAGAGAAATTTTGAATTCTACAAATAAGTTTACTTACCTTGGCAGTATACTTTCTAGGACTGTCCACATAGATGATGAGGTTTATAGATGCATTGCCAGAGCTAGCTCAGTGTTTAGGAGGCTTTTAAAGAATGTTTAGGAGAGGAGAGGTATTATGTTGCACACCAGACTGAAGGTCCATAGAGCCATTGTCCTGACTTCATTGTTTTATGCCTGTGAAATCTTGACAGTCTATCGGCACCATGCCAGAAAATTGAACCTTTTCCACTTATGTTGTCTTAGGAGGATTCTGAAGATTACCTGGCAAGATAAGGTACCAGACACTGAAGTTCTCTCTGAAACTGAACTGCAATCATTCAAACTCTACTACAGAGAGCATAATATAGCCTGAATGCCAAACACAGAATATCCGAAAAGACTTTTTATGGAGAACTTGCAAAAGGCAAGTGTTCACATGGTGGTCAGAAGAAACATAAAGATACTTTCAAGGTCTCTCTGAAGACCTTTGGTATTGAATGGGAGATGGTGGCACAGGGCATCATAGCATGGCATGCTCACAGCAAAGAAGGCACCTTGAGCAAAACATAATTGCAGTAGAGCAAAGGAAATGTGAGCTGCAGAAATTTAGAGATATCTCCATCCCAAATGTTCTAATGAATTACTTGTGCCCGCCCCATGGAAGAGTCTTCTGAGCTCATATTGGACTGAACAGACACACAGTTGAACACACTGTACTCTGACCCCAACATTGTTATGTTATCAGTCATTTTCTAAAATGAAGAATGAACAGTCTTTTCTAGAAGGTGCCCTCTTAAATCTTTTGGCAAGAACATTGACATGAGTTATACTAAATCTTTATTTAGCATGTTTTTCATTTGAACTACAGGGTGGGTATACAATGATCAATAGGGTGGGAAAAAATGATCCCCTCACATTGAGACTAGTCTCCTCCAGAATTGGACCTGGTTTATGGGAGTCTCAAGTTTGGGGCCTTTGTGGGAAGGGGTTTCCTGGACCAGGAATATCAACAACAACAATAATAATGACTATTATTACTAGTCTTACTAATACAAGTTTTCAAGTCTTTAGCAAAAGAATCTCTTGATTTCTAAGCACTTTCTCAGCAGTTTTGCTATTGATGTCTGGAGGTGTCAAACATATAATGATGGGACAGTCTCAGATAGTTGTTAACTCAAAGTTTTAGCCTCAGCTGTTTCAGAAAGGTTTTATCATCATAGATGCACCTCAAGTAAACAGATGACCTTAACACTGCCCTACTCCCTGGAAAAAAAAAGGTACTCATAACCTCCCAGATAACTGGAAATATACTTGGTATATAATGCCTAAAAGGAATAATCATGGGATTGCTGATAGAAGGGACCTTAAAGGCCATTTAGCTCAAGTCCCTCATTTTCAAAATGTGGAATTGAGGTTTAGAGAAGTAAGTACCTTGTCTAAAGTCATGAAGGTAGTAAGAAGCAGAGTTAGGATTCAAGCCCAGGTCCTGGGACTCCAAATAAAGTGTTGTTTGGTTTATTTTTTTCCCCAAAATGTCACTATCATATAGGTTGCTATTACTAATAGAGACATGCTCACTTTAGGGAAGTCTTTCAGAGATTCTGTACAATGAATATACAGTCCCCATTGCCCGAAAGCTTACAAAAGCACTTCACCAAACAACCAAATTTTCTCAAAAGAAGCTACTCTAATAACTACTGGCAAGAAGCAACCCTCTTTCTCATCATATCTAGCCTATTACACACTACTTCTGAATGCCCATAATGGCATTGGAATGCAGTCAAATGGTGGTTGGCTCCACATTCAGCCTACCTGGAGTGTTGATACTTACCACTTACTCCTTTTCTCAAAGCACATAAAGAAGAATTACCTTTTTAACAACAAGGCTTGTCCAGAATTAGAAGACAGAATTAAAGTTGTAAAGCATTTTGATGCTACGGATCTAAGTGGAACTATAATTATCTTTCTTTTTTTCAAACCAGAAATAATAATTTTCTTTTCTACAAGAAGAGACCATCTCTCTTTACATCAGGTATTTGCTTTGTTGTTTTTTTTTAATTATTGATGCCTTTTGTTTTTATATCACATTCATGCCTGAAATATTATCCCTCCCTAATCTAGTAAGCCTTTCCTTGAAACAGATTTTAAAAAGTAGAAAAAAGTAAGCATTTCAGCAAATCCAACCAACATAACAACTTCATCTTAAAATATATGTAGCATTACAAACAGGAATAGAGGTATATTTTCTCAGCTCCTCTAAGGGTCAAGCTTCTCAGTCATTATAATTACATAGGATATTCATTGTATATATGGTTTTACTGGTTCCACTTCATGCTACATTAGTTCTTCTGAGTCTTTTCGTGCCTCTCTGACTTATTTGTATTTGTCATTTGAGGAAGCTACATGGCACAGTGAGTAGAGGGCAGGGTCTTGAGACAGGAGGATACATGTTCAAATTTGGCCTCAAACACTTACTAGCTATGTGACCCTGGGCAAGTCTTTTAATGCCTATTTGCCTCAGATTCCTCAAATGTAAAATGGGGATAACAATAGTACCTACCTCCCATAGTTATTGTGAGGATCAAATGAGTTAATAATCATAAAGTGCTTAGCACGGTGCCTGGCACATAGTAATTACTATATAAATTATTATTATCTCCTTTGGCACAGCAATTGTCAATGTATTTATGTATCACAATGTGTTTAGTTATTCTCTAATTGATGAGAGCTTTCTTTTTTCTATTTTTTCATTATTGCAAAAAGTGTTATCAATGATCAATGATAAATCTTTCCAATTATTTGTTGGTATTTCTTTAAAGAGTATGTTTTATTTTATTTTTATTAATTTTTGTAATTGCACTTATATGTCTTGAGCCTATCTTGGTAGATTACCTCCCATATATTTTGTGAATTTCATAGTTATTTTGAAAGGAACTTTCTATTATTTCCAAATTGATTTTATTATTGATATGTAGAAATGCTGGCTGTTTTTGAGTTTTTATTTTGCATCTTATATGTTAGCTACTTTACTGAGTTATTGTTTCTATTTGATCCTTTTCTGTTTCTTTGGGGCATTAGAAGTAATCATTTTACTTGCAAAGAGGCATAACTTTAATTCCTCTTTGTCACTGTTTAATACCTTTAATTTCTCTTATTTTACTGCTTTCCCTAGTATTTTTAGACCTATGTTAAATTATAATAGGAAGATGAGACATTCTATCTCATCTCCTCCAAAAGATTGCCCCATCATCATTCTCTTCTCACTCTCTCACTTATTTTCAATCTCTTCTTCCCTACTGGCTCATTTCCTTCTTCCTATGCACATGCCCATGTCTCTTCTATCCTGAAAAATTCCTCAGTTGTTCCTTCCATCACTGCTAACTATTGTCCTTTTCTGCCCTTTGTAGCTAAATTCAAAAAAGGTAGTCTACAGTAGGTATATCTACTTTGTTTCATTTCACTCTCTTTTTAACCCTTTACAATCTGGTCTCTGACTTTATCATTCCACTGAAATGGCTTTCTCCAAAGTTACTAATAATCTCTTAGTTGGCAAATGCAATGGCCTTTTCTCAATCCTTATTCTTCTTGAACTCTCTACAGCCTTTGACACTCAATCACTCTCTCTTCCCTGATACTCTCTTATCTCTAGGGTTTGGGACACCACTCTCTCCTGATTTTCTTACTGTTATTTGACTACTTCTTCTCTGTCTTCTTTGCTGGATCCTCTTCTAGATCATGCCCTCTAACCATAGGTATCTCTTATGGTTTGGTCCTGGGCCCTCTTCTCTTTTCCATCTATACCACTTCATTTGGTGATTTCATCAGCTCCCATGGATTTAATTACTGTCTCTAAACTGATGATTCTCAAATCTACCTATCCTGCACCAATCTCTCTGCTGACCTTCAATCTCCTGTCTCCAATCACCTTTCAAACATCTTGAATTGGATGTCCAGTAGACATCTTAAACTCAGCATTTCCAAAACAGAAATCCTAACCCAAACCCTAACCACTCATACCTTCCCTATTACTGTAGAAGGTAACACCATCTTCTCAGTCCCTCAGGTTCACAATCTAGGAGTCATCCTGGACTCTTCACTCTTTCTCCCTCTGGCACCATATCCAGGCAGTGCCCAATATCTGTTGATTTCACTTCTGTAACATCTCTCAAATATGCTCCCTTAACTTCTCTGAAACTGCCACAACTCTAGTGCAGGCCCTCATCACCGTGTGTCTTGATAAATTTAATAGCCTGCTGGTCATTCTGTCTGACTGATGTCTCTCCCTACTCTAATTTATTACGTATTCAGCCACTAAAGTGATTTTCCTAATGCAAGTCCGATTATATCATACCGCCTACCTCTACTCAATAAACTCCAGTGACTTCCTATTACCTCTAGGATCAAATACAAAATGCTCTGTTTGGCATTCAAAGCCCTTAATAATCTAGCCCCCTTCTATCTTTCTAGTCTTCTTCCATCTTATTCCTCAACATGAATACCTCAATCCAATTTCAGCTCCAGACATTCTCTCTGGCTGTCTACCATACCTGGAGTGCTTCCTCCTCCATTCTGACTACTGACTTCCCTGGTTTCGTTTAAGTCCCAACTAAAATCCCACCTCCTACTGGAAGCCTTCCACAATCCCTCATAATTCTAGTGACTTTCCTTTGTTTAAATTTATTTTTTTAAATAAATTAATTAATTTATTTTAGTTTTCAACATATACTTCCGTAAGATTTTGAGTTCCAAATTTTCTTCCCATCTTTCCCCTCCCTCTACCCTAAGACAGCATGTAAGTTGATATAGGCTCAACATATACATTCATATTCAATCTATTTTCACATCAATCATGTTGTAAAGAAGAATTAGAACCAATGGGAGAAACCACAAGAAAGAAGAAACAAAAAAAGGAGAAGGAGAGCAAATAATATGCTTCGATCTGCATTCAGACTTCATAGTTCTTTCTCTGGATATGGACAGCTCTTCCCATCATGAGTCTTTTGGAGTTGTCTTAGATCCTTGCATTGATGAGAAGAGCAAAGTCTATGAGAGTAAGTCATCGCACAATGTGACTATTACTGTGTACAATGTTCTGCTGGTTCTGCTTACTTCACTTATCATCAGTTCATATAAGTCTTTCCAGGTTTTTATGAAGTCCCACCTGCACAATAGTATTCCATTACATTCGTATACCACAACTTGTTAAGCCATTTCCCAATTGCTGGGCATCCCCTCAATTTCCAATTCTTTGCCACCACAAAAATGGCTGCTACAAATATTTTTGTACATGTGGGTCCTGTCCCCATTTATAAGATCTCTTTGGGATACAGGCCTAGAAGTGGTGTTGCTGGGTTGAAGGGTATGTACATTTTTATAGCCCTTTGGCCATAGTTCCAAATTGCTCTCCAAAATCATTGGATCAGTTTACAACTCCACCAACAATACATTAGTGTTCCAATTTTCTCACATCTTCTCCAGCATTTATCATTTTCCTGTTTTGTCATGTTAGCCAGTCTGATAGTTGTGATATGGTACCCCAGAGTAGTTTTGATTTGCATTTCTCTAATCAATAGTGATTTTTAGAGTATTTTTTTTCACATAACTATAGATAGCTTTAATTTCTTCATCTGAAAACAACTTGTTCATATCTTTTGACCATTTATCAATTGAGGAATGACTTGTATTCTTATAAATTTGCCTCAGTTCTCTATATATTTTAGAAATAAGGCCTTTATCAGAGATACTGGCTATAAAAATTGATTTCCAGCTTTCTGTTCCCCTTCTAATCTTGGTTGCATTGGCTTTGTTGATGCAAAAACTTTTCAATTTAATGCAATGAAAATTATCTACTTTTGTATTTCATAATGTTCTCTATCTCTTGTTTAGGCATAAATTCTTCTGTTCTCCATAAATCTGACAGGTAAGTTATTCCTTGTTCTCCCACTTTGCTTATAATATCAGCCTTTATATATATGAATTGTGTACCCATTTTGACTTTATTTTGATATATAGTGTAAGATATTGGCCTATACCTAGTTTCTGCAATACTATTTTCTAGTTTCCCAGCATTTTTTGTCACATAGTGAGTTCTTATCCCAGAAGCTGAAGTCTTAGGGTTTATTGAACAGTAGGTTACTATAGGCATAGCCTACTGTGTCTTGTATACCTAACTTATTCCACTGATCCACAACTCTATTTCTTAGCCAGTACTGAGTACTAATTTGATGATTGCTGCTTTATAATACAATTTAAGATTTGCTATGGTTAGGTCACCTTCCCTTTCATTTCTTTTCATTAATTCCCTTGATAGTCTTGACCTTTTGTTCTTCCAGATTAATTTTGTTATTATTTTTCTAGCTCTATAAAATAATTTTTGGTAGTTTGATATGGCACTGCATAAGTACATTAATTTAGTTAGCATTGTCATTTTTATTACATTAGCTCAGCCTACCCATAAACAACTGATGTTTTTCCAATTATTTAGATCTTACTTTATTTGTGTGAAAAGTGTTTTGTAATTGTGTTCATATAGTTTTTGGGTTTGTTTTGGCAGGTTGACTTCCAAATATTTTATAATGTCTAAAGTAACTTTAAATGGAATTTCTCTTTCTATCTCTTACTATTGGGCTTTATTGGTAATATATAGAAATGCTAATAATTTATGTGGGTTTATTTTATATCCTGCAACTTTGCTAAAGTTGTTCATTATTTCAAGTAGTTTTTTACTTGATTCTCTGGAATTCTCTAAGTATATCATCTTATCATCTGCAAAGAGTGATAGCTTTGTTTCTTCTTTGCCTATTCTAATACCTTCAATTTCTTTTTCTTCTCTTATTGCTAAAGCTGATGTTTCCAGTGCGTTATTGAACAACAGTGGTGATAATGGACATCCTTGTTTCACCCCTGATCTTATTGGAAATGCTTTTAGCTTTTCCCATTACATATAATGCTTGCTGATGCTTTTAGATAGATCCTACTTATCATTTTAAGGAAGACTCCACTTATTCCTGTGCTCTCTAGTTTTTTTTTTTAAATATTAATGGGTGTTATATTTTGTCAAAAGCTTTTTCTGTGTCTATTGAGACAATCATAAGGTTTGTTAGTTTTGTTGTTGATATGGTCAATTATGTTGATAGTTGTCCTAATATTGAACCAGCCTTGCATTCCTGGTATAAATCCTACCTGGTCATAGTGTGTTATTCTCACAATAAGTTGCTGTAATCTTTTTGCTAGTATTTTATTTAAAAATTTTACCTCTATAGTTCCTTCCCTTTGTTAATTTTTTCTTATTTATCCTGTATGTTGCTTGCTTGTACATAGTTGTTTACATGTTGTTGCCCCCCACCCCCACATTTGATTATAAGCTTCTTGAAGGCAAGGACCATCTTTTGCCTCTTTACATATCCCCAGTGCTCAGCATAGTGCCTGGCACATATTAGATGTTTAATGAATGTTTCTTAAATTGAATTAGTTTGATCTTATATTGATTGGGAAAGCTTCTAGTATTTTCCTATTGCAAATAATTATAGCTTTTGGTTTAAAATGTATAATTTGTATCTTCTTAAAATAGTCTTTCTGCACCTACACTTTGTACTTTTTCTTAAGCAGCAATATGCCTTGAATGTGGTAAAATTATTTTTCTATCTAGGTTGGTTTCTTAACACTGCCTCAGTTTCCTCATATATGAAATGAGCTGGAGAAGGAAATGGCAAACCACTTCAGTATCTCTGACAAGAAAACCCCAAATGGGGTCATGAAGAGTTAGACATGACTGAAAATAACTGAACAATAACAGTAACGTGTTCTGAAGTGTCAAATTTTAATTCCCTTCTCTATCCATTTATATGTGATTGCATTTGTATTTATTATCTACTGTATCTCTCTCTCTCTCTTAGAAATCTCAATCAATTAAACAATCAATGTTAAATGGAACAAATGTAATAAGAGTCACCCTGTGTCTGAAGTCACAAGGACCAGTCTAAACCCCTGTTCTTTAAATGGTAGCACCACTTCTAAGGTTAGATTTTTCTATCTCTCTATTTTCCTCCTTCCCCCACCCCAATATTGCCCTGTGTCCTAACTACCTTTGGAGACTCAAATATTGCTTTTCCTGGGATAGAATTCATTCCTGGGAGAGCCAGGTCATTCACAGCAAAGGAGTTATTCTAATGTGCAAAATTTTCCCTGACAAAACCTATTTAATGCTCCTATCTGTTACCACAAATCTGTACCTTCTCACACCACTGAAATGATATTATATATATATATATAATGATATACTTTTCTCCACTCTTCTACTCCCTCAACTCATTGCTTTTAGCTTATTCTCTCAGAGTCACACTGTTTGTGCAACGACTAAAGAAGATATTTTTCTTTTTCCCCAAAGTTCCACTTATGGAGAACCATATGGCCAGTCATCTCTTCATTTCCCACTTGACTACACTCCTTTGACTTTCTTCATCATGCCACGAAGGACCTCATCATCCTGCAATATCATATTAGCCTCATACCTCATCAGTATCCTATGTTCCTGGAGCCTCTTTGATTGGGGATGGGTGGATGGAGTGGAGAGGTTCTTTCAAAAACTTCCCTATAAGAAGCACGTCCAGTCAAGCCTTCATTTCAAGCAGCTATACTTTGGGCTTCTCCATCAAGCCCTTGTGCTGGGTACCTTCACTTTCCTCCTTCTTTACAGCATCCTTTTCCATGTTGTCTTCTCTCTTTAGATCATAAGCTCTTTGAGAACGGGAATGTTTTTGCCATTTTTTTTCTATCCCGAATACTTAGAACAATGCACATAATAAAGTGGATATTTCATAAGTGTTTACTGATTGACTGACCTATAAATTCCATGGAGGTGCAACTCCAGCTTCAATCTATGTCTTATCTCCCTTCTTGATATTCATGTGACTTCTCACTGTGTTATTCTTCCTATAGGAAATGCTGATTCAATAATAGGTGATCATAGGATTTAGCATATAAGATATTAATTCATCTCTTTCTTTTTTTCCCCATCTCTTGATTATCTAAATTCCCTTTAAATTTTTACCTCTTAAATACTTTTTGTCCTTTTATGATGCCTATTTGCCCTTTCTCTTATACCTCAGCACATTTGCTTTCTTTTTTGAAAAAGCAATAGCTTATGGGCATAAGAGAATAGAATTGATTTCATTACTTAATCTTTACATGTATTCATTTAATTTTTGTCTGATTCTCTTATTTGGAGTGTTTGCAATTATACTATTCTACTCACCTTAATGTCGTTGTAGTTTTTTATTTGTTTTTGTCTGGGAGGTTGTTGAGTTTAGTGAGCAAGAATATCTCAAATATCCCTCTTTGGTGTAATCCATCATTTTCATTGATAATTAGGCTAAACTTTGAAGGAAGTGTTGTTTTGGTTGCAGTTGAAGTCCTTTTGCTTTTTAGATCAGTCAATTCCATTCTTTTCTTTGATTTCTCATGACCCTGGAACAATGCTTAGTTATCTACACTGAATCTCAGTTACTTTTTTCTTTATTTCTTCAGACATTGGTTTTTATTATAGAAATCATGAAATTTAGCTAAAGCCTCAGAGTTTCAAGCTTAACATTTTTCTCTGGTAGCTTTCTGTGGAATCATTCAGTACTTTGTTATGAATACTCTAAATTCTAGATAATTTTCTTATATTATTTCCTGAAGTATTATACTCAGGTTTTTGTTTGTTTGTTTATTTTTTTCTTTGGGTATATTTTTAAGTTATTTATGTGCATCTTGACTTCAGTGTCCTTAATTATTGCTTTCTGTAGGGATTTACATATTCCTTTTTTTTCTTTTTAATGAGGCAATTGGGGTTAAGTGACTTGCCCAGGGTCACACAGCTAGTAAGTGTCAAATGTCTGAGGTCAGATTTGAACCATATATTCTTTTAATGTTGTTGAGAAGAAGCTTTTGTTTCTCTTCTGCCTCATTTTCTTTCACTTGTGAATTTTTGGTTTCAAAATTAGTTATTTTCTTTCTTTATAGGCGTATTTAAGTTCTTGGAGCAAAGATGGTGGAGTAAGCAGTAAATCCCTGTAACTCTCCCATATTCACCTCCAAAAAACCATAAAATAGTGCCCCCAAACAAATACTAGAGTAGTAGAACCATTAAAAAAGACAGGATGAAACAATCTTGGAACCCAAGAAACTTAGAAGATTGGCAGGAAATGTCTGTCTCACTCAGATAAAAGGTGAGTGCAGTCTAGGACAGTAAGCATCCCAGCAAGCAGTAGCAAGCCCCACCTCAGCAAACCAGTGGGAGATCTTGAGCCCCAGTGCAGTGGAGCAGGCAAACATTAACACCAGGGTACTCTACATACCTCATCATAGCTGGGGGAACAGGCAGACTCCAACTCTGAGAACCTCCACTTGCCTCAGCATAGCCCTGGGCAAACAGCCAGTGGCCAGACTGCCACTTGCCTCAGTTGTGTCCCCAGAGAAAATTCAGAAACAATCCATCAGCCTCAGCATACACCAGACACCACCACTAGGACCCCAGCTTAGCACCTAGATCCCTATGTCCTCCAGCAGTGCCAGCACTCCTGCCACTACACACCCTCAGTGTAGCACCAGACAGTGAGGGTCCCCTGTGGGCATCAGGGCAACATCAGGGCATCACCAGGTAAATGGCCAGGACTGGCAGCCCTTGGCACAAGAAGCCTGAAACAGTGCCCGCAAGGAGTGGAGCTCAAATTTAAAAGAAAGGAAAAAAGGCCAAAAAAGATGAGCAAACAACAACACAACAAAGAATCTGACCATAGAGAGTTATTATGGTGACAGGGAAGATCAAGACAGAAATTCAGAAGAAAACAGCAATGTCAAAATACCCATGGGCAAAACCTCAAAGAAAAAACAGGAAATAGTCTAAAGCCCAGAAAGAACTCATGGAAGAGCTCAAAGGAGCTTAAAAATCATAAAAGAGAGGTAGAAGAAAAATTGAGAAAAGAAAAGAGTGATGCAAGAGAATAATGAAAAAAAAAGAGTCAATGGCTTGGAAAAAAAAAAAATAATTGCTTAAATAGGAGAATTGGCCAAATGGAAAAGGAGATACAAAAATCCTTAAATGTCCTTAAAACCCAAAATGTCCTTAAAAATACAATTGGCCAAATGGAATAGAAAGTACAAAAGCTAACTGAGGAAAACAACTCGTGGTTTGTTTTTTTAATTAATTAATTAATTAATTTTTAGTTTTCAACATTAACTTCCAAAGGAGTTCCAAATTTTCTCCTCATCTTTCCCCTCCCCCCTCATTCTCCCAATCTGCCCTCCCTTCTATCACCCAATCCTTCTTTTATTTCCTTCCCCTTCTATTTTTCTGTAGGGCAAGATAGATTTCTATACTCCACTGCCTGTGTATCTTATTTCCCAGTTGCATGTAAACAATGTTTAACATTAGTTTTTAAAACTTTGAGTTCCAAATTCTTTCCCTCCCTCTCTCCCCACCTACCCTCATTGAGAAGGAAAGCAATTTGATATAGGTTATACATGTGTAATCATGCAAAACACTTCCATAATAGTCATGTTGTGAAAGACTAACTATATTTCCCTTCATCCTATCCCACCCCTCCATTTTTTCTATTCTCTCCTTTGACCCTGTCCCTCCTCAAAAGTGTTTGTTTCTGATTACCCCCCAAATCTGCCTTCCCTTCTATCAATACCCCTCTCTTATCCCCTTCTCCCCTCTTTTCCTGTGGGGTAAGATAGATTTCCGTACCCAATTGAGTGTGTGTTATTCCCTTCTTAAGCCAAATCTGATGAGAGTAAAGTTCACTCATTCTCTCTTATCCACCCCCCATTTCCCCTACACTGTGAAAACTTTTTCTTGCCTCTTTTATATGAGATAATTTACCCCATTCTATCTCTCCCTTTTTCCTTCTCCCAGTAATGTACGTGTGTGTGTGTGTGTGTGTGTGTATTCCTTCCAACTGCCTTAATACTGACAAAAGTATTATGATTTGCAAACATCATCTTTCCATGGAGAAATATAAACAGTTCAACTTTACTAAGTCCCTTATGATTTCTCTTTCCTGTTTACCTCTTCGTGTTTCTCTTAAGTCATATTTGAAAGTCAAATTTTCTATTCAGCTCTGTTCTTTTCTTCAAGAATGCTTGAAAGTCTTCTATTTAATTAAATATCCATTTTTTCCCCTGAATGATTATGCTCAGTTTTGCTGGGTAGGTGATTCTTGGTTTCATCCTAGCTCCTTTGACATCTGGAATATCATATTCTAAGCCCTCTGATCCCTTAATGTAGAAGCTGCTAAATTTTGTGTTATCCTTATGGTGTTTCCACAGTCCTCAAATTGTTTCTTTCTGGCTCTTAGCAATATTTTCTTCTTGACCTGTGAATTCTGGGATTTGGCTATAATATTCCTGGCAGTTTTCCTTTTGAGATCTCTTTCAGGAGGTGATTGGTGGATTCTTTCTATTTCTATGTTACCCTCTGATTCTTGAATATCAGAGCAGTTCTCCTTGACAATTTCTTGAATGATGATGTGTAGGCCCTTTTTTTGATCAAGGCTTTCAGGTAGTCCAATAATTTTTAAATGATCTCTCCTGGATCTATTTTCCAGGTCAGTTTTTTTTGCCCAATGAGATATTTCACATTGTCTTCTATTTTTTAAATTCTATTGGTTTTGTTTTATTCTTTCTTGATTTCTCACAGAAATTTCTCATTAACTTCCATTTGCTCCATTCTAATTTTTAAGGAATTATTTTCTTCAGTGAGCTTTTGGACATCCTTTTTCATTTGGCCAATTCTACTTTTTAAGACATTCTTCTCCTCATTTGCTTTTTGGCCCTCTTTTGCCATTTGGGTTAGTTTATTTTTTAAGGTGTAAAGATTGTTTCCCAGCTTTCTGCTTTCCTTCTAATCCTGGTGGCATTGGTTTTGTTTGTACAAAAGCTTTTAAATTTAACATAATCAAAATTTTTTATTCTATATTTTTAATTTTTTCTGTCTCTTATTTGGTCATGAATTCTACCATTCCCCATAGATCTGACAGATAGACTATTCCTTGCTCTTTTCATTTGCTTATGGCATCACCCTTTATGTCTAAATCATGTACCCATTTTGCCCTTATCTTGGTCTATACTTAGTTTTTATCCTGTTGTTTTTCTTTTTTTCCCAGCAGTTTTGTCAAACAGTGAGTTCTTATCCCAAAGGATAGGGATCTTTGGGTTTATCAAACAGTAACTATGGTCAATGACTACAGGCTCTTGTGTACCTGATTCTGTGAAGTTTGGACTTGAACACCTAGAAAACCACAAGTGGCCTAAAGGCCTGAAGTCAAGACATGCATAAGATATGAGAGGGAATCCTCCTCATAGTTCCAAGGCAGAAAAGAATGCTTGTGGTCACTCAGAGACCAGACCACAGGCCAGGAAAAGAGTAAACACCTTGCCTTTGATCATACCACCTTGGAAGAACTGAAAATTTACAGGACCCTAGAAGTATCTCTAAAAACAGGCTTCATTTTTCAAATATATAGAGTACTGAGTCAAATTTATAAGAACACAAATTGTTCCCCAAATGATAAATGCTCAAGGGATATGAGCAGGCAGTTTTCAGATGAAGAAATCAAAGCTGTCTATAGGCATATGAAGAAATGCTCTAAATCACTTTTGATTATAGAAATGTAAATTAAAACAACTCTGGCTAATATGACAAAAAAAAGGAATTTGATGAATGTTGAAGAGGATGTGGAAAAATTGGGACACTAATGCACTGTTGGTGGAGTTTAGCCAACCATTCTGGAGATCAATTTGGAACTATGCCTGAAGGGCAACCAAACTCTGCATACTCTTTGATCTAGCAACACCACACTAGGTCTATATCTTAAAGAGATTATAAAAAAAGGAAAAGGACCTACACATGGAAAAATTATTTATAGCTGCCCTTTTCATGGTGGCAACATATTGGAAATTGAAGGGATGCCTATTGTTTGGGGAATGGCTGAACAAGTTGTAGTATATGAATGTAATGGAATACTATTGTGCAATAAGGAATGCTGAACAGGCAGATTTCACAAAAACCTGGAAAGACTAAAGATTGATGCAAAGTGAAATAAACAGAACCAAGAAAACATTGTACACAGTATCAGCAACATTGTGTGATGGCCAACTATAAATGACTCAGCTCTTCTGAGCAATGGAATGATCCAAGATAAGTACTAAGGACTCATGAAGGAAAATGCTATCCATATCCAGATAAAGAACTGATAGACTCTGAATGAAGATCGAAGCTTATATTTTTCACTTCATTCTTTTTCATGTTTTTTTTTCTTTTGATCTGTTTCTTTCACAACTATGACTAATAGGGAAATATGTTTTACATGATAGCACATGTATATCCTATATCACGTTGCCTACCATTTTCAGAAGAGGGGAGTGGGGAGTAGAGGGAGAGAGAAAAAATTAGAACTGAAATTCTTATAAGAATAAATGCTAAAAATTGTGTTGTTGTGTAATTGGCCAAAAAAGTAAAACACTATTAAAAAAAAAGACATTTATCTATCTTTCCTTCTAAGTTCTGCAGCCTCTTTTTTGTCTTTCTTGATTCTTCCTTGAGACCTCTGATTTATAACATGCTTTCATTCTTCATAGTGTCTATTAAATGTTTTATTTCTCTTTTGAGACATTCTAGATATTTTTTTGTTCATTTTTTCATAATTGTTGGGGAGTCAATATTAACTCTTTCTGTTAGGAATTTTTGTTTTCTTTTATCATATTATATTCATTGATTGTGATCTGAATTCACTTTGAATTTGTACTCATTTTTTCCTTCTGCTTTATACATTTGTTTTGTTTTTACCCTGCCTGCTTTTGACCTTGATATATGCTCAGACTTCCTTCCTAGGACTTTTTTATTTTTCAGCTTTTCTTGTGCATTTCTAGTGACTTGTTTCTTGTTTCCATCCTCACTGTTTACCCTCTTTCCATTTCCCTATTAAAAAGATCTTTTCTCTACCAAACTAGGGATTCTTAGCTTCCTTGCAGTGGTGTTGGAAGGGCTGCCTTAAGTATCCTGTGCAGAAAAGATCACCTGGGCTTGCTATATTCTTTTCTTTGGCACGGAAGCTCTTTCTCTTCCATCTCCTTCTGGATTTCTGCTTCTTTTTCCTCCTCCAGTTGCTCTTCTTTTCCTTCAGGTGGCTGGGCAAAATCAGTGTCAGTTGATAGGCTATATAGCAAGTGAATGCAGGAGAAATATGTGAGAATATTATAATTATTTGGAATGTTTTCAGGAGGTTTTTGGTTTTGTTTTGCTTTGGTCTATGTTTTTCTTTTGTGCATTCAGCATTCATTGTTCTATATTCATTGCCTCAGAACTTTACAATCCAAACTGCCTTTTTTCTCAGTTCTTTACTCAAAATACTTCAGGTCCCATCTCTGTGCCTTTCCTTTAGTCATTGCCCCATGCCTAAAAGACAATTCCTCCTTTTATCTTATTTTAAGATGAAGCTCAGACACTTTCTTCTGCCTAAGGCCTTTCATGACCCCTCCAAATTGCTAGTGTTCCTTTTTCAAAATTATCTTACTTTTTATTTTTCTGTTATTGCCCTTATGTGTATATTGTAACTGTGTGTATTTATATATCTCTGCATCTATCACTCTATTGCTTTATCTATGCTTTTTTCTCATCCCCATTAGAATGCAAGTTCATTTCAAATAGAAATAATTTCATTCTTTGTACTTGTATCCCCAGTGCCTAGCACAGTGTCTAGCATAGTAGTGTAATAGATACATATTGATCGATTGATACATTTGGCACATAGGTTGCTTTTATGAAGTTTTGGGATTTGAGAGGTTTGCAGAAAATAAGTACTATCCTGCTGATTATGCAGACAGTTAGAAGTTAAATTTATTTATTTAGCATGCTCTAAGTCTACTATTCTCCTACAACTTTTTAAAGTGTTGCTTGCATATAGGTCCCTCACAGGACCTAATGGGTTAGGTCCCTAACAGAGTTAGTTTAGTTAGGTAGTGGTTCAGGACCTGAGGAGGTCTGGGTATAGGTCCAGGTAGATCTAGGTCCAGGACAAACAAGATTCAAATTTATTCTGACTATTGTAGGGATATAAGAAGTGAGCCATAGAAATAATGATGCCAATACAGATCTATAGACTCTATTGTCAGGTGCAGCAAAACATGGTGAAGAAAACCAAGAAAATTGAATCAGAGTAGAGGGAGTCTCACATTTGCATTTCTGGAAGCAAGTCAAAGAGCTTAGAGCTGGGAGGATAAAACAGAAGGGGGAAAGTTAAGAGGCAGTACAAATCTAGAATCTGGGAGCCCAATAGCAAGCAGAATACAAGTGTGACTGATTCTTGGACAGGGTTCATACTTAGAATAAGGACAGGAATTTATCTTATGAAATTTGTAAGTGGACCAGAATGTATCTTATACATAATTGGATAAAAATAGTGAAAGTTAATATGGCTTTAGGTGAGTGCTGTTAGATATATAGCCTGGCTTCTTCTAAAAGAATTCTAGTTCCGTTACAGCTGTGAATTCAAGTTTTTCAGAACATAAGAATAGTGAGTGGATCTGTGATTTCATTGGTATAGGGAACTCCTAGATGAGGAAATTCTCATTTCCAATGCAGGTTGACACTTTCTTTGCAAATTATAGTCTGTAATAGTTGCCTGATTATTAGAACACAACTTAATTTTTTTTTTTTTACTGAGCATAATTTTAAAAACAGACAATTTTATCTCAGAGAGTAATGTTTCCATGATTACAGACCATGTTTTGGAATTGGTCATAAGAGGAGTATGGATTACTTAAAGGACTCTTCTTCTCCACTATAGATCAACAATTCAAAGCGTACATCTTTTTAAATCATCATCTTCACCTGTAAAGGTTAGCCCATCTCATGTTGGTCAAGTGGTCATTAGAAGGAGTACTACAAAATGTTTTAAAAGCCATGTTTGCTCTTGGTGACATCAACCACAAACTCTTTCCAGTTCTTCCTGTTGTTTTAATCAACATTGAATTTATCTAAATCCTTCTTGAACTGATTTATATTTCAGGCTATACTAATTCTTGGGTTACTGATCTGAGTCAAATAGGATTCTTATCTATTTGTCCTTCTGTGACTTCTTTCAAGCATCAGGGGCTGTTCCCATGTTCTAGTATTCTGGAGAGGAATAAACTAGTTTTTTTTTCTTACTCTTTTATATTTTATTGAATATTTTTGTATTTTATAATTTTATGATATGGCACTGTATGCAGTCAGTAAAGAAGTATTTATTATGTTCTCACTAATGGTTTAATATAAGGAAGAATTAAATTTCTAAACTCATCACCATGCTGCTAGCTCAAGCTTTGATTAACTCCACCTCCCCAGGCTTCCTCTCCCCTCTTTTTGGAGGGTTGGGGGGCAGAGTATCAAATTCCTACTCCCCAGTGCCTTCCTTTATAGAGGGCAAAAACTGGACTCTCAGAACACTCCACTTTGCATCTGCTGCCCTGTTCACACTGGATACTTACCACCTGGTGTCTTATCTCTTCCTCCCCCCACCCCTGAACCTGCCTACTCTCCTGCCTCATTTTGTATATTGTCTTCCCTTTAGATTGTAAACTCCTTGAGGGAGCAGGGACTGTTTTTTTTTTTCTTTTTATTAATTTTATCCCCAGCACTTACCAACTATGACTAGCATATTATAGCAGCTTCATAAATTTTATGGGGTTGGATCATAATTTGTTTCAGTTTATCTTAGGGTGATTTTTTTCCTTTTCAAGCTGTGCTAGCCTACTTGACATTCCATGTGTACAACATTCCATCTCTCACCTCCAGCCTTTGCACACAGGCTGTCCCCATGTTTGAAAAGTTCTCCTTCTACAACATCACATTTTGGAGCCCCAGCTCTGTTCAAGGATCAGCTCACGTGACACTTTCTACGAAAGATATTTTCTCTTTCTTCAGGTTTTTAGTTCCTCTTTATTTGCTTTTTATTTTGTGTACTGTGTATTTATTTATCTCTCTACATGTTCTATCTCACATGATCCTAGATAAGAACTGTTTCATTTTTGTCTCTATATCCCAAGCATCTAGTACGTAGTAGGTGCTTTTTAAATGCTTGTTGAATGGAATTTAATTGAACCCATTTATGCCTTTCCATGCCATGCTACTCCTATTCATGACTGCCCATAAATTCTCCATAGGGAATCTACCATAAGTAGATCTTAAGAGTTTCTGTCCATCTATTGCCCCTCATTCTTGTCACATAATCAGCCCATTTCTTTCTCCTCATGTAGGTCTTTTAGTATTACTTTATATAATTCCTCACGATCAAGTCATGTTGGTAATGGGAAGCTTCCTCAATCTGTTATCTGATCTAGTTCCTCCTTTTCTTAGGCAAACTCCTAGAAAAAGTTAACTCTACTTACCTCTTCCATTTCCCCATCACCCACTTCTCAGCTCCTTGTGTTCCAACTCTGATTTCACTACTCATCAGAAATTGCTTTTTCAAAGGTTACCAGTGATCTTTGAATAGTTTTTCTCTTTGAACTCTCTTTCTTTTTGGCCATTGCTAAGAATTTCCCTCTCCTTGATTTTTCTCCTCCTTTGGATTTTGTGGAGTTTTGTTTGTTTTTTTGGTTCTCCTATTTACTTAATTTATCCTTTTCATTCTCATTAGCCAGGTCATCATCATCCTCATAACTCACATTTTATATTAAGTTTTACAATATTTTTCCCAAAAACTATCCTATGAACATAGATAGTGAAAGTATAAATAGCCTGATTTTGCAAATATTGAATTGGAGGCTCTGAGAAGGTAAATGAGACCACCAATGACTACATAGCTATTAAGAATCTGAAGCTTCCTTCTGCTGTGACTGCCATTGGGCCGACAGCGCTGCAGTCATGGCCATTCGATACCCCATGGCCGTAGGCCTCAGCAAGGGCCACAAAGTTACCAAAAACATTTCCAAGCCAAGACACTGACACTGCCATGGGCGTTTGACCAAACACACCAAGTTTGTGAGAGATATGACCCGGGAGGTGTGTGGATTTGCCCCTTATGAGAGGCGGGCCATGGAATTGTTAAAGGTCTCCAAGGATAAGCGAGCCCTTAAGTTCATGGAAAAAAAAGGGTGGGAACTGACATCCAGGCCAAGAGGAAGAGAGAGGAGCTCAGCAACGTCCTACCTGCCATGAGGAAGGCTGCTGCCAAGAAAGACTAAGCTGGACCCTGCCAACCTTCCCTACTTACCCAGTAAAGATTTGACAAATAATAAAAAAAAGAATCTGAAGAAAAATTTGAATACAAGTTTGACTCCAGTTCCAGTGTTCTATCCATCATGTTTCACCACCTTTAATAATTCATTTCCTTTTCTCCAATAATGGACTCTGTCCAGGGCCCTCTTATAGTCTCCTTCTATGTTCTGTTTCTTAGTCTTCTTATGTACTCCCATAAGTTCAATTATCATTTTTATCCAAATACCAGCAGCTTTGTTACATTTTACATCTCTTTATTGTTATCCTTCCATGTTCACCTACACATTTTCTTAGGATAATATAGGCTATGTGGCTCATTTTCTCCTCAGTTGCTTTTGACTGTTTATTCATGATATTGCCTTAAAAGCCTCCCCTTATCCACCCCCCTAGTCTTTTGCAAGTGGACCTCTGCTCTAAAATGACATTGCCTTTGGCTGACATAATATATCTATTCACTTGGCAAAGGTGTAGTACACTTAGATGGATTTTAAACTGTTTTATTGGTTAGACACAAAGAATAATTGGATATCAACTTGGAAGCCTTCACTGGAGTAAACTCAGAGATATATTCTTGGCCATGAGGTCTTTAATGTTTTTCTCTGTGATTTGAATAAATACATATATGGCATCCTTGCCAAATTTTCAGAAGACACAGTGATGGAAGTGATAGTTATCATACTGGACAAATGAATCAAGATCCAAAACAAACTTGACAAGATAGGATATTAAAGCAAATTAAATAACATGCAATTTAGTAGTGATAAATAGGCAATTACATGGCATGGTTGATAGAGTGCTAGACCTGGATTCTGGAAGACCCGAGGTCAAATCCCATTTTAAACATTTATTAGACATGTGACTCTGGGCAAATAATTTAGCCCCTGTTTTCCTCAGTGTCCTCATCTGTAAAATAAGGATAATAATGGTACCTACCTCTCAGCATTGTTGTGAAAATAAAGTGAAACGTTTGTCAAATGATTTATAAACCGTAAAGTGGTATATAAATGCTTACTATATAATTATCATCAGATTTAATAATAATAATGATAAAGTCTTACATTTGGATTCAAAAGTCAGTGCCACAAAAACTTGATAAGAAAGGCATGGGGGCATGGATAGACAGCAATCTATCTGAAAAATGATCTAGGGGTTTTCATAGGGTTATATTACAGAAAAGCTAATGTGATCTTAGACTAGAATAAGAAGCTTACTTTAAAAAAACAACAACAACAGATTAGTTATATCATTAGCAGAGAAAATGTCCTGAGAGGAAGCTTTCTCAACTAATACAGGTTAGCACTTGCCCTGAAAATTAGAGAATTGCTGGGGTCACTGAGAAGTGATGATTTTCCCAGGGTCATACAGCCAACAGGTGCCAGAGGTACATCTTGAATCCTTGTGTTCCTGATTCCAAGACTGGATCTCTATCCACTATGTCATGCTGTCTTTAAAAAGCAAAAAACAAACATACACACACACACACATATGTGTATTACATATATATATATATATATATATATAAAATACACACACATAGAAATGCTTGTTTTATTCCATAAATTAAAAATAAAATAAATTTAAAGAAAAAATTTTAAATAGAGATATGCAGCTTCTGAGACCAAGGAGGTAAAAGTTCCACAGTACTCTGCTCTAGCCAGACCAAGGTCATTGTTTTGAGTGCTGGTGAATATATTTTAGGAAGAAAGTTGATACACTATAGAATATCCAGAGAAGAACAACATGGATTATGAAAGGACTTTAGTTCATTCTTTATGTGAATCAGTCGAAGGAAGTATAGTTAACCTTGAGGAGAGAAGACTTAGGTAATGAACAAAAGAACCATCTTCAAGTAGTTGAAGGGCTAACACATGGTACAAGGATGTTCTGCTTCACCCTAGGAGGCAAAACTAGGCACAATGGTAGAAGTTGCAAAGATACACATTTGGGCATATTGCAAGAAAGATGTTCTTCTTCCCATAAATTACAGCTATTTAACAGTGGAATGTGCTGCCTTTAAAGTTGGTAGGTACATTGAGCCCTGAATTTCAGTCCCTGGATGACCAATTTGATTGTAGAGCAAAGGGGGACTCATTGTAAGCCAGCCACACACCTGAGTGTGGTAGGAACCTGATTAAAATAAATTGCGAAATGTTTGATAAAAGAGGCACTGACCATTTATTAAGCTCCAACTATATGCCAGGTACTATGCTAAGCACTGGGGGTATAAATAGAAAAAGAAATTCCCTGCTCTCAATTAGCTTACAGTTTCATTGGAAGAAGGCAAAAAACAAAAGGAATCTGGAAAAAAGAGAGGGTAGGGGATTGAACATATGTTCAATCCTATATAGGAGAAAATATTTTAGGTAGAAGGAAGGTGGAAAAGTCAGAAATGTCCCAAAATAGTGCAGCCAAGTAAGAAATGACTTGTTCTGAGCTGAGCTCCTTTCTTAAAGGCAGGATGGGGGAAGGTTTTGAAGTTCGTGGCCCCACCCTCCAATCAGAGCAGGGAAGCAGAGGGTAGTAATGCTGTGGAGTCCCAAGGATGATAAGATCTTACAGGATGATGAGGTTATCCCAAGAATGAGCTTCCTGGAGCATGGTGGGGAAGTCGGAGAAGACCCAGAGTAGTGCAGCCAGGTGAGAAATGAGAAAATAAAAATACAATGGACCATCGATAATATTACTATACAATGCCTGGCCAGCAGGCATCTTTACATAGGATTTAGTGGCCCTTGACACTACTGATGTAGAGAATATTCTTTTTCCAGCGGTGGGTTGGATTAGGTGGCTGCTGAGGTCCCTTCTGGTTCTGAAATTCTGTGCTTTTGTCCCATTGTGTTTGACAACTAAAGAGGTTTGAGACTCTTTCAGTCAGTTTATTGTGGCAAATGTCTTATACCTTCTAAACTTTTCTAAGAATTTGTGATCATTGCAATAAATATTCTTTTTTTTTCCTTTTCTTTTTCTTTTTGTTTTTGAATTGACAGCTTGTTTAGACAGGTCAGGGTTTAGCTGCTATGATCACAATGCAGTGTCTCCTTTTCATCTTTATCCTTTCTTTTAAATTGGCATTTACTTTGACCTTTGCTCTAACCAGTTGATGATCTGACTGTACAGAGACAGCTGATTCTGAAATGTCTGCTATGTCTGTAACCAGGCGTTTCCTGTCATTTTCATTGTTTATGATGCTGTTCAGGGCTTGCAGGGTCCATCACCTTCTGACTCTCTCTTCCTGACAAAAAAATATTTATAACATAGAAGCATGTAGTCCATAAGCCTTGGCTTTTTAAGTTTTTTTCCCCTGCAAACCACATTTTCTAGTATTCTTTTCAATGTCCAACTCATGCCTATTTTTCAAATTGAAATTATCAAATATCCAAGCATATGTTGACTTAATTTGGATGACCTTGTCAGGGACTTCATAGAATTTCTCTGCTTTTCCATCCTTCATAACAGATGTTGATGCATTAGTTGTAAGTACCTCCGTAATCTGTTTGTACATATATGTGTGTATGTGTGTATTTGTATATACATACACATCTCTGTCACAGACATGACTCATCAAGATGGCCAACAACCTATGAAAAGATGTAACTTGTTTGGGGATATAAGATGAAACAAATTCTGCCAATGTTTTCATTCTCTTTGCTGAGGAGAACTTTCAAGGTATGATTTGTGTCTTCTAGTTTCATTTGTAGTAGTATTATTAATATTGGCATGAAACTGTAATTCTTTCAACAGTATGTCAACTTGGTGGTAGCTGAACAAGATGGCACACTGGCAAGTATCAGCATGAAATTACTATTTGTAGATGGTATGAAAATGTCAGAATCTTAGCACTTTCTGACCTCCTTTCTACCACTCTGTTATTATTGCAAATGGAGAAAGAAGCAAAGTATTAGACCAAGGACCATTTTTTTTGTTGTCATCTATTTCACGAATTGCTGTGCCCACTCACTCCCCCACACATTATTCCCTTGCAAAAAGTGGAGTCAGCATGGTGTGATCGATAGAGAGTTGGCCTCCAAGCCAGGAAGAGCTGAGTTCATAGCTGACACATACTGTCTGTGTGTCTCTGGATAACTTGATTAACTTCTCAGTGATTAACTTCTCAACTCTCTAAGATTATAAATTGCAGAGAAGGCATTGACCTGTATTGACAGAGGGAGTTTCTTCATCTGGGAATTTCTATATAAATGAAATCATAGGTCTAATTCCCCTCTTCCCCTTGCGGGGGAAAAAATCCCAACTTCTGATGTTGAACTTCTCCATAATTAGCTAGGGTTGTCCTTGGCTTTCTGTTGCTGGGCCCATGCTGTATATCTTTCAGTGTGGTACAGTTTGGCAAAACTTGCATTCTGTTGACTTAGGTCTCAAGAATCCAGTGTTTCTTTACCACAATGAGGTATCCAAATATGATTTTAATAATCAATTTAATAATATTTGATGATGATGATAGAAACAAAAATACTCTTCTCAAAGCCCAGGCTATCACCCATGTTATGGGGAAGTGGAAGGAATTGCAAAATAAGGGAATAGTAACAAGAGGGATCTATAATGGGGACTCTGTGCCCCCATTATTCTGTATTCACTGTGAAGGCTTCACAGGCAACACTGCACGTTATTCCTGGCTACATACCATGTGATTTGGTGACACTAGCTTCCTTGCCTTACCTTGAACAAAACACTTAATCTCCTGGTTCTGGGTATTTTACTGGCTGTCCCGCATGCCTGGAATGGCTCTTTCTCTCTTTATCTCTATCTTCTAGCTTCTTTTAAGTTTTAGCTAAATTCCCACCATCTACCATGTTCATCCTCCTCAATTCTAGAACCTTCGCTTCATGATTATCTCCAACTTACACTGTCTATAGTTTGTATATAATTATTTGCATGTTGTCTCCACATTAGGCTGTGAACTTTTTGAAACCACGAGACATCTTTCACTTTTCTTTGCATACTCAGCTCTTGGCACAGTACCTGGCACATCCATGTACCCATAGTTTCTTGATTTTATGATCTATGATATATGATACCATGATATATATTGATGGAGTTTTCAAATGGAGAGCCCCCATCTTGCTGAAATCATCAATACATCATATATTTTCATATTCTGCTTTGAACAGTAACAAAAATGGAGTTGATATGTTTGGACTTGATCATCTCAGTAGCTAGTTAGTAAAACTGAAGTTTATGAAGGTAAGGAGAGTGACTGAGTATATACAGGAGAAATTTGTGCTAGAAGCAGTACAATTTAAAAGTCAATGAACAATGTATTTTCAAGGTATGAGGATGATGATGATGACAAATGATACTAAATGCTTAAAGGTTTACAAAGCATTTTATGTACATTGAATTATTTGATCCTTACAACAACTCTGTGAAATAAGTACAGTTGATATTCATCCCCTTTTATAGATGAAATTGGTACTGAAAGATTCTTAGTCTTAATTGACAATACTGTACCATACTTTCACTCAAAGCAGTAATTACAAAAAAAAATGGAAAAGAACACAGATTGAACTAACTCTTATTATTTTCTTAAGTATTTAACTCATTAACTTTAGTCTTGAAGACTATAGTTAAATGAATTATCTTATTTGAAATACAATTTTAAAAAATTCTATGTCATGAGACTGGAGATAATCTTTTATCAGTGTTTTGCTGAATATTACCATTAAATATAAGATAGTAAGGAGAGTCAATGTGGTTCAGTGGATTCAGAGATTTGGCTTTAGAGGGTTCAAGAATTGCTCCTGAAAGGTACTGGTAGAGTGACTGTGGGCAAGTTATTTAATCTTAGTAAATAGCCATTTACTTATTAAGTATCTACTATGAACCAAGTACTATGCTAATCACTGGGGATACAAAGAAAGATATGAAAGTCCCTGCCCTCAAGGACTTCACAATCTAATGGGGGAAAACAACACATAAAAAGAAGCTGAAAAGGGATGGGAGACATGATAAAGTCCTTCATCCAGAAAAGGAAATGATCTGAGAAGGCATGAATTTCAAAGTTGATTTCAGCTTGCCAAATGAGGTGTTGGAGATCATGAGATCCAGGAGGTCAGCTAGGTGGGAGGAGGTCTCTACTGTCCAAACCCTATTCTCTCCAATAAAAGGGTAAAAAGGCTCCCAGGGGTAGGAGGGTATTGAGGAGGTGTGGGTTTCAGAGTTGATTTCATGTTGCAGAATGATGAGTTTATGGAAAATATGAAATCCAGAAGGTCAGCCAGGTGGCACATGGTGAAGTTAGTTCTCTTGATGCCTTCCTCAAATAGAAGGTCTAGGAAGAGCTTCCAGATATCCCCCCCCCAAATACTCTCTCCAACTAAAGGGATGGAGGGACACCAGGGGCAAGGGGTTCTGAGAAGATATTAGTTTTAGAGTTGGTTTAATCTTGCAGAATGAGGAGTGTCTGGAGGTCATGAAATCCAGATTAGCCAGGTGAAAATGAATAACTTTTGTGTAATTTATGAATGATTTTTCTAATTAATAAGTTTGTGAGTTATTGACTTAAATTCATTTCTCTCATGGAGTTGAATTGAGGTGATTGTGTTACCCCACATTAGCCACTCTGGCTGAGGGGTATAGGCACTTGACAACATCTATTACTTCCTTCCAAATAGGTCCTGTTCTGCATATGCAGACATAGGCCATAGCCACCACTCCCCACCCCCTCACCTCAGTTAGTGAACCTTAGCTTCTTCCCCAGGGGTCTACCCATTCCAAGTATTGATCAGGCTTCATCCTGTTTAACTTTAGGAGAGCTATCGAACTCCCCACTTGAGGTAACACTGTATTTGCAGTACTTGGGAAAGGATGACTAAGTGGATGTCATGGAAAGGAAGAGCTAAGAAGCAGGATCTATCTGCCTGTACTCATAAATGCTGAATATGGGCTTGAGTCCTCCCCCACTGTCACCTGGAGAGTATTTACCTCAATTGTTTAAGGGATTTCCTCTGCAAGTTCTATTCTGCTTCCTCTCGCATCCTTTCCCATAAGGTAGGCAGTTTCTAGTAATAGCATCTCTAATCCAAGTGGTCTTGGAAGGAGACTCTGCTGCAGGCAGAAAAGGTTAAACATTTTAAAAATGCAAACCAGATAAATTTTTTAAACCTCAAAATAGTCTTGGAGCCATAAAGCCGCTATACCAGCCCAGCCTCCCTCTTAACAAAAGACAGTCCTGTGTTATACAGCCTTCTCATTTGTCAGCAAAGAGATTTCTGTCTCCTCTGCTGCACACTCTGTATAATTTAAGGTGACTCACTGTACAGGAAAGTTCACCTTCCATTAAAATGTTTTCTTTAGTAAGCACTCTCTTGCAAGTGCTGTAGTGTAAACATGAGTGCCTGCGAATATGAACATTTATTAAATAGCACTGATGAATATTTCAATACCTCGGGGAGAGCAATTCACAGCTCAATCATTCAGGCTGTTTTAAGTGCAGCACAGGACAATTCCACTACATCTTCCATTAATATTTAATTGCCCATTTTATTCTGTTTACCTTTTTGGTTAATATATAATTTAAAGCCCTTTGACTAAAAAAAGGGGGGGAAAGAGAACAGCTGTTCATCTGCTTTTAACAAATCTCTGGTGAGAGCTTTTACCTCATTTAAAATTCATTGCAAAGAATTTTTTTAAACTTAGTATCAGTAATACAAAACCACAGGTATTAAAAGTAGAACTTGAAAGTGACTATTGAGCAGTGGTCCTGGATCTGGCTTGGGGTTTGATTTATTTCCATTCCTCAGTGGCAGTCATTGACAGGAAGCAACTGAATGGACCATGATAGTGCCATGTGTCATATCCCCATGAAATAGAACCACAGTAACCTAACCTGACACATTCTGACAATGTGTCAGAAAGTTGTTAGGCTTCCAGCAGAAAGTGAGTCTTGTCATCCCAGCAATGCAGATTTTTACTGACTAAGATATAAAAACACCCTTCTTCCTCCTGAAGGACAAAGGAGTCAAATATGTGTCACCTTTTAAAGACAGAGATGGGTTAACCACTGATTCAAGTTTTGTGTTGGTTTATATTTCAAAGAAACTTGGAATCTTTGTGTGAGAAGGGACCTCAGAAGCCATCTATAGTTCCTTAAGGCTTGTAAAAGCACTTTACAAATGTTATATCTTTTTATCTTTACAACAACCCTAGGAGATGGATGCTATTAGTACCTCCATTTTACATATGAGGAAACTGAGATAGAGATTAAGGGACTTGCTCAGGGTCATATAGCTAGTATATATCTGAGATCACATTACAACTTTGGTCTTGTTGACTTTGGGTTCAGAACTCTAACCATAAGGCACATCTAGCCCAGCCCATGCTGAGCCTGGAATTCCCTCTATAACATATCTGGTAAGTCATAATACCATTAGAAAAATAAAAATGGCTAACATTTACATGCCATTTTAGGGTTTATAAAGAGCTTTACATATGCTCTTTCCTCTAGTGACTATCTAATCTCTTATTAGGGACCTCCCTTGCTGGTGAATTTTCTAGCCCTTGAATCAGCCTTTTCCAATATTGAATCGCTCAAATTGTTGAGAGAATTTTCCATTATATTTAGTATAAATGTGCTTCTCTGGCACTTTCACCCATTTCTTTAATTCTACTCTCTTGGACAAAACAAAAAAAAAGTCTAATAATACTACATGTTACCTTTTAAATTCTTAAAAATAGCTCTTAGGCACTCACTATGTCTTCTTTTCTCCAAGGCTAAATGTAGGCTCATGGATTTAGAGCTCAAAAGGATGTTAGAGGTCATTGATTTGAACAGGTACAGTTCTTTAAACCAGTCCTGGTAGCATCTTCAATGTCCTTTCTAAAATGTGACCTCCAGAACATTGAACATAGTACTACAGATGTGATATAGAGTGTAGCAAAACTGTGACCTGCCTCATTCTTTTCACTTTATTTCCATTAATGTAGCCTTACTTCTCAACTTTGTGGGGGGGGTGGGGGGGAAAGAGGAGGCATTCATGCCATGCCATTGACTTTTATTGACCTTATGGTTGATGAAAGCCACTAGGCCTTTTTTGTACAGACTATGGTCTTGCTTTATTTCTCTTCACTGAAAAACAGTGTAGTATAGAGGAATGAGTCCTAGAATTGAAGTTGAGAGAAAAATGAGTTTTAAATTCTGAAATTTACTAATTATTTTGCCATGGGCAAGTTGCAGAGACACAGTTTCTTCATGCATAAATGAGGATAACAATACCCACTACAAAATATTTTTGTGAAACTCAAGATAATGTATGGAAATAATAATATAAATGACAGATCCTCCCATCCTGTAAATGTATACTTGATATATTGAACTCAAATATAAGATGACATTTACCTCTATTAAATATAATGATTAGATTTGGCCCAACAGTACAGCCTATGAAGTTCTTTTCAAAATTAAGTTCTTTTCTCTGCTCATGTTTATCTCTAGTTTTGCATCTCAGTCTATTGGATGTGATTGGGATAGAGAGAACAGGGGATATGTAAATTACAAGAATTTAAGTTTTTTTGGATGGGGGTAGGATAATGGACTGAGCTGTATAAAGCAAAATTTTAACTCGAAGAAAGCAAGGCTAGGGAAGGAGAGACCTGGGGCTCAGTTTGGTGTGGAAGAATCAATCAACAAACATTTATTAAATGTTTATTTTGCATCATGCCCTGTACTAAGTACTAACTGGAGATACAAAAAAAAAAGATAAAAATACTCTGCCCTCCAGGAGCTCTCACTCTAAATGGGGATAAAAATACAATAATAGAGTCTCAGAGATCAGGATACAGAAAATGGGAGAGCGTCTGTTGGAAGAACAAGTAGGTCAATGTAGCTACTTACAATTGTGGCAGGAAAAGCATCTTGAAGTTGAATCTACAAAAATGCTTAGTGGTAAAGCATATTAACATCCTTGTGAAAAAAAATGTAAACTATAAATGTCTACATAAAACTAGCCTCCAAATCACTAATAATATGAGAAGTGTCTTGAAGTTTAAATTAAATTAAAATAACTTGGAAGTTTCATGTTTTATATAGTAGGCAAAGATGAAAAAAGATGGAAATAGTCTATATATTAGAGGGATTGTGGCAAACAGGCAAACTGATGTATTTTAAAAGTGTATTTATTTTGTTTTTATACCCTCCCCTCTTCCTAACTCTCTTATTATTGTTAAGTCAATCACCCCATCTCCCTAGTCATGGAGGCTCACGACCTAGCTATCATCCTCAACTTCTTACTTCATCACCACTTCCCTTCCCCCACCATCCAATCTATTGCCAAGTCATATCGAATCTACCTTCACAACATCTTGAACATACACCCTTTTTTCCACCCTGACTTTGCTACTATCCTGGTGCGTGCCCTTATGACTTTACTCCTGAGCTATTGCAATAGCCTTTTAGTTGATTTGTCTCACTGACCCTCTCTTCACCTCTCTTCACCCCAGTCTATGCTCCACTCAGCTATCAAACTTACCTTTCTAAAGATGATTGGGTCATCTCTCCAGCTCCAGTGGCTTCCTATTACCTCCAGAATCAAATATAAAATCCTGTTTGGCTTTTAAAGGTCTTCATAACCTGATCCATTCCTATCTTTCCAGTCTTCCTATACCTGACTCCCCTTCATGTAATGTACTCTATGATCCACAGACACTGGCCTACTTTCTTCTTTGCACAAGACTATCTCCCATCTCCAGATATTTGCAATGGCTGTCTCCCATACCTGGAATGTTCTCCTTTTCTACTCGCGCCTCCTGGCTTCCTTCAAGTCTTAGCTAAAAAATTCCACTTTCTGCAAGAAGACTTTGTTTGTTGCCCCTAATACTTTGAGATTATCTCTAATATATCCTGTATAAATCTTGTTTTTACATAGCGGCTTGCATGTTGTCTCCCCATTAGATGGTGAGCTCCTTGAACTCATGGATATTTTTTTTTCTTTGTGTCTCTGGCACTTAGTACAGTGCCTGGCACGGGGTAAACACTTATTGCATGTTTGTTGATTCAAGATTAGATAATGGTGCTGCTGCTGCTGCTAATCTCTTTTGAGATTGGTCTCTAAATTAAATGAGAACAGACATGGAAAGAGGGAAAAACTATGTGTTAGGTTCATTGCTGGAAAGAAAAGGCAAAGTTTTGGCAAAGTTCCTACTTCATCTAAAAGAGTTACATTTTCCCAGGAACAGTCATTTACTAAGCAAAGTGAAAAGTCACTGTCATAATGTAACAGTACACAGCTTAAATCCTAGTTTTCACTTGCTGCCCTCCCCACTATCATTCTCTATATTAATTTAGTCATAGATGAAATTGGTCTATTAAGTCATTTTGTCCTTCCCCGAGGGACAGTGCTGAATTGTTCCCTACAGCGTATTTCCAAATGGTTTCTCCAATATAGCTTCAAATGGCTCAAGCAATGGGCCACCCTAAAAGCTTTAACTGGAATTTTATTCTATAAGCTCTTTACTGGAAGACAGATTAATGCAGAAAAAAAAACTGCAGTTGTATCTGACTGAAACCCACAGAAACACAGAAGTTCAGATTGGTTAACAGGACTCCTTCAACTTGCCTCACCACATCCTCTGCCACAGGGGCCTCACCACACGTACTATGGGCTGAACTACCAAAGGTTTTAGAACTGATTAAATTACACCAGTCATCTGATTTGCTTGGATACTCATATTGCTGCCTTAATAGGGCAGCTGAGCAGTACAATGGATAAAACAGTGGGTCTGGAGTCAGGAAGACCTGAGGTCAAATGTGGCCTCAGATACTTGCTAGCTGTATGACCCTGGGCAAGTCATTTAACTTCTCTTTGTCTTAGTTTTCTCAGCTATAAATTGGGGATAATAATAGAACCTACCTCCTAGGATTGTTAGGCCTATCAAATGAGATAATATTTGTAACAACACTTAGCACAATGCCAGACCCATAGTAGGCACTTAATAAATATTTATTTCCTTCCTTTTCTTCTTCAAAACACAAACTGTGCTCTAGACGAACTGGATTATTCTGTGCTTTTTGAATATGAACTACGGTACTCTTGCTTGTGTGCATTAGTTCACATTTCTCTTTATGCCTGGGATGCCTTTCTCTTTCTTCACCTTTGGAAGTCCTATTGAAGTTCACTCATCTGCCATCTCCTCGAGGTACCCTCTATGGATTCCCATGGTCATAAATGACCTTCCCCTTCACAACCCAGATAGAACTTCTAAAAATAAGTCTCTGATACATTTATCAGATGATCCAATGGTATATGATTGTATATATGTGAACATACATATATATAAATATATATGTATCTATAGATTTATACATGTATCTATATATATACATATACATACACACATATGGAAACCCCTCAGTTTCCCAGGCAATTATCTCTCTTCTCCACCATTTTCTCTCTGTTTCCGTCTCTTCCTCCCTCCTCTCCCCCTCTCCCCCTCTCCCTCTCTGTCTCTCTCCACACACACACACACACACACATAGTGTACACACACACATATATATATATATATTTCTGTATGCATATATGTATCTGTTTTAGTGTCTACTTGTCAGTCTGTCAATCTATCTATCCGGAAACTGACGGGTCAAGCAATTTCCCATGTTCATGCTGCTAATATATCAAAGGTGCCACTTGAATCTAGACAAAATTTTAAGACTGTAAGTTATAAACAAGTAGCTGAGTGTTCACCAATAAAGTTTTTGCACCTGGACAAATGAAATTTGAACAAAAAACATATTGCCACCATTTTCAGTGATGCTTTTATGTTCCTACTTTGTATCCTCTTTCAGGGCAGGGTATATGTGTATCTTTCTAAACTTTATGTCTATTCTTGTACCTAACAGACTGCTATGCATGATTACATCTTAAATGAATGCCTATGTTATTAGTGTTGGTATATTATGAAAAGAGGCCCAGAATGTTCATGTTAGTTGGAACAGATCATTTATTTTCCTGCTGCCATGTATGCATAATAAAGACTGGACAGGAAGGCAAATCCCACATTCTTCACCTACCTTTTCTTTTTGTCATTCTACCTTCCCCCATGCTATTCGATTGAATTAATGTGTCCCTAGGCCAGCATTGGTAGAAGTTCTTACGCTATCATTTTGAGTATTGACCTATATTATACCTTGAAATTGGTGGAGCTTTTCTGGGGGTTTGTGTGAAGTAGAAGACAGATATTAATTATAAATCCTCAGAGCCAAGCAACAACAACAATAGTATCTTTTTTTCAAATAATATCTTTCATCACATAGCATTTTATAGTATATAAAACACTTTCTTAACAATTCTATGAAATAGTGTGAGTATTTATGCCCATTTCACAGATGAGGAAAATAAAGATCAGGAAGTGGAGTGATTTTTTTTTTCCCCTCAGATCAGATGACCAGTAAATGTAGTTAGCTTGGTAAGCCAATTCAGATGACTTGGAGGAAATTAAATTCAATCCAGGGTGTGCTTCTACCCCACACTTACTGTGGGGTAAGTCTAAAAAAGATGTCTGTGATCCACAGCATTTCTGTTTGAATACAGCCAATAGCTTGCATGTAAGTGAAGAGTTTCTGTAGAAAAACCCTTCTCTAGTGGTATCCCACCTAGACAAAACAGACTGTCGTAGTGGAGGTCATAGTATAACCTTAGAGAAGCCATTTTCTCTCTCTATGCTTTAGTTTCCTCGTTTAGGCAATGAGGTAGTGTAGAGAGCACTGAGCCTGGAGTCAGGAACACTTGAGTTCAAATCTGGCCTCAGACGTTTTCTAGCTGTATGACCTTGGGCAAGTCACTTGACTTTTCTCCATTTCAGTTTCCTCACCTATAAAATGGGGATATTAAAAGCACCTTTCTCCCAGAGTTATGTGGATAAAATGAAATACTATTTGTAAAGAGCTTTGTAAATCTTAATGCATTACATAAATGCTAACTGTTATCATTATTTATTTACCAATCAATCAATCAATTAATTTGTCAGTATGTATTCTGATACATCCATGCCTCTGGGCAGGATTGAACCAGGTCTTTATGACTCTCTGTTCAGTATATCATTCTGCCTCACTGCCTTGAACATAAGTGCTTAATAAGTGTTTTTAAATTGAATTGAATTTGCATTTGATGTTGATTTACCTAGTCTCATTCTGCCTCTAGAGAAATGACCACTGTAATTCTCAAAAAAAAAAAAAACCAAAACCAAAAACAAAAACGATTATCCCTATGCTGTGTGGGATAGTGGTGACAGAAATAATAGTTGATTAATTACACCTCCTGAATATCAGGCATGATATCTTAGCATTTAAAGTTATCTCAACCATCCTAACCCTACCCCAAGCTTCCTAGGATAGAAGATCATATGTTTTTGTAGAGTTAACTCTGCTTTATATATATATATATATATAAAAATTCCCAGGGTCATAGATTTAGAACTGGAGGGAACTTCAGGTGTATTCAAGTTCAAGTCCTTAATTTCATAAATGAAGAAAGAGAAGTCCAGGGAGGTGGTGTCACTTTCCAAAGGTCACCTAAAATAATAAGTAACAAACACGGGACTTGACGCCAGATCTTCTGCCTCCAAATTCAGCGTTCTTTCCATTGTCCTGGTTATATAAGATGAACTATTTTAAGTTAATTATTGTCTCTTCATGCAGAATGGCACAGAGAATAGTGTTTGAGTCAGACTCAGGAAATCCTGGGTTCAAATTCCACTTCTAAGTCTTCTAACAAGACCCTGGACAAGTCACTAAACCTTTCTTACCCCCAGGCTCAGAGAGTAGGGTAAAGGCGTATGATCTGCTACCGGTAAAAAAGCATTCCCACACCAATAAAACCAAAAATCCTTGACAGAATTTACTCTTCAGTTGTGGAGATTTATAACAAGCAATTCTTGAAATAACCAGAAGATAGAATTGTTATTACAAATGTGTATGTGTGAGAGACCCCTTGTGTTGATGGCAAGGCTGAAATGGAAGAGGAAGGAGCATGGAGAGTAAAAGCTCCATCAATTCCATACAAACGTCCACATTTTAGAGGATTTGTCAGGTTTCTTTATATGCAAAGGCCCCAAACCTAGCCTACTAAGTCTATTGTGATAGATGCATGACAGCCTCATAGCAAAAACAACTGAGTTAAGGCTCCGTGGCCTCAAATTCAAATGCCTTGCTTATTTCTAATTTATATCATGAATCCATTTATGACACTACAATTCCAGTATTTGTTCTTCTTCACAGTGGTTTGCTCATTTCATTCCATGTTCACCTAAATAAAGGGGCTGTTTCAGTTGATATTGGAGGCTGTGAGCAGCACAAAGTGAATCCTGGGCTTAAGGGAACTAATTTCCATAATTGCCCTTGCCTAGTTAGTCAAGTTTTTGAAGTCGATTTTACAGATGGGTAAAATGAGGAACCAAGAAATAAAATGCCTGACTTAGAATTGTTAATGACCCATGTTGGGACCAAGAACAGAGCTTGTGGTTTTCAGACTACTGTTGCTGGTAAATAGAATGAAGACCAGAAGCTCTGTTAAATTTTATGCCTTCCTTTGGGAAGGTGCCTCTCTAAAAGCATGGTAGTAGTGGAAAGATTGATGGATTTGAAATTAGAAAACCTGAGTTTGGATCCTTCCCTCAGATAATTACTGCCTGTGTTACATTGGGCAAAGTACTTCCCTTCTCCAAGATTCGGTTTCCTCTGTAAAATGAAGAAGAAGGAAAAAAAACATACAAACAAGTATTTATTAAGTGCCTACTATGTGCCAAGCACTGTGCTAAGCATTATAGCAATAGCATTAATAATAACTTACATTTATATAGCCCTTACTATATGCTAGGCACTGAGCTAAACACTTTATAATTATTATCTCATTTCCTCCTTACAACAACCCTGAGAGGTAGATAGTATGAGTATTCCCATTTCACAGATGAGGAAACTGAGGCAGAGTAAGTGACTTGCCTGGCATCACATAGCTAGTAAGTGTCTAAGGCCAGATTTGAACTCAAGATGCCCTGTCTCGAGGCTTATTGTGCTTCATGGCTGTCTGAAGACCCTTCCAGCTCTAAATCTTTGATCCTAAACCAGCTGTTATGGAATCACAGTATGTATTTTTCCATCAACAAAGGCCTTGAGGGGCAGCTAGGTGGTACAGTGGATTGAGCTCTGGCCTGGGAGTCAGGAAGACCTGAGTTCAAATGTGGCCTCAGACACTTGACACTTACTAGCTGTGTGACCCTGGACAAGTCATTTAACCCCAATTGCCTTACACAAAAAAAAAAAGAAAAGAAAAGAAAAAAAAGGCCTTGAGCAACCATCATTGTTGTATTTGTATGGTTATGCTTATGTGAACAGTCAGGTCATTTTTCTTTTCTTTTTTTTTTTTTTTTTGTGAGGGCAGTTGAGGTTAAGTGACTTGCCCAGAGTCACTCAGCTAGTGAGTGCTGTGTGTCTGAGGTCAAATTTGAACTCAAGTCCTTCTGACTCAAGAACCAGTGCTCTATCCACTGCGCCACCTAGCTGTTCTAAATCAGATAAGTTTTGAACAAACCCCAGAATCATGGAGTTGGTTAATGGGTGCTTATTTAAAGCACTGTATCTGGAAATGATATCTTTATATTTTGCATTTGGTAGTAGTGAGGTAATAGATAGGAGGGGTTCCCTTAATCTGGACTTCATGGATTAATCAGAAAGACTGCAAATACTGGGTTTCTGTCCCATTGTATGGTTGAGTGGGGTGAAGGGTACAATGGGAATCATCCTTTTCTCTGAAATGAAAGTGTATGCCTGGTGCTATCATTCCTGGTGGCAGAATCTCTGAAAACACAGAATGTCAATTTTTATCTGTTGGAGTCACCATCTCAAGACTAGCATTTTATAAAATAACACAGGATCCTAAATAAGCATCTTTAAATATGTTTACTGTTCCGATGCCATTTCCCTCAGTCTATTTAATGCTTCTCATTTAGGTTTTTCAGTTGAAAGATGCGCCCTCCATATCAGCAGTCCCGCTGCTATCTATCCACTTCTAAATTCTTGTGCTTTCTGTGGTAGAAATCTGATCCCCAAATGGGACAAATCTCTAGTCTTTTTATATTTGTAAAGACAGCTGAGAGTAATTGTTTAGTGTCTCCGGTATTTCCTTTTCCATTGTCTCTAATTCCTCCTTTCATTATTGTAAGTGCACACATTTTCCCTTGTTGTTTGTCTCCTAAATACCTATTATGCTTGTAAAACATTAAAAAAAATTCTTAGTTCTGATTATCCTTTTTCAACACTATTTCATTTTAATCCTTTAATTTTTGATTATTTGTTTGGATCCTTTCCCTCCAATAATCCAGGTTTCTTTCCTCTTCTAAAAAGCTACATTTCCTCCGCTACCTCCAGCCCCCATCCTGTACCAGCATAGCTTTGGTAATGGAATAAATCATCATCATTGCTACTTTTTGGCAGCCTCAGGAGATAAAATCCTTTGTGACTGCTGGTAACCTTTTTGCCAAGTGACGAGCAAGTATATGGAAGAGATGAGTAATTATATCTTCGAGCAGCAAGGTGGCACAATGGATAGAGTACTGGGAGTCAGGAAGGCCTGCATTCAAATCTAGCCTCAGACACTTACTGAATGTATAACCCTGCTTGTTATCCTGCTATTAGCAAGTTTTGAAACTACCTTAATTCTTTTTGGCCATTAAGGAACTGTTAGTAAGTTTAAGAGATCAGTTTCTGTAACACCATTATTTCACACCAATCACATTCCTGAAATCAAATGAATGCAGCAAGCATATATTAAGCATTTACTCTTTGTCAGGCACTGTGATAAGTGCTAGGAATAAAAAACACGAGGAAAAATAAAAATATTCCCCTCTTTCAAGGAGCTTACATTCTAAGGGGCTATGGTAATACATGAAAGGAAGCTAAAAGTTGGGGCAAGGGAGGGAGCCTGTTCCACATGTCATTGTGGTATAAATCTGGAGAGTTAGGAATGGAGCCTGAAGATGAAAGCAGAAAGAGATGGTCTGGGAACCTTCCTTAAAATGTAAGGCTGGGAAAAAAACAGGTTAATCAGAGGAAGGGATAACTTTCTGAATATAAGTTTTCAACATCCTTAAGTATTAAACTCCCTCTCTCTGTGGAAAAAGAAAAGTAGAGAAGGAAGCAACAAAAAAAATGGGAAGAGACTTATGCGGAATATAGCTACAGAAGATAAAATGTGAAACAAAAGAATTATACCTGATTGAAACACATGACTGGACTATAGCAAAACAATTACATTTCATGCTCAGAATTGCCAATCCTGCTTTTGGCCATGTAGTTATCCAAGGTTGAAAGGACTGGGTATTTTGGTATGACATGGAAAACCCAGAATAGTCTCTAGGTCCTTTCTTCTACCCCCATTACATACATGACAATGCCAGGAGGGCAAGGTGTTGTGTTAGTTAAAAGAGTCAATAATTCAGGCTCAAATTCTCTAGCTTCAACTCTTCTGTGGGACAAATGTGTTCTCTATCTCTAGATGCCCTCATGGAGAAGGGGTTGGGTTATATATTATTCCCCTACCCCACAACTAATCCCACATGGAGTATGAACTCAGCTGATCAAGCTTGCACCTGTGCCTATTTCACTTTATTTTCTCTTCCCTAAGTAAGGGAGATAGTATCAACCTTAAGGTGACGAAACTAGACTGGAGGATGACTTTTATGAACCTGGGAGGTTTAGAGTTTCTGAGATCATTGAGTGAAGCTATCCAGGGGCAAGGGAATTTTCTTCATTGGAGAACATGACAACTAACAAGAGCATTGGCTCAAGCCTAATCATTTTACTAGCAGACATACCACATGTGTATACATATCCATGCATGTATGTATACATATACAAACATATGTGTGTGAATTCAAACGCCAGCTTTCATACTTAATAACTCTTTGACTCTGAGTAAATAACAACCTCCTTGGCACTTCCATTTCTTCATCTGTGAAATGGAGATAATAATGCCTGTTATTAGGTAGCTATTTCTCAAGGCTATTGTGAGCATAACATGAAGCAATGTATATAAGACACTTTGTAGACACTAAAGCACAATGTGACTATTAGCTATTATTTAAGATGATGCCCAACCATGTTTGCTACTTGTGTTTTTGAGTGTTACTGAAAAATTCAGAGCAGGTATGATTGAGATGAATCTCTGTTAAACATGGATAACCAAATGAGTTTAGCTCTTTCTCTTTAAATGGAGAAGTCATTCAATGACCTTTGTACCCTTATATCTAGTATCCATAGAAATGTGGTTGGTTGGTGGTTGTCTTTTGTTCTCAAAAAGGACCAAAATGACATCATTATGGTAGAGTCAAGTTACAGTGTATCTAACTTTGGATGATCACATCAATACGAGCTTGGAATGTTCTACCACAGGTCACACACAAATAGTCCACATTTGGAGTGGATTCTTTAAATTTGCGCCTCTCATATTTCTTTCAAGATATTTCAATTCTACTTTGCTTGTAGAGCACAGCACCTTCTCTGATGAGAGCATGCCATGCTGTATGGTCCTATGCCATTGTCTCCCATGTCACACAATCAATTACAAAGTTCTTAAGAGAGACCTTGAGAGTGTCCTTGTATCGCTTTTTCTGACCACCAAGTGAGTGCTTGCCCTGTGTGAGTTCTCCATAACATTTAGTGTAAGCACTGAGTAAAGACATCAGCTAAACTAAACAGCCTGGTCAACAGTAATGATACAGTATCTGGAGAGCAGTTCAAAACCCTTCATCCAAAAAAGAAGCTGAGGTTCACTAAACACAAGAGGAGACAGTAATATTTTAAGTAAAGGAAAGAACTGAGCCTGTAATGTGGAGAGTGGGTTGAAGAAACTGAGGGCGTTTAGCCTGGAGAAGAAAAGGCTTTTGGGGGGGTGTTATCAAATTACTCACACATTTTGAATTATTTTGAAGGCAGTACTGTGAAGTAGGATTTAGACTTGTTCTATTTGCCTCCACAGGGCAGAAGTAGTGGTGGGTAGAGATGGCAAAGGAGATAAATTAAAATCTGATATAAAGAAAGGCTTCCTATTAATTAGTTGAACCATTCAACCAAAAGTTGAATGGTTATGGGTTCTTCCTCTTTGGAAGTCATCAAGCAAAGGTTAGGTGACCACCTGGTGGGTATGTTGTAGAGGGAATTCTTATTTAGGTAAGGATTGGACCTCTGAGGTCCCATCTAACTCATGAATTGTATTCTTGAAGCCTTGTAACTTGGCATCTGTTTAAAAAATGCTCCCCATGCCAGCCTACATTGCACAGCATGCCCCCCCTGCTGAGTGCCTGTACTATCTTCCTTCTGTTTTTCATGTGAGCATTTTCAATACGGTGTTTAAGGATGATTCAAGGATTAGACCCCATCCTTTTTAAAATAAGAATTAGGGGTGAAGATTCAATGAAAAAGCTTAAACTTAACTCAGAAAAGGAAATTAAAACTTGTCTTCCAATGCAATGCAAACCTTAATCTATTTGTAGAAGTACATAGCTTATTTTTAAAAGAAAACTATCTCTATTTCCCTTTCCCCTCTGCCTGTCAGTTTTGATCTATGCATGGTTTTGAATGGGATCATGAGGGGAATCATTGGAATATGCCAAGAAATACTACAATTTTGGCATAAAAGACTTATATGAATCCAGAAAATGTTGGAAATCTCATGAAAAATGTGATTCTTTCAGTTTTTAACCCCAAGTTTTTAGATGATTCTCCAAGTTTGGCTTTCCAAATTCTGGCTCTTTGCCCTTTTATTAATGAGCACTCTGCTTTATCATAATAAGACAAAGATAATTTCAGACTTACATGGAGAAGGCTTTTACTTTGTCATGTTCACAGAAAATATAAGCATATTTGTGGCTAGTATTAAAGGAAATCCTGTTTGAGTTCTTTGGTCTGGGAGAAGGGATTTAAGATTGCTATCTCTATGAAAAACTGGCACAAGTTAAATCAAATTGGGTGGGGGTGGAGCTAAGAAGGTAGAGTAGAGGCAGGAACTCAGCTGAATTCTCCCAACATTTTCCTCCAAACAATTTAAAAATAACATCTCAAATAGATTTCTGGAGTTATACAGCAAACAAAGGTCAGGTTGAGATATTTTTGCAGCTCAAGATGCAAGGGTTTGCAAGAGAGATCTGTGACCCCAGGTTTGGGGATATTTCAGAGTCCCAGTGAATAAGGCAGCAAAACCAGCAGCAGACTTTGGAGGTAGCTGCAACAGTGGCAACAGCCACAGCTTCAGGAGCCCTCAGACCAGAAATGGTAAGGGATTAGGACAACTGGTCAGAAAGAGATTACAGGAGACCCTTTGCTGGCATGGGTGCAAGACCCTATTGCATTGTCAGTATGCAACTCAAGGTCTCTGTTCTGTGCAATCAGGGGTACTAGTGCTTGTGGCTGCAGTGGAATAGGGGCCCTGGTCACAGTTCCAAGGCAGAAAGGAGCACTAGAGCTTGAGGCCACAAGAGAGCAGGAGGCATGGTTGTAGGTACAGGGCCAAGAAGTTTGCTAGCACTTATAGCTGCAGGGTAGCAAGGTCCCTTCTTGGCTAAAGACTAGAGCACAAGCCATGAGAGCAATAACCACACCTCTCCTTGGATCATACCACTTTGGAAGCACCAACAACTTACAGATGCCACAAACTAGCTCTGAAAACAGTAGCACAAACAACAACAATAAACAAACAAAAACCTTAAGCTTGGGACAGTGTCCCCCACGTCCACCCCAGGAGCAGAGTCTATCTGCAACATAAAATTAAAAGTCAAAAAATAGGCTAGAAAAATGAGCAAACCACAACAAAAGAAGCTGACCATAAAAACCTGCTAAAGTGCCAGAGAAAATCAAGACACAAACTCAGAAGAAGACTGAGATACAAATAAAGTGTCAAAGAAAAATGTGAACTGGACACAAGCCCAAGAAGAATTCTTGGAAGAGCTTAAAAAGGATTTAAAAAGTCAAATAAGGGAGATAGAGGAAAAATTAGGAAAAGAAATGAAAGTGATGCAAGAAAATTTTGAAAAGAGAGTCAAAAACTGGGTAAAATATCAAAATATCAATACATAAAAAATACCAATGAAAATAACACATTAAAAAACAGAATTGGCCAAATGGCAAAAGAGGTACAAAATTCACCATAGAAAGGAACTTCTTAAGCAGAAATAGAAAAAGAGGCACAAAATCTCACTGAAGAAAACAATTCTTTAAAAATCAGAATTGGGGGGCAGCTAGGTGGTGCAGTAGATAGAGTACCAGCCCTGAAGTCAGGAGGACCTAAGTTCCAATCCGGCTTCAGACCAAACACTTGACACTTACTAGCTGTGTGACCCTGGGCAAGTCACTTAACCCCAGTTGCCTAAAAAAAAATCAGAATTGGGCAAGTGGAAGCTAATTATACCATGAGACATCAGGAAACAATAAAACAAAATCAAAACCATGAAAAAATGTGAAAAATATATCATTAGAAAAACAACTGACCTGGAAAATAGATCAAGGAGAGGTCAGTTATGAATTAATGGACTATCTGAAATCCATTATAAAAAAAAGAGGCTAGACATTCTATTTCAAGACATTATGAAAGAAATCTGTCTTGATATGCTAGAACCAGAGGGTAAAATAGAATTTGAAAGAATCCACTGATCACCTCCTAAAAGAGATCTCAAAATCAAGACTCTCAGAAATATTATAGCCAAATTCCAGAACTCCCAGGAGAAAATACTGCATGCTGCTAGAAAGAAACAACTCAAATATTGTGAAGTCACAGTAATGAACACACAAGATTTAACATTAAAGGAGCACAGGGTTTGGAATATGATATTCCAGAAGGCAAAGGAGCTATTGTGACCAAGAATAAACTAATTACAAGTTAATTATAACCAATGATAAACTACCTAACAAAACTGAGTATAATCCTTCAGGGGGAACATGTCTATATAATGAAATAGAGGATTTTCAAGAATTCCTGAGGAATAGAAATTTGACATTTAAACAGAAGACTCGAGAGAAACATAAGGTAAAAATGAAAGAGAAATTTTAAGGGACTTAATATCCATGTTCATATCCCTGTATGGGAAAATGATATTTATAACTCCTAAGAAGTTTATTTTTTGGGGGGGCAGTTAGGAGTCTACATAGACAGAAAGCAGAAATATAAATTGATCATGTTGGGACAATTAAAAAATGAAGGGGTGAGAAAGAAGAATGTTATGAGAGAAAGGGAAAGGTAGAATGGGAAATTTTTTATCATATAAAAGAGGTGTGCAATGCAGAGCTCTTAGAGTAGAAGGGACAATGAGGGGTGGGGAAAGTGGGCAACACTTGAACCTCACTCACATCAGAATTGGTTTAAAAAGGGAATAATATATACAGTTGGGTAGAGAAATCTGTCTTACTCAACCAGGAAGGAGGAGGAAGAAGTGGGTGTGTGATAAAAGTGATGGCAGATCATGGGAGGCAGTGGTCAGAAGAAAAACAGGAGGATAGGACAGGGTAAAAAGAGAATGATAAAGATAAACCAGGGGTAAATAGAATGGAGGGAAATTAACAGTAATAATAACTATTACTGTGAATGGGATGAACTCACCCATAAAATGAAAGTGGATAGCAGAATGGATTAGAAATCAGAACCTAAAAATATGTTGTTTACAAGAAACACACTTGAAACAGAAAGAAATATAGAGCAATAAAATAAGGGACTGGAGCAGAATCCATTATGCTTCAGCTGAGGTTAAAAAAAAAAAGCAAGAGTAGCAATCATGATCTCAGACAAAACAGAAGGAAAAATTGATCTAATTAAAAGAGATAAGCAGGGAAACTATGCTGAAAGGAAACATAGATGATGAAGTAATATCAATACTAGACATATACACCTAATGACATAGCATCCAAATTAATTTTTTTTCAAATTCTTAAAGAAAAAGTTAAATGAGTTACAGGAAGAAATAGACAGCAAAACTATACTAGTGGGCGACCTCAACTTTACCTCTCTGAGATAATTAATTTAAACATAAAATAAAAAGTCAAGGAGATAAATTTTTTTTTTTTAAATTAGATATGATTCACTTCTGGAGAAAATCAAATTGAAATAGATATACCTTTTTCTCAGCTGTATATGGTACCTTCACAAAAATTGTCCATTTGTTAGACCATAAAAAGCACACAGCAAATGCAGAAAATAAGGAATATTAAATATGTGCTTTTCAGATCATAGTGCAATAAGAATTACATCAATAAAGGACCATAAAAATATAGATTCAATATTAATTGGACTAAATAATCCTAAAGAATGAATGGGGAAAAAGAACAAATCATAGAAGCAATTAATAATTTAATTAAAGAGAATAACAATGAGACAAAATACGAAAATTTGCAGGTGCAGACAGAGTAGTACTTAGGGAAAAATTTATGTCTCTAAATGCTTATGTCAATAAAATAGAGAAAAAAACCATATCACTGAATCGGGCATGCCACAAGAACAACAAATCTAGAAGAAGAATGAATTAAAAGTCCCCAATTAAACACCTCAAAGGAAATTCTGAAAATCAAAAAAGCCTAATAAATAAAACCTGGCACTGGTTTTATAAAAAAAAAAAGCACAATAAAATAAATAAGTCATTGGTTAATTTTATTTAAAAAAGGAAAGAAGAAAATGAAATTACCTATATCAAAGATGACAAAGGTGAATGCACTACCAATGAAGAGGAAATTCAAGCAATTTTTAAGAGCTACTTTGCCCAGTTACATGCCAACAAATCTGGCAGTCTGAGTGAAATCAATGTATATACACAAAAATACAAATTGCCCAGATTAACATAAGAGGAAAAAATACTTAAATCAATCTGTCCTGGATAAAGAAATTAAACAAGGCACAAATGATCTCCCTAAGAAAAAGTTCCCAGGACAAGATGAATTCTACCAAATATTTGAAGAACAATTAATTCCAATTCTATATAAACTAAAAATAGGTAAAGAAAGAGTCCTGCCAAATTCCTTTTATGATATAAATATGGTTTTGATACCTAAAACAGGAAGAGCAAAGATGGAGAAATTCATTTCCCTAATGAATATTGATGCAAAAATTTTAAATAAAATACTAGCAAGGAGATTACAGCCATATATCACAAAGATTATGCTTTATGGCCAGGTAAAATTTATAGCAGGAATGCAGAGCTGGTTCAATAATGAAAGCAACAAAAATCACAAGAGTATCAATAGATGCAAACATTTTTTATAAAATACAACATTCATTCCTGTTAAAAACACTAGAAAGCATAGAAATAAATGGAGTTTTTCTTAAAATGATAAGTAGGATCTACCTAAACCTATTAGCAAGCACTATCAATAGAGGAGATAACGTAGGAGCCATCCCAGTTAGATTATGGGTGAAAAGGATGTCCATTATCACCAGTATTATTTAATATTGTACTGGAAATGCCAGCTATAACAATAAGAAAAGAAAAATTAATTAGAATAGGTAATGAGGAAACAAAATTATCACTCTTTGAAGATGATAGAATGCACAGAGAATCAACTGAGAAACAACTTGCAACAATTAACTTCAGCAAAGTTGTAGTACATAAAATAAACCCACATAAGTTATTAGCATTTTGAAATATTACCGGTAAAGTTCAGCAGGAAGAAATAGAAAAAAATACATTTAACATAACTGCAGACAATATAAAATACTTGGAAGTCTATTTGTCAAAACAAATCCAGGAATTTTGTAAATAAAATTACAAAACACCTTTTCACACAAATAATGACAGATTTAAACAACTGGAGAAATATTATTGCTCATGGACAGGCTTATGATAATAAAAATAATAATTCTATTGAAATTAATTTAATTATTCAGTATTGTACCAATCAAAATATAAAAAAGATTTTATAGAGCTAGAAAAGCTAACAATAAAATTCATCTGGAAGAACAAAGGTTTAAGAATATTAAAGGAATCAACGAAGAGAAAAGTGAAGGAAAGCAGCATAACAGTGCCAAATTTTAAACTATATTACAAAGTGGTACTCAGGAAAACAATCTGGTACTGGCTTAGAAACAGAGTGGTAGATCAGTGGAATAGATCATGGTAATAAATAACCATAGTAATCTAGTGTTTGGTAAATCCAAATATCCAAGCCTTTGGGACAAGAACTCACTATTTGACAAAAATTATGGGAAAACTGGAAAGCAGTTTTTTTTTTTGGTAAGGCAATTTGGGTTTAAGTGGCGCACTCAGAGTCACACAGCTACTGAATGTTATGTGTCTGAGGCAGGATTTGAACTAGGTCTTCCTAACTGCGAGGCTGACGCTCTATCCACTCTGCCGCCTAGCTGTTCCTCCCTTTTTTTTGGTGAGGCAATGATATGAATTGACTTGCCCAACATCCACAGCTAATAAGTGTCAAGTGTCTGAGGCCAGATTTGAACTCAGGTCTTCCTGAAGCCAGGGGTGATGCTCTATTCACTATGCCATCTAGCTGCCCCTGGAAAGCAGTTTGGTAGAAATTAGATAATTGACCAACATCTTACACTGTATACCAAAATAAGATCAAAGTTGATAAATGTCTAAATCTAAAGAGTGATATCATAAGCAAAGTAGAAAAGCATGGAAAATTTTATCTGTCAAATCTATTGATAAGGGAAGAGATTGACTAAAGAAGCGATAGAGAGGATTACAGGAAAGAAAATGCATAATGTTGATTATATTAAATTAAAAAGATTTTGTCCAAACAAAATCAATGTAGCCAAGATTAGAAAGAAAGCAGGAAAGTGGGGAAAATTTTATAACAAATTTCTCTGATTGTGGCCTTATTTCTCTCATACACACACACACACACACACACACACACAGACACACACACACACACACACACACACACATACACACATGGAATTTAGTCAAATTTATAAAAATATGAGTCATTCCCCAATTGATAAATGGTCAAAGAGTATGAATGCACAATATCCAGAAGAAATCAAAGCTATCTATGGTCATGTAAAAAATGTTCTAAATCACTATCAATTAGGCAAATGCAAATTAAAACAACTCTGAGGTACTACCTCCTACCTATCAGATTGACTAACATAACAGAAAAGAAAAATGACAAATGTTGGAGGGGATGTGGAAAAAATTGAGACACTAATGCATTGTTGGTGGAGTTGTGAACTGGTCCAATCATTCTGGAGAACAATTTGGAACTATTCCCAAAGGGCCATAAAACTGCATACTCTTTGACCCAACAATACCACTACTAAGTCTGTATCCCAAAGAGATTAAAGACAATGGAAAAGGACCTATATGTATAAAAATATTTATAGTAGCTCTTTATTTTTGGTGGCAAGGAATTGAAAATTGAGGGGATGCCTACTAATTGGGGAATGGCTGAACAAGTTGTGGCATATGATTGTGATGGAGCACTATTGTGCTATGAGCAATAATGAGCAGCATGGTTTCAGAAAAACCTGGGAAGACTTAAATGATCTTATGCAGAGTAAGGTGAGCAGAACCAGGAGAACATTGCACAGCGATTTTTCTTTAATGATGACTAACTATGAGTGACTTGGCCATTCTGATCCAGTTATCCAAGGTAATTCCAAAGGAGGCATGATGAAAACGTTACCTGCCACCAAAGAGAGAGCTGATAAACGCTAAATGCAAATTGAAGTGCATTTTTTCCCACTTTATTTTTCTTGCTTTTTATTTCTTTTGCATGATTTCACATGAGTAGGTAGAGGAGGGTTTGGAGGGAGAGAGAGGATTTAGAACTCAAAATTTAAGAAAATTAGTTTTAGAAATAAGTAATAAATTTATTTTATAAAAGAAAAAAATCAAATTGATTTCTGGGATAAATCAGGTTAGGTCTTGAGTCACATACTTATTTTTGTCTACGACCATCCTCTAAAATTTGGAGCAAGTCCTTCCATCCTTAGTCCCTTTTTTCTCTTGCTGTGGAAAGAATATCCTGTTCTCTTATTCTCTTCATCTTTACATCCTGCTTAACAACTCAAAGGTGATATAATAGAACAAGCTTCTTCCTAAAGAGGATAGGTGCTAACATAAAAAGAATACTGAACTTTCTAAAGGGGATTTCTCCAGGGGAGATGATTTACTTGCACAGGAGAGAGATATTTGTAAAATAAAGTGATATAAAATGATGCTACTTGGCATTTTTAAGGGAAATAAAAGAGCATTGATCTTACTAAGAAATTAAGAATTAAGCATTAATTCTACCATTTGCTAGCTATGTGACCTTTGGAAAGTCACTCAACTTGTCTAAATCTCAGTTTGTAAAATGGAAATAACATTATTTGCCTGGCCTACTTCATTGTAAACTATAACACGGTACTGTATTCAGATATGAGTACAGTTATTCTTTCTGCAATAAAGCACACCAATTATTTAGGGTAGTAGAAAATTGCTTTAATTTCTCTAGATTGTAAGATGTTTTATAGTACCCAAAAGTAAATGGTAATTTGCAAACTATTAGCCTGATAGGCTAAATGAATTCTTCAGTTTTTACAGGGATTTAAGTTTGGTGAAGGTCAAAAATTGGAAGGTTATAGTTCTATTTATATACAAAATACTAGTGTTTCTGGAGAGCCTGGCAGAAAGTTTAGCCCTAGATATAATGATTGTCTATAATAATTCCAGGGAGGGGACACGAGAGGCAATGTTGACATCATCAAAACCATGTGGACCCAGACATAACATATAACCATAGATAGCATGTAGAACTTTCAGGGTGGGATAAGAAGTTGACTCAAGGGTGCGTGAATTCTCTGTAGACTACACAGCTACTACAATTTTCACCTCTGCTTCTAACTTGAAAAACCAAATACTAACCATGGAATAAAAAACAACAGGAGAGGTAACCCTTGTCTGGTGATTTATTGCTCAAAGCTTCTTCCATCTGTGTTAATTTACAATATGATTGCTATGTGTCTGGCAGGCATGAGAGTTGCTCAGAGCCATGGAATCAGGATTTTCCAATTCACTGCAGTAGTCTGCAAGTTCTTTTCTTACTTAACCATCAATATAAGTTCCGTATGTCTTCCTGTGGGTCTGTACTGTTGGGTTAGCCCCAGGAGAGATTTCTTGGATGTGCATGTGTACCTAGTAGGGGAGATAGTTGCTGGTAGTAGAGTGTTGATCTGTGTTCATGTGTGAGAAAAGCAGAGGATTTGAAAAACAAGTCAATGCCAGTCATAGTGCTAATCAGAAGACAGAAGGCATGAAATGGTGATTAAAAAGTTGTAACTATGTGTTTTATATCAAATTTCTGCCCCCAGGACTTTCCCAATTTGGAGTTCCATATACAGCAAAGGAAATAGCATTTCAGAGTAACCAACATATGTGGGGACTTATTTATTATGATTTCTAATGGAAGAAGAAGGTAATTTAGGTAGCTAGGTGGTGCCATGGATAGGGTGCCAGGCCCAGAGTCAGAAAGACTTATCTTTCTGACTTCAAATCTGGCTTTAGACACTTACTAGCTGTGGGACCCTGGGTAAGTCACTTGACCCTGTTTGCCTCATTTTCCTTATCTGTAAAATGAGCTGGAGAAGGACATGGCAAACCACTCCAGTATCTTTGCCAAGAAAACCCCAAATGGGGTTATAAAGAACCAAACGTGACTACAAAATGATTGAACAACAACACAAAATGTTTTTTCCCAAACTCTCATGTCCTGATAATCCTTATAACCCTTCTAATAACCTCAAAAAATGAATCAAAGAATTCTGCCTTCTTGATGGCAAATATTTAAAATTGGGAGGAAGGAAATGAGGAAGCGCCTTGAGGCATGTAAATTCTGGCCATTTACAATTTGCTGTTATCTCAAGTGAAGAGATGTTTGGAATGTTATAGCTTGAGACTCTTTGATCCTACTTCTTTCTCAAATAACTCTCCAAACATTTCCCTCAAGATTCATCTTTCCAGCCTGAGTTGCTTAGATGTTGTTGCTTGGTTTTGACCATTCTAAAATTGTGATGTTTGAATACAATACATGGCTCCTTGACCAATGCTCAAAATTCAGTCTGTTTCTTAGAAAGTCCTGATAGAATTATAAGTACCCAATACATCATGAATAAATGCTCATGCAACTCCAATACCCTCAAAATTTCTCTGGGACGGAACTTACTGGATTAGAAAAGGATAGATTTTCCCTATCTTGCTTGAAGAAAGAAGTAGGAGAAATAGTGCCCAATCTTTATTTTGTTTGGGGACTGTGGAGGAGGAGAGAGTAGATCTGATTCAAATTCTCTGATTTCAATAGTATTCAAAGCATGGAAATTCCTTCTTCAGATGTTGAACTACTACTTTTCTATGTCTAATATCCCTATGAGTTGCTGGAGGCATGGAGATGTTAAATATCTTGTAGTACATGAACTTAGGTTTTCCTGTCTCCAAGGCCATCTATCCATATGCCATAGTGCCTCTTGCCCATTTCGAGTACAAGCAATATCACAACCCCTCATTAGACTTAAAATATCTAGTTAAACTTCTTTTGTCCTTGCCTATAGAAATGGTCCATGAAATCTATACTTTGATGACATCAAAGGACTTTATTCCTATGTTCATTTTTAGTCACTACAGAGTAGAAAAAAAGTTATAAATCAGTTATTGTAGAAAGACAAAATATCTCTGATAACTTCATACATACTATACTTTCTTCCTCCACCCCTCACTTAACCTTACAAGTGTAGAGGAGACTTTCTTGGCCTGGTGTTTAGTACCATTCCACAACAACCAGATTGGGAGTGCAGAATCCTTCTATTGGGAGGTGGTGGAAGAAATAGTGTGATACATTGAATTATTCTGTCAAATAATTTTAGCAACATCTTTATTTCCTTTGGTAGTATATCAGAGTCTCCCAACTATTTCTAAAGAACAGAGCTAGGATGATTTCCCCAGTGAGTCCCTGTGCTAGAAAAAAAATATAAAAAAATATTCTACTTGTGCTACTGTCTCAGAATGGAAAGTTTCTCTCTCTCTCTCTCTCTCTCTCTCTCTCTCTCTCTCTCTCTCTCTCTCTCTCTCTCTCTCTCTCTCTCTCTCTCTCTCTCCCTCTCCCTCTCCCTCTCCCTCCCCCCTCCTTCCCCTCCCTGTCCCCTCTCACCTCCTTCTCTCTCCCTCTCTTCCCCTTTCTACTATCTCTCCTCTCTCCCCACTCTGTGTCTGTCTCTCTATTTCTCTGTCTCTCCTCCCTTTGTAAATAACAAGTAAAACAAATTGTCATTCACCAATCAGTGTGAATCTTTGTATAGCTTTCTGTAAATGCAGTAGGGGAGATTAGAACCTACCTCTAGTCATTTCATATGACAAAAATTCGATGAGGTTGTCAGAGATACCTAAATCTAAGGTTACCCTTGCATATTGATTGTGTGATTGTTAATGATGTAACAAAAATAAATGCTTATTAAGTACCTGATTGACAGATGAATGGAGCCTTCTGGAAAGTGAAGGAAAATTAGCCATGAACTACTTCACAGAAGGGAATCTCAAGTGAAGAGGCATTGCTGGATTACCATATAAAGATAATGAATTATGAAGACTTGAACTCCAAAAAGTCCAAACTATATTTTGTAGCTTAGGGGCTTTTTCTTGCTTGAAAAATATGAATAAAAATGTTTCTGTATCTTCTCATTAAATAAAATACAGTAAAAAGAGGCTCATTGAATCAAAAAGTGATTGTAATGAGAAAGATGTGAAATTATATGGAAAAAAAATTACCCTTGCCTTACTGTTGCCAAAGAAAGGAAACATTAAAAGTGGGAGAAGAGTGAGAGTGGGCAATATTAAATAATCAATTACCCTACCCTACTAAAAGTAAATTACAAGGTTCTATAACCTAATACCATCACTAGGCATAAGCAGATCTTAACCAAACAATCAAAGGCTTCAGACTAAGTGGAAAAGGACCTTGAAATAAATGGAACAAATCAGAATGATATTATTGCACAGGAAGGGGGTTCACACTGGTTGAGGAAATATATACCCTGTCAGTAATTTTATAAAATAGTGAGAAATTTCAGAACTTAGGGATTTAGGTGCTAAAGTGTAGGGTGGAAGAATTCTAGCCAAGTCTTGGAGAAAAAATCACTTGATGGGAGGAGAGGAGAGCACTTTGGCATCAGCCTTGCCTTCTTTTCTTTCCAAGGAGGCTCTAACAATCTATAAAAGTTCCAGAAGACTTGGACTTTATAATTAGCATCCTAGAACAATAGCAACCAGTGACAGTGGGGACAGTGTCTCTGTGGAGGATGAGTCAAATAAATTTGACAAAATGATAAAAAGAAAGATTCAGGGCTCTAAAAGGAACTACAGTAGAGAAAAAAAGGTGTATCTTACTTTAGGGGAACATCTTGAGAACTTCAGCAAAACAACTTCTAACCCACTTTTCCCTGGATTTTTTTTTTTTGAGAGAGACTGTGTCATAGAACTTTAGAAAGCTTTCTTTTTTTTTTTTATACCAGCCATACCACCACACAAAATACTCTTTTTTCTAATAGTTAATTAGGTTAGGCTGACTGATATTAACTGATTTTTCTGAGGGAAGCAGAATGGTAGAAACTCATGAGTTATGACATTAGAAAGAGACGCTACAGCCCCTCAAGGCATAGACTGAGAAGATGAAGTAGTCAGCTCCCCTCTGGAAACCAGATTGATAGTACAAGTGGAGGGCTGGGAGACCTTATTTAGAGCCTGAGCTATATGTGTATGAAAATGTTTACTTTTTGTTAACCTGCATTTAATAAGTGACCACTCCTTAAGAAGAGTGGGAATTGGGAGAGGAAGGAAAGCATGAGTTGTCAAGGAATATTTGGAGAACTGGGTAGAGCTAGTACCTGAACCTTTTCATGGCCCTGGATCACAAATTCAGAGTTAGAAGTAACCTCAGTGGCAACTTAGAACTTTTAGTTGATAAAAGATTCCTTCTGCAACATTTTCAATAACCATTCAGACTTTGGAAAGACCTTTCAGCCACCAACACTGAGAGGTAAGATGACCAAGTGTTCCATAAAATTGTATTTCTTATTACCTTTTGAATTCTCAATAAACTCAGCCAATTTTTATTTTCCTTGCCCAGGAGAATTATAAGAATATTTAGATGCAACTTTTATATCTTCTTGTTTCATTTTGTAAGAAAATCAAGATTGATATGATTCAATTGCTCCAGTAGTATGTTGACTCTGTGATTGCTGGACAAGGATTTCACATTTAGAGTAACAATAGTCAACTTTTTATAGGTGATCTAAAGATTGTGAAATTCTTGGTACTCTCAGTCTCCTTTTCTGCCACTCTTACACTCTTAGAGGATCGGGTGCCATTTTTGTTTGAAGGATTGCTATTGCCCAAATATTCATTACCTAGGAATAGTCTGGGAACAGAGAACCATCCTTACTTGACTGGGCTTGGTTCTTATATAGCAGATATAATCTATCACCAGAGTAGTACTTGAAACCTTTCTAGTATAGCAGGACAGGCCAGGACTGACTCATATTTTATTGGCATAGCCTTAAAGAACTCAGAATTATTTACATGCTTCATTGGAGTCTAACTTTTGTGCAGATTATTCTTAGTAGTATGACTTGTGACCTACATCCCCCAAACCTCTGGGTTCATACGAACAAATTCAGTTTCAGGGGCCTGACTGCAAAGGCAATTTTCTCTCTTTTGGCTCATTTTCTCTACTTTCTAGAGCAGGAATTCTTTGTCTATGTGTGTCCTGTGGCCCTTTGGCCATCTGGTGATACCTATGGATTTCTCAGAATATTGTTTTTAAGTGCATAAAATACATTGGATTCATAGAAATACAAAGAAAATGATTATATTGAACTAACCATCTATATATGTAAATATATAGTATACATATATGTGTACATATACAAATTATATATTTATATATTGATATATATGCAAATTATATATAAATATTACTATTCCATGTGCATACACATATGTATATACATATATGTACATATGTTTGCATATATGTATATACACACAAACAAGGTAACAGACTCCAGACTAAGAATCTCTATTCTAGAGAGAGATAATATCATGAATAGCATTGCTTCTAATATGGCAGGACCTATCAGGACTTATATTCTGTTGACATAGTCTTAAAGAACTTAGAATTGCTTCCATGCCACAATGAAAGATTGGAGTAAAGTCTAGGAAAATTTCCAAATATAGTTTAAGTCTGACTTGTGTCTAGGATTCTCCCAAATATAAATAATAGGTTCCCTAGCTCCCACATGAGCACTCAAGGTACCAATAAGGGTACCTACCTTTTTAGAGAAAATTCTTTATTTCACCCCACAGAAAATGTAGAAAACAAAATGGACTCCCAGGAGCCCATAAATAGTTATAGAAAACACATAAGGCACTCAAAGGATTTGATAGTGCCCATTAGCAAATACTAAAAACAGAGAAAGCACTTACGGTAATTCCTTTCAGAAGGAACTGAAATTAGGGTTGCTATCAACACAACTCTTTGACATCCCAGTGAATCTTTTTCTTCCACTGAGTCCTCTTCAAGTCTTCCCAGATTCATAGTGACAGATGATGGTTAAGATTACCTTGGAAGCCAATGGATTTGGTGGCTGGTCAGATGTGCATGGATCAAAATCATTCACTCTAATAATCTTTTGCCCCCACTTCATGGTATTGCTCTCTAGCTTCAAAGATTGCATGGGCTATCCTTTTTTTTTTTAAGAATAAATGTTGCTCAGAAAATCATCATCTGTCTCTAGAATAAAAGTTCTTAACCTCACATCTTTGAAGTTTTAATATGATAGCTATATTTAAATATAATTGGTTTTCTTTATAATTCTATATACTTTTGTGTATTTAAACATATTATCCTGAGAAAGGGTTTGTTGGTTTCACTTGACTGACAACTAGGTTTATGACACAAAAATGATCAAGAACCCCTACTCTAGGGGTATGCCTGAACTCTTGAATATAGAAACTTGCAAATTTGGAGACAATCTCAAAAACTGGAATATCCAGGCTATCTCCCTTCTCTATAGAGCATGCTAGAATTTGGGATCAAGGAAATTGAAATTCCCCCCTCCCATCTTCTACATAGTAGGTTATAGTTTGGGAATATTGTCAATGAACTCTCCTCTCAGGTTACATGGCAATCACATCTACCATGTGATTCTGTCCCCAAGTTACCATCAGCTGCTACTAGAAGTGGAGAGGGGAAGAGCGTCATCTCTTACCCTCCTTGTAGTACTCCAGAAGAAAGTTACAAGGAAAAGTGCCCTTGTGTAATTGTTGTATCTGTTGCACAGACGGGTCACTTCTAGGAAAAGAGTCCATTCTCCTGAATTCCCACCAGCCAATTATCTTTAGTGTTGTCCCAACCAAAAGTGTCACTGAGCATACTCATACTTGATAAAGGCAGAATTATGTTCACTTATCCATATTCTAAAAGGGAAGAAGTATGTTTTTAACATCAATTTGGGGAAACTGTCCTGATTAACTCCTCTCACAGGACTAATGTTAATAAATATGAGGTATTATTAGGAGACTAGATCCTTTTAGTAAAAAAAAATGTGATGCTTGAAAATGGTTGCTAGGATATCTAGAGTTTTAAACAGACATCTATGGTGCTCAGTAGTTTTTAAGCAGTCTGTGAACTGCAAAGGAAAAGAGGTGTTTCATTTTAAGGAGAAATCTCCATTATAATGCACTAATATTTTAAATAACGGATTCACTAGCTTTAGGTAACAAGGTTAAGAGAAACTACAGCAAATTCTGCTTAGTATCCAGTGATGGTTGGTTAGGTAGGAGCCCTTGAATGAAATTCTCACCCACCTCCCCACAGTCCTTTTCTCTACCATATTCTCCTCATGCTACTTCTTTTTTAAAACTTTATTTTTAGTTTTCAGCATTCACTTCCACAAAACTTTTGAGTTTTCAATTTTTTCCCTCTCCCTCCCCAACCACTTCCAAAGATGAAATGCAGTCTGATATAGGCTCTACTCATACATTCATATTGAACATATTTTCACATTAGTCATGTTGTAAAGAAGTATTAGAACCAATGGGAGGAATCACGAGAAAGAAGAAACCAAATAAAACAACAAAAGAAAAAAAGAGAGCAAATAGTTTGCTTTGATCTGCATTCAAACTCCTAGTTCTTTCTCTGGATGTGGATAGCATTTTCCATCAGGAGTCTTTTGGAGTTGTATTAGATCTTTGTATTGCTGAGAAGACACAAGTTTAAGAAAGTTAGTCATTGCACAATGTAGCTGTTACTGTGTACAATGTTCTCCTGGTTCTGCTCACTTCACTCAACATCAGTTCATATAAGTTCTTCCAAGATTTTTCTGAAGTCCACCTGCTTATCATTTCATATAGCACAATAGTATTCCATTATATTCATATACCACAACTTGCTCAGCCATTCCCCAATTGATGGGCATCCCCTCAATTTCCAATTATTGTCCACCACAAAAATCACTGCTATAAATGTGGGTCCTTTCCCCACCTTTATGATCTCTTTGGGATACAGACCTAGAAGTGGTTATGCTAGGTCAGTTTTATAATCCTTTGGGCATAGTTCCAAATTGCTTTCCAGAATGGTTGGATCAGTTCACAACTCCACCAACAATGTATTAGTGTTCCAATTTTCCCACATCTTCTCTAACATCTATCATTTTCCTGTTTTGTCATGTTTTCCCATAGGTGTGATGTGATAACTCAGAGTTGTTTTGATTTACATTTTTCTAATCAATAGTGATTAAGAGCATTTTTTCATATGACTATAGGCAGCTTTAATTTCTTCATCTGAAAACTGCCAGTTCATATCCTTTGACCATTTATCAATTGAGGAATGACTTGTGTTCTTATGAATTTGACTCAGTTCTCTATACATTTTAGAAATGAGGCCTTTATCAGAGAGACTGTCTGTAAAAATTGTTTCCCATCTTTCTGTTTCCCTTCTAATCTTGGTTGTATTGGCTCATCCTACTTCTTATTCTTACTTTATGCCTGTTCTTTTTCTGGTACTGTTAGAGGTTAGACATACATATATAACCCACCATTGCCATAGCTCGATATATTTTGTGAGTCAACTAAGGCTGATAAAATTGAATCTTAGAGTATTTTCCCTTAATATGTATAATTACCAGCCTATAGATATGATTTGTTTAATGAACATTCATTCGATGAAAGTGTATTGCGTCTATTATGTATAAGGAACTGGGAAGACCTTTGAAGAGTGTGCCATCTTCTAAAACATACATGAAGTTTACTGTAATCTTAACAAACTTTAATTCTCCATTCCAGTTTAGGACTAGTATAGAAAGTCTAAAGCAGTGAAATCAAACTCAGGCAGACACAGATCCCTGAGTGGCCACAAATTTACTTAGAAATCCACAAGTTAACATTAGCTTTATTTTATTGTGTTTTTATATATTTTGTTAACTATTTCCAATTACATTTTCATCTGGTCCCTGAGTCACTCAACAGTTTTACAGGCATCTTCTGAGTTTGATACCACTTGTCTAGAGGATCCTAATGGGAGGAGGAAGGCCTTATGAATCTCTTAGGGGAACCGTCAGAGTAGAATAACATATCTTTGTTTTCTTTTAAATATCTTTTCCCCTAACAAAGAGTTGTTACAAATTATATTAGCCACCAGGAAGAGTTTCAAGCCTTTTCAGGCCAAGACCTACTCTAGGTCTACATTTAAGGTCCAGGATAGGGGAAAGAAGGAGGGAAAAAAATAAATATGAATACATACCACGCATCACCATAGAAAATCAAGGAGTGAGGTATTTGCTACAAATGCCTTTGTATTTCCCAGGTATTGTATTTCCCACTTTGAAAAAGTTTTGTAAAAGCTTCAATATGAGAAGCTATATTGTGAATATTCAAGCCCATGATAATTCCAGTCTAATACCTTTGATAATGGCATCAAGTGAGGTCAGACAGATTTTCCCCATATTAAATGTGTCTTTTTTTTTTCTTGCTTAGCTATCATTGTCACAATCTCATGACCTCTGACATAGACATGCCTGAAAGCATAAGGGAAAGTTCAGAATATCTTGTTAAGTAGTCAACTTTCACTGACTTTGTGATATACTCATCATTACCATCCCTCAAGGGAACTCTATCCTAGACCCCAAGCAACTTGAAAACTAGTCTAAAGCACAAAACTTTGCCAGAGATAGTTGCAACACAGAGGATTGCAGGATAGATGCACAGGGAAAGCTTCCCAGGTAATCATATACTCAAGAGCAATACACTTCTCCCTTGAAGAGTTGTTACCTGAATGATCTGTTGTCCTTGTTTGGCTATAATTACCACTACATCTATACTGCTATACCTTCTGGTTTAGAAATCATAGTACAGAAATCTCCCTCTTTGGGGTGACATTTTTATAGGCTAAAGTAGGGGTAGGGAACCTGTGGTCTCAAGGCCACAAGTAGCCTTCTAGGTCCTCAAGCATGACCCTTTCATTGAATCCAAACTTTACAGAACAGGCAAATTCTCTAGCCCTGGGTTAAACTTATCTAAGAAATAATGATGGAGTCAGTGCTCTTGTTTCTGTCCACTTCCTACTTAATTTTTTTTAAAGATTTAGGTTTGTTTTGGTTTAAATGCATACATGATCTTCTTATCTTTATCCTTTTTTAAAAAATGAATTTGATCAATCAATGATCTGACAGATCTAGGCAGATGATTCTGAAATGACTTCTATGTCTACTAAAAGTTGTTTCCTGTCTATTAATGTAGTTCACTCCTCTTCCTTCCCATCACATATATTCCCTCTTTTTTCCTTCTTCTCCCCATCTCTCCTTTTTCCCTGTATTCCCCTCCCTGTTTTCTCCCCCCTCTTCCTACATTCTCCTCTTAAGTCCTGTTGTTTTTCTTCCCCTTTTGCATTTTCATCTACTTTCCTGCCTTTTCCTTTCCCCTCCTGCCTTCACTTTCCTTTCCTTTCCTACTTTCTGTGGTTGCCATAAGCAAACCCTTTGGTTCTTCTTAAATAGAATATTTGATATATGTCTACTATGTTGCTAGGCATTCTGCTAAGTGCTGGGGATGCCAGCCAATAAGATAATTTCTACCCTAAAGAAGATTATAGTTGGACATGGGGAGACAACATAAATTTCTTATTCTAGGAGTATTTAGAAATGGGATGGAATGGAGGGGAGGAGGAAGGGTAGGGTTACTTGGGAGCAGTATAGCAGTTGGTACCAATGAAGAGAAGGAATCAGGAGAGAGAATTCAGGTGTGAGGGAGATGACTAATGGCAGAGATCCTTCCTAAAATGTTAGTGGCAGGGAGTGAGTTACAAGTCCAGAGCATAAGGGCTTGGGGCCAGTGTATTTCTCCAGGGAGGCAAAGCACCAAGAGAGGAGAAGAGCAATCTGAAGAGAGAGTCCAAACACATTTGATGTGAATCATAACTGGAATCCCTCCTAAAATGCTTGTTTCAAGGAGATAATCAGCAATCAGGAGAGATTTCTCTAGGATGGCAATGTAGAAGGAGAGGAGAAAGACAAGAGTGGTGAAAAGTCCAAGCATGTGTAAATGAATAGGATTGACTATATTCTTAAAGAAATCACTTACAAGGTACAATTGTGAGACTTTTGAGGTGTCTATAAACCTTTTGCTTCTTTCACTTCTTATTCTTACACTATTTACTAATATACTTTTTATCGCCCTCGCCAATGCCCACTTTTGTTCTGAAACTAATGTACTTTGAGGTATGTGTTGCCTTAGTTGGATGATTTTGCTGAATTCTTTAAGTAAGTTTTCTTCTTTTCATGCTTTGCAAGGGATAATTAGTGCAAAAGCTGCAATTATCTTTATGGTGGTCTGATTGCATATGCTTATTATAATCAATTTAAGGCAAGATGAGTAATTGTCCCAATATGATGTTTCTTTAGTATCTTTCTTTTCCCTACCATCTGTCTGTGAAAGTAAGTTTCTTGTGAGTAGGAATTGTTTCATTCTTTGTATTCCTATCTCTAGAATCTAGCACAGAGTCTGGCACAAAGTAGGTCCTCAACAAATGTTTGTTGATTAATTGATTGGCTGATAGATGTCCTTTATTCACACACCCCCACCCCGAGGAAAACATGTTAGTCATCCTTTGATTTAACTGGGACTTCTTTATGGCCTCTGGTTTCTTTTATTTTTTTTAATATTATTTGTTTATTTTTTAAAGTACAATTACTTTTATTATTTACTTTTATTTTTTTTAGTTGCAAATTCTCTCTCTCCCTCTCCTCCTGCCACCACCCAATAAGAAGGTAAGAAAAACAAGACCTATTACAAATATATATTCATACACACATATAGTCATGGGAAACAAATTTCTGTATTAGCCATATTTCCCCCCCAAAAAAGGCAAGAAAAAGAAAGATTAGAATTATATACTGTAATTTTTACTGAGTCAATCAGTTTTCTTTCTAAAGATAGATAGCATGTCTCATCATGAGTCCTTTGGAATTATGGTGGGTCATTGTACATGATCTGATGAAGGCTTTCACTGGGATGGTGGCAAAATTAGAGGGAAGAAAGGGGTATATTTGAGAGAGATAATTTGCATATTATTGAATTGGCAAGGTGCTGACATTTGATGATACTCTGGTCTTGTTTCTTTCCCACCCCTCATCTTTTTGCTCCCTAAGAATATTAGAACCCTTTAGCTTTACCAAAACTCAGAGCAGCTAACTTTGCAACTTGTGCCAGGCTATTTTTAAGTCTTTTAGGGTCTATTATTGTGGACTATGGCAAAGGATGGTATTGATTTTTACCAAAGCATTTTGTATCCCAAGGGAATTTTCATTATATTATGTCATCCATGTTTATTAGGTTTTGTAGTATTGAGATGAGATTTAAATTTTCTTCTTTTCCCTCAATCTTGAGAAGAGACACAATAGAGATAAGAGTTGGGGAAACAGAGTTTGTGGTCTGAGGTTGGCCAGTGATTCATTTTGTAACTGAAAAAAAAATTGCCTAAACTTTGAGTCTCTGTTTTTCCATCTGGAAAATTAGGAAGATGTCTCATTGTGCCTATATGACACAAAGACAATTAAAGAATGCTCTGACACTTCCACAAAATATACAATGACATGTCCACAAAGCACTCAAAGTCACTAACATAATTTCACATTTGTGCTTTGAAGTTAGATTACTAAGTTTTCACTAGGTTTTGCACTGGAAAAAAATGCAACCAAATGACAGCTTAGATATTTGAAAGAAAAAAAGAAAACAATTCTCAATAGGCCCCTGAAAGTGTTATTGTATGTTGTCTTAGTTTGACCCCACACTATATAAAATCTTTAAATAGTTCAGATGATCCCCTACAAATGTAATATCCCAGCCCTTAGTCCTGGATTAGAATAAGTAGTCCTTTTCACTTCTTCCTTGTTCCAAGGGGCAGTCTGTGGGTTTCCTCACACATGGTCCACAATCCTCACTGAATCTTTCTGAGGGTAGGTACACACACACACACACACACACACACACACACACACACACACACACACCCCTCCCTTTTCATTTGTCCTTTCCACTTTCATCATGTCTCTTGGCAGCTAGTAACACAGCCATGCAAATTGCCTTTAAGCTTAAGGAAGGTTCAAGAAACCACTAGAAATATTGGAAGAGGGAGAGCACAACTTGACTATCTTTGAAATTGGCATCATGTCAAAACCACTTCTCCCCTTAGAGGTAAATGGAGCTAATTTGAATTCTTTTGAAGACAGATGTTATATAAAACAAATTTATTATTACTTTTTTCTATTGATGGCTATGTATTTTCCTGGATTCACAATTACAAATATTGTTGATACCAAAGGAAATATTGATTATAGGTGGTAGACCACATACAGTCTTTCAGAGTTGATAACAGGCTGTGAAACTGATTTATGGCCTACTTAATCTCCACACTTCTCAGCACGTAGCATTCTTTTTTGCTCTAATTTCCCATTGACTTCAATTCATGTGGGAATGATTACAAGCACAATATTTTGGGTGGCACTTTCAAATTGCAGCGGTTTTTGGAAAAGTAGAATGAGGCCTTACAAGAAGACATTTAACATTGTGCTGTGCTGTGGGCATGGCAACCTTTGAAGTGATTCATCCACACAGGCCAAAGTGGGCTCTCTCTTACTTATAAATCCATTAAAGTCAACTGCCCTGACTTTTAGACTCTCTTTAAAAAAGAAATCAAGAAACGATCTCTCTTTCAAACCACAAAAGTGGCACATTAAAGCCCTTACTCTTGCAGATTAAGAAAAGAAATTATCTGACTGAGAGTGGAAGTAAAAGTACCTCCTCCCCAAATTGTCACACACATATATATTATACACATACATATATGTGTGTATATAACATAAATGTATAGATACATATACACATTTTTGTTTGCATGTATAATCCTCCCTTACCCCCATAGAATCTGAGCTCTTTGAGGAGAGTGGTTTGGTTTTGTTTTATCTTTGTATTTCTGCCACCTAACACAATACTTTGAACAGTGCTAGGCACTTAGCTAGTTTTTGGATTAGGTTAGATCGGTCTCTTGAGGTTTGAAGAGAGAGAGAGAGACAGACAGACAGACAGAGACAGAGACAGAGAGAGACAGAGAGAGCTAGGGCACACACATGTATGTGCACATGGTGCTGTCCAAGGTACAGGTTTTTAGCATTTTTCTGGCTTCCCTCCAGAGTTATCTAGTAGAGGTCAAAGAATTTCTTTTCAAGAGGAAGAAGCATCCCTTCCAGGAGCCTCACTGACTCTATTTCTGAAAGACAATGCTATAAAGCTGTGGTCTCCATTTACTGGAGACATACTTTGTGGAAGTTTTATCTACCTTTTCTTCTGAGGCTCTTTGTGGACATTAATTATCTTAGTATGGCAAATTCCATTGCTTAAGTACTTAATTGTTATACTATTTTCTGAAAGAGGAGGTTATGGGACTTTTTGGTATTTTATCAGGGTTATCACCTCAGTTGTCTTTTATTTCAAATAAGAAAAAAAAATGAGTTTTCAGGAAAATTGACTTATTCTGAATTCCTCCCATATGTGCTTATGGTTTTTAAAATTTTCTCTTCCAGTTTGTGTCCACAAGGATTGTTGATAGAAAATTGGAATAAAAGTTCCATTTCCTTTTGAAATGCTCTCCACTGGGGGCAGCTAGGTGGTGCAGTGGATAGCGCACCAGCCCTGAAGTCAGGAGGACCTGAGTTCAAATCCTGCCTCAGACCAAACACTTGACACGTACTAGCTGTGTGACCTTGGGCAAGTCACTTAACCCCAATTGCCTCACTAAAAAAAAAAAAGAAAGAAAAAAGAAATGCTCTCCACTAGGCTGACTAATAGTGAAGTTGTAGCATATGCTATAGACCCCAGCTCTGAGGAGCTGGGCCAACATAAACTGAATGAGGCATGAGAAAGGTGACTCTTAGCTTTCAAGTTGCAATTCCTTCCCTAAAGAACTTCACTTTTCATCAGCAAAGAAGAGAAAATTGAATTAATTTCCAAATGCAGATGCTTCTCAGACCTCCTATTTTTTAGAGCAGGAATTAGAAACATGAAAACAGAATATAAGGACACAAAATAATAGGGGAAAGAGTGAAAACTCAGTTTTCTGTGCATTTTTCAGAGGTTAGTTTAGGCTTTCAATAAGAACTAAGGAAAGTGAATATATCTAGAGGAAATAACTAAATACCACATGAAGGAAGGGCAGTTAGAGTGTAAAAATGTCCCCTATTGTCTAAATACTGTTTTTTTATGAAGTGACATAAGTGAGGAAATTACCTTTAAACATAACAGTTGATTTTTAGGGTATATGCATTTATAATTGGCATACAACTAAATCAGAATTCATGCTACTTTGACAGAAAATGTCTCGATATAATAAAGGTAATGGTAATAATAATCCACATTTTAGAGTCTTTTAAGATTAGAATAGTTTATATATGTCTATATTGTCACATTTGAATCTCATAACTACTTTGTGAAATAGATTCTATTTTATCCCCATGTTATAGCTGAAGAAATGAAAATGAGAGAGGTTAAGTGATATGTATATAGTTACATAGGTAGTAAAGGCTAGAAATCTGATTTGAAACCAGGCCTTCCTGACTTTCAGCACAGGACTGCATCTACTACATCATACTTCCTCTGCTGAAGATTACTTTTGGGCAAAGAGTGACATTTACTTTTAATGTTGTTCCATGCAAAACTTTAGAAATATAATCACTTACCTTTTTCATTATAAAATAAATATAGTGATAGTCCTAGTCCTCAGCACAACAAGGTCTGCTTGGGTGGTATGTGTAATTATAAACAAAAAAGAACATCTTAATACTTTAAAAATTACACCAAATCCATAATGAGTTATTAAGCCTCTATTAGCCAAAGACATAAGAACCAGATTGGTGTAATGAAAAGAGAGGAAACCTTGGAATCAGGGAAACCTGGGTTCAAGTTCTGATTCTGACAGATACTAGCTGTGTAATCATGGGCACATGGTATAACTTCTTTGTGCCATGGAAAGGTTAAGTGACTTGCCCAAGATAGCACAGATAAGTAAACAAAAGAACCAGGATTTGAACCTAAATCCTTTTATTTAATAATTAAGAGATTTACTGTTAAGATGATAGCATCATAAATTGTGAGTTAATAGGTACCTTAGAGGTCAACTTATTCAAACCCCTCATTTTACAAATGAAGAACTGAGACCCATTAAAGTTAAATTACTTGCTCATTTTAACCCCTGAACTATGACATTCAAATTAGCCCCTTGGAGGCCATTCAGTTTCATATATGACAAAAATTTTAAAAACTGGCAGATGTTCCTTGGATAGTAGCTGTGTGTTAATTTATATAATCTCATTCTCCCACTTTCTCCCTGTGTGTGTGTGTACATGTGAATATTTATGTATGTTTATATACATATACATACATACATATATACATATATATATAACTAGTGCCTACTGTGTTCCTAGCAGTGTGAGGACACAATATAAATATATAATTGGTAGTATAGTGTACTAGAAAGAATACTATATTTGGAGTTAAAGGGGTTGGGTTTGAATTCTGCCTTCATTTACTACCTTTATGACCTTTGGTGAATAATACAATTTCTCTAGGCTTCAATTTCCTCATTTGTAAAAAGAGAATGTTGAAATAGGTGAATAATTAGTTCCCTTCCATCTCTAAGTCATATGACACTATAATAAAACATCTCTGCTCACCAGGAGCTTACAGTCTAGTTGAAGGAAGGAGTAAGGCTTAAGCAATGCTTGTCACCCACCCTCCCATCTTTCCTTCTACTATAATAGATTTTTCACACCTCTTCATGTGAAATAATTTGTCCCATTCCACCTCTCCCTTCCTTCTGCATCCAGTATACGCCTCTTTGTCATCCCTTAATTAATTTTTATGTCATTCCCTCAAATTTACCTTACACCCATACCCTCTGTCTATGTATATTCCTTCTAGCTGTATTCTTAGTGGTACAATTTTTAAGAATTACCTTTCCATGTAGGGATGTAAACACTTTTTGTCAGAATCAGAACAGTGCAGCCCCATTGAATCCCTTGTATTTTCTTTTCCCTTTTTAACTTTTTAGGCTTCTCTTGGTTTGATATTGGAGATCAACTTTTTGGTTTAGTTCTAGTCTTCTTATGGAAACTTGAAATCCTTCTATTTTATTGAATGGCCATTTTTTTCTTTTGGAGTATTATGCTTAATTTCACTGGCTAGGTGATTCTTGGTTGTAGTCCTAGCTCTTTTGCCTTCTGGAATATCCTGTTCCATGACCTCAGATCATTTAAAGTTGCAGCTGCTAAGTCCTGTTTAATCTTGATTGTGCCCCACTCCCCCATATTTGAATTGTTTCTTTCTGGCCACTTGCAGTATTTTTTCCTTGACCTAATAATTCTGTAATTTGGCTACAACATTCCTTAGAGTTTTTATTTTGTGATCTCTTTCCTGAGGTGATTGGTGGATTCTTTCAATGTCTATTTTACCCTCTTGTTCCAGGATATCAGGGCAGTTTTCCTTGCTAATTACTTGAAAGGTGCTATCTAATTCCTCCTTTAGATTGTGGTTTTCAGGTAGTCCAATGATTCTGATATTGTCTCTCCCAGATCTATTTTCCTGATCAGTTATTTTTCCCATGAGGTTCTTGATTTCTTCTTTTTTCATTCTTTTGAATTTGTTTGATTGATTCTTGATGTCTCATAAAGTCATTACCTTTCACCTGCCCAATCCTAACTTTTAAAGAATTGTTTTCCTCAGTTAGCTTTTATACTTTCTTTTCCATTTGGCCAATTTTATTTTTTAAGGAGTTGTTTTCTTCAGTGGATTTTCAGATGTCCTTTTCCATTTGGCCAATTCTACTTTTTAAGCAGTTTTCTTTTTCCAATCTTTTGACTCTTCCCCACCCCATCCCATAATTCTCTTGCTTCAATCTCATTTATTTTCCCAATTTATTTATTTATTTTTTGTTTTTTTAATTTTTTTTAATTTTTAAAAAAATTTTCCGCAATTTTTCTTCTACCTCTCTTATATGATGTTTAAGCTCCTTTTTGAGCTCTTCCATGAGTTTTTTTCCTGGCCTTGAGACTACTTTTTTCTTTGGGGTTTCGCCCATAGATGTTTTGACATTGTTGTCCTCTTCTGAGTTTGTGTCTTGATCTTCCCTGTCACCATAATGACTTTCTATGATTAGATTCTTTTTGTTGTTGTTGTTGTTGTTGTTTTTGCTCATTTTTTTTTTGACTTTTTCCTTTCTTTTAAATTTGAGCTCTGCTCCCAGAGTGGAAGGGGCACTGTCTCAGGTTTCTTGTGCCAGGGGCTGCAGGCCCTGGCTGTTTATCTGGTCCTGCACTGATGCCCCAAGGCCCATGGGGGACCCTCACATCTTGTGCTGCACTGAGGGAGTGTGGTGGTGGGTGGTTGGCACTGCTGGAGGCCATAGGGTGCTCGTAGCTTACCTGGGTTCTAGTACTAGTGTCTGGCATGTGTGAGGCTGCTGGTGGTATTTCTGAATTTCTCCAGGGATACCCTGAAGCATATGGCAGTCTACCTACTGGCTACCTGTTTGCCCAGGGCTATGCTCAAGTACATGACCAGAGCTGGCAGCTGTCTATTTGCTTAGGCACCCATAAAGTTGGCTTCTACCTCTTTGCCTGGGGCTATGCCGAAGCATGTGGTGGTTATGAGGCACATAAGGGTCCCAGTATTGGCATTTGCCTGCTCTACCTCACTGGGGCTCAGGATCTCCTGCTGATTTGCTAAGGTGAGGCTTGCTGCTGACTTGCTGGGATGCATCCTGTCCTGGACTGTATTCCCCTTTTACTCTAGTGAGACTGATCTTTTTTGCTGATCTTCCAAGTTTCTTGGGCTAAAAGGTTGTTTTACCCCTTCTTTTAGCTGGTTCTGCTGTTCCAGGATTTGTTTTGGGACACATTTTTATGGTGGTTTGGAGGTGAATATGAGATAGTTACAGCAATTTACTGCTTACTCTGTCATCTTAACTTCCAGATGTCTTGACGCTATTTTTAATTTTTTTCTTGATATCCCCAGCAATAGCAGAGTGATATATAAACTATGTACTTAATAAATAGTCATTGATTGATTATCATGCCTTCCCTAATGAAAAGATCTTTCCCCTCATGAAATTTTAGACTCCTTGACTGCAGAATCTTTGCCATATTATCTCCTTAATGTCTGAGTCAATACTTCATACATAGTAGGCATTTGAAAAATGTGTGGTGTTTTTCTTTAATAGAACAAAATGGAATTGAAATATACAAGGGCTGAGAGAGTGCTGACAAGAGGAGTTATCAGGGTTAATCCATGGTGGATTCTTGGAGGAGGTAAATTTTCAACCGAGTCTAACAAATGTAATAGATATGGCTTAGCAAAAAAGAAGCTATAAGACAGTCTAGTTGGGGGAGGTGGCAGGAATAGAGAAATGGAAGTGTAAAGTCCAATGTGATCTATCAAGTCTAACAAGTTTGTGTGGGTGGATGGCAGCAAATAGTGTCACTTGCCTGGAGTAGACTATAGTTGATGACAAATTCCATTCTAGTGGAAAGGGCTGTTTAATCATACTGCTTAGTTCCAGAAATGGGTGAAGACATTTCTGCAGACTGATTTCAAAAAATGTTCCCAGTTAGAATATTACACTGTGCCACTTCATTCATGCTTTATTTTTTTTTATAATAATGCAAAATCTTCTTACAGAGCTGTAGGACAGTAGAAGGCCCTTCTCTGTCTCTGTTTTTGATTCCCAAATGAGTAAATGTTCACTGTCAAATAGAGATTTTGGTGTAATATAAGGAAAAGCTTCCTAAGCATTGGAGAAGCACAAAAAGGAAATGGACTGCCTTGGAATTCGGGAGCTTCCCATCATGTGAAGTCATGAAGCAGAGTCTGGATGTTACAGATGGGATTTATTAGTTTGGTAGGAGAGATTCCTTTGATTTAGTCCATTCCAACTCCAGCCATCTATTTTCTAGCTCTATGGACCTATGATTATATACATTCCAGTGAACTTATCTAACATTTATGGAGAAGAAACAACAATTTTTAACTGTATCCTAGCACCAATTCCTTTTTTAAAAGTGAGAAATGACTTGGTTCACAAATGAACCCCTTTCACATATTATATTGGGATAGAAATTGGTGAATGTGTTTATCATTTACATTGTCCAATTTTTTTAGTTAATGGAAATCTACCTTTTTGCCCTCTCATCTCTTCGTCTCTCCCACTGAAAAGAAAGAAAAATAAAATTCTTTTAATAACTATGTATAGTCAGGCAAAAAAAAATGCATTGGCCACATCTAAAACATATATGTCTCAGTCTTCACTTTGAGTCTATCACCTCCTTCTCAGGATAACGTGTTTCATCATGAATCCTCTGCAGTTTTTATTGGTCATTGAGTTGATCAGAATTCTTACATCTTTCAAAGTCATTTACTTTTATTATATTGTTGTTATTATATAAATTGTTATCCTGGTTCTGTTTACTTCATTTTGTATAACTTCATACAAGTTTTTCCTGTTTCCTCTGAAATCATCCTCTTCTTCATTTCTTATAGTAGGATAATATTGTATCATATTAAACCATAATTTGTTTAACTGTTCCCCAGTGGATGGGAACCCTCTTAATTTCTAAATTTTACCACACAGAAGTGTTGCTATAGATATGTTTATACATATATATTTTTTTCTTTTTCTCTTTGATCTCTTTAGGGTCTGCATTTAATAGTGGTACCATTGGGATGAAGGTATGCACAATTTAATATTTTTTAGGAATACTTCCAAATTGCTTTTCAGAATGATTGCACCAGTTCATAGATCCACTGAAAATGCATTAATGTACCTGTTTTTCCACAGACCCTTCAGAATTTGTCATTTTCCTTTGTTTTAAAATTTTTGCCAATCTGATGGATGTGAGATAGATCTCAGCTCAAATAATTTTCATTTTTCTAATGATTAATCACTTGGAACTTTTTTTATATGACTGTTGATGACTTGGTTTTCTTCCTCTTAAAACTGCTTATTCATATCCCTTAACCATCTATTAATTTATAATGAATTTTATCCTTATAAATTGAGTCATTTGCCTGTGTATCATAAGAATGACCCCCCCCCCCTTTTTTGTAGAAACTTGCTGTAAATATTTTCTCTGGTTACTTGCTTCTTTTCCAAGTTCAGCTGCATTAGTTTTGTTTATGCAAAAAAAAAAAACCTTTTAATTGTATGTAATAAAATTTTTTCGCCTTTGATTCTCTTTATCCTTTGTCTTGTCATGAAATCTTCCCTTATCTATATATCTGAAAAGTAATTTCTTCCTTGCTCCTCTATTTTCTTTATTTGTAACCCTTTATACCTGTCACATGCCATTTGGAACTTATCTTGGTATACAGTGTGAGATGTTGTTCTATACTTAGTTGTTGTCAGACTTTTAATAGTTTCCCCAGCAATGTTTGTCAAATAGTGAGTCTAGTGGCTGAGATCTTTGAGTTTATAAAACACTAGGCTACCATGCTCCTTTGTTTCTGATATTGTGTATCTCTTCTATCCTACAGATCAACTTTTCTGTTGTTGTTTTTTAACCAGTATCAATTTTTTTGATAATTACTGCATTGTAGTACTGGTACTGCTAAACTCTCTTTTTCTCTTTTTTTTATTATTTACCTTAAGTTTTTTTGATCTTTTATTTTTATTTTGACCTTTTATTCCTCTAGATGATTTTCTTTCTTTTTTTTTTTTTTAGCTCTCTAAAGTAATCTTTTGGTAATTTGATATGGCGCTAAACAATTAATTTGAGTAGTCTTTTCTTTCTTATTATATTGGTTCAACCTATCTATGAACATTTAATATTTCTCCAGTTATTTAGATGTGTGTGTGTTCAAGGTGAGCAATGTATTCCCAAGTGTTGGAATGAGAAATGTTTTGTAACTTTTGTTCCTGCTGTTTCTTTGTAGCAAATGCCCTTTTGTAAAAGCAAATTTATGTTTATTGATTCAATGAAATGAAATCACTAGTCACGAGTGGTTAACAATGAGGACAACTTGATTCCTCAAGGGTACCCCTAGAATCTCAAAGGGTACTCATAGCTGTGTTCCAGGACATGAAACTCTTCTGATAGTGGCAGCTGGGATAAAAATTCTCAAACATTACATGGGAAACATGAAAAATGATAATAATACCCTGCCAAATGCTAATAACAGCATTGATTTTAACATTCCATTTAGTAAAAATGCATCCTTCTAACCACTGTCAATGTAATCCTCCTGAAAGGTTGTAACCTGCCTGGTTACAACACTCACCTGCTCAATGAACTTCTATGGCTCCCAGTTGTCTATAGAATAAAACACAAAATATTTATCCTCATATACATGACCATTTACAATTTGACTTTGACCGATCTTTGCAGCCTTATTTCACATTTCCCTCAGTATATTTTCCAGCTAGTCTGGGTTCTGGCTAAACTGTACTACCTGTATTCTCTGATGTAATTTTGCTTTCTCCTCACTCTTTATATTTACATAGTCCATTTCCTAGTCTCTGAAACACTGTTTCTCAACATCTCTCTGCCTATCAAAATCCTTTTCTTCCTTTAGAACCCAGGTCAATTGCTTACTCTCCCACAAAGTTTTACCTGATACCCTCAGCTAGAAATGATTTTTCTCTCTTCAATGTATTTTCTTTCTTTGTTTAATTTCTATGTGCTTGTCACATTTTAATGTAGAAGGTATTCTTTTAGGAAACATGTAGATGCCATAGTGAATAAAGTACTGGACTTAGAGTCAGGAAGTCCTGAGTTCAAATCCTGCCTCAGACACTTATTAACTGGGCATCTCTGGTAAAGTCACTTGATTTCTCTCAGTTTCAGTTTCCTTATTGGTAGAATAAGGGAAATAATAGAACCTCCCTCCTACAGTGGTTGTGAACATCAAAGAAGAGTATATGTAAAGAGTTTTGCAAGTGCAATATAAATATTAGCTGTTACTATTATTGTGATCATCATTTGGCTTCTATAATTTGTCATATTCTTATATGTATTTTATAAATGTCAAATATCCTAATTCTTATATCATTTTAAGATTATTCATAAATGTGTTATCACCACACTAGATGTTATGTGAACTGTTTTGGAAAGAAGGTGTGCGCTCTCTCTCTCTCTCTCTCTCTCTCTCTCTCTCTCTCTTTCCTTTGTCTAGCACAGAATACTGTACATACTAAGTGCTCAATAAATATTGAAATTAATCTGTACCACAAGAGATTAACAAATATGCTGCCATAAGAAACCAAAGAAGAGATCACATTTCTTTGAGGAGCTTTAGGAGGACTTCATTTAAAAAGTTACCATTTGAATTAGGATTTATGGGATGGGCATATTTCAATAGAAACAGGCTGAGGTGACAGAATGAACAAAGATCAGATGAAAAAGTGGAAGGAGCTCAGTTCAACCATCTCATCATATGGAAAAGAAAGATTAATCCAAGAAAAGGAAAATAACCTAAAATCCTAAGGGTGGTGCTGTGCATGGGAGAGCTGAGATTTGAGGTTTGCTCTCACTAGCATTAGGTACATTAACATACTACTCATTGAAACCACCATTCATTCATATTTCAACCCTATTGGTCAAGGATCTAAAAACAATTTGTGTCGTAATACCATGTGACAGCTAATACTCTGGACTCATTTTGATTTCTCTCAGAAAGAGTCATTCATTGGGTGCTACATGCACACGTCTGAGGCAAAAGAAATAAAAATTAAGACAGATAAAACCATTCAACTCTATTTAAAGGCCAATGGGTACACATTTATTTAATACACACTCAATGATTGTCAAAATTGGAAAATGTTAATTGGCAAGTATCCCCTCCTCAGAGAATCAAGGAGGAAGAAAACAGAGTTTTGATAACTGTGTGGCCTTGGACAAGTTACTTAACTTTTGTCTTTCTTTATAAATTGAGAAGGTAAGACTAGATGACCTCTAAGGTCCCATTCAACTCTAAATCTGTGAGCCTATAAAACGCGATTAAACATTCCAATTTAGCCCATTGGTAAAGGGTGACTTACCACGAATCATACTTTGAACATAGATTGTTGGGTGGCCATAGGATTTTTTTTTAATAATAATCTTAATTGTTAGTTGAGTCCTATACTACTGCTTCATCATGGCATAGAGTAGTGATGTCCAATTCAAATAGAAATGGATCCCTGTTGGCTACATGTTGGCTTAGAAAACCACAAATTAATATCATTTAGATTGTGTTGTCTTTTTTATCTATGTTGTATTGTCTTTATTGTATTAAACATTTCCCAATTATATTTTAGTATGATCCAGGTAACACTCTGGAGTTTTTCTGGGGCTCTCAAGCTGTAAGTTTGATACCTATGGGTGCCACAAAGATTACTGTGGGTTTTTCAAAGGCTATGTATGCCAGGAGAGTGTTAACTGTGATAAATTCTATCAGATTATTTCTGATAGATTTGGGCACCTCAGTGAGATAGTGAATAAGGTATTAGACTTAGACCTGAGTTCAAATTCTGCCTTAAGACACTTAGCTCTGTGATTCTGAGCAAGTCTTAACCTTTCTCAGCCTCAGTTTCTTTTCTTTTTTTTTTTTTAGGCAATTGGGGTTAAGTGACTTGCCCAGGGTCACACAGCTAGTAAGTGTCAAGTATTTGGTCTGAGGCCAGATTTGAACTTAGGTTCTCCTGACTTCAGGGCTGGTGCTCTATTCACTGTGCGACCTAGCTGCCCCACAGCCTCAGTTTCTTTATCTGTAAGAAGATAATAATAGCATTTACCTTCTATGATTGTTGTGTGGATCAAATGAGATAACATGTATGTGAAGCGCTTTGCAAACCTTGAAGTGCTACGATGATAATGACGATGATGACGACGATAACCACAGTGACAATGATGATGATCTGGAAGAGTTTTCAGGATGGGCACAATGACCAACTGTGTATCCGTCACCCAAGGATCAGCTGTCCCTTAAACTCCAGTGTCTATGCTTCTGGTCAAGAGTTTTGGTTTAGGGAACATTGCCCCCACCACTTATGAGACTGTCTATGGAGGAGTGAAGAGGTACAATCTACATTAGAGGAATGGGTCTTCACTTTGATAGTCTTGGATCCCTTAATGCAAATGTGTCAAACAAACTGCCTATGGGCCACATGCAGGCCCACAATACTCCCAAAAGCAGCCCAAACTAAATTAAAATATAATTGGGAAATGCTTAAAAATAAATAAAAATACCATAAGATGTAGATAATATTATGTTTTAAAACTAAGGTAATATGTGGCACAAAACGATCCTTATGTATGGATCTGCAGTCTCCATTTCTATTTGTTTGACATCACGTTTTAACATATTGAAGTTATAAGAAATCACTTAACATATCTGTATTCCAGAATTGTCATGAGAAGGAGAGGATTGGATGCTCCCTTCTTCCCCCCACCCGTACTACTTCTTCCACCAATGAAGGGTATCTAAAAAAGATCATTTACAAAAAATATTAAATAATAAAAACTTGCCAGCAAATGTTATTGTTTTGCTACAGATAAAAATAATCAGTTGTTGCAAAACAATAATAGACACATCTGTTCTCTGTTTAATTTTTCAGCATTAAAGCAATATTTTCCCCACGGATAAGCATAGCTGATGTAACAGTTTCTTTCTGTAGAATTCAGTGACTCTGATGTTACACTGCATCTTTTTTATTCCGAATAGAAATCTAAGTGGACTTTATATACACACACAATTTATGGGACATACGTACTAACCACTTCACTCAAAGCCATAGAAGAATGATGCTCTTATTGTAGCCATCTGTTTGCTCACATCAGCATCTTTTATAGTTTCATAGACCAGTCTCTGAGCTCTGTAAGAAACACTATTAGTTAACATTAACAATTGTCTTAATCCACTAATTTACACTTCTCTATAAACTGAGATAAAAAAATAATAATCTAGGGCATGGGGGTGAAAAGGGTGGTGATGGGCCAGGTTGGGGGGGGCGGAAGACATTTTCAGGGGCAAAATAGGAAGAACCACATTTTCTCTGCTTGACTGGCTACCAAAAGGAGGGAAAGTCAATTTTTCCTTCCCACTCTAAGCATGAATTTGCAGTTTGCCACCTTGTCAAGAAGGAAAAGTTCCAGCCAGTGCTAATTTGGGTAACATCTAAAAGACTTGCCTGACAAGGCACATTCAAATTATGAAGCAATTCTCTTGCATACAGAGACCTTGTTAGTTAGATTAGTGGTGGATTGGCTCCCTGTGACAGCTTGTTTGCTAAAGGTGAGCTATCTGCATTTCCAATACAGGCAGGTTATATCATCATTTAAAGAAAAAATAAAGATGTCATTTTTCTTGTTTGTCACAGAGTTCGTGTAATATTCCCTCTCGATTTTCTTCATTGTTGACTTCTGAAGGAAATAGCAGCAAGTGTGTACCTTTGAGTAAGACAGCTAATTTTGTTATGGATGAACACAGTATTGTGACAAAACAGTGGCCCAGCTGTCATAACAGCTGTCACACATTAATCATGACAGTGACAAATGGCATAATTACTTGATCTGGAATTCCTAGCATGCACACTCAGTATGCACCGCTGCAAAGTAAGCATATCAAATGCAGTTTAATTAAAAAGACATCAATACAAGTTAGTTAGACAAGGGCTAGGAGACATTGATCCAAAATGAAAATAAAATTATTTATATGCTGGTGTTTTCAGGACACCCAAAGACCAATTACTCAGCCAACAAGATAATTTAAATCTATTTCCCTAACTAGTTCTTCTCTGGCTGTCTATCATATGGTAAGTAAGACTGTAGTTCTCCCCTCAAATTCCCACTGCTTTCTCCAGGAAGTATTTATTGTCACTTTTTCTATTGCCAGTATGGGTCTCCATCCTCCATATTTTGTTTTGTTTTAATTACTCAATGAACTCTGGGGGGAAAAAGTGACCAATAAGTATATGCTATTAAACAAGTTATACTTTAGGTACTATTATGAGACCCTTCATTAGGGGGAGACTTCTATATTAAACATAATGATTTTTGCTTCTTTAATACATTCTTTATAGCCAGATAGTACTGGCTTAATATGGACGTAGGAATGATACCCCCAGAGATAATTGTACCTCTCTGTCTTGTGCAATATTTAGGTTTATGTGCCTGTATACATGTAAATATTCACTTCGCATATGTATATGTAAATAGCCTTCCTAAGCACAAAATATATATATTTTTGCCCATTCCCCCCCCCCTTTTAAGCTCAACAATTCATTGAATTCACTGATTGAATTCCTAGGAGCTGGTTCGTGAATTGCTCTGAAGCTGGCTCGATGAAATATTAATGAATCAATTTCCATAGACATGGACTCATTATCTTGCTGGATGCCATTGGAAAACACAGTCCTGCCTGCGGTGTCCTTCCACCTGCCTGAGACATGATTTGATTTTCTCTCTCTCTCTCTCTCTCTCTCTCTCTCTCTCTCTCTCTCTCTCTCTCTCTCTTTTTAATTAAATAAAAAAAAACCTCTCCTATCAGGGAATTTTGATAACTTTGAAATAGCCATTTCCTTTCCTCTTGATGCTCCTTAAATGACAATAAGCCATTTAATATAAATTTGGCTCCATTTAAATGGTGTCGTGATGGGTCTCCTACAAACAGAGAAAAGAAGGGGGTCAGTGAAGCACTGTGGTCCTGGCAAAATGGGGTATTTTCAGAAAAGGGCTCTTAGCATTTTTCAAAATGGCAGCAATCTGCTTTCGGATTAGGAAGCTAGTTGTTTTCAAAATTGTCTTTTTTACAACATAATATTAAATGCTAATCTATTTAACATAGTACAGTGATAGTGGATAAAGTCACTTAGGCTGTGCTTACAAGGTATCACAACAGGTTGAGGAGTGAGAGATTTAGTCAATCAACTGGCCATTCTATACACACTATAACAGGCAAGTAGCTTGACTGGTTTTTTGTCCCTGTAGATTTGACCAATTGTTTTGACCTCAATTCAAACATATTCTTCCCATCGCATCTGCAAAGACCTAGTGTGGAATAAAGGACACTTAGCATTATGACTTGAGTCCAACTTTGTATGCTACCTTCCTCCAATAACAGGAGTATATATAAGGAATGTTGGTGAGTTCTTTTTGGAAGCTGTCTACATTAACCAAAGTGAAAATTTGTCTCAGTGCATGTATAAGAGGCAAAGACCTAGCCAGGTGAGAGACAGGGATTCTTTCTATAGATTTAATCAATTCCCACTAACCATTTAAAGTAAGAATTAATGTTACAGCTAAGTGATTCAGGAGAGATACTGCTAATACCAATCATGGCTCTTGCTTTCTGGTGGAGCAAAAGGTGAGAAAGCATAGATATTAATCAATGAAACCTTTCTTTTACCGGATAACTTTTCCTCCTGAGTTTTATTGAAATAGAACTTCATTTTCTTCTTGTTCATTGTCTCCTTTCTAGCAACAAGAGAAAATGTGGGTCCAATGAGGCTTTGAATATCATGGGGTTAATGAACTAGAAAGCAAAGTCACACTGTGCTTTACTTTTTCTGGTGAGTAGCTTCAGCCTACTCTGAATCCATTTACATGCAGGGTTCTGAGTAACACAATAGAAAATCCTACCTAGAGTAATGTATAGATCAAGAAAGGGATCTAAACTGAACTGGCGTCTTTGGAATCTTCTGCAACAGAAAAGATAATGGAATGGAAAGTGTCCCAGGGCTACTCTACATTGCTTGGGACTACTTAACTTTAAGGCCAGGTGAGCAGGATAGGTCTTTGAGGCTATAGCAATGAGAAGGGTTTGGTGAGGATTCACCTAATACAATTTGTCTTGTGGGGTGCTCAAGGATTTATCACATGACAGCAAGAATAAAGGACCTCCTGCTAGTTCTTTGCCATCAATAATTCAGATCAATGAGTTGGTTTTGTCTCAATTTAGTCTGATAATTCATCTGGGTTCTGCTTGTGGCTTAGTTATTAGTACTGAATGAATAAATGAGTTGATTTTAAAGGCAACTTCTATTCCACACCCTATTCCAAAGAAGATTAGTTTTAATCTTGGTGCCAATCTGCTGGTGTAAATGCATTATACTTGGGGAGATTTCAGTTGACTTAAATACAGTGAACTGTGTCTAACCCAATTCTGTCACATAGAATAGGACATCTTGTAGCAAGCAAAGCATAGTTTGGACATGTAGAATTTAAATACTTTGTGGCCAAGTTAAAACAGACAATTAGACACTTTCCAAACAATTTCAGTGAATTTTCTTTATCAAGCAAGAGAGAATAGGGAAATTCTCTTTTTGTTCCTCTTTCAATTTGTGATTCCATCATTCTCCCTCTCTACTCATCAGGTACCTTTCAGAATCACTTTCTCTCCCTAACAATGAAAATCAGCAGGCTTTCGGTGTAAGAATGAGCAACAACCAATTGGATTTATCTCCTTGACTAAGAGGTTTAGTATTTATCTCCCCTGTTGCAGTGCCCATGTGGCAGCCCTGATATTGAACAGCTGGACAGATTGCACCCTGGAGCCACATCTGCAGCTATATACATCAACACAACTTTCATTGCTTTGGTGCTGAAGAAGTTTATCTTCTGTCAGTGAGATTTACTACTTATTTCATGAATTGTTAAGAGTTTTTCCCTCCTCAACACACACTTCTTTCCCTCTCCCACCTTATTTGGTTTTCCAACCATATAAGTGTTATCTGATACTGATTGTTAACAGTTTGTTAGTTAACCTTTTTGTTTATACCCTACCCCCCTCCCAATAAGTCAGGATTTGCAGGAGGTCTTGTGAAGAAAACCATTAGATGTTGAAGTAAAGAACATAAAGAGTTCAAAAAGGGGAAAGGTTTTAATAGTTAAACAGAGTTTAGAGGGATAACTCATAGGTTTGGAGTTGAAAAGACCATTAGAGTCAGCAGATCAAACCCTTTACTTTTTCAGATAAGGAAAATAAAGCCCAGAGAGTTTAAGGGATTTCCTTAAAGTCACACAGGTAATAAATGTCAAAACCAAATTTTGAAACCAGGTCCTCTTACTTCATATCCATTCTGAATGTATGACAATTCCATTATCTAAATACTTTTCATGATAAAGTGTTAGATCTTCTCATGATACTAAGATCATGTAATTACCCATTAGGACATGTCCTGCAATTTTAATTCTTATTTTCAATTTGGACAGTGCCAAGAAGGAGGAAATTAGTATCTGGAAATGTGTGAAAATGGTTCCAAACAATTTATTGTTACAATAACCTAGGTTTTCATTCGTTTATTCAATAAACATTTAAGTGTATAGTATATGACAGAGGAACTGGGAATACAAATAAGAAAAAGAAAGTTTCAGCCCTCAAGGATCATTTAATCTAATGAGGGGAGATGAATGTATATAAAGTGCTTTATAACCAAATTTCTATACTAGCCTGAAAATAATAAAGATAATGATAAAATCTTAACAGCTGAGAGCAGCACTACTGAATAAGGACATATTCAATACTGAATCACATATTTTCTATATTTATTAAAAAATTGATCCTTGCCCCTCCCCCCCCCAAAAAGAAGTCAGGTGAAAACACCACTGAGGATGTTTTCAATGGGAAAGGAAGATGGGTCAGTCATGTAGGAAGATCAAGAGCTAAGAAATGTATAGCTTGAATATTGCACTATTATCCATCCATTATTAGAACAATTGGGGAAGGCCTTTGAAATCTTGGTTAGAGCTACATGACTGACTAAAGTATCACCAACATACTTTTGATATAAATTTCTCCAAATGGTTTCCTAACTCCAATAACTAATAACAACTTGATTACAAGATAGAAGATTCTGGTGGCAGCCCAAGTTATTTGAATCTTTATCAATACATATTAGCTTGTATGAAACTGATGAGCAAAAGTCATCCTTTTGAAGATCTGAATGGGATATTTGAATAGGATAGGTTACACATTTGTAGAACTCCTCTGGATTAGTGTTTTTTCAGTTGGTGTCTGGATATCCCCTAGTGGGTTGGAGGAATTCCTTTTGGTTTTTAACTTTTTTTATTGACTTTTTGCATCACTTTCATTTATGTTGACCCCTATTCAAGGAACTATATTTTTGTAACAAAGACTAACAAAGGACAGAAAAAGTAATTTGGCAAAACTAACTACCACATCAATGATGTTTAACACATGTAGTGTTCTATACTCCATAATCCCTTGCTAATGGAAGGAAAGGCAGATATTACATTTTCTTATCTCTTCTCTGAGGCTGCTTGTTTATTATTATTGAATAGCATTTATATTCATTTTGTTGTTATTTTTCCCCATTTACGCTATTGGAGCCATTGTATATATTCCTTTCATGGTTTTACTTACTTCATTGTGTACTAGTTCATAAGGGTCTTCCCATTCTCTAATTCTTCTGTCTACTATAGACTATCTACACTGCTCTCAGCTTTTTGTTGCTACAAAAAGTCCTAGTATGAATAATTTGGTACATATGGTACCTTTTCTTCTACCTTTAACCTTTTTTGCAGGTATGCACTTAAAGTGAGGCCCCTGGATCGAAGGGCATATACATCATCTTCATTTTTTTTAGCATAATTCCAAAATGCTTTCCAGAGTTTTAAGAGTGATGTTAATATTGGGAGTTGTAGAATTTTGAACAGCTGGTTTTATTATTGGCTATGACAACCACAAGACACTATAAATAGTAGAGCTGACCTCTACTTTCTGGATCATCCCCCAGAATCTTCCTCTGCCACCTTGAATATATACTAACGCTCCAAGATGGGAAGGAAAATTAAGGGTTTAAACATCTACTTGTATGTTATACCATCAGGAAGAAATGTGGTACGTGTGTGTGTGTGTGTGTGTGTGTGTATTTCATTTCTGTAAATGAAGAGATAATAGATACAGGGGGAAAAAAGGTCATGGGACCTCTTGGGGAACCTGCAGTCTTGAGGCCACATGTGGCCTTATAGGTCCTTGAGTACAGCCTTTTGACTGAGTTCAAATTTTATAGAAGAAATCCTTTTATTAAGGTGATTTGTTCTGTGAAGTTTGGATTCAGTAAAGCCACACTTTAGGACCTAGAGGGCCACATGTGGTCTTGAGGCCACAGGTTACTCACCCATATAATGATCTTCAAATGGAAATGTTTTGAGACTTCGCTTTTACAAATATGTTGTCCCAGTGCCTTTAAATTTCATAGTGATTAGGAAATCATTATGTGTCTATAGATACTATATGTGTTGAGCTTTATACTTTTTTCCCAGGTTATACATGTGTAGTTATGAAAAATACTTCCATAGTAGTCGTGTTGTGAAAAATTAATTATATTTCCCTTAATCCTATCCAACCTCCCATTTATTCTATTCTCTCTTTTGACCCTGTCCCTCCTCAGAAGGATTTGCTTCTGATTACCCCCTCCCCCAATATGCCTTCCTTTCTATCATCCCCCTGCTGTCTTGTCCCCTTCCCCCCATTGTCCTGTAGGGTAAGATAGATTTCCATACCCAATTCAGTTTGTATGTTATTCCCTCCTTAAGCCAAATACCGTGAGAATAAGATTCACTCATTTCCTCTCACCTTTCCAGATTTCCCCTCCACTGTAAAAGGCTTTTCTTGTCTGTTTTATGTGAGATAATTTACCCCATTCTACCTCTCCCTTTCTCCTTCTTCTAGTATCCTCTCTTACCCCTTAATTTTATTTTCCAGATATCACCCCTTCATCTTCAACTCACCCTATGCCCTCTATCTATGTATCTATCTATGTATCTATCTATCTGTCTATCTATCTTTCTATCTACATACATATAATTTTTTCCCTCCAACTACCCTAATACTGACAAAGGTCTCATAAGTTACAAATATCATCTTTCCATGCAGGACTGTAAACAGTTCAACCTTAATAAATCTCTTATGATTTCTCTTTCCTGTTTACCTCTTCATGTTTCACTTGAGTCTTGTATTTGAAAGTCAAATTTTCTATTCATCTCTGGTCTTTTCATCAAGAATGCTTGAAAGTCCTCTATTTCACTGAATATCTATTTTTTCTCCTGAAGCATTATATTCAGTTTTGCTGGGTAGGTGATTCTTGTTTGTAATCCTATCTATTTCCCTTGCCCTCCAGAATATTATATTCCAAGCCCTGCGGTCACTTAATGTAGAAGCTGCTAAATCCTGTGTTATCCTGATCATGTTTCCACAATACTTAAATTGTTTCTTTCTGACTCCTTGCAATATTTTCTCCTTGAACTGGGAACTCTGGAATGTGGCTACAATATTCCTAGGAATTTTCCTTTGGGGATCTCTTTCAGGAGGTGATTGGTGGATTCTTTCAATTTTTATTTTGCCTTCTGGTTCTAGAATATCAGGGCAGTTTCCCTTGATAATTTCTTGAAAGATGATGTCTAAGTTCTTTTTTTGATCAGGGCTTTCAGATAGTCCAATAGTTTTTAAATGATCTCTCCTGGATCTATTTTCCAGATCAGTTGTTTTTCCAATGAGATATTTCACATTGTTTTCTATTTTTTCATTCTTTTGATTTTGTTTTACAGTGTCTTGATTTCTCATAAAGTCACTAGCTTCCAATTCCTCCATTCTAATTTTTAAGGAAGTATTTTCTTCAGTAAGCTTTTGGACTTCCTTTTCCATTTGGCTAATTTTGTTTTTTAGGGAATTATTCTCCTCGTTGGCTTTTTGGACCTCTTTTGCCATTTGGGTTAGGCTATTTTTAAGGTGTTTCTTTTCCAGTATTTTTTGGATCTCCTTTAGCAAGCTGTTGACTTGTTTTTCATGATTTTCTTCCATCCCTCTCATTTCTCTTCCCAGTTTTTCCTCTACTTCTTTTACTTGTTTCTCAAAATCCTTTTTGAGCTCTTTCATGGCCTGGGACTGATTCATATTTTTCTTGGAGGCTTTGGATGTAGGAGCTTTGACTTTGTTGTCTTCTTCTGGATGTATGTTTTCATCTTTTTTGTCACCAAAGAAAGATTCTATGGTCTGCCTTTTTTTTTGCACCTTTGTTTGCTCATGATCCCAGTCAATTACTTGAATTTTAAACTCTTGTTAAGATAGGGGTCTGTTTCCAGTTTGAAGAATGTACTGTCCCAAGCTTCAGGTGTTTTGTGCAGCTGTTTTCAGAGATACTTCCAGGGACCTGTAAATTTTCAGTTCTTTTAACGTGGTGTGATAAGGAGCGAGGCGTTTACTTCTTTCCTGGCCTGTGCTCTGGTCTATATGTGACCACAAGCACTCTTTTCTGCCTTTGAACTGTGAAGAGGATTTCCTCTCCACCACCCCTACCAACTCTACCACACTAGCACTCCTCCTTGCCCTAGGATTGCCACCCAGAACTGTGACCCAGATTCAAGCATGGGCAAAGCAAGAGATTTCTGCCTCAGCACTGCAAAGAGCTCTCTGCAATTCCCCTCTGATCAGCCCCTTGATTCCCCCTCAGTCTGTGGTCTGGAAACTCTGGAGGCAGCCACTCCTTGGGGCCACTCTCAGGGACTGGGGCTGGGACAAAGCTTCTCTCTCACCGTAGTCACAAACTTTTTTCACTGACCTTCTTAGTTGTCTTTGGTGTTCGTGGATTGAGAAGTCTGGAAACCATCACAGCTTCCCATGATTCAGTCTTCTGAGGGCTGCTCCAGGTTCACTGAGGCCTGTTTTGCCTGTGCATCCAGGCCAAACTCTGCTCCTCTCTCAGTCTGGCACAATAGACCTTTCCTATCAATCATTCAGGCTGTCTTGGGCTGGAAATTTGTTTTACTCTGTCTTTTTGTGCGTTCTGGTGCTTTAAAATTTGTTCACTTTATACTTTTGAAAGAACTTTTAATACATACTATTTCATTCAGTTATCACTACAACTCTGAGATGTTCCAAAGGTAAAATCGACAAGACCTGGCAACAGATTAGCTATGGGGAGTGAGAGAGTGAAGAATTAACGTGACACCTAGGTTGTAAGATAAGAGTCTGGGAAGATGGTGGTATGCTACACAGTAATAGAGAAGATAAGACAAAGGGAGGGTTTAGGGGAAGAGATAATGAGTTTAGTTTTGGACATGTTGAGTTTAAGAGGTCTATGAAACATCCAGTTCGAATCGTCTAATAGTCAGTTGGAAATGTGAATCTAGAGATTAGGAGGGAGTTTGGAGATGGATAGTAGATCTGAAAATCTTTAGCATAGAGATAATTGAATTCATGGAAGTTGATGGGATAACGGAATGAGGCAGTGTATAGGGAGAAGAGAAGAGGGCCCAGGGCAAAACACTGGGGGACACTTACCCTTAGCACTACAGCCTGGATGAAGCTGTAGCAAAGGAGACTTAGAAAGAGAATTGAGATAGAGTAGCATCATGGGAACCTACAAAGAAGAGAACATCAATTATAAGGGTGATCAACAAAAGCTACAGAAAGGTCAAGTAGGGAATCATGATGAAGGCACCTACCCACTTCATATTCTCAAGGAAAATAATTCTATTTTTTATTCTAACCTCCAAGGAGACCATTTCAATGGATTTGGGAATTTGAGTGGGAAAAAAATTACATCTTAATTTCATTAATTTCTAATTGAAAGTTAGTATCCCCTTCCATTATGAATAAAAAAGAATCTCAACATTATACTGAGACAGGGTTCATAGGTTTCACCAGATTGCCAAAGAGGTCTAAGCAACAAAATGATTTAAGGACCCTGATCTAGGTACTTTATGTTTCACCTCCATTTAGTCATGGAATCACTTCCTTGGTGGCATGTTCCTCTTTGAGAATGAAGGACAAACAGCAGCAATAATCTCCATTTAGTACAGCCTGATCAATGCCAAGTAGATTCCTTTCTTCCTGACATACTTACTCAGTGAGAGTAAGGTTCACTCATTGCCTCTCACCTCCCCCCTCTTTCCCTCCACTGTAAAACCTTTTTCTTGCCTCTTTTATGTGAGATAATTTACCCCATTCTACCTCTCCCTTTCTCTTTCTTCCAGTACAATCCTATCTCATACCTTAATTTTATTTTTAGATATCATCCCTTTATATTTAACTCATGCTTGTGCCCTCTGTTTATTTACACACACACATACACACACACACACACATACACATACAGACACACACATACACTCCAACTACCCTAATACAGAGAAAGGTCTCATGAGTTACAAATATCATCTTTCCATGTAGGAATGTAAACAGTTCAACTTTACTAAGTCCCTTATGATTTCTCTTTCCTATTTACCTTTTCATGCTTCTCTTGAGTGTTGTACTTGAAAGTCATATTTTCTATTCAGTTCTGGTCTTTTCATCAAGAATATTTGAAAGTCCATTTTCCCCCTGAAAAATTATACTCAATTTTGCTGGGTAGGTGATTCTCAGTTTTAATCCTACCTCCTTTCACCTCCAGAATATCATATTCCAAGCCCTCTGATTGCTTAACGTAGAAGTTGCTATATCTTGTGTTATCCTGATTGCGTTTCCACAACACTTGAATTGTTTCTTTTTGGCTGCTTGCAATATTTTCTCCTTGACCTGGGAACTCTGGAATTTGGATATAATATTCCTAGGTTTCCTTTTGGAATCTCTTTCAGGAGGTGATTGGTGGAATTTTTCAATTTCTATGTTATCCTCTGGTTGTAGAATATCAGGGCAGTTTTCCTTGATAATTTCTTGAAACATGATGTCCAGGCTCTTTTTTTGATCATGGCTTTCAGGTAGTCCAATAATTTTTAAATGATGTCTCCTGGATCTATTTTCCAGATTGGTTGTTTTTCCAATGAGATATTTCACATTATCTTCTATTTTTTCATTCTTTTGTTTTTGTTTTATAATGTCTTGATTTCTCATAGAGTCATTAGCTTCCATTTGTTCCATTCTAATTTTTAAGGAATTATTTTCTTCAGTGAACTTTTGGACCTCCTTTTCCATTTGGCCAATTCTGTTTTTTAAGGAATTCTTCTCCTCATTGGCTTTTTGGACTTCTTTTGACATTTGGGTTAGTCTATTTTTAAGGTGTTATTTTCTTCAGTATTTTTTAGGTCTCCTTTAGCAAGCTGTTGACTCATTTTTCATGATTTTCTTACATCACTCTCATTTCTCTTCCCATTTTTTCCTCTACTTATCTTACTTGCTTTTGAAAATCATTTTTGGCCTCTTCCATGTCCTGAGACCAATTCATATTTTTCTTGGAGGATTTGGATGTAGTCTTCTTCTGGTTGTATGTTTTGACCTTCTTTGTCACCAAAGTAAGATTCTATAGTTTGAGTTTTTCCACTGTTTGCTCATGTTCCCAACCAATTACTTGACTTTTTAATTCTTTGTTAAGATAGCACTCTGCTTTCAATGTGAAGGATATACTGTCCCAAGATTCAGGGGTTTTGTGCAGCTGTTTTCAGAGATACTTCTAGGGACCTGTAAATTTTCAGTTCTTCCAAGGTGGTATGAGGTATTTATTCATTTTCTGGTCTGTGCTCTGGCCTATGAGTGACCACAAGCACTCTTCTCTGTCTTGGAACTGTGAGGAGAATTCCCTTTCCACCACTGCCACAAGCTTTGTCATGCCAGCACTCCTTCTCACCCCAGGATCTTCACCGAAGACTGTGACCCGGATCCAAGTATGGGCAAAGCAAGAGAATACTGCCTCAGAACCAGCAAAGAGATCCCTGGAATCCCCCTCTGATCAGCCATCCAATCCCCTTACCTATTATGGGCTGAGAGCCCTGGAAGCAGCAGCCACCACAGCCTCTTCCCTGGGACTGCTCCAGGACTAGGACCAGACTAAGCTCCTCTCTCACCCAGGTCCAACAGACCTTTCCTACTTACCTTCTAAGTTGTCTTTGGTGTTTGTAAGTTGAGAAGTCTGGAAACCACCACAGCTGCTTGTAATTCATTCCCTTGAGACCTGCTCTGGGTTTGCTATGGCACTGTCTTTGCCTTTGCAGCCCATGCTGAACTGCGCTCCTCTCCCAGCCTGGCACAACAGACCTTTCCAATCAACCATCCAGGTTGCCTTGGGTTGGAAATTTGTTTCACTCTGTCTTTTTGTAAGTTCTCCTGCTCTAGAATTTGTTGAGAGTCATTTTTACAGGTATTTGGAGGGGTTTGGGGGAGAGCTCAAGTAAGTCACTGTTTTTACTCCACCATTTTGTCCTGTTCTCTCATTAGTGATCATAATTAACTTAAATTAGCCATGGTGTTTCCATGCATTATCTTACTTGATCATTACAACAACCATCACGTAGGGTAAGTAGTTATTAAAGTTATTCCTCCCATTTATAGAGAAGAGACAAGTTCCAGAGAGGTGGGTTGGAGTGAGTGGGGTTTTAAGTGACTTGCTTGTTGTTTCAGATTGTAAGGGGCATACCTGGGATTGAATATATGTCCTGGCAATTGAGTGGTACAGTCAATAGAATGCTGGGCCTGGAGTCAGGAAGGCCTGAGTTCAAATGTGACCTCAGACGCTTTCTATTCATGTGACTCTAGGCAAGTCACTTAACTTCTGTCTGACTCAGCTTCCTTCACTCTAAAATAAAGATAATAATAGTCCCTATCTCCCAGGGTTGTTGTGAGGATAAAATAAGATAATATTTATAAAGAACTTTGAAAATCTTAAAGTAATATATAAATGTTATAATAGTAACAATATTAATAATAATTATTATAATTATTTTTATAACTTCAGGTCTAACACTCTTAACCAAATCACATTTTCTCTCAAAAAAATGTCTAGAGAAGCATGATGACATAATGGATAGAATGTTGGTTGTAATCTGGAAGACCTAAGTTAAACTCCCAGCTCTGATATTTACTGAAAGTGTTACCCTGGTCTAATCACTTAAACTCTATCATCCTCAGGCAAATCCTTAGCATTTAGTTTCCAAGTTATAACAGGGCTGTGAGCTGGGTTACCAAGTTCCATACTGACAAAGTCATAAAATCTTCCCATATTCTTATAAATCATTGAAAGCAAGGTGGCCATTCTTTAAAACAAAAAAAAATGAACAAAATTATAATAACATATGTAGAATATTTGATATTATCAAAGTATGGTGAACCTTTCTATGTTGGTCTAATTGTTTCACCCCTCAAAGCAAGCAAACTCTGGCCCCTTTGTATTCAAATGTTTCTAAATGCCAACCAACAGTCTGAACCTAGAGCATAATGTTTCCTTGACTCATATAGTTTAGTTCAAAAGAATAACTGGGAATCCATATTAAATGACCTGAGGTTTTGTTTTTTCATAAACACACAACACAAACATCAATGGAAACACAATTTTGATCACATAAGCTAGATTTAGCATTGATTCACCAAAATGGGATTAAACAATAGATTTGGACAACATAAGGGGCATAAATAGTATATCTTACTACACTTTGAAGTTCATCATTATGTATTTTTAAAGACAGAAGCTCGTGTTTTTTTTTTAACAGTTTCATATACACTCATTTTTCAAGGATTGAAGTGAAACATTGCCAAACACTTGGAAAGGAAATGAAAATGTGTTTCAATTCATGTAAGAGATAGTTAAATCTAGACTTATGCATGAGTGTGGGGGAGGAAGTAGCCTTGTGATATTTTTTTCTTCATCTACATAAATACAGTACAGGGAATATTACTAATGAAGTGGATGTGGGGTCACCTAGTCACCTTAGGAAAAGGTTACTACTTTATTTTAAGTAGCCCATCAATCATTATGAATTAATGTGGTATTCCGGGTGAAAGCACTAATCATAATAAATTCATTTTGTATTCATGAGGGTGTCAAACGTACACCCATAGGAGTCCTGTGTCATTTGTCAGTGTGGAAAGAAAAATTTAAATATGACCTATTCACAATCTCATAGCTACAGATTACACACAGATGCATGCTGTGGTCCTGATGGACATATAATGCACATGGGGAAAAGCTTGAAACCTTCAGTAAGGTTATTGGGAGTGGAATGAAATCACTGTCAGGAATAATGACCTGTGGCTGCCAGCTGACATTTCAGTGTCCTCCAAGGGATGCCATAGAGTCAAGGGTGGATAGTGTAGGGTAAGAGTATGGGCAAGTATTATGGGGCCTCAGCCAAACCATATTAACTATCTCACTCCCATAGCGACCAGCCTGTCTACCATTTGTTCAAGTAACACTGAGACATGACAGTCCCTTTCCCGTACCCCTGGCCAAGTCTATAATTGGCTATGTCTTCTGTATGGTCCATAGACATCTATAGCCCATCAGGGGAAATGGGAATCACTGATTCATAGCCATAGACCATTAGAAGTATGCAGGCTAGGTAGAGGCATCATGAAATGAAAAAAAAAATTGGACCAGAAATCAGAAGACCTGAGCTGTGGTCATAGCTTTCCCATTGGCCAATTATGTGTGGTCTTGGGCACGTGAATTACCCAGTTTCTTCATCTGTAAAATGAAAGGGTTATTAAACTAGATACCACTAAAGTTCCTTCTAGCAACATGGCTCTCTGATTAGACTGATTTTAGTGTTGTTCCAAACCAGAATGCCATAAATGGCAAAAGACTCCTTTTCACTTTGTTAATATTCCTTATTTTCAGTATTTCTGTAGTTGGCTAAGAATCCAGGAATTGCTGGTCTCAGATCCTGTTAGTTCCCAGGCTATCCTCAATGCTCTCCACAGCATAGCTGTAAATTTCTAATGGGCTTATTATGTAAGGGTTATTACAGCTATCCACGTTTGTATCTTCTCCCAAACTAGCATGAGAGATCTAGATGGCAGTGGTTAGTTAGAGTACTAGGCCTGGAGTCAGGAAGACCTGAGTTCAAATTTAGTCTCAGATACTTATTAGCTATGTGACCCTGGGCAAATCAGTTAATTTATGTCTGCCTCAGTCACTTCATCTGAAAAGTAGGGATAAATAATAGCACCTACTTCCCATGGATGTTTTGAGGCTTAAATAAGATGTTTGTAAAGTGCTTAGCACAGTGCATGGCACATACTAGGCACTTCATCCATCCATCCTTCCTTCCTTCCTTCCTTCCTTCCTTCCTTCCTTCCTTCCTTCC